>NW_023416319.1:43523474-44723474 GCF_014108235.1 Myotis myotis | reverse complement strand
AATAAATAAGACTTGTTGTGACATATTAGTGAAATTATTATATCTTAAAGCATCACAAGACACAGTTGCATAACCATTTCAGTGGAATCCCTCATACCATTTAGGGAAAAACAAGAGGATTTGCAAAGTTACATCATGACAGAAACGGCAGGAATTGCCACACTTCCCTATCCCAAACCGACCCTCCACATTTTAGAGTCTTAAGGTCAGCTCAGCTCAGAAAGGCACCTGGGGAGCCAAACCAGAATTTAGAAGCTGACTGGAGGCTCTCAGCCAAAGGCAGCACTCAGGCCCCAGCTCACACTGAAGTTAGCTGGCAATGAAAGGTGGCCCGGTTTAAAAGCAAGGCTGTGAGGAATGGCCAGGCAAGAAAAGCTGTTCCAAGTCTACTGTAAAATGTAAAAGGATCACAGCTTTCCCTAAACAATTCACCCATTTCACCTCCCACTAATCTTACTCAGTAAATCTTTCATGTTCAATTACACCTCTTCATACCAGGCTCTGTTCTTTACATTCATTGAATGGGGATAAGTACTAGGACCTCCTACTGATCTCCTCTGAAAAAGAAGTAGTTATTTGCAAATGCTGTCAGGCAAATAGTAAAAACAAAGTTTGTAGCACAAATGTAATTTTGAAATTCAAACATTTATATGCCAAAACACACACACACACACACACACACACACACACACACACACACACAACAACCACCTTGTGCTTTATATACTTAACAAAAGATTTGAATATCTACCTATATATATAAAAGCCTGAGTGACCGTTCGAACGGTAGCTATGACATGCAATGACCAACAGGGAGTAGACGCTCTGACCGGTAGGTTAGGTTGCTGCTGGGGCCCTGTCAGCCCCAAATCTGGTTCACCCACACCAGATTCCCTTTCAATGTGCACGAATCCGTGCACTGGGCAACTAGTATATCATAAAAACTAGTATATCATAGAAAATAAACTTGAAGTGACAAATTGAAAATAAATCAAACTAATGATGGAACAAAAATACTTGGTGACCAAGTGATTAAACACAAAACATGAGTCTACTGAATCAAAGTCAAATCCTAAACCTGATATTCTCAGCTCTTCGTGGTCTGACCATAACCCACCTCTTTATTTTATTTTTTTAATGCATTTTATTGATTTTTTACAGAGAGGAAGGGAGAGAGATAGAGAGTTAGAAACATCGATCAGCTGCCTCCTGCACACTCCCTGCGAGGGATGTGCCCGCAACCAAGGTACATGCCCTTGACCGGAATCGAACCTGGGACCCTTCAGTCCGCAGGCCGACGCTCTATCCACTGAGCCAAACCGGTTAGGGCCACCTCTTTAAATCATACTTCTCTTTTCTACATCTGCTCTAGAAACCTGCTTATATGCCTGTACTGCTCACAGTTCCTCATACAGTCCTTTGTGCCTTTGTTCACAGGTGAATTCTCCTTCCTTTCCTTCCATGTCCCTCCTTAAAAATTACAGGTCCAAATTCTATTCTCCCAATAACATTAGTCAAGAACTCTTCCTGGGTTTCCCAAGAAGTGCTCTCTCCTTCCTCTGCCTCCCACAGACCTGGCAGCCCTCTTACAATAAGCTAAACCCTGTACCTTTTTAATAGTTATCCTTGTTTATACCATCACTAGTAAACGCCCCATGTTTACCTTCACAGTGCACTCTTACTTATGGAGACACACCCACACTGGGCCCTGTTTACATACAGGAATCTCCTGGTCAAGCCTCACAGCAAAGCAGACCCAGTCTCCAACCTAAGGCAGGTCATCTCCTACCTGCCTTGGTTAAACCCTCAGATTTAAAAGCTCATCTATTCCTTTGGACTTAGTTCTCTACCCAGACAATGATGCACTTTACTCTTAACGGCCTTGGGTAATGCTACTTGACTGGATCTATCTTCTGCCTCACCATATAATTCCCTTATCCCAACAGTTGAAGGGACACCACCAAGTTGGTGCATTGGTAAACCTGCAGTAATTACCCCTGGCTGACCTGGTGCCCCCTTGTTGACTGAGCCCTTCAAGCTCTTCACACAGACAGTGAATGATGGAGCAACTGGCCCTGGGGTCTAGAATCCCACTCCCCCTTTTCCTGGGCCTCAGCAATCAATTCTCTCCCACTGAATCTTCACAGCTACTTAACTTCTTCATGGAGCTAAACAATCTCTCAGTCATCCAGGCTCTGAAGTTCTCAGACAAAGCTGAGTATACATATATAGAAGGCTAATACACTAAGTGTCCTTCCAACCATCAGACTGGTCACTATGATGCACACTGACCACCAGGGGGCAGACACTCAACGCGGGAGCTGCTGTGATGCGCACTGGCCATTTACAAAGAAACGGCACCGCAGACCTGGCGCCAAGAAAGCAACACTTGACTTCCCCCAAGTGGGACACAGGTCCCACCACCACCCTGGAGCAACATCCCACCAAATCGCTGCTGAGACCCCATGGCACAAAATGCAGCCCACAGCCCAGCCCAGCCCAGAAATGGTCACTGTGGGCACCGAGTAATGACGTCACATAGCAACTCCTGGCTTCCTCACCCTAGCAACTAGCCTCCTTGGAGTTTCTTCAGCCCAGGAACATGACTTGCTTTATAGCCAAGTGCAAATATTTTACACTTTAACCAAATGTCTGTGAAGCATTTTCCCATGCCTCATCTCATTTGATCCTCACAGAAGTCCTGGAGTAGGTAGATAGGAGTCTTAATGAAATCCTATTTACTTTTCATTAGCCATATAACAGAGATTTAGCCCTATCCGGCTTGGCTCAGTGGACAGAGCATCGGCCTGCGGACTGAAGGGTCCCAGGTTCGATTCCGGCCAAGGGCACATGCCTGGGTTGCGGGCTCAATCTTCAGTGGGGGTGTGCAGGGGGCAGCCAATCAATGATTCTCTCTCATCACTGATGTTTCTATCTCTCTCTCCTTCTCCCTTCCTCTCTGAAACCAATAAAGAAATATATTTAAAAAAAAAAAACAAAAAACACCAAAAAACAGAGATTTAGAAAGTTTAGAAACTTGACCTGACTGAAAAGAAATAAGAAATGGTGGACTTAAAAATGACTTCAGGTTTTTTCACTGTGCAGAATATAGTCAAACACTGCTGCAGTTAAATATTTTACCCTTTGTTCTCCCTGCGTGATCTACAATAATAATCTGCTTCATGTTGATATTTACGGCCATGTTGCTGACAATTACCTGAAAGAGAAGTTGGGGTGCTTCACTGGGCTGGAAAAAGTTTAGCTACATCAGAAAGCACATATAATTAAGCAAGTTTATTCTACCTATATATATAGAAAGCCTGTGGCCCTAACGCCGTAACAACCAAAGACCAGCACAGGTGGGTGGGGCTGCGAGCTCAGTGGGCAGGTGGGTAGGGCGCATGTGGGTGGGCAGGGCCACGCAATTTCGCGCACTGGGCTTCTAGTCTACTTATATAAAAACCCTGGGTGGTGTAACATCACGACCCGTCTGGCGACCAAGTGGAAGGAAGTCAGTCCTGCAGGGGTTGTCTTGGAAATGGCTGCACCCTCCCCCAGCTGTTTCCTGGAGGGCGAGGTTCAGGCAGGAACCCGCCCTTGGAATGGAGGATGGAAGTGAAATGATTTGTAATAGATCTATTATTGAAGCTAACTTTGGAAATACTATATCTATAGATCAGTGGTTCTCAACCTTGGCTGCACATTAGAATCACCTGGGAATCTTTATAAAATCCTGATTTCTGGGCCTCATCCTCTGGAAATTCTGTTTCTTTGTTACTAATGTTGTGGCCCCACCCCATAACAAAGAAACAATTTCCAGAGGATGAGGCCCAGGAATCAGGATTTTAAAGATTCCTAGGTGATTCTAATGTGCAGCCAAGTTTGAGAACCACTGCTATAGATAATATTAAAAATATATTTAAATGTGCAATTCTTTGTCCAAAAAATGAGCATGTTCAAAAATTAAATGAAGAAAATTTGGATATACTTGATGGAGATTTTCACACGTTTGAGTGATGATTCCATTGATTCCACAGATGATGCTGAAAAGGAAAATTTTCCCATTGAATTTCTTAATAGTATTACTCCTTCAGGAATGCCGTGTCATAAATTAAAATTGAAAGTAGGTGCAATCATCATGCTATTGAGAAATAGTAAATGGGGTCTTTGTAATGGTACCAGATTTATTATCAAAAGATTACAACATAACATTATCGAAGCTGAAGTATTAACAGGATCTGCAGAGGGAGAGGCTGTTCTGATTCCAAGAATTAATTTGTCCCCATCTGACACTGGCCTCCCATTTAAATTGATTCGACGACAGTTTCCCGTGATGCCAGCATTTGTGATGACTGTTAATAAATCACAAGAACAAACGCTAGACAAAGTAGGCATGTTCCTACCTGAACCCGTTTTTGCACATGGTCAGTTATATGTTGCTTTCTCTCGAGTTTGAAGAGCACGTGATGTTACAGTTAAAGTTCTAAATACTTCATCACAAGGGAAATTAGTCAAGCACTCTGAAAGTGTTTTCACTCTTAATGTGGTATACAGGGAAATATTAGAATAAGTTTAATCACTTTATCAGTCATTGTTTGCATCACTGTTGTTTTTACATCATATTTTTGTTGTTTTCATATCATGTTTTTGTCATTTTTATATCATGCCTCTGTTGTTGTTATATCCTTTTGTTACTGTTTATTTATTAATAAATTTATATATTATTTTCATATACATTTTACTAATTTCCTTCATCTCTCACACTTCTATTATAGAGAAAGGGCAAATAGCAATATTAAAATATCTCTGCTAATTAATTCCCTTTTTAAAAAATATATATTTTATTGATTTTTTACAGAGAGGAAGGGAGAGGGATAGTTAGAAACATCAATGAGAGAGAAACATCGATCAGCTGCCTCCTGCACACTCCCCACTGGGGATATGCCCACAACCAAGGTACATACCCTTGACCGGAATCGAATCTGGGACCCTTGAGTCCCCATGCCGATGCTCTATTCACTGAGCCAAACAGGTTAGGGCAATTAATTCCCTTTTAATGTGCACGAATTTCGTGCACCAGGCTACTATTATATATATAATAGGCTAAGTTAACTTGCACATGCGCAATACATATAAAGCTCTCGATGGTGCCAATTGCATGTGTATGTTTCAATCTTTCATTGTCAATCATGAATTTGGTTGACACTTCTATTATAAATAAAGGGCAAATAGCAATATTAAAATATTTCTTCTAATTAATTTCCTTTCAATGTGCACAAATCCATGCACCAGGACTCTAGTCAAGTATAATAGCAGAGGGAGAGAAATGGTTCAGATGATACAGATGTCAGGGCAACTCTCTCCTCAGAGACAGATAGATAGATAGATAGACAGACAGACAGATAAATTTTCATTACACAACAAGTGAATATAATTACTAACACTTATTCCAACATTGGTAGTAATGGTAAATTGGGATAACTAAATGCACAATGGTACAGTCAGCATATGGAATATCGTGCAGTGCCTAAAAAGAGTGGTAGATCTATATGCAACTGATATGGGAAACTTTCCCGGATACCTTTCCCCCCCTCAGATACCTTTTTTTAAAAATATATATATATTTTTTTTATTGATTTCATAGAGGAAGGAAGAGGGAGAGAGATAGAAACATCAATGATGAGAGGGAATCATTGATCGGCTGCCTCCTGCACATCCCCAACTGAAGATCGAGCCCACAACCTGGGCTCATTCCCTTGACCAGAACCGAACCTGGGACCTTTCAGTCCGCAGGCTGATGCTCTATCCACTGAGCCAAACCAGCTAGGGCCTCAGATACCTTTTTGATGGGAAAAAAAGAAATTCAAAAAAATTCAATTTGTGGTTAAAAAAGGACTAGCCAGTTCCCTCCTTATTGTCTTGGGCAGAAGCCTAATCCATTCCAAGCTAGGTATAACAACCAGCCTGGTCAGCATGACATCAAGGCCCAAGACCAGAGACCGAGGACCAGGCACACTGAGAGGCAAGCATGCCACAACCCTTGGCTGAGATCCGGAGTCATAAGTGTCTGGACACCTTGTGTGAAGATTGCCAATCATCCCCCTACCTTCCTCAGTTTTGGATGCAACACACTGCCTTTGGAACTGCATCTCCAACCTGGCAAAACCAAACCCCAGGCCTGGCCGGTGTGGATGAGTGGTTGAGTGTCAACCCATGAACCAAGAGGTCACCAGTTCAATTCCTGGACAGGGTACATGCCCGGGTTGTGTGCTTAATCCCTAGTAGGGAGTGTGTAGAAGGCAACCAATCAATGATGTTTCTATCCCTCTCCATTCCTCTCTCTCTAAAATCAATAAAAACATCCTACATAATAAAAGGGTAATATACAAATTGACCATAACGACAGAACGACCTGGAATGACCGGTCACTATGACATGCACTGACCACCCGTATAACGCAGGAGGTGCCCCCTGGTGGTCAGTGTGCCCCCACAGGGGGAGCTCCGCTCAGCCACAAGCTGGGCTGATGGCTGCAAGCACAGTGGCGGTGAAGGAAGCATCTCCTGCCTCCACGGCAGTGCTAAGGATGTCCGACTGATGGCTTAAGCCAACTGACTGCTTAAGCGGGCCTAAGCCAGCAGGTGGACATCCTTCAAGGGCTCCCAGGCTGCCAGTGGGATGTCTGACTACCAGCTTAGGGATGGCCCGATCACCTGGGGGGAGCGGGCCTAAGCTGGCAGGTGGACATCCCCCGAGTGCTCTGGAAATGCAAAAGGGTGCAGGCTGGGCTGAGGGACCCCCAAAATAAAACAACCCCAAAACAGCCTGATGATAATTCCCCACTCAGCATTCTGTGTTCTAGAAGGTACCCCCTGGGACAGAGCTCGCCCCATGGACTATCAAAGCACCCCTAGGAAGAAGCAAATAGAAAGCTCCTTGAGGCACAACCTAAGCTCCATTCACCTCTGGCCTCCACATTTAGTACAGTTCTTTACACATAGGAAACGTTTTATAAATATTTGTTCAACAAATTATACTGGAATTATTTTTGGAATGAATACTTGCCTTCTCAAAGAAGTTCATTTCTAATATGTTTCAGTCTGATAAACTTACATCTCTGTTTAAAAAGTTTCTCCCTATGGCTAACAGCAATACTATCCGCTATCTACTTCAAATTTAACCAGCCTCAATTTCCCAGCCCAAAACAAGAAACCTTGAGAGCCCACGATGCCATTACAGTATGTGGAGATTTTCTACATGCTCTAGATCTGTGCTATCCAATATAGTAACTATTAACCACATGTAACTATTTAAATGTTTATTTTAAAGAAAATTTAAAATTTAATTCCCCGACTAGCCACATGTAAGTACTCAACAGCCACATGTGGCTGCCATATTGGGCAGTATAGATATGGAACATTTCCATCATTCTTTTGGTCAGCAGTGCTTGAGGTGCATTATAAATCTTCAAAACCCCCAAAATTCTTACCTTGCAGCCAGTAAATATCAGATCATCCAAGTGCCATAATTAAATTTAAAAATGCACTACTCCTTTACTTAAAACAACAAAGGAAACACTCTCACAGATGAGTAGAGCTTTTATAGATTTGTCTCACCACATGAAAAATTTAAACGCAGCATAATTCTCTGGTCTATTGCTGGTCACTAAAATCAATATGCTTTGCAGAAGGCAATGCATACTTGCAGCTGCATGGATCCTCTTTCTGGACAAATAAAATTTCTGGTTAACTGTCATTCAGAGAACTAACTGTTATACAACCCTTAAATTGCATGTGTAAACATCTAGAAACTTTTCAACCCAGGGATTTCAAAATGTATGCACACAAAACCAAAACATCTAACTAAGTCTTCTAAGAGTTCAGAATTTGAAGCTAGGAGAAGGGTTGCAATGAATATATTAAGTATGTAAATGAGAACAAGGAAACCTCTATGTGGGACATCCCCTCCCTCCTCAATAAATGCCAACATTCCTTAACAGATAAAACACACACATAGGAGTTAGAGAAAAGGGATTTTTCTATTCTATTATAGACTTCTAGGAACAGTGAGACTTCAAGGTGTAAGTCCCAGGCAGGCCTTGGCTGGTGTGGCTCAGTTGTTTGGAACATGATCCCATGCATCAAAAGGTTGCCGGTTCAATTTGCCAGTCAGGGCAGATGCCCAAGTTTTGGGTTTGACACCTAGTAGGCGTGTGTGCAGGAGGCAGTCAACCGATGTTTTTCTCTCACATCAATGTTTCTCTCTTCCTCTCCCTTCCCCTCTCTCTAAAATCAATAAAAATATGTTTTAAAAAAGAAAGTACCACATAGCAAAATTCCAGCACTGCAATAGAAAAGTTTTCCTCCCCAACAGTGAGGCAATGAGAGGGACAACAAGTACACAATAAAAAATAAATAAATAACCCAGGTAGATGATGAACAGAGGAGAAGCCTGGAGGTAAAAGATAAAGATAACTTATCCAGGGGTGTCAAGGTATAAAATAGTGCATTAAGATCTGAATTTTACACATTTTGGTATCTGTGATGTTCTTTCTAATTGGGCTATCCGCCACACTTCTAAAAAGTTGGGCTTTAATTAACCTGCAGTCATTCACCAGTTCTTACTGAGATGTGCTATACCTATACAGGCAGACATTCAAGTGGGTCACACACAACTCTATTTTGTTTAGGCTGTTTTCTGCTGAATCCTAAAGCCTAAGACTTCCTGCTAATGAAAAGGTCAAAGAAAATACATCCCTACAAACCACCAGGAGGGCGCTGGAATATTAGGAGCGGCCAACGACTGGGAGCTCGGTGATGTCATCCTATACCCCTCCACACTATCTCACAGTCCTAAAACAATGAACATCTCTTTATACCTGACTCCGGTGTCCTTGAAGAGCTATTTATCATCATGAAACCAAACTGTATTTTCTCCTTCTGGAACACACATGTTTTGTGATAAGACAGGAAACCCTTAGAGCATAGTAGACAGAATCATATGGGCTCACATACTGACTTTGACTTTACTAGAAAACGTTAAGTGGTAAAACTTTCATCAAGATAAGAAGAACAAATAAGAAAACTGTTCCCTCCCATTTTACACATTTATTATTCACACATTCAATTCCATCGCCAATTGCTTATTGTTGTGTTTTTTAATAAACTCTCGGGAACTCAAAAGAAAGCAGTGCCTTAGTCATTCTCAATAGCATTTAAATGACGAGGAATGCATTTCCATATGCACTCTATAATTCATTGAAATTTTCATTTAGCTGTTTGCAATAAAGAAAACCCATATGATCATCAAAAGGTACTATCAGCATGTTATAGATTCTGGTACAGATTTCTTAAAATTCAGAAGAAAGTATGTGAACCAAAAAAGCATTAATATACCAATCCTCAGAAAAGAGGTTAAAAGATTTAAAACATTAAAAACAAAATGTTTTAACTAGAATTTATGGGTCTTACTAAAAAATTCTTTACCCGGACATTAAAAAGAAAAACTTTTTAAACAAAGATAATTTTTTAAAGTAAGCAATCTTACAAAATGTTTATCTAACAGAATCCAGGCATACTGGCTACAGCATCTCTATTGACATACCTAAAAACCCACAAATCACTATGAAATAGGTCTGGAAACATGTGGCCCAGGTAGAAAAAAAAAATCTTTAACAAAGAAAGGTTTCTTTCTAAATTACATTAGTATTCACAAAGTGGAACAACTTGTTATAGATGCACAGTTTTAGTTTCATATTCAGAAATACCTTTACTAATAAGAGAGTATGTCCAAATATCACACTTCTTCTTCTTCTTCTTTTTTTTTTTTTTTTTTACAAAACTTAATTATCAGAGACTAGAATTGAGAGGCAGAGGGATGAGTTTCAGGGTATCAGATAAGAGGATAGCTGCAGAATGCAATTACTGTTAAATATTAACTGGAAGTCAAACATGCAAGAAAATATAAAATATGCATCAGACAGCTTTAGGATGAGGTTAAGGAAAAGAGGCAGTGAGCCAGGTTAATTTAACAGAAAGAAGAGAACTAAGAGGAATCTCTGTTCAAAAAGGGAAGTGGGGTCAGAAGAGGCAATCTGGAAGAAGGGACAGGGCTCCGGGCTCTAAGTGAAGTGCAGAGGAGGATCCTGATTCCCACAGCCCAGGTCTCAGCTTCAGGCAAAGGAGCGGGGAGGAGAGAGAAGGTTCTTTCTGACCCTGTTCTCCCATCCCATGCCATCCCACGTCACGGGTCTGCATCAAGACTGCTTTCAAGGTCAAGACTGCTTCCTCAGCAGGAAGCCTGCTGTGACAGGAGGGACTCTGTAAAACTCTACCCCCACCTGTGTGCCACTAGTCATGCTAGCAACATAGGGTTCAACATGTAAATTCTGAGATAACATACAATTGTTTTTAGTATAATCACTCAATCAAAAGAAGCGGTGAATGGCACCAGATTTTTGTTTTGAAAGGAGAGAAGACTGTCCAGGTTAGAGCACGAAAGCCCTGCATCCGGGAAGGCTCACAGTTGCAAACAAACTGAGACAGTTGGTCATCCGAGATCAGACCACGAAGTTGGTAACTACACCAAGATGGTGCCTTAACAAGCGTAGACACTGACTGATACAAACCCATTCCCACCACATTCTCCTTTGCCTCCTAACCAAAGAGACTGCAAAACTAAATTCTTGGCCTCTCAGATTACTAGCAGCCAGTGAGGCCATGTGACCCAGCTCAAGGCAATGAAACATAAGCAGAAGCCTCTGGGAGAATGGAGCTGCCTCATTTCCTGAAAAAAAGATAAACCAAAGAACTTACATACTTATATGCATAGCCCCTGGGCACAGGCAATAGGGTACCGAAGACCTGGGGGCTGGGTAGGGGCTGAGAGGAGGGGGAGGAGATATCTGGAATACTATCACAACAAAAAACACATTTTAAAATGAAAAAAAGGAAAGAAAAGGCTTTACCAGAAGGCTTTTGCCCACCCACAGCAGGTTCCCTCTTTTCCCTCCTGGAAAAAAGACATGATGCCTAGACATGAAGAAGCAATTTTGTGAGAATGAGAAGAGCATGATGAAGGCTTCTGTGCTAAGGATGGTGAAGCAAAAAGATGCAGAGACGCTGAATCCTGATGTCACTGTGGCAGCATGGGCAGCTGGCCACACCAGCCCTGGAGAGCCTACCCCAGACTGCTGCCAGAGACAAGGAACCCCTATGTTCCATCGCCACTGAAGCGCTCTATTATCTGAACATAGCCCTCATATTATCTGTGAAACATCTTAAGAAAGGGCCAGCAGGCCACTCCAGGCTTAAAGCTAGTCATGGGAAACAACTTAAAGAGGGTAAATTGTTCTCATTTTTTAAAGTACTTTTTTATAGCAGGTATATGTATTTTACAAAAAAATAAAATAAAAGCTCAAGGATGGAGTAAAGCTTGGGGCAGATATGGAATGGGTGTTGCTGGATATACAACTAGGTTATCTTTTAATAGGTGAAAGGTTAATAGTTTGTTTTCCAAAATGGGGAATAGTTGCGACTGTCAAGTCTACAACATTAAAATGGCCTCTTAAAAGCTCATGTAGCTTTCTTAGAGATACTCCGTTTTGAATCAATAAATGCTTTCTCTTTAAAAAAAAAAAAAAAAAAAAATCCTCTCTCCTGAAACATCTGTTTCTATATCTAACAATGAGAATCTTTTTTTTTAAAATATATTTTATTGATTTTTTACAGAGAGGAAAGGAGAGGGATAGAGAGCCAGAAACATCGATGAGAGAGAAACATCGATCAGCTGCCTCCTGCATGCCCCCCACTGGGGATGTGCCTGCAACCAAGGTACATGCCCTTGACCAGATCGAACCCGGGACCCTTGAGTCCGCAGGCTGACGCCCTATCCACTGAGCCAAACCGGCCAGGGCTAACAATGAGAATCTTATAAACCAAACTTTCTCTTTTCTCCTTGGCTTTTATGATGTTTAGAACTAAATTATTCATTCCAGACATAGAGTTTATGTGTGCTTTCATCTTAATTATTATTGTTGCTTTGGAAAAAATGAGTATTATATTAAGTATATTCTAATAACCTAAGTAGCATGAAAGCATTTTTGATGCAGACACAGTATAACCACTTCTGGTGGCTGAAATTAGAGAGAGCCACTTTTGGCAGCACCAAAACAGCAGTAAAGCCTTGAAAAAATGTATGTATCTCCCACGCATGGCCAAATCCTCCTCCTTTTCTAAATTATTTCAATGGAGTTTAATGAGCTTTTTATTTCAATTGGGATCTTTAAAGCATCACATATTTAAGCATCATTAAAAATCTTTTAAAAAAAATTTCTTTTGTAAAGCATTATAGATTGCCCACACGGACACACAAAACTTTAACTCTACATTATTCTGCTCCCAGACACCCTTGTGGTTGGCTAGATTTTGCCTTGGAATAAAAGGTCTACATAAATTGATAAATAATTCTGTATGATAACTACCAAAGCAGTAACTCCTCAAAATAAAACTTTGCGTTAGAACTTGGAGATGCCTTAGAAATGGTACCACAAAAAGCACACACAAAAAATGAAGGCTAGCTTTTCAAAAACAAGTCTTTTCATGAAAAAAAGTCATGTCACAAAGAAAGAATACTTATCTTCCACATTCCATACATAACAGAGCAGATGTGATCCTAAGAAGTTGAAGACTATTTTTCTACTGCCATCATAAAAAAATGTGATATACATTTACAGAGCTCTTCAAATAGTGGGCAATGTTGACATGAAGTTGCAAGTGCAAATATTTGTTCCCTCCTTGGTTTATAAGTTTCATGATGATAAAATTCTGTATATAGAGCCACTGATTAAAAATGAGTCTATTTGCCTTGTAGGATGCTTGAGGTTGTATGTTCATTCAAGATTAATAAAATGGTGCATTCCAGAAAAGAATGGGAATTAGAATTTTGAATTTATTGGTTTAACAAGTTCCCACTGGGAAGGAAAAGAGATTTCACTTATCCAATTTAAGAAGCTCCTTCAGATGGTAATTTGTGTGAAGATGTAGCACTATAGTAAAAGTTAATACCACCCCCTGACTGTGAAAGGAAGGATGATATATGATGAAGAAACAGCAAATTAAATGTTTGAGAAAAAGGAAGGCAATTTCTCATTACTTTGATTTTAGGGTCACTTGATATCACCATAATGGCAAGCTAGTAACAAGTTCCCCTCATTGTTTTAATATACTGTTCAAACAACTAGTTAAAACTGATCATCACATAGCACATACAGAGGAACAGCCACTGCTACTGGTTACTTCTATACTAATCTGGAATCTATAACCTAAGCCTGAATTGATTTCTTATAGTAACTACCACTACCACAAACATAACAGTTATTGAGTTCTTATGTGCCAGGGACTATTCAAAACACTCTATGTGTATTGACTAATTTAATGTATCAAACAGCTCTGTGAAATGAGTACTAATATTCTCAATTTATCAAATAGAAAAATTAAAGCACATATATTGCACAGAGAGAAGTAAGTTCTCAAGATAAGTAACTTCACTTACTACTGGTAGGTTCAGGACTCAAAAGTAGAGTCAACTCTACATGAAACTTTTGTTTTAGTTAAATATGTACATATGTATATTCTAGGTCATGATGTAAATATATTATTTAGCCCTAGCTGGTTTGGCTCAGTGGATAGAGTGTCAGCCTGCAGACCAAAGGGTCCCAGGTTTGATTCCAGTCAAGGGCATATACCTCAGTTGCAGGCTCTGCCCTGGCCCTGGCCCTGGCCCTGGCCCTGGCCCTGGCCCTGGTCGGGGCTCGTGCAGGAGGCAACCAATCGATGTGTTTCTTTCACATCGATATTTCTCTCTGTCTTTCATTGTCTCTTCTACTCTAAATTTCAATGGAAAAATATCCTCGGGTGAGGATTAAAAATAATAACAATAAAATGTATTATTTATTTTGAATTACCACCAAAAGTTGGAAAAACATGTGTGCACAGGATTATTATAAACAGAGGTCTTGCAGTCCCCATGGGAATAAGAAAGCGAAAGATAAACTCACTTGGGTGGCTACTGTGGGCTGTCCTGTGTTCTTTATTTCTTTAATGATTGATGGGCTACTGGTCAAGGTTTTCTTAGTTGACTTCAGTCGACAAGACACTGAATGCCTCCTGCGTGCCAGGCATTGTTTGAGGCAACAGCAGCGAGTAGAACAGACATGACCCTCAAACAGCTTACATTTAAACATGTTACCAAGCGAAACCTTCAGTTCATTAAGTGATAGGTGCTCTAAAGAGCTGGGCTGGGAAGGTCTCTCTGAAACAGTGACGTCAGAGTTCAGACCTGAGTGAAACGGAAGATGCAGCTCTGCTTCAGGGAAGAGTGTCCCAAGCAGAAGCAACAGCGGGGACAAAAGCCTCCTCCCAAAGGCCCCCTCCAGCCGTCCCCTCCCCCACCACCACCCCCCGGCCCCACACACACAGCAGCCTCAGTGACCTTGAAAGTTTTATTCTGAAAAAATTTCAAACCTATTGAAAAGTTGCAAGAATTTTACAATTAACACCCATATGCCCTCAACAATTTGCCAATTTCTATTCTTCTCTCTTTTTTCTGCACCATTTGAGAAGCTGCAAAAATCCTGAGCCTTCACTCCTCTTAAGAAAAAGGGCAATCTTTTCATAACCGCAAGGGGTTATCAATTCAGGAATGTAACACTGATACAATACGATTATGTAATACTCGGTCCATATTCAAATTCTGCCATCTATCCTAATACTGTTCTTTATAGCAACTTTTTTATTTTCCCAATACAGGATCAGACATTTCCTTTAACTGTCATGTCTGTGATTTAAAAAGCACAAATCGCCCTAGCAGGTTTGGCTCAGTGGATAGAGCATCAGCCTGCAGACCAAAGGGTCCCGGGTTTGATTCCGGTCAAGGGCATATACTTCATTGGGTTGCAGGCTCCTCCCTGGCCTGGGAGGTTCAGGGTCAAGGTTTGTGCAGGAGGCAACCAATTGATGTGTTTCTCTCAGTCTTTCCCTCCCTCTTCCACTCTCTCTGAAGTCAAAGGGAAAATATCCTCGGGTGAGGATTAAAAAAAAAAAAAAGAGGGAGAGAGAAAAGTAAATTAGGACCAATTAAATAAAGGTTAATCACAGGGCAATATACCACTTGGAAGTTTAAAGAAAATAAACAAAAAATAAAAAACACAAATCAGACTGTGCTGTTCGCCAGCTTTAAGCTTTCTGCTGCTCTTCCCTGGCTCTCTCTGCTATAGCCCTTCCTCCCTGAGTCCTTCAGCTCTTCCCACAGCTGACCCCTTCTCCTTTTATCTCTCCTCAGGAATTTTCCAGAACACAGTGTATATAGTCCACTCCTTGGTTTTTCTCTCTCTTACTTTACTCCTGATTTCCTTCATGTCACTTAACACAGTCTGTAATTACCTTGTTGGTTTATTCATTTATCATTCTCTCTCCCAGTGGAATATAAATTCCATGAAAGCAGGGGTATCTCTTAGAACAGTGCTTGGCTCAGAGTAGGCACTCAATAAATGTTTATGAATGAATAAATGAAATAATTTGTAAATAAATAAACTGGTAAAGACAAAAAGTGGCCATGTCAATGACATCACTGTATAAGGCTGCAGAGTGACAGGTACAAATCAGTAAGACCGTCACCGCCACAGGACAGTCACAACCGGGGCATTCAACATTAACACTCACCCTGAAGTAAGCACAGTGAAGGCTACAGCAAACAAATAAGAACAAGATGGTTAGCATGCCAAGCAAGGTGGTTAGAGTGCCTGAAAGACACGCACCTCAGCTCAAAAGGGGGAGGTCCACAGTATAATAAAGAACTGACTCCCATCTGTATGCCCCTACTCTCCTGGGCCTCAATTTCCTCATCTGTTTTGTAAGGATAATGACTACTCCTTAACCCATCTAAGAGGGGAGACTGCTGTAAGAAAGAGAGTGGTGACAGGCCCTTTAGAACAGAAAGAAACACAGGATCCTAATAGAAGCGAGGAGGAGATAAATGATGGCATCCAATTGAGCAACAGCCCATCATTCTTTGTTAACCAAAACCTAAGCAAAATGCCAGGCATCTTGTCTGGCACAGACCAGGTACTCTACAGTTCCCTTCTCACACCTGGTCAGCCCTATTTGGACCCAGAGCAGAGAGCAGCTCAAAATATGCAAATAACTGCTACCAGAACCCAAAGACACAGCTGCTTCTGGGCACACAGGCTCCCACCTTGCGGCGGCTGAGGGAGAGGCTGCACAACCACTGTGAGGGTTCCACAGAAGCGATTCAAGCACAGGCTCAGCTTCGTGACCCATAAGGTCTCTTTCAACTCTGAGATTCTATAATTTTTTTAACTGAATTAAGTATGTCCCTGTAGTGGGCAGTGTAGATGATATAAATAACTTTACGACATAGAAACTTAAAAGCAGCCTAGATTGTCAAGACCCACAGAACTGAAGAATTGCAGATAGCACCAAATAAGGATCATAATGCTGTAGCGGTTCAGAGGAGGAGCAATTGCTAGAGGCCAAGAGGCTGTCAAAGAGGTGAAAAGTCCGCTAGGACCGTGGTCAGCAAACTGCGGCTCACGAGCCACATGCGGCTCTTTGGCCCCGTGAGTGTGGCTCTTCCACAAAATATCACGTGCGGGTGCACACGTACAGTGTGATTGAAACTTCATGGCCCATGCACAGAAGTCGGTATTCTGTGGAAGAGCCGGTATTTTGTGGAAGAGCCACACTCAAGGGGCCAAAGAGCCACATGTGGCTCGCGAGCCGCGGTTTGCCAAGCCGCAGTTTGCCCACCACTGCGCTAGGATGTGAAGGCCACATAACATGGCTACTTGAAGAGTGTATCCTCTGCTAATTAACATTGTGGTACTTTTCTCATGCTGCTGGTTCTGGCCTCGACTTACAGCCATGAACTGACATCTCCAGGACAGGAGGCCCATCTAATTACTGCTTCAACATCCACCACAGGCTCCAAAAGCATGTGGCTACTGGCAAAATTTTGCTACACAGAGCAAGATAACATGGGGCAGCGCAAAGACACCAAGAAGGACTGTGGAAGAATCCCTCATGAGAGCTGGAGGAGAGAGGTGAGCCTACAGGAGAAGCAAGCAGGCTCCAGGAGCAGAGTGCACGCAGACCAAAGGCTGCAGAATTAATAAGGGGAATGACTGGGGGATTAAATCCAGTTTCCATTTGCTCTCCAAGGACTCAAAGGCAAATCACCTAACCCTAAATGCAAAATTAGTTTTTAAAATGTCATAGATTAAAAACAAATTGGGCTTTTGATTCTTTTTACCTTTTTCCATTGCAGATGTCTACAGATTATCTTAGTAAGATTTTTATAATACCAGGCAGTTGGCTTTCTTATACACCTAAAGTATCTGATTTGTACAATAATAATATATAATCCTAATAATCACTATATATATCACAGGGTTATATATAACACACTGTCTCTCCTTTTAACCAAATTCTAGCCTAAGACATCGATATATCATCTCTTATACTACAAACATTTGCATTGTTTAATTTGTTTAATTAGCTCACAAAAGTGTTTCACAGAAGAGAAAGAGCAATCAAAACGATGTTTCAATAGATAATTTATGTTTAAACAAGCAAAATGAGAAGATCAAGTGGATTTATTTCAGCAGTTCTCAACCTGTGGGTCGCGACCCCTTTGGCAGTTGAACAACACTTTCACAGGGGTCGCCTAAAACCATCTTGCATATCAGATATTTACATTACGATTCATAACAGTAGCAACATTACAGTTATGAAGTAGCAACGAAAATAATTTTATGGTTGGGTCACAACATGAGGAACTGTATTTAAAGGGCCAGAAGGTTGAGAACCACTGATCTATTTGAAGTTAGCTGATAACTAGTGGGAGATTCACCAGTCATCATTAAGTAGATCCTGCTGCCACTCATCCTAGATCCAGATATGGAGTAGCCCAAGCTTACACATCTCCAAAATGCAAACCAAGGTCTGAATTTCAAGAACCTGTCCTTAGGACATTCAACTTCAGCCTCATGCTTAAAATCTCTGTACATTACCTCTGACACAGGATCAGAAAACATATGATCATCCACAAATTCTCCAAGTTTGGGGAAAATCTGTCCAGTGGTTTCTGGACAAAGTGTGTGTTTCTGCAATGGAGTAACAAATGAAAACTTAATTTTAGCTAATAAATAACATAACTACTTGCACTAATTCAACAGATGTGAGCAAAGAGATAAGATCTCTCTGTCTTTGTGGGGGATTTCCAGCTAGAAGGGACAAAGAAAGTTAAAAGATAACCAGATAATAAATATATAATTATAGGCTATAATAAGTGCTACTAAGAAAAAGTATAGGGTATTTTGTGGAATTACTAAAGGGGCATCATTTAGATTGGAAGATTCAAGGAGAGTAGGAAAAGCCTTTTTGAAGAATCACATTTAAAATGGAAAATATTTATGAAATAACTAGAGGCCCAGTGCAAAGACACCAAGAAATTCATGCACTGGTAGAGTCCCTAGCGGCTGCCGGCTGCCTGCCGGGGCCTCCCTCTCTTCCCAGCCGGCCCTGCCCCCTGGTCGAACTCCCGGACAACTCCAGTCGAGGGGACAATTTGCATACTACACTTTTATTATATAGGAGCATAGTGTGCTTTTGCCTGGCAGGTGTGATTCAGTGGTTGAGCATGGACCTATGAGCCAGGAAGTCATGGTTGGATTCCCAGTTGAGGCACATGCCTGGGTTGTGGGCTCAAGCCCCCTGAGTCGTGCAGGAGGCAGCTGATCAATGATTCTCATCAGTGATGTTTCTATCTCTCTCTCTCCCTCCTTCTCCCTTCTCTGAAATCAATAAAAATATATTTTCTTAAAAAAGGAAATAGTGTGCTTTTTAAAAAGCAGAATGTATAGCTACAGATATGCTTTCAGTTATATATTTTATGCTTTAATCTGTATGCTTTATAGACTATAGTTAATATAAAGGACATGCACATAGACAGATCTGGAAGAGAAAAATAAAAACAAAACAGTTGTTAAGGTGGTAAAATTATGAACAGTGTTGGTCACACTTCAAATTTTTTCTTTAACGTTGTTATAGTATTTTTTACCATAATTAAGATAAGCATAGACATAGAATCTGATGTCTTGGGCTAGAGTTTGATTAAGAGAGTGTATATCATACATAACTCCATGAGATGTATTTTGATTATCAGGAAGATCTATAGTAAATCAGGTGTACAAGGAAGCCAACTGCCTGTTATGTTATTTTTACTCCAATTAAGACAAGCACAGACATAGAATATGAACCCCTTAACTTTCAGTTTACTCGTAAGCTTGACTAAAGAACTGTGGCTTAGTAACAAGGCTGATCTTCATTAAAATAACAGCACGGCAAAATGGAGCATGAGCTTTAGAGACCGAGAGCCCTGGGCTCCAATACAGCCCAGGCACTAATTAGCTGTGTGATATTGGACAAGTTACTTACCCAACTTGGGAGGCTGTTTTATCATCTCTGAGACGCAGCTAATAAGACTTGCCTCATAAAGTTGTTGTGAGGATAAAATGAAAGAACATATGTGAAGGGCCAAATCCAGTTGCCAGCACAGAATATGTGCTTAATAACTTTAAGTAAACATTTGATCATTGCCAGCATATAAATCCGGATAAAAAAAATGGGCTTTGAATCAAAAGTCTCCTGAGACAAACAGATGACCAAACTAGAGAAATCAGATGGCTCCTCATCAATCACTGTTAAATGATTTCTTCACAATAAGCAAATCAACTGGTGGCTACAGTCATTTTCTCTGAGGCCATCTACACTGTACCAAGAGTAAAACCAAAAAGATCAGCCCAAGAACAATTCTGCTAAAGGAGGAGTGAGCCACACAATTCTGGCAATTTACTGAAAACAATTAAGAATCCCTTTATTAAAAATAAAGCCTCCTGAAACAGTTTCCAGGAACTAAGATAGAATCCATACAAAAATATGACAGATTCAAAACAAAATAGCCCTACAAACAAAAATTATACAGCTGAAATTTGCCAAGAGGTCATATCACTAACGCATGCTTTTAGTTTCCAGAGTATTTATAAAAAAATAAACTAAGAAAACAACTTCAATAGTCTATCTTACAGCTTCAAACACAGACTCTGCTTTAAAATGTGAATTTTATGATAGGATATTTTCTTCAACTTAAAACATTAGGTAAAAAAAAAAAAATTCAAGCATTCATCTAGTCAATAAATCACTCCTTTAAATCATTTAGTTGAGTGAGCAAAAAGTAAAAACGTTTTTGTTAACTCAGTTCCATCAGAACAGAAAACAGTATCAAAAGAGGAAGGAGGCTGTCACTACTGCTTTGTTGAATACCTGGATTAGACTGACCACCCCTTAAGACAGTCTTTGTGTACTTCAAAACCCAAACGAAGCCACTTGGAGCAGCTGCTCACTGACCAACTGGTCTGCAGAATTCACCAAACGACAAAAGGTTACCTTAATTCAATAAGATAATCAGCACACATTTACCCACCACCCAGAGTCTAACCATCTGCAAGGCGGCAGAGCCAAATGCCTATAAAACTGGCAGCATACAGACATGTCCTCGTGTCCCTCATGTCAATGAAATGTCCCTCATGTCAATGAAATTTCTCTCTTAGCAACAGCTAAAAAGAAGCTGAACTTTCAAAAAATTTCAAGATATCCTGATCCAACAACTTGTTAGTAGGTTATTTTTAGTGCCACTGAGATTTCCAGGCCAGATGGGTTATATGTTTTATTCAATTGAGTCTTGTTCTGGGATAACAAAACGTGAGACAGACATGATCTGGATCCTTTCATTGTTCAAGAGGCAAAGTGACCTAGTGGCTTCCAAATAACGGCCGGAACAATGTAGCAGAAAAGAAAAGAGAAAGGGGGGGAAAAAACAACAGCAAAAACCCAACTATAAGAGCTACTTCAGAGCAAGAAAGGATTAACAACTTACACCGCAAAATCTGGCATCTGCCTTAGGCCAGGATATCATTCCGCTAAACATGCATCTGCACTGACCAAACTACCAAATAATAATAATGATGATCATGATAATTCAACATAGAAGGTTAAAAAAAAAACATAATGGGCACTATTAAAATATGCACTATAGAATTTTATTTTCTTGCTAACACATTACACTTAAATCAACAGATGCAGCTATTTCCCAAAGTGTGGGATTCAAGAAGCTTTGACGTGAGACGTGAGATATTTGAGGTGATCTGAATAAGCGAGTAAGAAAGCTGTTCTCTTTTCAATTTCCTCTCAGACCCTCCCATTAAGTCAAGGAGAGAGTCTCAGTTTGGAACTGACATGTCCTTAACACCCCTCTAATGTTTGTTAATCTTCCTTTGAGAGAGCAGGCCTCAGGCTCAAAACTTGGCAGATAACAGTGTCCAGCCACATTTTAATACAGCTTTTTAAAAATAACCTTTACAGATACCTCCTATTTATGACAAGGGATACTTGTTTCCCACTTATGGTACTGATATAGTTTCTTTTCGGTAGATCTATTAAAGAAAGTGAGGCAATTTCATTTTTAATGAGTTGTCTAATTAATTTACAAAATGTACAGTAGTCTAATTAATTTACATTTTGAAAAAATTTTCAGCCTACAGAAAAGCTGAAGTAGTACAATGAACGCATATAAACTCTTCCCCTAGCTTTACCAACTGTTCACTCTTCTGCCTCCTATCTTTACACCTGTATCAATCTGTATCTATTCATATACACACTTTGGTCATGCTTGTTGTTGAACCATCGGAAAGCAAGCTGCAGCGGCATGACACTTCACCATTCAGTACTTCCAAAGGTATTTCCTAACTCACAAGGACCTATTCATAGGTAACCAAAATGCCATCATCATACGAAAAACATTAACATTAATGCTTTAATTTCCCCTAAGATCTGGTCCAAATTCAAATGTACCTAATTATCCCCCAATTTCTGGTACAGAATCCAACCAAGGTTCATGCATGACATTTGGTTGTTATGCCTTTTTAGTAGAATATTCTGAAAGAAAATAATACAGAGATTATATGAAACTGACAAAAATTGTGAGGGAGACACACTTTTGTTTGAAAAACACCAAACTAACCAAAGGTTTGAAGGAAGTAAGGGCAAATAATCTAAATAATTAACAAAGAAAAGACAAAAAGTGTCTGCTATTAAACTCATTTATAGCACACAAAGTATGAAGGAAATACTCATAGAGCCTTGAAAGAGGATGGAGTAAGTCAAAGATCACTGTCAGGCCATATAGATACATGCCAAAGCATGCGTCAGTGTTTAACTACCCCATCTATTTTATTAAATAGGCTCTGTGTTAAAGTGCTTAAATGCATTTTCTCATTAAATCCTAATTAATAGCCCCATGAAGAATATTTTATTATTCCTATTTTACAGATGAGATGATTGAGGCTCAAGTATTTTAAATGAGCCTTTGTTTTCTTTCCATTAGAACTTTTTCAAGAATGTACTCATACATTTCTTTTATGTCTAAAAAAATTAATTTCAAAAGAACAAAAAGTACCAAAAGTATAAATCTCTTCTTTGTTAAAATATGTTCAGCCCTGGCCGGTTTGGCTCAGTGGACAGAGCATCAGCCTGCAGGCCAAAGGGTCCTGGGTTCAATTCTGGTAAAGGGCATATACCTTGGTTGCAGGCTCCTCTCCAGCCCGGGCCCTGGTCAGGGCTCCTGCAGGAGGCAACCAATCGATGTGTTTCTCTCACATCGATGTTTCTGTCTTTCCCTCTCTCTTCCATTCTCTCTAAAAATCAATGGGAAAATATCCTTGGGTGAGGATTAACAAAAACAAATAAATAAAGGTGATTAAATGTTTTTTTTTTAAGTTTACAAATATCTGTATGATATTTATTTACAACTAGAGGCCCGGTGCATGAAATTCCCTCAGCCTGGACTGTGCTCTATCGCAGTCTGGGAGCCCTTGGGGGAAATCTGACTGCCATGGAGGCGAGAGAGGCTCCCACCACCACCACTGGGATCGCCAGCCGTGAGCCCAACTCAGGGAGTCTGGCTGAGCGGCACTCCCCCTGCGGGAGCACACTGACACCAGGGGGCAGCTCCTGCGTTGAGCGTCTGCCCCCTGGTTGTCAGTGCATATCATAGCGACGGGTCATTCCGCCGTTTGGTCTATTTGCATATTAGCCTTTTATTATTTTATTATATTATATAGGATTGCTTTAAAGGGGCTTGGGAGAATACATACAAATCTCTAATGTAACTGTCTTTGGAAAGCTGTTTTAGGGGACGAACATGCAGGGCTATTGAGGAACAACTTATGCTTTTCACTTTATATGTTTAAATTTTTGACATTAGGTATGTATGACTTATAACTTCTTAAAAAAAACAAAAAATGCAAATTTACAATGGACATGGACAACAGGGGGATGAGAACATGAGTGCGGGGGGTTAGTGGGGGGATAAGGACACATTTGTAATACCTTAACTAAAAGAATTTTTAAAAATGCAAATTTAAAATTTAAAATGCCAATATTCTTTCAATCATTCTATGCTGCTACCAGTATATTTCAGGTACTATCATTCATTCAACATATTTGGTTTTAATTTAATGGTAAAAAATATTTAATTTAAATTGTTTTAATAAAAATTCATTTTATTATAATTTGTCACAATAAAAATTTGGGTATACTATGCACTATAATGTACTACATCATACTCCTAAAACCCAATAATGTGTCTTATCTTGTTTGCACAAAGTTGTATTCTATTTCCCTCCTTCCCCTCTCTCCTCTCTCCTTTCTCTTTTCCCTTCTCCCTCTCTCTCTCTCTCTCTCTCTCTCTCTCTCTCTCTCTCTCTTTCACACACACACACACACACACACACACAGATTCCCAAAGTGATGAGCATAACAAAAAGATGGGCAACAAGAAATAAACTTATTTCTAATTCTTATTACTCACTAATAAGAATACTTCTTTACTGAATAGACATGCTTCTAAAATGTTGTAGGTGAATTTATTAAGACTAAAGTTTTTAAATATGCTAGGGAAATTTGTTATTCAAAGGAATGTCATTCATTAAATAAATAATACACCATGAACATGTGGGATTCAAATTCAGAAAGTAAATATGGTTAAATATTAAGAAATCAGTTACTATAATCAATCATATTAAAGGGCAAAGGAGAAAAATAATATTTCCATAAATGATGAAAAGACATTTGATAAAATTAAAATTCCAACCCTGATGAAACTTCTTTACATGATAAATACACAAGCCAGCATCATGTTTAATGGGGAGATATTAAGGAACTCCCCCAAAATATATCCACTACCACCAGTATTCTTTAACATCATTAAGGAGGTACTAGAACTGATAAAACTCAGACAAGAGAAAGATTTAAGGTATATAAATAAGGAAGGAAAAAGTAAAATTTAAATGATCATTATTTGCAGATCACAGCATTATATACCTGGAAAACCCAAGATAATAAACTAAAATGTATTATATATTTTTAAAAAAATGAGAATTCATTAAGGTGGCTAGGTACAAAATTAATATATAAAAATCAGTAACTTTCCTGTATTAAAAAAAGAGCCAATTAAAAGTGTAATGGAAGATTCCATTTACAAGAGCAATCCAAAAAAAACATACCTAGGAATTAACTTAACAGAGAGTTAAAATCCTTCAGTACACATTACCCACACTCTATACACACCTGTACTCACATACAAAGACTTTAATGGATGATAATAGTTATATTACAGAAATATTTATAGATAAAATGAGATAATGTCTGGGATTTGCTTCAAAATAATTCAGTAGTGGCAGGGGCTGGGGGAGTGGGTAGGGATATAACTGAAAGAAGGCTGACTGGTCACGAGGTAATTATTGCCATAGCTGGTAAAGGTGAGCATTGCTCTTGATTTTTACACATGTTTAAAATGTTCCACAATAAAAAAATGTAAGTAAAAGAATAGATTAAAAAGTGGAAAGATATACCTGTTCCCCAATATATGACTCACTATTTTAAGAATACCATTCTATACACTGAAAACTCCAATCAAATCATAAGATCATTTGATTACTAATCATCTGTCTCTAACATCTATGTGGAAAAACAAGCAAGCACAATTAGCCAAAAAGATTCTGAAAAAGAAAACAAGGGAGCATTAGTCTACTAAAAAAGGGAGGGGAAGGAAACAATTGTTGGTGAGAACATGGAGAAGTTAGAACCCTAGTACATTGCTGATAGGAATATAAAATTGTTCAGCCACCGTTGAAAGCAGTTAGGGAGTTTCATAGCCCAGCCATCATGACTCAGTGGTTGAGTGTCGACCTATGAACGAGGAGATCATGGTTGATTCCCAATCAGGGCACATGCCTAGGTTGTGGGCTCAATCCCCAGTGTGGGGCGTGCAGGAGGCAGCCGATCAATGATTCTCATCATTGATGTTTCTCAATGATTCTCTCTCATCATTGATGTTTCTATCTCTCTCTCCTTCTTCCTTCCTCTCTGAAATCAATAAAAAAAATTTTTTTTAAAAAAAAAGAAAGAAAATAGAAATTTTGAATGGCATTACAAACAAACTGACCTAACAAACATCTATAGATATCTCCAGCCAACAACAGAATAAACATGAAACACTTTTCAGGATAGACCGTATGTTAGGCCATAAAGCAAGCCTCAATAAATGTAAAAAGAATGAAATCATACAAACTTTGTTCTCTGACCACAATGGAGGGAAATTAGAAATCAGTAACAGAAGTAAATTTAGGACATTCATAGCCCAGTGTAAACCTTTGGGCAATACTGATGACAGTGAGGTGGCTGGAGAGGTCCGATAACAGAGTAGAAGCCAAAGTCTGATGGGCAGCAGCTTAAGGCATGACCAAAAGGTAACCCGCTCTCTTCCAACTGTGTCAGATTTAATACAGCAAGGCTCGCTCACAAATGCACTTTTATGTCATTAAAGCAATAGCTAATCAGCTAAAATAAACCCTTTTCTGAACCCTCAGGTTCACAAAATGATAAGAACTTAGTGCAACACAGGCTGACCTATAGAGCTGGGTAAGACTGTCCAGAGACCCACAGAATTTAGGGGCAAATGATTTCAAGTGATCTAGACATTCCATAAATCCTTGGGAATAGGAATGCTGTACCATTTAGGTCACCTGCCTCGTGCCTTCCTCCCTTCCACTCTCTCTAAAAATCAATGGAAAAAATATCCTCAGGTGAGGCTTAACAATAAATAAATAAATAAATAAATAAATAAATAAATAAATAAATAAACAAAACTCTACATTAGCCTCAGTCTTAAATCTCACAAAACAGAGCTCTAATATCATTATCTCAAAAGAATCAGAATGCTTCTTACCTGCTTATAATCTGTATTTTGTCCATAAACCACACAGTTAGTTTTCAATGCTTTCTTTAGTCTATGTGTGAACTTTATTTTTATTAATAAAGCTGAATGATTTTTAATGTAAAAAAAGGAGGGGTGGGGGGGAGTAAGGGCTAGGAAGCAAGTAGATGACCAAGGCTCTCATACTCTGCCCAAGAGTATAAATTGGTACTTCCTTTTGGACCACTTTTTGACAATATGTTCCTAGAAAAAGAACTCATGGTTATGCCCCAGTATAACTCCTCTAATAATCTACCCTAGAAGAAATAATTACCCATGCATACACAAATTTTTAGTAGCAGTATTATTTGTAATAGCTTAATAAAAAAAAGTAGAAACATCCTAAATGTTAAACAAAAACATGAGAAATAACTACCAGCCATTTAATGTCACACTTCAAAGAATAATCAAGAATATGGAAAAAGGCTTACAACAGATTTTAAATGTAGAAAGCAAAATACAAATATAGAAAGCAAAATTATATAGCTAAGATATTCCTCTTATTTAAATATAACTAATACAGGTATATACATGTACGGGGAAAGCCTGGAAGAAAATACAAACTTCTAACAGTATTTATCTTTAGAGTGAAATTTGCAGTCATAGTGTGTCATTCCTGAACCTTTCTGTATTTGTGAAAGTCTGTACAATGAGCATGTGTTACTCTGAAAACAGATTCTTTTACTGACCATTTAAATAACGGAGGGGGAAAAAAGCACAGAAATGTAGATTTTAGCCATTGATGGGCTCTGACTAGAGCAAGTCTCCAATTGGAGAGGAGGTCTTCATTAGAAGGTGATAAGGACATCAATTGACACTTTTCCCTCAAGAGCAGGGTGGCCAAGGAGGGGTGCCAGGAGCTACTGCCCCTCCCTGCGCCCTGGACTCTGCTCAGCTGCCCTTCCTATCAGGGCCCAGGAAAGGCTCACTACTCTCTATCCCAGGGCCATGTGGTTGTAGCAAACCATCCCTATGTGGTCTGTGCTATTGTTATCTCCATGTGTCTGTCAGCTGAGCAAACCGAGGCATAGACTATACTTGCCCAGTGGAAAAGCCAGGATTTCAACCTAAGAATTCTGGCTCCAGACCTATTTCCTCATAAGACTCCTTCACAATGACCTCTAAGATCTCTTTTAGTAAGAACTAGGCCCTGCCCAATTAACACATCTAGACTGTTTCCTGGACCACATAAGCAGACCCTGTTTACTCAACTATAAAAGAAGAAAGTTAGCCCCAGGCAGTGATTCCCAAACTTCTGCTGCACAGTGGCATTACCAGAGATCTTCAAAAACGTCTAATACTTGGCTCCCACCCCCAACATTCTGCTTTAATAGGTGTGAGGGGTGATCTGGGAATCAGAACTTTCAAAAGCTCTTCAGGTGATTCAAATGTGCAGCAAAGTCTGGGAACCACTGGCCTGAGTAGTCAAATGACCTGTTGAAGGAGGGGAGAGGCGAGAGGCTCCAGAAAAATACTCATATATGAGCCCAGAATTTTGCATACAATTTAAGGGGTTCACTAACCCCTGAGAGGAGTCCTTGGACCTCAATTAAAAATCCCTGAATGTAGTGATCTCAACAATTGCCTGCAACTCTAAAATGTTATTCAACAGTTAAAAAATTATTACACAACAGTTTTACTAAATTAATTCATGCCTGGACAGCATGGCTCAGTGGTTGAGCATCAACCTATGAACCAGGAGATCACCGTTCGATTCCTGGTCAAGGCATATGCCGGGGTTGCAGGCTCAATCCCCAGTGAGGGGCGTGCAGGAGGCAGCCGAACAATGATACTCTCATCATTGACGTTTTTATTTCTCTCTCCCTCTCCCTTCCTCTCTGGAATCAATAAAAATATACTTTTAAAAAATAAAATAAATTAATTCACTAGAGACAAGGAATGAATTTTTTTAAATATATTTTATTGATTTTTTTCAGAGAGGAAGGGAGAGGGATAGAGAGTTAGAAACATCGATGAGCGAGAAACATCGATCAGCTGCCTCCTGCACACTCCCCACTGGGGATGTGCCCACAGCCAAGGTACATGCCCTTGACCGGAATCGAACCTGGGACCCTTGAGTCCGCAGGCCGCAGCTCTATCCACTGAACCAAACCAGTTAGCGCAGAGACAAGGAATGAATTTGATTGACTTTTGGTTTTCTATTCTGAAACACAAACTCCAAGTTCAGTTCTTCACTGGTTTTCTTCAGGATGTGTATGTGGAGGAAAGGGATTAGCAGTATATAACCTTACATCAGCACTATTCAAACTATGTTACCAAATGCAAAAATTTCCAGACAAGTGAATGGCTGTTGTGAGAAAGGGAGAGGAGAGGAAGGCCCATCATCGAATCATCTTGGGAAACTGAGGGCTAAGCAATAAATTTCAGAACTTCTCAGGGACTTTAAATCTCAGAACATTATCGGCACCATTAACATCTTAAAGAATACTGTACTTCCTTCTACCTCAGAACATAGGTTAGGAAAAGCCAACTGAAATGAATTTTAACAAGTGTTTTCAGTTACTCCTATTATAAACACTTTTTAGTCACTTAGAGGTCCGGGTTTATAAGAACCTGTGTGTAACAAAAGGTTTTCTTCATGAGGAAAGTAAGAGGCTGCAAAATATAATGGTTAAGTGTACAGGCTATGGAACCAAGATGCCTAGGTTTGAATTCTGGCTCTACCACACAATAACTACGTCACTTTGGACAAGTTCTTTTACCACAGGTGCTTCAGATCCCTCCTTTGCAAACTAACAGTGAAAAGAAGTACTTCCTCACAGACACGTTATCATATTCAGAGCACTTTAAGTAGTGCCTGACTCGCCGTAAGCAATATGTAAATGCTGGCTGTTCTTATTCATTGCTGAAGAACAGAACACTGCAATCACTCTGGAAAAGATCACTGCACTGCTCACTGGAGGAGGAATCACATAGCTGTGTGTCTTGGCATTTTTCAGCTGGTAATTTTAATTACCACTTGAATATGGTTTATATCCTGTAACTTCTAGAGTGCTCAGTACAGTGCTTTATATGTTACAAGAACTCAATAGATACGTGCTGGTTTCATCCAAGTAAATGAGACACCTAGGTGGGGGTGAAGTGGCTGAACTCCAACCCGTGTGCCAGGAGTGAAACACAGCTCCTGGGCTGTGTACTCCTGGCCCAGGTACCTTACCTGGCCTGTCTCTCCATCTGTAAAATCCCACTGATAACAGAACTATCTTTCAGGGTTCATGTAACATTATTTAGTACATATTAAATACTTAGAACATTACCTGGTATATAGGAAGCACTAAGTTAAGAGGATACTAATCTCTCTTCTTGCATGTTTTATGTAGAGCTGTTTGTTATGCATATTTACAAGGCACAAGTACATATTTTAACCATGTTCTTTTGCTGTTGTTGTATATCATATCACCTGATATGACAAAAGAGGAAATGAGGCACTTAAATGGTCAAAACACAAATCTTGGATTTCAGGAGAGTCAAAGCACTTCTCATAAGATACATGGTGATATTCTATGATGTCAGATTTTAAAACGACCTAAAAAGTAATGGTCTCAATGATAACAATTCATTGCATTTTGCTCTGAAATCTTTAGAAGCTAGAAAAATACATACAATTTGCACCTGATCAATGTTCTGCAAATTGCCTGCAGGCTTGTGTTCATACCCAAACAAGATTTATTGCTAACCAACATGTCACGTTAAATTGAAATCAAGATGTTACACAATTTTCCAATAAAGAGGTGATTTTATAAGTTGGTATAAATGCTTTGTGAGGATGTAATTGTTGGCATCTTGTTATATTTCAGTAGCTGGTGGAAAATGAGATAAGGTGGAAGGTTTACAGAGGGTCAGAGCTCATCAGATGAGAAGATCATCTTTTTTATCAGCTCTAGAAAGCACATTTATAGACTGATAACTAAACAGTTATTCTTTAACAATTGCAACAGTCAGTATTTCCAAAGCATTCCAACTAACTGCAGCTACTGCAAAAGATTCTACTAAAATACTGTAAAATGAAAGGAAATGGAGGATTCCTAAGGTTAACTGCCTTTGTGAATCTTGATTACTGTTTTCTGAGTGTTTACTAAGACCTGAAAGAATATACATCCACCTGCATGTTTTTGCCCAACTTTATTACAATACTAGAGGCCTGGTGCACAGATTCGTGCATACTGAAAGGAACTTAATTAGAAGAAATATTTTAGAAGCCGGGGAGGGACAGTGGGAGGTGGGCCAGCCAGGGAGGGACCACAGGAGGGCTCCAGGTGTGTTCGGCCCATCTCGCCCAGTCCTGATCGGCCGGGCCCCAGCAGCAAGCTAACCTACCAGTCCAAGTGTCTGCCCCTGGGTGGTCAGTGCATGTCATAGTGACTGGTCGAACAGTCAATCTAACAGTCAGACACTTAGCATATTAAGCTTTTATTATATAGGATAATTGACATATGCATTGTAAGCATGATATTGTTCTTTTTTAAGTAAGTTTTTACTTTTCAGCCTATCTAGAGTTCTCTAATGAAGATTCACATTTAAATAATAGACATAAAATTCTCTAAATGTTGCCCTAGCCAGTTTTGCTCAGTGGATAGAGTATCAGCCCTCGGACTAAAGGCACTTCTCATAAGTGTGATTCCAATCAAGGGCATGTACCTCAATTGCAGGCTCGATCCCTGCCACTAGACAGGGCACGTGAGGGAGGCAACCAATTGATGTGGCTCTCTAACTCTTCTCTAAAAAAATTAATGGAAAAATCCTCAGGTGAGGTTAACAAAACAAAACAAAATTCTCCAAATGTTCCTTATGTTCCTTAATCTTTAAAATGTCACCAAAGAGCCTTTTCATTGGCTAATCAGCGAGATATGCAAATTAACTGTCAGCCAAGATGGCGGCCGGCAGCCAGGCAGCTTGAAACTAACATGAGGCTTGCTTGCCTCAGTGATGGAGGATCGTTGGAAGAAACCAATGATCCCCGCCTGTGGCTGCAGGCCTCTGAGCGGGCAGTTTAAGAAACATTGTAACAAATACCGCCGGACTTCAGCCAGCAGATTCGCAACATTGTAAGCAAAGGCCAGAAACCTACTTTCAGCCGCGGAGGCCTAAGAGCTGGAGCCAAGCCTCAAGGTAAAGCTGGCCCAGAATAAATAAATAAAAAGAAAAAAAGGAGCGGTTGGGAACTTCAGTCACTCCCAGCCTGAAAACAGCCCTCAGCCCCTCACCCAGACTGGCCAGGCACCCCAGTGGGGACCCCCACCCTGATCCAGGACACCCTTCAGGGCAAACCAGCTGGCCCCACCCATGCACCAGGCCTCTACCCTATATAGTAAAAGGGTAATATGCCTCCTGGCACCGGGATCAGCGTGACAGGGGGCAGCGCCCAAACCCCCTGATCGCCCTACGGCTCTGTGTGTGACAGGGGGCGGGGCCCCAACCCCCTGAGCAGCCCTGCTCTGTGCCTGATAGGGGGGAGCTCCCCAACCCCCCCCCCCCCCACGGGCCCTGCTCTATGTGTGATGGGGTAGAGCCATAACCTCCCCATCGGCCCTGCTCTGAGTGTGAGAGTGGCGGCGCCCCAACCCCCTGATGGGCCCTGCTCTGTGTGTGACGGGGGCAGCGCCCCAACCCCCTGATTGGCCCTGCTCTGTGCGTGACAGGGGGTGGCGCCGCAACCTCCCCATCGACCCTGCCTTGAGTGTGACAGGGGACAGTGCCCCAACCCCCCAATTGGCCCTACCCTGAGCATGACTGAGGTTGGCATCACAACCTCCCAATCTGCCCTGCTCTGTGCATGACGGGGCGGCGCCCCAACTCCCCAATCGGCCCTGCTCTGAGCCCGACCAGGGGCTGCACCTAGGGATTGGGCCTGCCCTCTGCCACCCAGGAGCAGGCCTAAGCCAGCAGGTCGTTATCTCCCGAGGGGTCCCAGACTTCGAGAGGGCACAGGCCTGGCTGAGGGACTCCTCCCTCCCCCCCGAGTGCACAAATTTTTGTGCACCGGGCCTCTAGTATATATATATATATATATATATTTTGACTTATATCTTTTCATGCATCTATGGGCATTTTAAATGAAAGATCCTCCTCTACTCTTTAAGTGCACTTCTCAGAAAACATTTTGGATATCCAATCTCCAATTGTTAAAAACTCTCAAGCAATTACTCCCAAATCCATTTTTCAGTTCTTCAACTGGTGAGTAAATAAACACGAAATGGAAGCAGAAGGCAGTCCTGCGTCTGCCCCTATGGAAATGATTCAGGATGCACCATCAGAGCTAGAACTCAGTTCTCTTGACTCCCAGCCTTCAATTAGCATTACTCCCATAAACTGTGATTCATTCCTTTCTAAGCAGACTTAGACAGTGTACACCAAAGCTTCAAAGATTTGCAACCTCCAATGCAAAAAAAAAAAAAAAAAAAAAAGATTTAGGTGAGGATACTGAAACCATTGTGTGGCAGGCAAAATATCACTCCCCTTCCCCCTACACACACACACATACAAATGTCAAGAACCTGTGAATCTGCCCCCTTACCGCTGTGATTAAGTTAAGAACTTTGAGATGGGGAGAGTATCCTGGATGATGTAAGTAGGCCCCATCTAATCACATGAATCATTTAAAAGCTGTCCAGGCCATGGTCAGAGAAAAATGTGACTACGAAAAACTAGACAGATGCAATGTTGCTGTCTTTGAAGATGGAGGAAAGGGGCCATGAACCAAAGAATGCAGGCAGCCTGTAGAAGCTGGAAAAGGTGAGGAAACATTCTCTCCTAGATTTAAACCCAATGAGCCCCAGGTTGGACTTTAGACCACAGAACTATAAGACAATAAATTTGCATTGTTTTAGCCACTTGTTTATGGTAATCTGTTACAGCAGTAATAGGAAACATACACACCTCGAAGTATCACTGTAGAGCAAGCATGTCAAACTCAAAGGCTAACACGGGCCAAATTAACAAGGTTTAAGTTTATGTGGGCCGCAAAAAATAACAAAAGATTCAATTTTCAAAGAAACGTAGGTTTATTTAGAAAAGTACAGTATAAAAAAAAAAAAAGAACAAGAGCAATGATAAAATTAATGGTTTCTTCCTGACACTTGGCATCTCTTCTCTGCTACCATCTTTCCTACTTTGGGGGACATCTTGTTCGCAGTGCTTACTTTCAAAACTGACCCAAGGTGAATGTCAGTAATTCTGGATCTGACAGGAGACTTATTTTCTTTCATAATTGTAACTAACTGCTCACACTGGTATATTGGCTGGGCCGCAAAAATATTTGTTGTGGGCCGAGAGTTTGACATGCCTTTTGTATAGATTACTTATTAACTACAAAAGGGAAAAAGGTGCCTTTAGTAAGAGATCTGATGAAAAAGCACCACCAATAACAAGATAACCTGAAAAGATGTATCCTATACGACAACATCATCCGTGCAGTATTCTTGCCAAAATGTTTACCCTGAACCCAATCATGAGGACACAACCAGACAAACGCTAATTGTAGAACATCCTACAGGACAATTGGCCTAAATGCTTCAAAAATATGACTGATGAGAAAAGCAAAATAAAGAAGGAAACTGTTTTGTATTAAAGGAGATAGACAACCAAATACAAGAGACAACCAAATGCAATGTGTGACCCTTAACTGGATCTTAGATCAAACAAAAGTTTAAAGTGACATTTTGGGGCCTTTTGGAAAAATATGGACTATTAGATAACTTTCTAGTTTCACTGTTGAATTTCTTACATGAGAAAACAGTATTGTGGTTATATAGGAGAATAATCCTTGATATATAGTTATTATTATAACTTAATATTATGATATCTTAATATCATTGTTTGCTATTTATCTTCAAATAGTTCAGCCACAAATTGAGTATGTGCATGCTTATGTGTAAATATATACACATATAAAAACATATACACATATATCCAGGGAAGAAAAGAAATATGGCAAAATGTTAACAATTGGTGAATCTAGGAGAAAGAAATACAGCACTAATTGTACTACCCTTTCAACTTTTGGACATATTATAATCTTTTAAATTACAAAGTTAGGGGGGGAATATCTTCCTGGCTCCTTCCATCGCCTGCCTTTCCCAGTCTCCTCACATCCTGCCAGCAGCCTAATTAGATGAAATAGCTTATGTTCCTCAAATAGCCCACACTCTTCTACTAGAAGATACTGTTTGGGGCTGCTTTACTCACATCTCAAAGCTCAACAGTTAGGGTTGGGTTTTGATATAAGGTAGAAGCTCCTCCATGGTATTAAAATACCAATTTGGGGAACAAGTGGATCAAATATCAAACAGGAATCATCATTTGATGTCCTTAATACTGAATTTTAACTTGGGCATTCTTTGCTTCTCTTACTATTGTTTTTCTCTTACCCCATATAATGTTTCCTCTGTTTTTTGAACTTCATCATTCCCATTCATGATCTGAGAGGGTCACAAAGCATGGCAGTAAACCGTGGATGAAAAACAGGACCAGCCGCATCAGAAACTATTACAGAAACATTCAAGTGCTGCCTCTGGCTCCTAGCCCACATCACTCTGAGTATCACAGGCAGCCCAGACCAAGGCTCACCTTCTTCCTGTAGGCCTCACTGCTTTCCATATGGTAGTGTACCGACATCAAAGAAGATGGAAGAAATTATCTAAATTCACCAGGCTGGTCCCATAGAACTGTGGAAGAGTCATTGATATCTCAATTACCTCTTCTGCAATACCTTTTCCCTGCATGCTAAGATTCTGCAATGCTAGAAAAAGAGGGGGAGGGGTATACTAAACTAACAGATGGAGGATTAAGAACAAAAGACCTCCCTGACAGGGGAAACAAGAGCTAAAATGTTTGTATATATATACAGACAATATACCTACAATAATAGTACAGAGGAACAAAAATTGAACCTGTAAATAAAATTAAGTTGCCCTTCTGAAACACCAGTGTCACTGCAGACAGGAAAAGGCCCAGCATGGTTTCTATGTATGCTTATGCTGTTTCTAATAGAAAGGACACAATCAAGCCAAAACAAACATCTGTTAACCAGTTAAGTTTGTTAATGAAACAAAATTGCAGCTGGTTTTATCAAAGATCAAAAGTGAAGCAAATTAGAGAAAGGATGTATGAACAAAGCTGGTTTCTAAAAAATAATGGCTAAAGAATTCTAAACCCATTTGTCAAATTAACACAAATCCTTCCTGGATTTTACTTAGACCATTGATTAGTATTTATTTTATAGCTTTGTAGAGCCCAGCCTCACAGTTTAAATCTAATTTCACTCACTCCAGAACTTCATATATATATAGTTCATTTTGCAGATTTTTCAAAATATTACCTTTCATAAAACAAATCCAAAAAGTTACAGTCGACATTAACATCCTGCTAATTAAAAGGTTCACTTAAAAGGAAAAACAACAGTATACATTTTGCAACTCCTGGAGACTTCTTTGGGAAAGTAGTCCAGTTCCAAGCAGCAGCATAATAACAGTGATTAGCATTTCACAATGTGCACTGCCATACCTCCTTGTCTTAATGTATAAAGTCCCCATCACGTGAAGACAGTGAGATAAGAGCACCCACATACAAATAAAAACATATTCTTCATGGCCCTTCTAACTCAAAATGTCACAAATTATATAGCTGACTCATTTGCTAACTTTAATTTAGTGAGCTAATTGATGTTTACGTACGTAGAAACATTAATAGATTGCAGAGATCAAAGTACCTGAGAAGACGCAGATTCACATTTTAAATACTGGTGTAACTAGAGAAGAACAGTTTCCATCAAATCTACTGTAGTCTAATGTAGAGGCCAAGAAAATTAAGTTTATAAACAAAACAAAAAGTCATAAATGTTACTACAACTTAAGTTTGCTATTGCAATGATAAAACAATCACATTTTCTCATGTATCCCTCATACATTATTACGTGCAAAGTTAAAATACATAAAAAGAACACACTTTCATTCTAAGAAACATTAAATGTACTATTTATGAAATAAATTTTTAAAGAATAAACATCTTTGCCACCCAAAATCCAATCAGAATAAACTAGCAAATAGCACTTAACTGTTACATAACGTCAAAGCTATATAGTAGAGATGTTCTTAGCACTGAAAGTATAACAAATACAGCTGCAGTAATCAGGCATACAGAATACAAGAGTAAATTCCTGAAAATATCCAAAATTAGTCAGGAAACCATATCCTTCACATCCTTAATGCTTGGAATAAAATACCATTAGGAAATCAGAAAATACTGATCTATATCATTCATGTCAGGCTCACATGCTGTAGAAAAGGCAGCTGGAAGTATCAAATACAGCTAAGATCTAAAGAATAAAAAAGAATATTTAACACTCATTTTAAGAGTAAAAAATTCTCTGATATTGTTTCCCCCTTAACCTGAAGCCTATTTCATTAGAACTCTAGACAAGTCCCATCTTGATAAAAGCTCTAAAGTGGAACAAGCTGTCATGCCCCGGAGTGCAATAGAAAGACCCATTCACTCTTCAGTCTATCTTTCATTTATCCCAACTAACTAGTTTGAGACAATCCAAGTGCTCTCTCAACAATACCTCAACAACTAGTACTAACTGCTCACAAAAGTTGTCCTCAGATCTCTAATTTCGAAGAACTTCAGAAGATTAATTAACAATATGAACTACAGTCTTTTTCCTGCCCTGACCCTGGAACAGCAAGTTTTGCTTCATCTATTCTTTCACATTATAAAAGGTTTCTGTCTGACTTTACTCATTCTATAGCTGACTTTCATCCATACCAATTCCAAAATTCAGGTTATATGGAAGAGCATATTTTGTAATATTTAGAGCTTTATCCAACTTTCAGTTGAATACACTTAGCTAAGCATTTTTTTGAGAAATGTGACATCTGCAATACAAAGGAGACAAATTCAAAGGAAAACTAGGAAGGACAACAGAGAGGAGGACATTTGGACTCTACATAATTAGCAGATAAAAAATACACATACTTCTGCCAAAAAAGAGGCAGACTTGTCTGAGACTATGAACGATTCCCCTAGGGCTGAGAGACTTCTGGAAGCCTGCCCCATCTAGAACAATGTGGACAAGTGAATGCTGCTTCACAAAGGACAGGCGATTGGAAGAGTCCCAGAGAGATGAGGAGGGTCCTCTAGGCAAAGATAATGGGCCGGGAGATTAGAGGACAGAATGGAGAAAAGTGAAGAAAAGAAAATCTAAAAATAAAGTTCTTTAAGTTATGACATTTATACAACACAAGAAACTGATGTATGATGTACATTAATCTTCTATTTATGTAAATATTTCATATTAGTATCACTGCCAAAAACCCCTAACAAAATATCTCCCTAAAAAGGGTGGGGGGTGACAACTAGAATAAACTGAACAAGCCAAGACCATACTTCTGATCATGTGTGCTCCTTTTAAAACTCATTTTCTCATTGACAGCATAACTGTTTTGTAGTTATATTTGACTATTTTTGTAAGATTCTAAGTCATTTCATTGCTTAAAAAAAAAAAAAATCAAAGCCCTACCTGATATTAAAAGAGCTCCCTTTCCAACCATGTAGCCCAGAATGAGGGGTCTCAGATATTACATACTATACTAGAAATATACCAAGATTTGGTCCTTAATAAGTTTAGGAAGTTATTCCCAATAAAGTGAAATACCAAGGACTCTGTTTAAAATTGAACTAAGCTGATTTTATAAAAATGCTAAAGCCCAAATGTTAAAAGTAATCTTAATGCTACAAAGTCTGTGGTGATAACCGAAGTCTCTCTGAGAATATTTGACTTTCCAAAGTCCTCATAATCTGACCTAATTGAGCTTTACCACTTTTAATGAGAAACACTAATACTATACTTTAGGAGTTCCCTCACCAAGTCAAAGATAAAGTGTTATCTTCAGTGGTTTAATTCATTTCCATACCACCTCACCAAAGAGAGCTTTCTTAAATAAATACAAAGAAGTCATGCGAAGAAGCCAGTGAGGTAATATCCAATTTGAATTCTAGACTATCAGAAGATGTGCAATTACATTTCAGAAAGGAAAGGAGCCCTTCTATTTTAACTTGCATTGTACTCTTCCTAGCAGACATGCATAGGAATGATGATGTTAAATCTAATTAGACACAGATTTACTGTTTTCCCTACTGCTTTCCCATATTGCTAATATTATAAATAGTATGTGCTTTAAAAACTGTAATAGGTTCATTGCAACTACCAAATTTAAAATGCCAGAAACCTATTTGTTGGGGGAAAATGGCTTCTAGTAGCTGCAGAACTTGGAAGAGATACTTTTACTGTTAATGAAAGGTCACTACTGTGGACCAACAGACAGCCCAGCAGTAAAGAGGTCTGGAGTCAGACTGGCTGTTAGAATCTTGGCTTCACCTCTCATCCGCTCTATGAGTGACCTTGCACAAATTACGTAGGCTTTGAGCCTCAGTTTTTCATCTGTCCAGTAAGGATTAAAACCTATAGCCCTCACAGTTATTGTGATAAGAGATAATAAGTGCACAGCACCTGGAATAGTGCCAGCATTTAACCCTTAAGAATTTTTAGTTACTATTTTTACTATTTTTTAATTTTATTTTTTTACAGTTAAATGAAATTGCTCAGCAAAAGTAACTAGAATAACAGCTTCTTTGAAAGACATCAGTTGACTAAACTGTAATTGAGATTACTTTCTCTCTGTACAAACAGTTGCTATTTATATCAGAAATGTCCTCCCACAATGCAAACTCTACAGACTTCTAGCACAAGAGCAGTGATAATCTGTCTTTCAAATATATTTTTAAAAGCCCCATATACAAGAAACTACAGTACAACTAATAGAGATCCAAGTTCAGCAGCTGAAGCAAGAAAAATATTAGCATTAGTTTCTTTTAGGTAAGAAACTCAAAATATTTTCTATAGTACAAAAACTGTCCACATTAGCTATTTGATATTTTGGATCCCTCTGAGAATCTGATAAAAACTATAGACCCCTGCCCTGGCCGGTTTGGCTCAGTGGATAGAGCATCGGCCTGCAAACTGAAGGGTCCCAGGTTCGATTCCGGTCAAGGGCACATGCCAGGGTTGTGGGCTCGACCCCCAGTGGGGGGCTTGCAGGAGGCAGCCGATCGATGATTCTCATCACTGATGTTTCTATCTCTCTCCCTCTCCCTTCCTCTCTGTAATCAATAAGAAAAATATTTTTAAAAAATAATACATAATATATAAAAATATATTTAAAAAAAACACAAAAAACAACAACTCTAGACCCTGACCCTAGAAAAACATGTGGATAAACATAACTGTTCCATTTCAGGGGATTAGTGGTATACCTTCCCCATACTCATTCATGGACCCAGGTTAAGAATTTCTATTACACTTACTTAGCAAGTTTACATGGTTTTAAACTATTTACCACTAGCAATCTCAAAGGGCAATTGTGATGCAGTTTTTATTATGCTATTGTAATACACAACACAAACAATATAATACATTGTGGCCAAAATGACTTGACCTGATTTTCACTTATTTGTGTGTGTGTTTTTTAAGAACTAGGTTATAATTACTGAATACAACTGATCTCCAAATCTCATCAAGCAAAAATTCTAGGACACATTTTCTCAGCTTTCCTTATTATATGATGGTGCCAACTGGACAATTTAAAGATCAGCATCACAAAAAAAGCAGTAACAATTGCATGCTAAGCAATAAATTGCTCTCAATCCTAGACACTTTCAGACATGAATTTTCCTTTAGACTAAAAATACTTCAGTACAGATGCTGTAAAAAAAAAAATACGATAAGGTTAGCAAGAAATGGTGGGCAAGGTGAAAGAGAAGGAAAGGGACTGTGGAAAATTTGAAGTCATTTCTCTATCACAAGTAAAAATATCCTCTGGATCACAAAATTATTGAAACATATTAAATTGCCTAAAGCTGCCTGAATTAGTCCACATACCTGATCATTATAAAACCTTAATATACCTTAGGGTGATGTATATATTTTAAAACCAAAGAGATTCAAATCCATCAAGAAATGGCTCTATATTCCCTTGAGGAATCTCCTCAAGGGATAAGCTTTTATAAAAATATTTAATGAGAAACAGAAGTGCTTAGTGTGGCTGTGTCAGACACAGGAATTAGGATTTGAGTCACTTGCTGTAATTTTTTTTAAACAAATGTTATTTAAAAGAAAATCCCCTAGGTTTACTTCTTTCTTTAGGTCCACATTCTGTCACAAAGAACTGAGAGTTGGTTACACAAACACAAATACCAGCAAAGGGTAAAATAAATGTTGAGGAAAACTAATAAAATAAAAATATAGTTAAGATATAAACTCTAGGGTTCATATTGGTCCATGGAAAGGCAAACCACCACCTGGTCCTGCCCAGTTTCTAGAGCTGGGTCCCTATCAGCTTAAAGCACTGAGGGCAGCAAGGTCAATCGTAAGGGTTGGCAGTATCCAAAGAGAAAAAATACCCACCAGGAGCACAATGTTTCCTAACAGAACTATTTCCATCACTTCTAAAAATGGCGTTAACATTTACAGCCACCCTTTCTGTCCAATGGTTAAAGTTTTATAAGATGTAACGTCAACTGATAAATGCATCCACTTGCCCAAAGGGCAGACAACAAGCCTGAAAACTGGAGGGCCTGGATTATTATAGACAATTTTGCTATTGCTCTATTTTGGTTTATTTTGGGGAGTAATTTCAGTTGCTTTGAAACAAAACAAAGAAAAATCCCACTCAATCAAAGAGCAGGAGTATAGCAGTAACTAAGAAGAAATCTGCCATATATGTATAAATACTACAGAAATAACATAAGGCCCAGAGAAACCAAAGCGTATAAGAAACTTTATGAGACAAAATTTTCATTTTCAATCTCTAAGAAGAAGGCAATAATAAATGACTTCAAATTGAAATAGGCGGGACTTAGGTCACATATTAAAACAATTCTAGGAATGCATAGACTACCAGTATTAAAATAATTGGTCTATAAATTCTTCTTCTCTGAAAATTATAAGAGGAAAATGTCAATTATGCCTCAATAAAGCCAAAACTAAAGATAAATAATAAATAATAAATAATAAAAAGAGAAAAATATACAGTGGCCTTTCTTAGGTTTTTTAAAAATATATATGATCCTGCCTTGAGGAAGGAGGATTAAAGTTATCTATCCTGGTCCCTTCAAGAGCTCACCAGTTAGCAGGTTAACAATTAGAGTTTAAAAAACAAATCACAGCCCGGCTGTGGTGGCTCAGTGGATTGAGCGTCGTCCCATGGACCAAGAGGTCCCAGGTTCGACTCCCAGCAGGGCACATGCCCGGGTTGCGGGCTTGATCCCCAGTAGGGGGTGTGCAGGAGGCAGCAAATCAATGAATCTCTCTCATCATTCATGTTTCTATATCTCTCCCTCTCCCTTCCTCTCTGAAATAAATAAAAACATATTTAAAAAAAAAACACACATCACAAAATCACCACATTAAATTCTTAAACAACCAACAAGAAAGCCCTCAATACATTGTAAAACAATACAGAATTCTTATATTGTAAGACAGTATATACATTTTAAAATATAAAAGCCTGCTCTAAGGCAAAACATTCAAACTTGACTCAGAACTTTTGTCCTTAAAAAATTTAACTGAAACTATACAAGTTGAACGGGCAATATGTAGAATGCATTAACATTCTCTCTTCACTTACCTGGTCTTTCTCATGGGGTAGAAGGCTGACAGGTGGAAGCGAGGATGGGAAAGCACTGGGGTATTTGGGAGCCCCTTTGCCATCTGAGCTTCCATAATTGACCCTGTACTGCGGTCCATCTTTCAGTAACCTCCCATTGTTCACTGCGCGTTTGGCCCCCAGCCGCAGCCGCTGCTGAAAGGCTGGGTTGTTGGTGGTGCTTGTGAGATCACTTTGATTTCTGAGATACTTCTCTATGTTCTTCAGGGAGGAGCCATTTGGCTCCTCAAGTCCTTCAATTGCTCTCCTTAAAAGTTTGTTCCAATCCACATTGCGAAGATCATTACATGTTCCTCTAGACCCCTTGGTTGACTTAGGAAAAGTGCCTGGTTTAACTGCTGAGAAGCGCCCAGGGTTGTCTGGGTCCTTATAGGAGGCAAGGCCTTTGTTGGTGACTTTGAGAACGGAGCCATCCTGAACACTGAGCTCCAGCTGTTCAGAGACTGTCTTCTTATCCAACCCATGGGAAGTACTGACTGCATGGCAGATTCTCTCTTCAGAGGGCCTTTGCTTTTGCTTTTTTATTTTCTGTATAGCTTCAAGAATCCACTCTGTATAAAGTGGGTTTGCAAGTTTTACCATGGTTGACAAATGACTTCTTCAATACAAGAGTTACCCATAGAGGTTCTCCTTGTATTTAACAGAACTTGCACATTTAAAAGTCATTTACAATTCAACAAACGGGTAGAGTACTCCAAAACATATTAAGCAACATCTTACAAACATCCATCCTTAATTGATTAAAAAGAGGACCAACGGGCAATGTTGATAGATGTCTTATTTAACCAACAGGAAAGACTGCATTCGGGCGAAAAACATCTTTATGTAGGAAGTCAAGACCTTGAAGGATAAAAAGGGGGGAAGGCTCTTAATAAAGAACTTCTAAAAATAAATTAAAAGACTCTTTAGTATTACTTTTTCCAATGCAAAATGATCCCAAAAGTAATAACAGGAAAGTATTATCTAACAAAGTCTCAGTGACTATATTTTCCAACCAGAAATTGGGTCTCAGTCTGAGAAATAATTTTCTTTTTTTTGGAATTTTTCACTTATTATTTAATGAGGTCACTTACGGGGCATTTAAGAGATCACATCTAAGTTATATATTTAATGGATAACCTTTATTGAAAGTAATAAAAATACATGAAAGTGGTTCAAGATATATGTCTATCATAATCATAAAATCAACATCAAAGAATAAGTCTATGATACAAAAAATCTGATGGAAGTACATTAAACTTACTTTAAGAAATCTTACACTTAAAAAAAAGCAATAATCCTGATTCTTCTATTTCAGCTAGATATTATATTTTTCAAGCCTCACACATAAGAAAATTTCGCCCAGCTGGTGTGGCTCAGTAGTGGAATGTCAGCCCATAAACCAGGAGGTCACAGTTCGATTCCTGGACAGGGCATATGCCTGGGTTGCAGGCTCGGTCCCCAGTAGGGGATGTGCAGGAGGAAGCCAATCAATGATTCTCTCTCATCATTGATGTTTCTAGCTCTCTATCCCCCTCCCTTCCTCTCTCTAAAGTCAATAAAAAAAATAATAATACAGTAGCATAACCCTTTATTTTTTAAATAATGTAGCATTCTAAGTATCTTACTACCCAGTTAACTCATGAAACTGTTCAATAAAAGGAAGGATCATACAAATCTGACTGCAGGGAAACAGTGGTATGTATTGCTCTCTGAGTTCCTCCTGGTGTACAAAAATCACCCTGAACCTCTAATCTGGTATTAAGTACACCTGCAAAGATCTCCTGGCCTAGGAGTTGGGTCAAATCTGGCCCCTATCTTACTTCTGCACTGATAATATCCACATCTTAACTCTTTTTATAGTTCTAAGTTTAAGACTGTGCTCACATATAACTTGTCATTTAATCTCTAGGATAACTCTGGGTTCAGGGGAAGATGGAGCTGAGGTTCAGGGGAAGATGGGGCTCACTCAAGGTAATAGTCAATAGTAAACTTAAGGCTCAAACGCCACATTCTAACATCTAAGTCCAGCACTACCTTCACCTGAGCCGTAACTGCCCGCTCCAGCTAGTTCTGCCTCTGCAGTCAGGCCAATGTTATGAGTGCCAGCTACACCAATGTCTAGCAGAGAAACCCTGGGAAAGTGACTTCAGTTGCAGTCACTTTATTTTTAGGGCACTAATAATATATCCCTCACAGAATTATTGAGAGAACTAAGTGAACACATTACTTAATATTCAATATATAGTCATCACTTCCACCAAATGCGATGTCTACACACTGAAAAATGTCTCATAAAATACAAAATTAAAGTTTTAATGTACCTAAAAAAGATTTAGTGTGCCTAAAAAAAAAGGAAATTAATGTTTTCCTCAAAACTTTATCCAGATATCCTGGAAAATATAACATTTGCTCTCAAAGATTCTGTTGCTGAAAACAGTTGGGCCAGTGACCTATACTTATTTAGTCAGCTTGAAAGAGACACTTGAAAAAGGATTGTCCTCACAAAAAATCTGATGGAAGTACATTAAACTTACTTTAAGAAATCTTAAGCTTAAAAAAAAAGCAATAATCCTGATTCTTCTATTTCAGCTAGATATTCTATTTCTTAAGCCTCACACATAAGAAAATTTCGCCCAGCTGGTGTGGCTCAGTAGTGGAATGTCAGCCCATAAACCAGGAGGTCACAGTTCGATTCCTGGACAGGGCATATGCCTAGGTTGCAGGCTAAGTGGTTGGAGCATCAGTCCAAGAACCTAAGGGTTGTGGGTTCGATTCCTGGTCAAGGGCACGTATCTAGGATGCAGATTCAATCCCCTGGCCAGTCCGGCCACATGTGAGGCAATCAATCAGTGTGTCTCTCTCACATCAATGTTTCTCTCCCCTCCCACTCCTCCCTCCCTTCCACTCTCTCTAAAAATCAGTAGGAAAAAAATATTCTCAGGTGAGGAGTTAAAAAAAAAACACAACTGTCCTCTTTGCAATCAGTAAACTGTATGTTCACTCCATTTCCCCCCTCAGCTTCAGAAACTTGTAGCTGAAGGAACCTTCGAGGTCATCCAGTCCAACTTCTTCTAGTTATCCAGTAAAAGGTCCCTTGTTTAATATCCTAACACATGGGCCATAAGTCTCAAAATACTTCCGGTAATTGAAATTTGTCACTTTTTTCAAAAAATATATTTTTATTGATTTCAGAGAGGAAGGGAGAGATAGAAACATCAATGATGTGAGAGAATCATTAATCGGCTGCTTCCTGCACACCCCCTATAGGGGATCAAGCCTGCAACCTGGGCATGTGCCTTTGGCTAGAATCAAACCTGGGACCCTTCAGTCCGCAGGTGGACACTCTATCCACTGAGCCAAACCATTTAGGCCGAGAATTTGTCACTTTTTGAGGCAGCTCACGCCACTGAACGGATCTAACTGTAACATATTTCTTATTCTAAGGGGCCAAATTCTGCCTCACCATAATTTCTAACATACTAGTCCTACTGTCCCTGGAACAATCTCAAGAAATTCTTATTAGTTCTTTAATAAGACAGGATTTCTAATGTTTGAACACTGAAAACCACTGCAATCAAACCCCATTCTACCTCCAGCCCCACTTTAGACCATTCATATCCCAGTGCCTGAACACCTCCACATATCACATGGTTTCCAAGCACCTCCTTCTTTACTGCTCACTGGCAGTCTGGGCATTATCCAATTATAAATGCAATCCAAGGTTACGTGAACTTTCTTAGCAGCCGTGCCACACACTGGCTATGCTAAGCATGCAGTCCAACTAAAAATCTCAAATCTTCCTTCAAAAATGCTCTCAAGCTGAATCTCCATGCCCTTTTTTGTGCAAAATTAAATGCTGAGATTTAAATTTCACTATAGTTCAAGTTAATCTTATTGGTTTGAGGCTATCTTCCAACCTATTAAAGACTGTTTTGCTTGATTCTGTCATCTGTCATCTGCATGTCCCTCTGTGTCATTATATAAATCTTTGACAAAAATGTTAAGACTTGTAACATGGTGCATTTAAGAATGCAATCATAGTGCAACCATTTTCACGATAGAACACAAGAATCATTCTGTGTTAGGAAGTTTAGAACAGGAAGCTGACCTTTCCAAAGTAAAATGGTTTGGGGCAAAATTTCATTAGAAGACATTTTACTGTGTCCAAGTAATTATTTCATCTTTCATCATTTATTCAAGATGAATCAACTAATTTAATTTGATTCCACAAAATACAAATGCAGAAAGCAGGAAAAGAGACCACAGAAAAGTATCCAATACTGCAAAGTTGCTTTCAGGCATCTTGATTACACAAGCAGATGAGCATACATTTTTAAAACAAAATGTATTTCATAACTAATAAATGCCCTAAATATACCTTCATGACAAGCTGTTACCACAGTCCTTACCCACAATCAAAAGAATCATTCATATCTATTACCAACACATTTCACTAAGACTGACTTTTTATGTCTTAAAAATAAAATAAGGGAAAATACCAGAATTGGGACTCCGAATGTTTTAATAGTCCATGACAAAAAAAGAAGATTGTCCAGATCTTCACGCAAATCTGCCAAAAGAAAAAAAGTAAATGTTAATTTGGGCACAAGGACAGCCCTTAAATTCAGCAACCAGCTAAGACTCTCCTCGCTATTCAATACACACGGCTGCAGTGAGTTAAGTAATTAGTACACTACCTTTGGTGATGCATTCACTCTTTCACATCACTAACAAGTATTTAAGAACAGAGGATTCAGGACAGGAAAGAAGTCCTAAAGCAAGTGACTAAAAAGGTAAATTTTGCTCTTCTTTAAAGTCACACCTGTTCTCCAAATGTTAAAAATCAGGCATGTGATAGGGAATAATCTCATCAAGGAAGGAAAAAAAATTCTATTACTCTAACAGCCAGGCAGGTATAACGTTTTTTTCCTCTGGGGAAAAAAATATAAAAGAATCAAACATTGTTTAAAAGTCAGTATTAACTTTCCCAGGCAATTTTCACTATTTGTCCCAAAGGTCACCTGGCATCTTGGCACTGATTGGTATCAAGATGAGGCCTATTACCTGCACCTAAGAGGGATGTACAAGTTTCCACGATAGTAAGGATGTGTTTACACAGGTCCTATTTTAGGACAGTATTGATCATTTTTACTTCAAAGACAAAAAATAAATTTAAAACAACACTGTGAATAACTGCATCTTATACAAACAACCAAGGAACCTTAGGTCCCCCTTACCCCTCCCCCAGCCACAGATACACACCCGGCTCCTCAATTTAATCTCAAAATTAGCTCTCATCTGACACCAACCAACAGAGTTAATTACGCAGAAGCAGATGTAACTCAGCAGCTCTTCGCTACAAGCAGAATCAGTGTTTTTTTTAACACACACATAGCTAGGAGAGGAGCAAAATCAGAAGTCTCTTATCTGTAGCCAATTCTTGACTAAACACATGTATATTATCCACTTTGTATATTATCCACGGGAAATTTTTTAATTTTAGGCTGGTTTGTTTGATTCCACTGGCCCCACTGTAAATTGGTATACCCTAAGAGAATAGATTGAAAATCAATTTAAGTCTAAGCAGTATCTAACTAGAAAGACAAATCCATAGCAAAGAAAATGCATAATTCATTCAAAAGCCAAATAGAAATGCTTTTTTCCCTCCTGATCTGGAATTACCCGTACCACTTCTCTTTTTCAGAGCACTAGGATTTGTTTTATATGCACTATCAGTGCAACCCTAAAAATCATTATTCTCTTTTCATTGTATTGTATAAAAACTTGAAAGTTGGACTAAAAGGCTATCAAAACAGGACTGAATCATTTCAAATTAATTTTAGAGACTCCTGCTACATCAAATTAAATTATTCTACTTTCTGAGGTTTTGAATCTCTTTATTTTTAACTACAAAATAATATCAGTAAATTATATGGTTGTATCATACAATCATAATAAAACACTTTGCATCACTCATTACAAACTATTCTAAACAGATCTAGAGAAATGCTTAATCCAATACTGGGTGTTTGGCTTCATTAGTATTATATAAATATCAGCACTGTTCAGAAATATTCATGTCAGCGTAAGAGGAGTCAAAATACCCTGGATCATAAGTATTATGTGAAGCTTCCTCCAAGCTTTTACTAAAGCTGTGTGTTGTTTCAAAAATCAATGTCATAACACTGGAGTCATGAGATTATAGATGAGCCAAAAACAGTGGTAGAAAAAAATAAAGATTAATAATAGAGTTTACTCTTTTGTCATCTAGAGTTTTACTTGCTAAGTTATTTTTAGCTCTCACTTTTATATGCTCCTGGAATTTTTCATGGCCTATTATGTAACTAACAAGGATCCACAAATCTTAACAGTATCTTCTGAAACGGAACATAACACTGCTTAAGGGAAGGGACATGAACTTCTTTTCTTCTATAACCATCCAGAACAGACTTTTGGCAGAGCTGCTCAAAATAGTGTCCTCGGTTAACAAATATCTGCTGTCTGACAACATCCAACATCATCCATATGGTGATATTTGTTAACTTTCAAGTCCTGGATGCAACTATGTTCCCTAAAATTACTGCTTGAGGCCCAAAACATAGGAATTGGGAGGTAAGATTATAAATACTAATCAAAGAGAGATCAACCAAAGGACTTATATGCAAGCATATAGGCCTAACCAATGGACACAGACAACAGGGGGGTGAGGGCATGAGTGGGGGGATAGGGGGTAACGTGGGGATATGGACACATATGTAATATCTTAATCAATAAAAAATTAAAAAATACTAATCAAAGAACAACCAACAAATACTTAAACCCTTTGAGTGCCAACCAATATCCTAGCAACTATGCTAAAATTGTCAAGGCATTTTTGCTGATTTTACAGCAGTTTAGGAAAAAAATTATGAATCGCAAGTAAATGAAGTTACATATTCAAAAACTTAAGGAAACCTTTACTACACTGACATATTTAGCAATATCAGCATCACTAATAAAAGCAGACTTAGAACTGGACGCCATTTCGAAGCTTTGATAGCGCTCCCGGCACTTTTGGCGAAAGACAGGAGGAGCGCAATCGCGCTCCCCGGCACTCTAGGGGTTAATGGAGGTGGTGTTCTTCAATGGTAGGTGCTATGGGGTAAGAGGCAATTAAGCACTCTTTGGTGGTGCCTCAAAAAGTTAAACATGAAATTACCATATGGCCCCACCATTACACTTCTAGGTATATACCCCAAAGAAATTAAAGTAGGTACTCAAATAGAAAACATCTACAAATTCCTGACAGCACTAGTCACAATAGCCAAAAATCCAAAACAGCTCAATGTCCACCAACCAAAGAATGGATCAACAAAATGTGGTATCTATCCTTACACTGGACTATTATTCAGTCATAAAAAGGAATGAATGCATGGAGGAGGCAACCAACCCATGTTTCTCTTTCTCTCTTTCTCTCTCTTCCCGCCCCCCTCCCCTTCCTTCTCTCTGTGGTCAATTTAAAAAAAAAGAATGAGGTACTCATGCATGCTACAATGTACAATGTGGATGAACCTCAAAAACATCTTGTGGCCCTGGTCAGTATAACTTGGTTGGTTAAGTGTTGTCCCACGCATCAAAAGGTTGCCAGTTCCATTCCTGGTCAGGACACATACCCAGGCTGTGGGTTCGATCCTGGTTGGGGCAGGTGCAGGAGGCAACCAGTTGATGTTTCTCAGTCACCTTGATGTCCGCCCCCCTGCTTCCTCTCTCTCTAAACTAAATACATATTTTTTAAAAAATTAAAAACATGTTGTGAAAGAAGCCAGACACAACAGGTTACATTCATTCTATCATTCATTCTATCATTCTATCATTCTATTTACATGACACATCCAGAATAGATAAATACATAGACAGAACATGGATTGGTGGGGCCTGTGGAGGGGCGGGGTATTTTGGATTGATGAAAATGTTTTGGAACTAGGTAGAAGTGGTGGCCACATAACACTGTGAATATAATAAATGTCACTGAATTGTTCACTTTAAACTGGTTAGTTTTATGTTATCTGAATTTTGCCTCAATAAATTATTTTTTTTGAAAGAAACAAAGCACTAAACTATAATAATACCAACCATTTTTTGACAAGTACTATGGGCCCGGCACTTTACACAGATTATCTGTAAACCTTAAAACAACCCTGTAGGGTAGCCAAAGAAAAACTGAGACCTGATCTGGTCAAGACCTCAGACCACTAAATCAAGAAGGATTTTAATTCAGATGTTAACACCAAAACATTTCCCCTCCCTCCACTGGTTTTCAAACTGGGCTCCCTGGATCTCTTGTGAAAAAGTGCCTTGAATATCACCTGCCCCTTGTGTGTTAAACACTAGGTCCACCACCCGCTTGCACCAAAAAAAGCACCTCCACCTTAACTGCTCCATATATAAGATTCACTTAAAAGAAAGGTTTCCCCTGATTACAGAAGAAAAGAAGTCTGGAAAAAACTGTGACTATTCCTTGCGCAATGTAGACAGGTAGAACAACCCTTGGATGGATGGGCCTTAACTGGACTTTGAAGAACTTGGACCACTGCCTGGTCTCTTCACCCAAATTCAAATCCTTAGAAGCCATACTGTTCTTTGTCTAACAGGAAAGCTTTTTGCTTTCTTACTATTTTGGCATTCATTTTCTATTTTGCATTATGCTTATTTGTGTACTGACCTCTTCTCCCTTACTAGATTATAACATTCTTAAGAACAGGATTCAGTTGGGCCGGAGTGGCTCAGTGGTTGAGCTTCGACCCATGAACCAGGAACCCAAGGTTCAATTCCCGGTCAGAGCCCATGCCTGAGTTATAGGCTCAATCCCCAGTAGGGGGCATGCAGGAGGCAGCTGATTAATGATTCTCTCTCTTATCATTGATTTTTCTAACCCTCCCTCTGAAATCAATAAAAAAACCATTAAAAAAAAAATAAAAACAGGATTCAGCCTGGCTTATGTGCTCAATGGTTAAAGCGTTGGCCTGCACACCACCGGGTCTCAGGTTCGAAATCCATCAAAGGAACATACCTGGATTGCAGGTTCTTCCCAGCCCTGATTGGGGCACATGCAGGAGGCAACCAATCAATGTGTCTTTCTGACATTGATGTTTCTCTCTCTTTCTTCCACCTTTCCCTCGCTTCTACTCTAAAAATCAATGGAAAAAATATCCTCTGGTGAGGATTAACAAAACAATAACAGGATTCATGGATTTCCCAAGACCACAACTTGAACATAAGAGGGGTTCAATTTCTATTTGTTAAATGAATGCATCAGTGAATGAATGAAGGTAATCTAGAAAGCACAGAAGCTGAGAATGAGCTGTCAGACAAAGTGACACCAAGTCCATGTGCATGGCTAGAGAGTGTGTGTTAAAGAGGAATAAGAAATAAAGTTGGGCCCTGACCGGTTTGGCTCAGTGGATAGAGCGTCAGCCTGCGGACTGAAGGGTCCCAGGTTCGATTCCGGTCAAGGGCATGTACCTTGGTTGCAGGCACATCCCCAGTAGGGGGTGTGCAGGAGGCGGCTGATCGATGTTTCTCTCTCATCGATGTTTCTAGCTCTCTATCCCTCTCCCTTCCTCTCTGTAAAAGAAATCAATTATATATATATATATATATATATATATATATATATATATATATATATATATATTTAGAAATAAAGTTGGCTGTGACAAAAGCAAGGCTGAGACATGTGAACATGACAGATGAAGTAATGGGAAGCCACTGCAGGAATAGTGACCCTATAAGACATAGTGGAGCCCTGGCCGGTTTGGCTCAGTGGATAGAGCGTCGGCCTGCAGACCAAAGGGTCCCAAGTTCGATTCAGGTCAAGGGCACATACCTTGGTTGCAGGCTCCTCCCCAGCCTGGGCCCTGGTTGGGGTTCGTTCAAAAGGCAACTAATTGATGTGTTTCTCTCACACTGATATTTCTCTGTCTTTCCCTCTCTTTTCCACTCTCTCTAAAACAGGGTTCTCAACCCTCTGGCCCTTTAAATACAGTTCCTCATGTTGTGACCCAACCATAAAATTATTTTCATTGCTACTTCATAACTGTCATGTTGCTACTGTTATAAATGGTCATGTAAATATCTGATATGCAGGATGGTCTTAGGCGACCCCTGTGACAGGGTCGTTTGGCCGCCAAAGGGGTCGCGACCCACAGGTTGAGAAGCGCTGCTCTAAAAGCTCACACATACACTCGAACTCGTGCACGCACACATTGTTAAATGTTTGAATCACTCTGGGAACAGTATCCATCCAGTACAGGTTGGAGGGAAGGATGACTGAAGGGACAAACAAAAGCAATTAATCTGGTTCAACTTATATTTATTTATCTAACTAAGCAGCAAGCCCAGAGTAAGTACTCGATACATTTTAGTTTAACTGAATATTTAATTCCCCATCTTTTTAGAATACTACTACTAAATTCTTTCTCACTACTCATTAACATAGAGAGATTTTAATTCTTAAGCTAATAATGTTTTCCAAGGATTTCTAAGAGGCTAAATCACCATGAAAATTATCTTTTCAACTAATATTATATTAATTAGAAGTTTAATTTTTCATGCCATGCTCTCCTAGTTGACAATATCCTTGTTATGTCATTAAACTATAATTGTGTAAATCTGCTTCAACAAACAATAACTGAACCATCAATAAATTATTATGGCTTCCATAATCCCTCGCAAAGATTAGTTTCAACATCATCATCATCAATTAGTAGAGACATGTCCCACATCTCCTGGTGAAGCCCATGAATTAGGTTTGCACAGTCACCCCTGCACTGAAGTGCTCGCTAGTTTCAGTCTGTAAACTTTAATCACACTGCAAAGAGCCTCGTAGGAAATCTGATCCCTTGTAAAACAGGATTTTGGAGACAAGATGCAAAGTCACTTGAAGTCGTCGGGCCTTTGGAGCCAGGATACACTGATTAGTAATGATGTATATAACTAAGCACTTTCACTTAGAAATAATCAACTGAATGTTGAGTGTCTTTTTCTTGGCCTTTAAAAATTTTCTATTCAATCCTAGATTTCTTCCTGATTACAAATTAGCTTCAGCGTATTTTAAAGACAAGAAAAAAATCTGACATCTAAATTTGTAAAAGATTATCTTGAAAACAGAGACCACTTAACTTTATCACTTTATGTCTTCAAACAGGGTATCCAGGGTAGCCTGGAAACAAAGTAGGGTTCCCCTCTGAGAATCTCAAGAAAATTAAAGATCTATTTTTTTAAATGAATACTTGTACATACAGACATTTGCATACAAATTCAAGGGCTTTCAGAGAAACCTCTATTGCCCATCCAAGGACCCCTTAAGGTCTACTGTCTGCTCTAACTTCACCTATCCTAAATTTTATTTTTTATACACAGAAGTCAATAATTTTATCCCGTTTCACAATAATTGTCTCTATATGCTTTAGTTAGGATGATGTTAAAAGTAATGTTATTCTCATCATTTTGAGATATTATCAAATAGGCTTCTGAAATCTTATTCAATAAGGTGTGCTATGATGGGATGTATCTAGAGAGTTCAGGAATCAAGTCCTCACTTTGCTAGCTACCCAAGCTGGGGGATACTGGACATGTTACTTAATCAGTCTAAGTCTCAAGTTTTCTCATCTCTTTTTTGTAGAACTGTAAAGAGGAATACTTGAGATAACAAATATGAAAGAGCCAAGGATAGTGACAGACACATAGCAGGAACACAATAAAATGCTAGCTCATAAAAGGAAAAAGGGCAATACAGTCAGCTGGAGACCTGTAAAATCTAATCTGGCTGAACTTGTCTATATGACCACTTTCTCCTAAGAGACAGGAGAAGTCAGCACCTGGTTCTTAGTTATAGTTGCAGAGAAGTAAAAAGTCAAGACAGAAAACGGAAGAAAGAGAGGAAAAATAAAAACAGATTTATAAAGGTGAGGATGGGATCAAGAAGACTATTTTACTTATAATCACACATCTTTTCAGGTCGATAAAGCTGTTAGAAGATAATACTACATAGAATATCTACTTGACCTAAGGGTAGGAAAAGAGTCTTAAAACAAGACACAAAAAGCACTAATCATAAAGAAAAGACCAATAAATTTGACTCCATTAAAATTAAGAACTTTGGTTCATTTAAAGACACCATAAAGAGAGTGAAAAGGCAAACCACAGAATGGACAAAAGCATTTTGCAACATACACACGAAAAGGCTTTGATTCCAGAGTAAATAAAGAATTAAAAAAAAAAAAATAGGGAACAGACTTGAACAGGAACCTTATAAATGAAGAAATCCAAACAGCCAACAAAAAGCTGTTCAACCTGATTAATATCAGGTAAATGCAAAGTTTACCAGATTGGCTAATTTGAAAAGCTAACAAGACAGAGTTGGAGAGCCAATGGGAACTTTCATATATCCGTGGAAGGAGTGTAACCTGATATAACACTTTGGAAAACAGTTTGGCACCTAGTCAAGTTGAAGACAAGCATAACCCCATGACTAGGAAGACTGTACAACTCATCATCCAAATCCAGACATTTTTGAGAAATAAGGGTGTTATACTGATTACAGAGGGACAACAGGCATAAGGCATGATAAATGGTCACCTATGAACAAGCAATTTCATTCCTACGTGTACACCTTAGAGAAACATGTACACATGTGCACCAGATGATGGTAGAACACTCATAGCAGCTTTGTTCACAATTTCCCCAGACCAGAAACAACTGAAACATCTCGCAAGGTGGAAAGGATAATACAAAAGTTGTGGAGGATTGTGGGAGTCCTATATATAAAGGTGCTTAAAGGTGCTTTGGAAATGCGAATTAAAACATTATAGGAAAGAGCTCTAGACAGTCTGGCTCAGTGGATAGAGTTCAGCCTAGGGACCAAAGGGTCCCAGGTTCAATTCCAGTCAAAGGCACGTACCTCCTCCTCAGCCTGGGCCCTGGTCAGGGCTCCTGCAGGAGGCAATCAATCGATGTGTATCTCTCACATCGATATTTCTCTGTCTTTCCCTCTCTCTTCCACTCTCTCTAAAAAATCAATGGAAAAATATCCTCAGGTAAGGATTAAAAAATAAAATTAATTTTTTGACAAAAGCATTATAGGGAAGAAATAGCCCTTCATCACACTTCTCCCATCCATGTATCATTTCCTATTCTGCAAGCAAAGAAATGATCACTACAGCTCACACATCCCTACTTTCATAAAACAATTTCCTTTTCTCTCACCTTGTACAAATACAGGCATCTATATCCAGAAAAACTGAAGGTACTTGCAGGGAACTAAGAGACTAAGAAGTCTCCTGTTAGGAATCCTGGCATTTAACAAAACCAGATCAGTTAGTTAAATTAAATCTTCTAACCAGTATATGAAAGTTCCTTAAGTACATTAAAATTATCAAACTTCCTCAACTACCTTCCAATACTCACCCTATTTTGCTTTCCTTCATGTTATGCATTACACCTGACAGTTTCCACCTTATCTTCACAAGCAGCGCATGACAGAAACATTTGGTATAACGGCAATGACACAACATCCATGCTACTCGGAGGCCTGGGTATGGCTAGTAGGCAAAATTTGTCATTACCACCAGCCAGTCATTCCCCTAAGTTCCTCTTTTAATGTTAAAACCTCCTTCTGCTTCTGTTTTTTTCTTTTTTTTAACCATCACTTTGCCTCTCCAACTTTCAACCCTAAGTAGATCTCAGATAAGAATCTTATCCTTTACTGAAACATGCAATCTTTCCTTCTCAAAAACATAAAAGGATTGTCCCAATCCATTTTGATACATGTGTGAAGAATTTATGAATAGCAAAATAATAGAGTGTTTTATTTCAGGGCTATCCCAGAAAATCTAGGGTACACAAGTAAAACCGGTAGAATGTACTTTACTCATAGTCACATCAAAAACAAACAAACCACACAAACACCATTTTTTTTGAGAGCCAAAGAACTCTCTCCCACCATAACTAATTCCCATATGCTATACTCCCATCTCCTGTCCATATGAAAGAGTGTTCATATACTCTTTACCTTGACTTTTCTGGTACCTCCACCCCAAACATTCTTGGTTCACTGGTTTCTTTAGCATATCCCAACACCCTCTCCCAACTACAGGGTTTAAACTCCTTCATGGGGGATTTGTAGCCCCTCTTCTGCCTTGCCCCTAGGCTCCCACAACTCCTTGCACTCTGCCCACAGCAGTCTTCCTGAAACAGACACCTTGTTCCCCTTCTCCTGCCCCACATTGAAGACTCCAGCTCACATTTCACCCAAGAAATCCAGCCTATCAAACAACCCTGTCTCCCAAGCCAACACCTTTCTTTGCCCCATCCTAACTCCTTAGGCAGTCCACCAAATCACATTCCTCCAGACTAGTGCCCAGCCCCACCCATCTTTCTTCACACCTGCCTCTTTCCACCCTCCTGAACCCTCTATCCCCATGAGATTTTCTGCCATAGGTATATTTTACAACTTCTAAGTAGCCTCCCTTTACAATTATGTCAGCTCTGCCATCTTACCATCTTTCTGAGACTCTCCCAAGCATATCCATAACCATCCTTCCATGTTTAACGCTTCATAGACACCTAAGCTAGCAAACCTTCCTATTCCAACGTGCCGATTCATCCCCATACCTCCTTCCCACAACTGCACCTGCTCTTCACATTCCCCAATACTTGCCCCAATCCAACATCTACTCTGCATCGCTTTCTCGACTCTACTCCACATCCACCACACCCAAACCCACTCTGGCCCCAGATCACTGCAATCTCACGCTCCTGCAGCAGTTCACCCTTTTGCAGCCTTTCACCTGCCCTCACATACCCCTCAGTCCCCCTTCACATCTCCAATATTGCATCTCTTCCTACTCTCCCATCTGCACCAGTTTGCACACCTCATTCCCCCTCCCATCCACGCCCTCACCAGTCCTCACCAGTCCTCCACAGACACCAGCGCCCCCCCACCACTCCTGTCCTGCCAAGTCCCTCCCACTCTGAAAACCACTCCAAGCCCCCGCCTCCCGACCACCCGAGCCCCACCCACTCCTAGGTCGCCCCGCCCCCTGCACTCCTAGTCCCGCCCCTTGCCCTGGAGGCCCCGCTGAGGGGCGGGGACTGTCCTTCCTCCCGTTTCCCCGCCCCCTACCGTCACGCTCAGGGGCAGCCCGACCCCAAGCGGCCCCGCGGTGACCCTCGCGCAGAGGCCTGTGGGAGGGGCCTAACAAGCCCCCTGTCCCCCTTCCGCCCCCCTCCCGCTCAGTCTCCACCCCCTGGGAACGCGCGGAGTGGGTGACAGACCTGGCCGCGCGCCACCGCCACCGCGCCTGCCTTGGGCGCTGGCGCTGCCTGAGAAAGAAGCCGCGGCTGCCGCCTGGAGGAGGTGCCGTCGCCGCCGCCACCGTTGCCGCCGCCGCCAGGGGTAGGAGCTAAGCCGCCGCCATTTTGTGTCCCCCTGTTGTTGTCGTTGACATGAATCCGACATGACACTGATTACAGCCCAATGGAGTCTCATTAAACCCGAGCCACGGCCCCGCCCCAGCGCTGCTCCATTGGGCAAGACCGCAGACACTTAGGGCCACTCGTTGGCCTACATATCTGTCCGTCACCCACACACTAACCACGCTGCAGCCCATTGGGGCAGGTTCCTGCCGGTCATCTTGGCTCCGCATAAACACACCCCTCGACCCAGCATCCCCCCTCCGGCACCACCCCGGGGGAGGGTTCACTGCCAGTACCAATCGACAGACCTCTGGGCCCGCCTCTTCTGAGCACCTATTGGTCCAGCCCTTTTCTCTCTCCCAGACGCCGCGCCACCTCTACTTCCACCTCCCCGCCCCCTCTACCTCTAGAAATGGATTGGGTCTACTCGCAGGAAAGGCGTTTGGCCTCATTGGCTGCAAGCAACGCCAATCAGAGGGCCTTTTTCCCTCTCCCCTCCCCCACTCAACCCCAAACCCCCTAGCCCCGCAGCTAAAGTTTGTGTGAGAGCTGATCGCTGGCGGCGGCCGCAGGATTTAGGGGTGGGCGCGGGCGGGCGCGCGCGGGCGGGCACGCGAAGTTAAAATTCGAGGTTCTCCATCGTCAACTCCCGCGGTGGAGCGCGCGGACGGGCGCGCCGCCCGGAGCGTTCCATCCCGCCCCCTCCTCCACCCTACCCCGTCCCGTCCCGGGCGACTACTCGCCCGCCCCCTGGCTCGCATCCTTCCCCCCCACACACCCCCTAACCTGCAAGTCCCAGGCCGAGTGCAGGCAGGACGATGTCACTGCAGCCTCCTTCCCATCCCATGCCGAGGGGGAACAAGCACCTACCCCGCCGGGCGTGCACCCCTCGGCTCCACACTCGCCCGTGTCTGCAAGCACGTGTACCGTTCGCCGCTGCCTCCAGCCACCCGGGTCCCCGACTAACCTCGCCTGCAGCCCGGCCAATCGTTGGCTGCTCTTTGTTGCTGCAGCCTGGGTCTCCCCGCTGCCTTCCTCAGCCTCCGCCTCGTCCTTTGCCAGCCGCCCGGGTCCGCAGCGCCGCGCTCCCCCCGCCCGGGACCCACCGCCGCCGCCTCCTTCTCCTCCTCCGCCTCCTCCTCCTCGGCTCCGGGCTGCAGCGCACAGAGCCCGAGGCAGCGCCGCCCAGCCCCGCTCCCCCCGCGCCGCCAGCTAGCCCGCCCGGCCCGGCCGGGGGCGCAGCCGGGACCCCGCCCGCCCCAGTCCCCGCCCCGGGGGTACCTGCCTCCGCCCTGGGGGGCTCCGCTCGCCGCCCTCGGGGGAGGGCAGGGATGCCGGTGTCCGCGGGAGGATGGGGACGCCTGGGCCGTTTGGGGCGGGGAGTGTGCACGGTCGGACGGGGACTGAGAGGTGCGGTCCTCGCCAAGCCGCCCCCCCCTCCCGCCGCCGTGGGCCCCAAACTTCGTCCTCCGCCTGGGCCTGGCTCCCTCGGGCGGTCGCGACAGTTTTGGGGTGGGGGATGCCTCGGGAGCGGTGTCTACCCTGATCGGGAGGAAGAGGGAGCAGTGACATTCAGCGACTGCGGACAGGGCACGGCCGCGGCATCCTTGGGGGGAGTGGGGATGTCAGAGGCGGGCTGGCGAGGGGAACTGCCCCCCTAGATGCCCTCCCGGCCTGCGGGGCGCTGGGAGCTGAGCTGCGGTCCGAGCGCTTTCTAGGGCAGTGTGGCCGGATGGCAGGGGTGCTGGGGGGTGGAGGGGCGGGGACCGCGGGGGGCCCTTCCCCCGCTCCTGTAGCCGGCGCTCGGAGGAGGGCTGATGGCGAAGTTCGGTTTTCCAGACTTCCCCTGGGCCCCCCGAGTTCCTGAGGCCACAGGAGGGGGGCGGGGGGCTCCTCTGGCCGCCCAGGCTGGGCCACTCTGACGCTGCCCGCATGCCTCCTAGCGCCCTCCAGACTCCGAAGACTTCTCACCCGGAGATGGGTGGGATGCTGGCAGGGGAGACTTAAGAAAATAGGAAAAGTGGACTCGAGCAATGGCTCTTAGAGTTTGGAGTACGAAGTTTCCCTTCCCAGGCGCCATTTCTTTGAGAGGAGGAGGAGAACGATGGCTTTGTGACAGGACCAGGTCTCAGGCGTGGTGGCCTGGGTGGGAAACCACCTGTTGACCTAAGTCCGTCCCCGGAGTCAAGGACAGCTTGAGCCTTGGCGGGGTGATGCCAGGTGCCAGGGAGAGGGGGCCCCCGGCTTCCTGCCCTGGTTGACATCTTGGAATCCTGATGCCACTGCCCCTGCAGCCCTAGCACCTTCCACTCCCCATTAGGAGCCACTGCACCAACTAGGTAGGTAGGTTCTCTGTTAGGGCCAATGATCTCAGACAGACAAAGCAAGCAGCACCGCCCGGTCCTCAGATGCAGAGCAACAAGGCACACGTCACTTGCTGAAGATGGGCTGCCCCTTCGGGGTGTGAGTGGCCCCCACTTCTTTGCTTCTTGGCAGCAAGGTGAGAAAGGAGCTGAGACAAAGGGCACAGAGTTGGATGAAAGGATAGAGTGGTAATAGTACACTGAAAACTGTCACCGGGTCCATTATAAACCCCCTTTATAGGTGTTTTATTACTTGGTTGTTAGTTTTTAAAACACAAACCTCTTTAGATTAAATCTTGGCATTCACAGGCTCAGTTCAGGGAAACAAAACACAGGGAAAGATCCCCCTCCCGCCATGGGCTTGGCTACTTTTGAGTTACATTACTGATAAAACAAACAAACAGCAGGTTGGGTTTCCTCACAGCCTCTCTCTGCCTCTCTTATTTAGTATCTTCAGTAGCTGGCTCAAGGTGAATTTTTACAAGCCATTAGTTCATAATTCATTCTAGTTCATTTAGATATTTCAAAGAGACGGACATTTATAAGGTGTGCTTTTTTTATAGTGCAGGTGCTGGAATTTTTATTTTCCAAGAAGTTACTAAGTAAACTTAAGAATCCTGGCAGACACTTTAGCCTTTATGTTCTTCCCTCCCCCACTCCCATGGTCTGCCCAGATGCACTTTATTTTGTAACAGGTTTGAGTCCCCCAGACTGCATTTTATCTCAAGCACTGAAAATAAGCCATGCCTTAATTAAAAACAAGTTTCAAAACCCCAAATCTGTACACTCATACTAAAGCATGCTAAAGAAGCAACCAGAGACAATAAAACGAAAAAGTCCACATTTAAGATGTCTTCAGCCAATGAATTGTGGGAGATTTATGAGCATCTAATACTCGTTATCACTAATGAGTTAGCCACACGGATTTCCAGTGCATGAAGAAGAGACAGACACCTTGGAGAGAAATGGGACTCGTTTGCCTGAGCTTGTGCTCCTGTAACCTCGGGACCTAGCCAACACAGAAGACAGAGATATCTTTATCTAATATCTGGATGTGTTTTCTGACATTTTTTTCTTAATAAATAAAGTTCTCTAACGGGCATGGCAAGGAAAGGGAGTGTGTTGCTTTCCCATTGATACTCCCCTCTAAGGTTACTTGTCCTTTGAGAAATCCTGGCTCTTCAGATAAGTGGGACTGGAAAAGATAACAGAGACACAGCCAGAGATACTTAATGCTTACTCCTAAACCTCTCTCTTATCTGTGGTATCGCAAGTCCTCTGCTGAGCCAAACAGCTCAATTAAGAAGTTAACCTAGAAATAACTTGAATTGAAAACCAAGCATCATGCATAATTTGCAAGCTGTCTGTGCTGAAGGATTATGAATTCAGGGACTTATCTGACCAGTCCTGCTCCCTCCCCCAAAACATCTGCCAATGTCCACCACTGGCCAGAACTACTGACAACTACAGTTATACTGCTTGGTGTGGTTCACGGATCTCTGGCATCAGAACGATCTGGGAATGAGTGCTTTAAACAGTTTCTTTGGTCTAACCCCAGAGATTCTGATTCAGTAGGTCTGGAGTGGGGCTCCCAAATCTACATTTCTCAAGTCCTTGATTTTACTTGAAACTTATTGTCACTGAATTTGAGAAGCACTGGGCTTGGCTGAATCCTCTTCCACAACTGGAAAGGAATGTTTCTTCTGTGAGTGTTTTAGCCAGAAGGTTTTAGTTCCTGGCACCAGGATGACTCTATGGTCTGACCTATTTGTCCTTAGTCCTGAGTACGGATAAAAAAAAAAAAAAAAAAAAAAAAAAAAATGCAGCCTGAGGCGTGGCTCTGTGGTTGAGTGCTGACCTGTGAACCAGAGTAGCTTTAGGAGCTGAAGGAACCTGGAGGGTTTGATCTTTTGGGTTTTTTCATTTGCTCTGAAGCAAGTCAAGAACAGCCTGATAAGGGGTATCACGTCCACAGATGTGCTAACAAGTCCTTCTGAAGAATAATTTCAGTAGGGAAGCAGCAGATAGGGACCCTGAGTGATTTGTTCAGGCCTCAGTCCATGATAAGTTATGTACAATGAGTCACTTAAGAAACATCAGTCTACACCTCCCCCTCCACCCCACCCTCCCGTCCCCTTTCCAACTGCCACATGGAATCCTCTCTCTTCATTGATGGAAATTATTCTCTCAAGGTTACAGTTTGGTTGCATCAGTCAATGGCAGAGGTGGTGGAGATTATAAGCCAAACCATTTGTTTGTTTTTTTAAAAATATATTTTTATTAATTTCAGAGAGGAAGAGGGAGAGAGAGATAGAAACATCAATGATGAGAGAGAATCACCGATCAGCTGCTTCCTGCATGCCCCCTACTGGGGACCAAGCCCAAAACCCAGGCATATGCCCTAGACCAGAATTGAACCCGGACCCTTCAGTCTGCAGGCTCTCTATCCACTGAGCCAAACCAGCAAGGGCCAAACCATTCATTTTAAACAGGGTAGCAAATCCAAGCGATAGCTTTGTGTATGAACAGCCAGTATTATCTTAAGTGCAGGTATTCTGCACCTACACCCCACTTGTGCTTTCCTGCAGAAAAACCTTTAATGTCTTTTAAATGCAAACTCCTCAGTCTACCTATAAGGTTGTGCACATCTGTACCCAACCAGTATCTCATCTCTAGCTTCTGCCAGCCCACCACATCCTCCATGCCGGGCACACACTGTTCCCAGAGTAGTGCTGCCTGCCCTTTTTACCTTATCTGATGAAGACTTGGGAGAAGGATTCCTCCAAATCCTTGCCTGGCTGCTGCCTTCTCTGTGAAGTTCCCCGGGTCTTTGCAGGGAGCCCACAGGATTTGGGCATACCTTTACTCCACCATGGCACTTGTTAATAGTGGTTGAATTACAGAATAAATAAAAGCACTTACCACACTGTGTTGTCACATTTTGCCTGTCTGTTTTCCTAATTAGCTTGTCTACTACATAGACCAGCTTGTTCATCTGTGTAACTGTCCTAGTCCCTGACACATAGAAGCTGTTTAATAAAGGAACACCATCCCTACCAGGCCACACATTAAAATCACCAAAGGCACTTTTGAACCATCCTAGCACTTAATTCCCACCTGAAGCCACTTAAATAAGAATATCTGGGAGCAGAGCCCATTCATCAGTATTTTTTAAAGTACCCTGTGCAGAATAGAGAAGCCATTGATTCATATAAATCAAGAGGATGCCTCAGCATCAAGAGAAAAATTCTGAACAAAGGAAGGTAGTAAAAGTTCATAAAACTAGCAAAAATGTTGCTGAGAGATCAGAGTTCTTAGAGATCATTTTGTTTTTGTTTTGAGACTCAAAGGTGTGGTGGCCTTTCACTAATTGTCATAAGAGAGTATTAAGAGTCAGTTTCTAGCACCAGGCTATCCCAAAGAAAATTTGAACTACCCTAATATTTAATTTAGTGATTCAGTCATTTGGATTTTTAAATTTGGGAGAAACTGACAGAGATGTCAACTTCAAATTTTGATGATAACGACATTTTAAGAAAGAACTAACTGCCACCCACTATCTGAATTATTTCAAGAAGAAAGGACATTTTAACTCCCAAAATAGTAAGAATATACTCTCTGCATAAAGGATAGCCCCTCCCACAAAAGGAAAGTAGGAGACTTTACATCAACATGTACATTATCTTTCTCCCTCTTTTTTATTTTATTTTAATGCAGACAGTGAAACTTTATCTCTAAGTTTGGCTACCTGATCAGAGTACATTTGGGAACCACTGGACTATTTTATACTTTTCCAGGATTAAGGAAGTGTAGATTATGTTCCAACTAACCACTAAAAGTTTCTCCAGTATTCCCTCAGGTGCTCAACTAATCAAAGATGGCTTTCTCTTATTCTATCTTCACTACAGAAAGATAATATATAGCTAAGAAGGTCAGTGGCAAATAAATATTGAAGAGAGCCCAAATTAAAAGTAGGATACCAGCCTGGCCTGTGTTGCTAAGTGGTTTGATTCCCGGTCAGGGCACATGCCCAGGTTGCAGGCTCGATCCCCAGTAGGGGGTATGCAGGAGGCAGCTGATTAATGAGTCTCTCTCATCATTGATGTTTCCATCCCTCTCTCTCTTTCTCCCTCTCTCTCTGAAATCAATAAATACATATTAAAAGAAAACACTCATAAAACAAAACAAAAACCTCTAATAAGGGGATGCCTTAAAAAAGAAAAAGTAGGACACCAGATTTTCATACATCTCTGCTGCCAACTAATGTGTATCCTTGGGCAAGTCACAGAGTGGCATTGTCTCAAAACTTGGATTTTTCTATGAGACAGTAAGCCCACATGGGCAGCTAGGTCCTCAGAGCCTAACACAGAGCCTGGTACATAGTAGATGCTCAGTAAACATTTGTTAAATCAATGAATAGATTAAATCCGGGGAGTTGTTTTACATCATCAATAAAGTCTTAGCCAAGCTCCAAATCCTACAGTTTATTTAAATAGTAAACTACAAATCTCTCTGTGTTTCCCAAATAATCATCATTCTTGTATATAAATAATAAAGAATTGATGAAAGAGAGGAACTTCGGAATGAACTTATTTTTCCCTAATGCATTCTTTAATTATATTTGTCATAGGAAGTGTGGATAATAAAGAAAAAGGGGGAAAGGAGAAAAATTAGCTGTAGGTCCTGACACTAAAAGGTAATATTTTGGCACATACTGTATTTTTCAATCAATTTTGGTTTTTTTTGTTTTTTTAATCTTCATCAACTTTGTTTTTTAATCTCAGTCAGTATTTCTATTATGACTGAAGGTTGAGATAAAACTTTCAGCTAAGGAAGCTAGAATATTAAAAAAAATAACACTAGAACTTAGAAGATTTGCATGTATCATAAATATTACATTTCTGAAAATTTTTCAATTTTTCAACAGAATTGCAGAAAGAGGGCCTCAATTAACCTTTCCAGCTATAAGATGCTCAATGCCATCAACATCCATCATTCAAATTAGCAAGTCTAAAACAACCCAAAGAAGGCCAATGGACCAGCCTGGTGAGCCATTTTACCAGCTTGATACCTTTCCTGGTATTAGTAAGTAAACATGGCTGGTGGGAGAACATGGTTGAGCTTGATCATAACAACGTTGTCCAAAAACTCCTTAGGGTTGGAATTAGGTTTGGTTCATTTTTATATGCTGCAAATCGCCTTGAACATGGTAGCAGTAAATGATGCTGAGTAAAATAAAAGGTTAACTATCTACTTATATAACGCCTACCTTTTAAAAGTCATAAATTAGACTGTAAACCTCATAGCTTAAAGATTTCTTATATAGTGTCTTATACATTATAGGCATTCATGAAATATGATGAAGGCATGATAAATACATTTCCTAACCATTGTAACATAGTACTTCCTGTTATCCATTCTAAAACCACTTTTCTAAACTATGTATGCTTGTTGGGGAGTGTCTTTAAAACATTTAACATTTTAGCATTTGACCAATGGGTGTCTTTTATTTATTATATGCATTTGTTATTTCTTTCCTACTGTGTATATATGTATATACATACACTTGGAACCACTCCCATCTGTTTTTCTATGTAAGATCAAGAGTACCATACTTTTCTAGGAGCTCCTCTCTCCTCCCACAGCTGTTTCAGCTGCCCCTTTGGAGTTTGTGGCCTATTAATTTGCTCCATGTGCCTCACTTCAGTGGCTGATGTGACTTGGCATGTATATTAGCTGGTACTGAGGTGTTCTGTTTACTCTCTTTTTTATATCATTATTTATTATATATGTTTTTATTGATTTTAGAAAGAGAGGGAGAAGGGGAGAGAAACATCAATGTGAGAGAGAAACATCGATCCACTGCCTGAAGCCCTTACCTCTACCAAGAATCAAACCCACAACCTAGGCATGTGCCCTGACCAGGAATCAAACCTGTGACCTTTCAGTGCACAGGACAATGCTCCAACCAACTGAGCCACCCCAACCAGGGCTGTTTTCTTTTGATTACAATGCTACACATCAAGTGATAACCTTTAGCAAATAGTCTATAGCCCTGGCTGGGTAGCTCAGTTGGTTAAAGCATTGTCCCATACACCAAGGTTACGGTTCAATCCTCAGTCAGGGCACATACAAGAATCAACCAATGAATGCATAAATAAATGGAACAACAAACTGATGTTTCTCTTTCTCTGTCTCTCTCAAATCAATCAATGAATCAATAATTTTTTTTAAAGTTTATAATGGCTCCTAGATTTTGTTTCCTACATAATTGATAACCTAAAATAACAGCTCCAAGTTCAGTTTATTGTAGTATCTCAGTCTGTGGCAGGAAGATTAGTGTTCACCTCCCCTACATTTCATAGCCTTCCTTTCAATAGAACCATGTGGCTAGTTTCAGCCAACAGACAATGATCAGAAATAGTATGTATTACTTCTAATTTAAGGAAGTAAAGAAACAGGGTGGTTATTCTCCATCCCTTTCTTTTCCAAAGCATCTCAGAAGCCATGTGTTCCAGATGAGGAACTACAGTTGGCAGAGCCACTATTAGACTGGACCCCTGAGTGACTGAATGGAGCAGACTCCTCCCACCTGCCACTTGCTTTGACATATAACAGGAGAAATAACTTCTGATGTGTTAAGCCAAAGAGATATTGAAATTTGTCTACTACAGTAGATAGTAGTGTTGCATAACCTAAATTAATATATTTCCTAAATATTTTTTAAAATCTCAGTGACTGTATCATGAGGTAAAAGCACCTCCCTCCCCACTAACCCTTTTCTCCAAGCTCCCTAGCTGACCACCCGTTGGCCAATGCTGCCATGGATCTATCAGATACTAGTGGCCCAGTGCACAAAATTCATGCATGGTTGGGGGAGGGGGTGTCCCTCAGCCCGGCCTGCACCCTCTCCAAACTGGGACCCCTTGGGGGATGTCCGACTGCCAGTTTAGGCCCAATCCCTCTCGCAATCCAGGACTGCTGGCTCCTAACCACTCACCTGTCAGCCAGCCTGATCGCCCCTAACTACTCTGCCTGCCGGCCTGCTTGTCCCCAACTGCCCCCTCTTTGCTGGCCTGCTCGCCCCCAACTGCCCCCCCTGCCGGCCTGCTTGCCCCCAACTGCCCCCCCCCCCGCCAGCCTTCTCATCCCCAACTGCCCCCTCCTTGCCAGCCTGCTCGCCCCCAACTGCCCCCATGCCGGCCTGCTTGCCCCCAACTGCCCCCCCACCAGCTTGCTCGCCCCCAACTGGCCCCCCCTTCCAGCCTGCTTGCCCCCAACTGCCCCCCCTGCCAGCTTGATCACCCCCAACTGCCCTCCCCTCCTGGCCTGATTGCCCCTAACTGCTTCTGCCTCGGCCCCGCCACCATGGCTTTGTCCAGAAGGACATCCGGAAGGTCTCCCGGTCTAATTAGCATATTACCCTTTTATTAGTATAGAAGATAAAGGCCTGGTGCATGGTGGGGGCCAGCTGGTCTGCCCTGAAAGGGGTCCCCTTGGGGGGCAGAGCCAGCCTGGGTGAGGGGCTGATGGCTGTTTGCAGGCTAGCCACTCCCCCATCAGGATGAGGGTCCCCGCTGGTGGGTGTGGCTGGCCTGGGTGAGGGGCAGAGAGCCATTTGGGGGTGGTTTGCAGGCTGGCCAAGCCCCCAGCTTTGTCCGGAAGGATGTCTGGAAGGTCTCCAGAAGGTCTCCCGGTCTAATTAGTATATTACTCTTTTATTAGTATAGATAGCATGTTATGTTGGAACTTTCCCTATAGTACCTTAGTAAAACTGTTGATGGGATGGAGAGAATTAAAAAGTGAATCAGTTTCTCCATGTTAATAAAAGTTGTGAAAGCCTGGGGCAACAGTGTCATTCTCAGGCTAGATAGAATCTACTGTCCTTTGCCCTGAAAGGGGAGAAAAGCAAGTCAGAATCACCTTAGTACTTCATCATGACTTTCTTGGCTTCCAAATAATTAACTTTCTCACCTCTTATTTAATTGCTACAAGAATATTATATTTTGGAATTAATGAGTGTTTCTTGGAAATACGGCTGCTTCTTAAAAGAAAGCAATTCTGGCCCAGCCGGTGTGGCTCAGTGGTTGAGCATTGACCTATGAACCAGGAGGTCACGGTTCGATTCTGGTCAGGGTACATGCCTGGGTTTGGCGCTCAATTCCCAGTGTGGAATGTGCAGGAGGCAGCTGATCAATGATTCTCTCTCATCATTGGTGTTTCTATCTCTCTCTCCTTCCTTGCTAAAATCAATAAATATTTGTGGAAGGAAGGAAGGAAGGAAGGAAGGAAGGAAGGAAGGAAGGAAGGAAGGAAGGAAGGAAGGAAGGAGAAGAGAGAGAGAGAGAGAGAGAGAGAGAGAGAGAGAGAAAGATTCTGCCCCAGTCCATTCAGTGTCCTCTTTGCAGCTCCTCAGCCTCATCATGGAGCGCTAAGAAATGACAAATGACCTAGGCGCTGATCTGCAAGGTGACTAGGAGAAGTGTTTTATTCTTGTCAATTAAAAGACTGGGGGACTCATGTTGTGCGTGTTGTGTAATTCTGTAGCTCCACTCAAAACCTCTAAGAATAAATAGTGTGGGAAGTCAGGATGTTGAAGTGGACTAAGGGAGCATGTTTGCTGAACATGGCTTTGGAGTGCTGGTGTAGCAGCATTATTAATAATAGCTTCCACTTAAGTAGTACTTACAATGCCAAGTGATTTCCCTTAATTGGCTCATTTGATTCTTACAAAAATCCTTATACTAGCAAAGACTATTCTTATCCCCCATTTTCCTACAAGGAAACTGGGGCCCTGAGGTGTTGGGCCGTTGGCCACAGGTCTGAATTTCCACCCAACGTCATCATTACCCTTTACCTGCCCCTCAATGAGATCTGAACCCAAGCCCAGGCCTAAAGCCACTGCTCCTTGACGGTGGCCCCTGGGGCTGTTCAGGAGTCCAATCCTGCCATCCTCACCCTTGCCCAGATGGTGTCTGTGGGCCAGAAGCAACCCCACAGCGCCCAGGACCTCACCCTGGCGCCCTGGCCCCAGAGGAGGTGCCACCACCCAGGACCGGAAAGCAGGAAGGCAGCCCAGGGAGGGCGAAGCGACCTCCGAGGCAGTGACAGATTTGGGGACGACTGAGGCCCCACCACTTCCAGGCTGCGAGGACACCGGAATAAGCACTTTTTGGCTTGCTAAACCTCTCACTTAATTGCTACGAGAATATTTTATAGAGAGAGGGATGGAAGAACACGATCGCTCCCCCAGGCAGCTGTGGAGCAGGGCAAACCTGGCACCCCAGCGTCCTCCCCGCCAGCCCTCGCCATCCCCTGCCACCCGGCTATGCTCTGCGCCTTTGTCATTCCGCATCCCACGGTGCCAGCTAAGTCACTCAGCTGTCACAGTCAGGCCTGGAGCTGCAGGGTACAAAATAACTCCGAGGAGACCTCCGCAGGCCGGGCGGGGGCGGAAGGCCCGGCGGGTTCTGCGCGCAAAGGAGCACCAGCTGCATCTCGCAAGCAGCTAAATTAGCCCGGCTGTTGTTCTGCTTTTAATTTCTGTGAATTCAAGAATAGGTCGTGGACGTCTTGGCAGTGTGTGAATGAGACCCTTTCTGAAACCATTCACCTTGCTGAAGGGCCGCGGCCGGCGCACAGAACTGGCAGTGAGCAGCAGCCTCTGACAGCGGCCTCCTGCTCACCCTCCCCCGCCAGGTTCTCCTGGGCCTGCCTCCCGGAACCCTGGCCTCGGGCGGCTCTGGCTCACTGCCAACCATTGGGCCCGGGCAGCCTCAGCGCTCTGGAGTCGGGCGCCTGCTCCCTTGGCTCCTCTTGTCCGGGCTTGACACCCAAGGCCTGAGAGGAAGGAAGCCAGAATCAGGCAGAAGAACCTGGAAATGGCAGGCTCGCTCCCAGGAGCTCTGCGGGGCACTGGAAATGCGCCTGTCTCTGGCTGCCCCAGCCAGCAGCCTGATGTCACCAACCAGCAGAAGGAAAGGGCCACTCCAATGAGGAGGGCCCAGACATCTGTTGCTCTAGCACAGAGCAATACACCTTCTTGTTGGTTTTGTTTAGGCATCACACCCAACCCCTTGCTGCCACTTTTTTTCAGTAAATGACCCTGATTTCTCCCTGGCAGTCCCAGCCAAGGACACACCAGCCAGAACAGCCCATCTGGTTGCCTGGGCTGCTGCTTTTGTCCACATGAGCCAGTGGCTTTACTGAGACTAGATACGAATTGACATTAAAATAAAATAAAATTTTTTTAATTGATTCCAGAGAGGGAAAGGGAGAGAGAGAGACATCGATGTGAGAGACATATATCAATTGGTTGCCTCTCATACGTGCCCCAAACTGGAACCATGTGCCCTGACAAGGAATCGAAACCGCAGCCTTTCGGTGTATGGGTCCACGCTCCAACCAGCTGAGCCACACCAGCCAGGGCGACAGGTTACATTTTTAAGAAAGTTTTTTTATTTGTATATTTGTTTGTTTTCTTGAAAAGAAAGTTTTATATATTTAAAAACATATACAGCCCAGAAGAAGAAAAGTACAAACAGCTAAATAAACATGAAAAATGTTCAGATTCACTAGTTATGGGCAGGTAGTAAGTTGCTATTTTTTTCCCTTCCAAATAAGGAAGATGAAAATATGGAATTCCCCCAGAGTGGTCAAGTTTGGCACTTTTGTGGGGGAGAGGAGTGTAAACTGATGAGGTTTCTGCAAAGTATCGATGTAAGAAACGTCTAAATCTGTAAAGAATTTTTATAAGTTTATTTGAGCCAAACTGATGACATATTTTGGGGAGCAAGATCTTAAATGATCCAGAAAAAAAAACAGTTTTGCAGTTTCTTTCCTTGCATTTGAGATTGAGGAGGGACTATGAGGAAGATTACATGAAAGTGGGGAAAGCAAGGCAGGGATTGGATCACAGGACAGTAGATTTAAGCTTTAGAAGGAGAAGGCTGAAAGGGTGATCAGGTAATAAAGGAGGTGTCGGAAAGGGGACATTTCAAAGGTGTGTTAATTTACATGTACAGAAACAACATACAGGGCTTGCTTAGAGCAAAGATAAACCTTTTACTAAAAAGTTATATGCTTGCCCTGGCTCCTGTGGCTCAGTTGGTTGGAGCATCGTCCCGTGTACCTAGAAGTGAGGGGTTTGGTTCCTGTTCAGGGCACATACTGGGGTTGCAGGTTCAATCCCTGGTTAAGGTGCCTGCGGAGATGTCTCTCTCTCTCAGCTCTCTCCCTCCCTTGCTCTCTCTCCATTAAAAAAAAAAAAAAAAAAAAGGCCGAGACCGGTTTGGCTCAGTGGATAGAGCGTCGGCTTGCGGACTGAAAGGTCCCAGGTTCGATTCCGGTCAAGGGCATGTACCTGGGTTGCGGGCACATCCCCGGTGGGAGGTGTGCAGGAGGCAGCTGATCGATGTTCCTCTCTCATCGATGTTTCTGACTCTCTATCTCTCTCCCTTCCTCTCTGTAAAAAATCAATAAAATATATATATATAAAAAAAAAAAAAAAAAAAAAAGGTATATGCTTGGGCATGACTGCCCACCATGACGTGCCCAGTTAGGAATTTATGATCAGATCACCCTGTGAGGTTACTCTCCATATGCCCCCTTTTTTTTCATCCACAAAAGTAATTTGACAAGAGCTCTAACAATGCCCCATGCAGATGAGTGGGCTCTAAAGCAGAGGCTCAGGAGCCAAGTAGATGTGAGTTCTGACCCCCACATCCCAGCTGTGTGCCCCAGAACAAGTCACTAAGCCTTCTTTAAGCCCCTTTCTCCAAGTACGAGGAGAATGGGGGGTCTTTCTCCCACCTCACAGAGCTGTTGTGAGGATGAAGAGAAAAAATAGTCTGCTTAACAAATGGTGAGAGTTGCTGCAGTGATTGTTACCCTAGTCTCTTGACCTAGTAATCTGGACTGTCACAGGGAAATCACCTGAGATATGGACAGAGATTCATGCACAAAAGATGTCTATCTAGCATTACTTCTAATCATAAAACAGGGAAACAACAAAGCCAGCGTCAGAGGGAAAGTTAAGGAAATTATCGTACTGCCACATGTTTTATATTTAAACTCAATTGATAGCATACAGTATGCACTGTTCTGTACCTTGCTCTTTTCACTTAACAGTATGCCATTTTGCAAGTTTTAAGTGTGTCTGCAGGATTAGTGCCCAGCATTAGGATTGTTGGGTCACAGGATATGCATTTTAAATATCTACAGCTCAAGCCAACTTGTCCCACAGGGTCATTATTCCAATGCACACTCCTCCTAAGAGATAGCTCAGGAGAGTCTGTTTCCCCAGCTATCCGTAACAGTGCTATCAACCTTTTGTTCTTGGCCAAGTTGAAGTGGTATCCCATTGAAATTTCATTTTGCATTTCTCTTATTGTGAGGGAGGGTGGGCACCTTTTCATATGTTTAAGAGCCATTTGTGTTTCCTTTTCACTGAATTATCTGCTCAAATCCCTCTGGCCTCCATTTCTATTGTGTGGTAGTGTTTTTTTTTGTTTTGTTTTGTTTTTTGCATTGATTTAGCCTTTCAGTTGATACACATGCAAATTTTCCCTCTCCAGTTTACCACTCATCTTCTAACTTTTTTGGTGGTGTTGCCATTCAACTTAAAAAACAAAAACAAACATATTATCTAGGTTCTAGGCAACTGCTCTTCCTGTGTTGTGACACACTAGTTATATTGCTCTCTGAGATCCTTGAGGGCAGGGACTTTGACTATCTAGTTCACTACTTGAACTCCCAGGAAGCACCCAATAGTTCAGTGACTAGTTCCACTCTGCAAGTGAATGCCACAAACCTGTGGCCTCGTAGGTAAATGTGCATAGTAAACAAGGAAAAAACATTTTCGAGTTCTATCAACTTCTGCTACAAAACAGTCATGTTCAACTGTGACAAAAATGTAGTGGATTTCAAGGTATTATCCCAGCCTCAGAAGTCAGCAGTCTCAACATTCAAGGGCATGTGAGGGTCAAGAAAACCACCTTCATCCGACCTCCCACCTGCCAAAGTCCCCCTCCAGCTCCACGTCTGACACACCCTCTCGGCCCCTCATAGACTCACTGTGCTCTGGCTCCCCATTCAGCAGGCCGACGGGCAAACTCCCATCCATAGGGTGAGGGCAGCTTCAAAAGATCCTCAACTTGTCTGCTCAGGGGCCTAAAAGGAAATGAAAAGTTCCTTTCTAACAGCGAGGTATAGGATGGCCCAGATTGTGTCATGCAAATGACTAACTCTAATGGATGGGAACTTCAGAGCATTCCTGGCCTCACCAGGAAGAGGCAAGAATATTCAAATTTAAAAAAGGAAAAAGAAGAGAGTACAGAACAACTTCCAGCCTTTAGCGAGATGGGCCAGTATAGCTATTGTTATCAGGATCTCATATGTTGCTTGCTGTTCAGGGGCAAAATTGGGCAGTAATACAAAGTTAAACCTTGTCCCCAAAGCTGATTTCATTTTAGAGCTTAGTCATTGGTAAATCTTTCCTAAGAGCCACATTCCATGAGCAAGGGAAGTCGATATGACAGTAGGAGGGCTGTGTTCAGCATCCAGTACTGCTCTACTCTTCCCAGAAAGCATGATGGAGCCACTCTGGACAATGACTCCAACCACACCAGACATCAGAGAGATTGTGGATGAAAAAGGGGGCCACAGCCCTAACCGGTTTGGCTCAGTGGATAGAGCGTCGGTCTGTGGACTGAAAGGCCCCAGGTTCGATTCCGGTCAAGGGCATGTACCTTGGTTGCGGACACATCCCCAGTAGGGGGTGTGCAGGAGGCAGCTGATCGATGTTTCTCTCTCATCGATGTTTCTAACTCTCTATCCCTCTCCCTTCTTCTCTGTAAAAAAATCAATAAAATATATTTTTTTAAAAAGAAAGAAAAAGGGGCCACATGTTAACCCTGACAAGCTCAGTGGGCCATACAAATCAAAGTAACCACACAGGGTAGTCTGAAAGTAAAAATTCCTAACTAAAAGCGGGTCATGGTGAGTATTCACACCCTTGACCTGCGCCTTCCGTGACAAAGGTAAACCTTTACCTTTGAAATTGTCTGTTGTCTTTATGAATATAAGATAACATACCTTTGAAATCAGAGTAACTTTCTTCTCCAGACCCCTTGAAGGCACAACCACCATCATCAGAACAAGAGACTGTATTGGTATCTTGTTGCCCACATATAATCTCTATGTACTGTAAATGTTAACTATCTTTAGCTACCTATGTAAAGGAAGTATGTGTCTCTCGGTTTTAATTTTTACCCAGTCTCAGAGATTTCCCCCCACTTTGCTTTCTCCCGCCTTCCTAGTTTACTATCAATGAATTTCATGTAACACCCACTCTGACGTTTCCTCCTTTGATTATCATGTATAAGATAAATTGCAAAACTGCCATTCTCCAGAGCATTTTCTCAATCTGTTGAGATTTTGCTTCCCACAATTGTCAGTTTGGTTCAAATAAACTCATAAGGCCTTTTTCTAGGCTGGATGTTCTTTCGTCGACAGTCTATATATCTTCAAGGCTTTTTTTATTTTCAACTTTTTTTGTTGAAAAACATCAAATTTACAGAAAAGTGTCAAAAACAATTTGCTTGTGGTGTTACAGAAGACCAAAGAAATACCAAGCATGCTTCCTAAAGAAAGGAACGTTTATTAACACTAGTGGACTCCGGGAATAATTTCCAAATCAGAGCAAGTAACACGCAGAGGGGTTCACTTTTTATAACCTTCTGGGGTCTTTGTCTTGCAGATATGGTTCTGCCCCCTTTCGTGGGCTTACAGGAAGGCCCCCAGGTGTTGGGAGTCCCCAGGCCATATCTGATGACCTGTCCTGGGGCCAGCAATAACGACCTTTGGTTCACTGGATGACACTCCAACCAACTAAGCTACACTGGCCAGGCCTATTACCTTTATTTAAAAAATTCTTTATTGTTGAAAGTATTACATAAGTCTCCTTTTCCCCTCATTGACCTCTCCCCACCTGCACCCGCCCCCCAACACATTCCCTCACCCCGCTACTGTCTGTGTCCATTGGTCATGCTCATATGCATGGATACAAGTCCTTTTGGTTGATCTCTTAAATCCCCCCCGCCCCCCTTCTCTGCCTTCCCTCTGAGGTATGACAGTCTGTTCAATGATTCTATGTCTGTGGATCTATTTTTGTTCATCAGTTTATGTTGGTTATATTCCACAAATGAGTGAGATCATGTGATATTTATCTAACTCTGACTAGCTTATTTCGCTTCTGTTACAAATGGTAAGCATTCTTCTTTTTTACACTAGTGTAGTATTCCATTGTGTAGATGTACCACTCATCTGCGGATGGACACTTAGGCTGTTTCTAGCATATTGTAAATTACGCTGCTACAAACATAGGGGTGCATATATTCTTTCTGATTGGTGTTTCTGATTTTTGGGGATTTATTCTTAGAAGTGGGATTACTGGGTCAAATGGGAGTTCAATTTTTAATTTTTTTAAAAATATATTTTATTGATTTTTTACAGAGAGGAAGGGAGAGGGATAGAGAGTTAGAAACATCGATGAGAGAGAAGCATCGATCAGCTGCCTTCTGCACACCCCCTACTGGGGATGTGCCTGCAACCAAGGTACATGCCTTTGACCGGAATCAAACCTGGGACCCTTCAGTCCCCAGCCCGACCCTCTATCCAGTGAGCCAAACCGGCTAGGGCCCATTTTTAATTTTTTAAGGGAACTCCATACTGTCTTTCACAGTGGTGCACCAGTCTACATTCCCACCAGCAGTATACGAGAGTTCCTATTTCTCCACATCCTCGCCAGCACTTGTCGGTTGATGATTTGTTGATGATAGCCATTCTGACAGGTGTGAGATGGTACCTCATTGTCGTTTTGATTTGCATCTCTCTGATGGTTAATGACTTTGAGCATTTTTTCATATGTCTCTTGGCCTTCTGTATATTGGCTTTCGAAAAGTGTCTATTTAGGTCTTTTGCCCATTTTTTGATTGGATTGTTCATCTTCCTTTTGTATGAGTTCCCTATAAGTTTTGGAGATTAAACCCTTATTTGATGTAACATTGGCAAATATGTTCTCCCACGCAGTGGGCTCTCTTGTTCTGTTGATGGTTTCTTTTGCTGTGCAGAAGCTTTTCATTTTGACATAGTCCCATTTGTTCATCTCCTTAGTTTCCATTGCCTTAGGAGCTGTATCGGTAAAGATATTGCTACGACATGTGTCTGATATTTTGCTACCTATGGATTCTTCTAAGATTTTTATGGTTTCCCATCTTATGTTTAAGTCTTTTATCCATTTTGAGTTTATTTTTTTGGATGGTGTAAGTTGGTGGTCTAGTTTAATTTTTTTGCATATATCTGTCCAATTTTCCCAACACCATTTATTGAAGAGACTATCTTGACTCCATTGTATGCTCGCCTATTACCTTTTTAATGAACTATTTGAGTGCTCGCTTCGGCAGCACATATACTAAAATGAACTATTTGAGAGCAAATTGTAGACTTTTACCCCCAAATATTTCCATTTTTGCTGCTAACATTAAAGAATCCTCTTTAAAAATTATAAAATATGATCAAATTCAGAAAATGTAATATTATTAAATTATTGTTATCTAATTTGTAGTTCATATTCAAATCTCACTAATTACCTCAATAAATCCCTTTATAAGCTTTCTTTCCCAGACTAGGATCTAACCATTAAGTTGTTTTGTCTTTTTAATTTCCTTTCATCGGAAAGAGTTCCTCAATTTTTTTTTTTTGTAAGATTTGGTAAATCACAGGGATAGAATAAACAATTCCTAGAAGAAGTGGGCTTAGGAAACAAGTTATAGAGGTAAAGGAAGGGCCCTTGGAGCTTGGGAGTGAAGAAGCTAATGGTAATCCTCCTGGGGGCAGGGGGTGGGGGAGGGAAAGAGAAAGGCTGGGGTGCTTCTGGGAGATAGAGCGCTCTGGGTCCTCCTCCTAAGGCTTTTGAGGGTGGATTTTAGAGGAGGTCCCAGGGGAAGATCTCAATAGAATATTCAGCAGTTTTCTAGGTGGTCCAGAGGGCAGCCATGGCCTCACTGGTCTGGTTTTGTTGCTTTTCTGGGCCTGGAGCTGAAATACATCGGAGGCCTAGATGTTATCTCTAGGTAGGGAAGGTCAGGAGGTCCAAACTGCATCACCAGTGATATTGCTAGGGGATAAAAGGTCATCCTGGAGGCGAGGTTCCATCCTATAGTTGTCCGTTGCTAGGCACCTGGGGCTTTCCACCCTGGTGACCTTCTGTACCTGGCCCATCATCTTTGCTCTGCTCACGTCTGTCTCACTGCCCACCACATCCCCCCTCAAGGATCTCGGCTCTGAATTCTTGCAGGGGAAAGGAGTACAGGTCTCTTCTGTAGCTGTTTCCTGCTAACGCGGGGTGATGTTTTTCTTCAGAGCCAAGAGATCCTTGCTCTCTGTCTGAGGGATGATGAGGCCTGGGCACAGAGGGAGGTGGCGATGGTGTCTAGAGATGGTATGGGTGAGTGCAAGTAGGGCTTGTAGCTAGTGCTGAAACAATCTGAGTCACAGGAAGAACAATCTGGGTCGAGGCACTGCAATGGGTGTTAGACCTGGGGGGGTCAGTCTGAACCTGGATTCAGCAACTTTGGTACTGGAATTCTGGCTAGGAAAGAATTCAGAGCCAAGACCCAAACTGTAATTCCTAGGAGAAATGGGCTTAGGAAACATACTATAGAGGTAAAGGAAGGCCCTTGGAGCTTGAGAATGAGGAAGCCTGAGGGGAGAGGGTGGGGGAAGAGAAAGGGAAGGGAAAGGTGGAGCAGAGGGATAGTGCTCTGGGCCCTCCCTCATTCTGGCCTTTATGACTTGATGTTTTTAAAGATTACAGGCCAGTTGTTTTGTAGAATTTCTTTAGTTTGGGTTTGTCTGATGTTTCCTCATGATTAGATTCAGATTATGCATTTTTGGTAAAAGTACTTTCAATTGCTCAGGATTCTTGTATATTTTAACTAAATGATCAAATGAGTCATATTTTGAAACAGATTTTTTTCTTTAGTTCACATTCTTTTGCAGCTACTTCCTAATACTATCTCCTTTGGTCATCTGTAAACATGGTAAAATAATTTTTTGCATTTAGTGTTTATTCTTTTGAACACAAATCAGGGAGTCTCTGTTGCTAGTCCAGGTCTGTTCTTTTGATTCTGTTTATAATATTTGGATATTAACAGTTTATTTTGAAATAAAAATGTATTTTTCTCTGGACCAAGTCTCTCTTGTTCACCTCTGTATCTGTTTCTAGCAACACTACCTGGTAATCCTCAGGAAACCTTCAGGAAACAGTGGTTGACTCAATGAGTGGATTTAGTGGCTAACATAATTTAAAAAATAGTATGTGTGGGGTCAGGGAGTTGGTGGGTGTCCAGATGCAGCAAGATACACCATATGAGCCCTAGCTAGTTTGGCTCAGTGGATAAAGCATCAGACTGCGGACTGAAGGGTCCCAGGTTTGATTCAGGTTAAGGGCACGTACCTGGGTTGCAGGCTCCATCCCCAACAGAGGGTGTGCAGGAGGCAGCCGATCAATGATTCTCTCTCATCATGGATGTTTCTTTCTCTCTCTCCCTCTCCCTTCCTCTCTGAAATCAATTTAAAAATATATATTTTTGCCCACACCAGCCAGGGCAAATTTTTTTTTTTTTTTTTAAAAAGATCAACCATATGTTCCCCTGGCCAGTGCTGCTAAGTGGTTACAGCATAAGCATGTGCACCAAAGGGTCATGGGTTCGATTCCCAGTCAAGAGCATGTACCTGGGTTGCAGGATTATGCCTGACTCTGGTCAGGGCGCGTGCCAGGAGGCAACCAATCAATGTGTCTCTCTCTAACATTGATGTTTCTGTCTCTCTCTAACATTGATGTTTCTCTCTTTCTCAGCTATGGAAGGAGTACATAGGGGTCCCTTGTATTCTCTATTTTTGTATATATTATTTCATAATAATATGTAAAAACAAAAAAAAAAGGATAATAAAACCTAGGACATGTAGGGGAAGAGCAAGCACAGTCTGTATGTCAGTTGTGAGAGGACAGAATACTTTGGATTCTTTAAACATCTAAGTATAGATTGTAGTAGGTAGAGAATGAGGCTCATTCTGGACTTCTTACAAGTATGAAAACTGATTTTTAGGAAGATTACTTTGTATAATTTGGGTTGGAAGAGAGAAGAAGTAGAATGTGGATCCCAAGAACATTCATTTGATGTGAACCTCGAGCAGGAATTTATCTGCTGGGATGGACTCAGCAAATTGTATACATGAGAGCCACGTGGCCATTTGCTGGCAGGGCCCCTCCCGTACTCTGTACACCAGGAAGAACCTCAGACTGAACTCTGCTTCCTGCACTGTGTCCTGCAGGTTTGTGCTGTCTGAGTCAGCCACTGTAGGGAAGTGCTGGTTTTGTCTTTTGACTAATGGACTGAGACATGCACTGTCCAGTCAGAACTATGCAAATTAGATCCTTGTTTGCATCTATACTGACCAATCAGAACTGCATGATTTAGACCAATTTGGAAACCTCATTCATATGAAACGAGCCAAAATGGGAACTCTAAAAGGTGACCTTGTCTTTGTCTTGGCCAAACACACTTTCGGCTTCTGTCCAAGCTTATGTCTGCTTGGTTTGCAAACTGTTCCTTGCTCCAGTGCCTTTTGGATTTGTTAACAGGGGTGAGACCAACTGGAAATCTCCTCCTAAGGTCAATAGCAGTTAGGTAGAGAGCAGGGGTCAGTTAGAGGTGGGATGGAAGTCTCATGCAAAAGTCGTGGCAACTGCTGGGTAGTGGGGAGGTGAGAGAGGAGTCCCAGATAACATCTCCTCCTTCTTCAGAGGACCTGGGAGGCTGGTGTAGCCACTCTCAGCCCCAGGCAGAGGTCAAGCAAGATTCCTGAGCGGCGCCACATTACAATGGTTTCCACCTCAGATTTCTGTGGTTGCCTTTTCGCTGGCTTGTGCCTAGTCAACTAGGCTTGGACAATGACTTCTACCTCTTTTTCCTCTGTTCCTCCCAACACCATTTTCCATTTCTTGTAGGATTCTCTATTTGGCCATAGGAGTTAGCAGGAGGATTTTTAATTTACCAGTATGTTCACTTATTCATCCCATATCTTCAAGTACCTACAACAAGCCCACACGTTGAGTACACACAATGATGAATAGAAGAGACAGAGGACTGGTTTCCTAAAGCCTATATATAGTTCATTCTTCCACCATCATATAAATAGCTATGTTTTTTTTGTTTTCTCCTTTAAAATATTTTTTCATTGTGGCAGAATGCATATAACAAAATTTATCCTCCTAACCATTTTTAAGTGTACAGTTTTGTAGAAATAATTACATTTGTATCTTGTGAGACTGAAACTGTACCTATGAAATAATAACTTCCTGTTCTACCCCTTTCCCAGCCCCTGGCAACCACTATTCATCCTGTCTCTAAATTGATTACCCTAGGTATCTCATATAAGTGGAATCATACAGTATGTGTCTTTTTTTAAAAAAAAATTAAATCTTTATTGTTCAGATTATTACATTTGTTCCTCTTTTTTCCCCCCATAACTCCCCTCCTCCCAGTTCCCGCCCCACCCTCCGCCCTCACTCCCCACCCACTGTCCTCATCCATAGGTGCACGATTTTTGTCCAGTCTCTTCCTGCATCTCCCACACCCCTTTCCCCCCCAAGAATAGTCAGACCATTCCCTTTCTATGTCCCTGATTCTATTATGATTACCAGATTATTTATTCACTTGATTCTTAGATTCACTTGTTGATAGATGCATGTTTGTTGTTCATAATTTGTATCTTTACCTTTTTCTTCTTCTTCCTCTTCTTAAAGGATACCTTTCAGCATTTCATATAATACTGGTTTGGTGGTGATGAACTCCTTTAGCTTTTCCTTATCTGTGAAGCTCTTTATCTGATCTTCAATTCTGAATGATAGCTTTGCTGGATAAAGTAATCTTGGTTGTAGGTTCTTGCTATTCATCACTTTGAATATTTCTTGCCATTCCCTTCTGGCCTGCTAAGTTTCTGCTGAGAAATCAGCTGACAGTCGTATGGGTATTCCCTTGTAGGTAACTGAGTTTCTTTCTCTTGCTGCTTTTAAGATTCTCTCTTTGTCTTTTGCTCTTGGCATTTTAATTATGATGTGTCTTGGTGTGGTCCTCTTTGGATTCCTTTTGTTTGGGGTTCTCTGCGCTTCCTGGACCTGTAAGTCTATTTCTTTCACCAGGTGGGGGAAGTTTTCTGTCATTATTTCTTCAAATAGGTTTTCAATATCTTGCTCTTTCTCATCTTCTGACACCCCTATAATTCTGATGTTGGTACGCTTGAAGCTGTCCCAGAGGCTCCTTACACTATCTTCGGATTCTTTTTTCATTTTGCTTTTCTGGTTGGGTGTTTTTTGCTTCTTCGCATTTCAAATCTTTGCCTTGATTCTTGCACTCCTCTGGTCTGCTGTTGGGAGTCTGTATAGTATTCGTTATTTCAGTCCGTGTATGCTTAATTTCTAGTTGGTTCTTTATCATAACATTGAGAGTCTCATTAGATTTCTTGAGGATCTCACTACATTTATCAGCGGCTTCTAGACAGTTCTTAAGAGACCTTAAAAGTGTGGTTCTGCCGGAACCGGTTTGGCTCAGTGGATAGAGCGTCGGCCTGCGGACTGAAAGGTCCCAGGTTCGATTCCGGTCAAGGGCATGTACCTGGGTTGCAGGCACATCCCCAGTGGGAGATGTGCAGGAGGCAGCTGATCGATGTTTCTCTCTCATCGATGTTTCTAGCTCTCTATCTCTCTCCCTTCCTCTCTGTAAAAAATCAATAAAATATATTTAAAAAAAAAAAAAAAAGTGTGGTTCTGAACTCAATATCCTCCATTGACAGTTTTGTCCTGTTTCTTTGTCTCCGCATTTTTTATGCTTTCTTGGTGCACCCCCTAGTGGTCTTTGTGCGCAGTCTTGTTGTAGTTAAGCCTTGATTGTTGTCGGTATGGCAATACCGGGGGTGATTTGACCTCCAGGCTAACTGGCTATGAGAGTTTGCTGTGTCTGCAGTGGGAGAGCTTCTGTGCTGGATCTCTAGGGCGGTACTAATCTAGCGTTTGCCTGAGGCTATCCGGCAAATGGCTCTGCGCAGGGCTTGGGCGGGGCGGGGCGGGTCCCTGGGGATCTACAGGGGGGGCCGGAGAGAGCAGTTATGGTGGCTCTCAGTTCCGTCCCTAGGGGCTCTGCCTCACAGAGTCCCAGCAACCGCTGCAAACCTCGGAGAGAAAGCTGCCTTCGAGTTCCGACCGAAGCCAGACAGTCCCGCTTCTCCCGTTTGAGTCTGGGTCCCTAGAGACTCACCTGGAGCTGGAGCTAGAGTCTGAAACTCCCTCCCGATTGAAAACAACAACCGCGCCCTTCGCCTCCAGCCCGCTCCGCGTGCACTCCGCACCTGAGTATTTCACTTCAGCACTGCGCCTCCTCTGAGTCTGGGTATGATATTCTCTTTCCTCCTAGTTTTAGAATTTCCACTCAGCCAGCCTTCCTGTGGTTCTGGATGATGTCCGTTCCATCTTTTAGTTGTTTTTTGAAGTGGTTGTTCGAGGCAGCAATCTCCGGCGTTAACCTATGCCGCCATCTTGGTTTCTCTCGAGTATGTGTCTTTTTGTGCCTGGCTTATTTCACTTAGCATATTGTCCTCAAGGTTCATCCATGTTGTAACATGTGTCAGAATTTCTTTCCTTTTTAAGGCAGAGTTAATATTCCATTGTATGTATAGTTGACCTTTGAGCAACACAGGTTTGAACTGAACGGGTCCACTTATATGTGGATTTTTTTCAATAAATACATACAGTACTCTAGATGTATTTTCTCTTCCTTATGATTTTCTTTTCAAAGATTTTTAAAATTGATTTTGAGAGAGAGAGAGGAAGGGAGAAGGAGAGAAACATGGATATGGATCTGGGAGCGAAACATGGATTGGCTGCCTTCTGCATGCCCCTACTGGGGATTGAGCCCACAACTCAGGCATGTGTCCTGACCGGGAAAGGAACCAGCAACCTTTTGGTGCATGCCCAACCAACTGACCCACACCGGCCAGGGCATGATTTTCCTAATAACATTTTCTTTTTTCTAGCTTACTTTATTGTAAGTATATAGTACATATTGCATATAACATAAAATCATTTATGTTATCAATAAGGCTTCCAGTCAACAGTAGGCTATTAGTAAAGTTTTAGGGGGGTTAAAAGTTATATGCAGATTTTCAATTGTGCGTGTGGGGGGGGGGGCAGTCAGTGTAGTTCAAGGGTCAACTATATGCACCATATTGTCTTGGGTTGCTTCCACCTTTTGGCTCTTGTAGTAATGCTGCTATGAACATGGGTGTACAAATATTCTTTGAATCCCTGCTTTCAAGTCTTTGGGTACATACTCAGAAGAGGGGTTGCTGGATCATAAGGTAATTCTATTCTTAATATTTTGAGGAACTGCCATACTGTTTTTCATACTAGCTGCACTATTTTACTTTCACCAACAGCATACCACAATGGTTCCAATTCTCCACATCCTTGACTACGCTTATGTTGTTCGTTGTTTTGTTTTCATAGTAACCATCTTAATGGGTGTGAAGTGGTAGGATGGGTTTTAAAATACAAAATTTATATACAATTAATATTGCTCAAGGATATATGATTTTCCATTTAAAGGGTTCTTTGCCCCATACTAAACCACTGCAATCAGAGGCAGAAGCTTCAGGAAAGAACAGTAGTTGAATTACTTTCTTCCACGCATGGAGTCCCAGGATGCTGAATGCAGCACACTCGGAGGGCTCCGCTCACTCTGTATAGGGCTGCTCCTTAGATCAGCTTCCCCATCTATAAAATGAGACCAATAACAGTATCTACCTTATAGGATCGTTAGGGATTAAATGAGTTAATTACGAAGAAGCACTTAGAACAGGGCCTGACATATTGTGAGCTCTGTATAAGAACCTGTTAAGTGAAATAATAAAAAATGTTTCCCAGTTTTGTGGCTTCATTGGAGGTGATAATGAAATATAAGAATTGTGTATTACACTGAAAGAAACATTAATTTATCAAAACTTCACTGAAAGCCTGTTGGTCCATGGTGGTTCTATGCACTGGGAGAGAACAAGGAGACTAGCCTGGGGCCATAGCTCCCCGTGAGAACCGCTTCTGAAGTTCAAGTTTCAGCTCCCCCACAATTAAAAACATAGCTGCTCAGCTCGCACAGACCCTGTCACAGCACCACATGCCGGCACTGTCCTGGGCGTTCTATACGCCATTTCTAATCCTTACAACAACCTTGTAAAGCAGAGATTATTAACACCAGTTTACAGAGGAGAAATCGAGGCGCTGAGGAATTAATGACTTGCCCAAGAAGGGGAGCATGGCAGGAAATGAGTCCAGGAGGGAGGCAGGGGTCACCCCAGAGCTGAGACCTTCAGGGTTAATGAACATCCTCCATTTAGAGCCCTACCACGTGCCAGGCCTGAGCGAAGCCTTTATACCTGGGACTCACCATGGACTTCACTACTACTGTGGGGGGAGGGGGGAACGGACTCTTCCAGGGAGGGACTTTCATCAAAGAGGAACCAGAGGCAGACTGCAACTAAATCATCACCTAGCAAACGTGGGTTTACTCGCAAGCGGGCAAGCACCTGGGTGATTAAACACTACCTAGTAGTTTAAAAGGTGACCTCTTGCATCAAAATCACCTGAGTTTTGTATCAAAATGCAGATTCCTGGCCCCACTTCAGTCCCATTAGTCCCATTAAATGAATATCTGCTTAGGATTTGGATGTTTTAGTAAAGCTTTCTCTGGAACCTGGAAATAAGGAAAATACACGTGCCTACAGAGAGTTAAACCATGAAATCAGCATTAAAGAATTTAAAAATATTAAAGAAGACAGGCAAGATATGCCACCATTAAAGGGACAGATCAGTCTTCCCCTTTCCTCTTAACACTAACCAAACTGATGGTATTAGCAAATATAAAAGAAGAATGAATAGAAGAAAATGTTATGACTTTGGCATGGAGGAGCATCCTATCTAATTCTAATAAAGAGGGAATATGCTAATTGATCCTCACACTGTCGCAAAGATGGCGGCGCCCACATCCAATAAGGAGGGAATATGCATACAACTGCCACATCCTCAAAGATGGCAGCGCCCACAGCCACAAGTTGGTGGCACCCAGTCCCCTCAGCCCTGCCTCTGGAGTCCCCCAGTCCCCTCAGCCCCCCAGCTGCCCAGGGTCGGCCCAAGGTACAGGCAAGCCTTGGATGGCAGCTGCCCAGGGCCGCCCTATGCACAGGTAACTAGATTCGGCCAAGGCTTGCGCTGCTGGCAGTGGCAGCAGCAGAGGTGTGATGGGGCATCACCTTCCCCTGATCGCGGGGTTGCCTCCCGCCCCTGAGGGCTCCCGGACTGTGAGAGGTGGCAGGCAGGGCTGAGGGACCTCCCCTCAGGTGCATGAATTTTCATGCACCAGGCCTCTAGTTTTTAAAATAAGATGCAAAAAAGCACAAGCCTTAAAAGGATACCAATATTCAACTATATAAAAATTTAAAACTTCTGTACAATAAAGATGCCCTTTTAAAAATGAAGACAAGCCACAAAAGGAGAGAAGATATTTGCATCTACACTAATAAAAGACAAAGATGCTAATTGACCATACCTTCGCTATGCCCACCAGCCAACCAGAAGAGTATGCAAATTAATCCAACAAAGATGGCAGTTAATTTGCATACACAGGCGCCCAGCGAAGACTGAAGACAGTGTAGAAGGGAGCCAAGTGGCGGAGAAGGGAACAGATCGGAGGTAGCAGAGATGGGAGCAGAGTTGAGGCAGCAGACACGGGAGGGAGTGAAGTGGCAGAGAAGGGAGGGAGCGAGGCGGCGGACATGGGAGGGAGGCGAAGCAGAGGACACAGGAAGGAGCTGAGGTGGCGGGGAAGGGAGGGAGCCGAGGCGGCGGGGAAGGGAGGGAGCCAAGGGTAAAGCGGCGAAGGGAGGAAGCGAGGCAGCAGAGAAGGGAGCGAAGCCCTCCTCGGTGGGCTTCGCTCCCTTCTCTGCTTCGCTCCGATCTCAGGAAACCCTGTTCTTGCGGAATCTTCCCGCAATGGGCCTCTAGTTATATATAATCAATAACAGATCAGTATCTAGAATAAAGTATAAAGAACTCCTAAAAATTAACTTAAAATAAGAGCTATCTCCACTGGAGAATGATCAAAGGACATGAATAAGCAATTAGAAGAAAAGCCCAAACCACAGATAAACATGTGAAAAGGTGTTCAACCTTACCAGGAATGGGGAAATGCCAATTAAAACCACAAGGAGAGCCCTGGCCAGGAGGCTCAGTTGGTTCCATCCCTGGTCAGGGCACATACAAGAATCAACCAATGAATGCATGAATAGGTGGAACAACAAAAGTGGATGTTTTATCTCTCTCTCCCCTCCCCTCCTCTCTCTCTCTCTCTCAAATTAATTTAAAAATTTAAAACCACAAAGAGACATTTCAAGGACTGGTGAGGCTGTGCAGCAAATGAAACTTCTCAGTATAAATGGAACATACTCTTTGCAGAGTAATTTGGCCATAGCTAATAACATTTAAGAGGAAAATACCTCACAACCCAGTAATTCCCCTCCTAGAAAAATTCTCTCACATGTGCTCCAAGGGACAAATACAAGAATGTCCACTGCAGCATTGTATATAATAAAAATGAAGACAACTTAAATGTCCACAAGTAGGAGAATAAATAAATAAATAAATGTATGATCATACAATAGAACACTATGCTGAAGTTTAAAAAATGAAGCAGAGTTACATGTATCAACATTTAAAAATTAAGTAAGTTTTCAATGGCTCCCCATTTCATTCCAATGAAGACAAAGTCCTTACAATGGACTATAAGTTCCTCCTTTATTGGCATCCTCCATCCCACCTGTTATTTTTCTGACATTACCTGGAGTGCTCTCTCTGGCTCTCTCCTTTGCCTTCATTAAGTCGAGGCTCAGCCCTGGCCACTTTTTCTCAGTTATTAGAGCATTGGCCTGCGGACCAAAGGGTCAAGGGTTCAAATCTCTATCAAGGGCACGTAAGTCAGTTGCAGGTTCCCCAGCCCCTTTTGGGGCATGTGCAGGAGGCAACCAATTGATGTTTCTCTTTCTCTCTCCTCCTCCTCCTCCTTCTCCCCCTCCACATTCTCCTCTTATCCTCCTTCCCTTCCAATCTCTCTAGAAATCAATGGAAAAAATATCCTCAGGTGAGCATTAAAAATAATCCTATATAATAAAAGACTAATATGCAAATAGACTGAACAGCGGAACAACTGGAAGAACCGAACAACCGAACAACTGGTCACTATGACGTGTGCTGACCACCAGGGGGAATGCACAGAACATGGCGGGCATTGGCCACGGCAGGATGGCGGAGGAGGTGAGCGGGGGCGCCAGACCAAGGCAGGGCACTGGTCACTGTCATCAGGGTGAGACTCTGGTGGTTACTGAAAATTATTTGCTCCCGCATGCCACAGTCCCGCCTGGCGCTTATACCTGCTGCCGGTGCCAGCCCCAGCCCCGCTCGCACCCACTGCCAGCTCGGGCCCCACTTGCACTGCAGCCAGCGCTGGAGCCACTGCTTGCACCCGCTGCAGGTGCCCGGCACCAGTCCCAATTGCTCGGTGCTGTCAGCAGGTGTGAGCAGCGGCTACTGGCCCCAATCTCCCCTGAGGGCTTCTCCCCTTCCCCCTGCTCCTGAGGGGCAATAGGGGCAGCAGCCACCGCTCGCACCCACTGATGGAGCTGGCCCCTATTGCACCTGCCCCAATCGTTCCACGATGTCAGCAGGTGCGAGCAGGGCCGGTGCCTTCAGTGCGTGGGAGCAGTGGCAGCAGGAACGGGGCTGCTGGCAGACAGGGGACCAAGGGGCCGCAGCAGGAGGGATCAGGTGGGGGTGCAGAGGATGGGCTAAGACCCACCCCTGTACCTCACAGAGCACAGTTCCTTTCAAGGTGCACGAATTCATGCACTGGGCCCCTAGTAATAATAATAAAAGTCTAGGCTCAGGTATCACCTTCAATATGAGGCCCTCCTCAACCACTCAGTTTACAAATTACAATCATAAGTGCCTCTCCCCTTGATGCTCCTGAGCCCAGCTGCCCTACTCTGCTTTTCTCTCTAGCATGATCTCCCTTCAAACATACGGTATCATTTACATATACTTAATGTTTACTGTCTTTCCCTGCTAGAATATAAGTCTCACGAGGGCAGAGATTTTGTGAGCTTTGTTTACTAGTATATCCCAAACACCAAGAATGAGTAAACATGGCCAAATCTCAAAATCACATTAACCAATAACATCATGATGCAGAAGGACACTTATGGGATGATATCATCTATAAAGTTTTTTTCTTAATCCTCATCTGAGGATATTTTTCCATTGCTTTTCAGAGAGAGTAGAAAGGAGAGAGGGAGGGGAAGAGAGAGAGAGAAACATTGATGTGAGAAAGACACATGGACTGGTTGCCTCCCACATGCGCCCTGACTGGGGGCAGGGAGCGAACCCACAACCCAGGTTTGTGCCTTTGACCAGGAATTAAACTATGACATTTTGGTGCATGGTCTGATGCTCTAATCACTGAACACACTGGCCAGGGCATCTGTAAAGTTTTAAGACATGTAAAACAATACTATATATTGTTTATATATACATACATATATAGTAAAATTATAACAACTAAAAGAGATAAATTTAGGACAGTAATTACATCTGTTTTGGGGGTGAAGGGATGATTGCAATTGTTTTGTAATGTTTTGTTTTTAAAAAGTGATCTGAAACAAATGACAAAATCTTGAGACTTGGCAAATGTGAGAGGCGAGATATGGCATCAATTCTATTATTTTCTGTTCTTTGTGTAGCCTTGTAATATTTCGTAACATCAGAAGAAAGAAATGAACCCCAAAAAGTTAGGTTGGCTAGGCTGAGCTATACACAGATGAGTGCTGGAGAGGAGCTGTCCAAGCAGGAAACCATTGCCATTCCTCTAGCTAAGACCCTCCTATCTGAAAGGGAGACATCAGCTACTAAATATGGAGCCACTAAAAGCCACTGAGTGCTGGGGAGGATGTGGAGTGATTGGCATTCTCATACAGGCTGAAAACTGTCTGTCAGTATTATTCAACCTGAACAGAGCGTGTCCTGAAATGCTGCGGTTCCACGCTCAGGGACAGAGCTAACAGAAATGCATATGAAAGACCTCAGAAGCCATGCACAGGAATATTTATAGCAGCATTATTCATAATAGCTCCAAACTGGACACGAGCCAAATGCCCATCAAGAGAAGAACAGATACATACACTGCAGGGTATTCATGTTGGAGTACTATATGGCAATGAAATAAATGAACTACAGCTCCACTTGAATCACAGATAAATGCTGAACCAAAAAAGCCAGACACTAAAAAAAAATTACTGCATGATTTCATTTAAATACATTTAAACCCAGCAAAATAAAGCTGTGTTCGAAGTCATGAAAGTGTTTGGTTGGGGTGGAGGGAGAAGGTAGTCATTGGGAGGGGTCATGGATTCCCAAGGTTATGCTCGCTTTGTGACAATGCATTGAGATACATTTCACATTTATATGCACTGGGACACTGGTATGTATGTTCCTTGAGTTTAACAGGGATGATGCTAATCTCCATCTTGTTCCAACTTTAGTTTACACTCTGTCAAGGAGAATCCTGTATATATGTCATATGTCACTTTAAAATTTTTCAATAGAATATCTGATTTTTAAAGAATATATATATTTTATTGATTTTTTACAGAGAGGAAGGGAGGAGGATAGAGAGAAACATCAATCAGCTGCCTCCTGCACACCCCGTACTGGGGATATACCTGCAACCAAGGTACATGCCCTTGACCGGAATCGAACCTAGGACCCTTCAGCCCGCAGGCCGACGCTCTATGCCCTGAGCCAAACCGGTTAGGGCAATATCTGATTTCTATAACTAACTTCCCTTGTTCCTATTCCACCAACCAACTCTCCAAATAGGATTAAGTTTCTTTTTTTCTTTTTTAAAATATATTTTATTAATTTTTTTACAGAGAAGGGAGAGGGATAGAGAGTTAGAAACATCGATGAGAGAGAAACATTGATCAGCTGCCTCCTGCACACCCCCTACTGGGGATGTGCCTGCAACCAAGGTACATGCTCTTGACTGGAATCGAACCTGGGACCCTTCAGTCTGCAGGCCGACGCTCTATCCACTGAGCCAAACCGGTTAGGCCAGGATTAAGTTTCTTAAGGGAGAGAAAGTGCTAGCCATATTATTTGGGTGTTCTTTTCTTTGCATATCATTCATTCATTAATTCAACAACTACTCATTGACTGTCTCCCCTATGTTGAGCCCTTTGCTTCGTGCAGGACATAAAATAATGAGCAAAATCAGACATGGTACCGCATTTATGGGCTTACAGACTTATTCTATAGGCAGTGCTAATGAAACACTCACCTAAAGGACACTGTTTTGTACACTAAATACATTAACTGGCTTTAGGCTATAAGGAAGAATGCTGTTATAAGTTCATATGCAAGTTTTTTACGTGAATGTATGTTCTCATTTCTCTTGATATTTGCCTAGGAGTGGCTGTGTTATATGGTAACCGTTTTCTAAAGTGTCTGTGTCATTTACATTCCCATCAACAATGTACAAGAGTTCCAATATCTCCACATTCTTTTCCTTTTTTAAAAAAATCTTCACCTGGGGATATGTTTATTAATTTGAGAGAGAGAAGAAGGGAGAGAGAGAAAAAAAGAAACATCGATGTGAGAGAGAAACATTGATTGGTCGCTCCCTGTATGCTCCCTGACCAGGGATTGAATCCGAAGCCTTTTTGGAGTACGGGACAACACTCAACCAACTGAGCTACCCGGCCGGCTCCACATTCTGGCCACCATTTGTTATTAACATTTGTTATTGTCTGCCTTTTTTATTAGAGCCACCCTAGTAAGTGTAAAGTGGTATCTCACTGAGGTTTTCATTCACAATCCCCTGATGGCTAATGTCATGTGTTTACTTGCCATTTGTATATCTTCTTTGGAGAAATGTCTATTTAGATACTTTGCTCATTTTTTTAACTTTTTAAAAAATATATTTTTTTATTGATTTCAGAGAGGAAGGGAGAGGGAGAGAGATAGAAACAACAATGATGAGAGAGAATCATGGATTGGCTGCCTCCTTCATGCCCCCTACTGGGGATTGAGCCTGCAACCTGGGCATGTGCCCTTGACTGGAATTGAACCCAGGACCCTTCAGTCGCAGGCCGATGCTCTACCCACTGAGCAAAACCGGTCAGGGCTACTTTGCTCATTTTTAATTAGGTTATTTATATTTTCACTAAGTCAACAGTATTTGGTAGTTTTTAATGTATCATGGTTGTACTTTTGTTAATTTATTCTTAAGTATTTTATTCTTTTTAAATAAAATTGTAAGTTGTAAATTTAATTGTTTTCTGAAGTTCATTTTTGGATCGGTCAATGCCAGTGTATAGAAATATAATTGGTTTTAGTATCTTGATCTTGTATCCTGAAACTTTGCTGAACTTGTTTATTAGTTCTAATTGTGTTTTGAGGAATTCTATAGGATTTTCAATATACAAGATCATGTCATCTGTGAAAATCTAGTTTTACTTCTTCCTTTCCAAATCTGGATGCCTCCTATTTCTTTTATTGCTTAATTGTCCTGTCTAAAACCTCCAATACAGTGTTGCGTACAGTGGCCAGAACATACATCTTTGTCTTATTCCTGATGCAAGAGGGAAAGCATTCAGTCTTTTACTACCAAGCATGATGTTAGCTCTGAGATCCTCATAGGTGCCCTTTGTCAGGTTGAGGAAGTTGTAGTTTGGCGAGTATTTGTATCATGAAAGGAAGGCAGATATCGTCACATGCTTTTTCTGCATCTATTGAGATCATCATTTGTTTTTTGTCCTTTAGGCTATAAATATGTTGTAAAGCCAACATTAGATTCCTAGAAAAACCCTACTTAGTTGTGGAGTATAATCCTTGGGATATGTCACTAAATTTGCTATCCTGGTATTTTGTGGCGGATTTTTGCATTTGTCTTTAAGGGACGTTTTGGTCTGCGGTTACCTTTATGTCTGGCTTTGGTAGAGGGTACGTCTCATAGAATGAGTTGGGAAGTAATCCCTCCTCTTCCGTTTTTTGGGAAGAGCTTGGGGAGGATTGGGAGAATTCACCAGTGAAGCCATCTGGTCTTGGGCTTTTCCTTGTTAGGAGGTTTTTGATGACTGATTACATCTCTTTACGGTATTTGTTATGTCTATTCAGATTTTCTGTTTCTTCTTGAATCAGATTCAGTGATTTATTTTTCCTAGCAATGTGTTGATTCCATCTAGGTTCCTGATTTATTGATATGCAGCTGTTCACAGAACACATTTTTTATACAATTAATAATGATATCTTACCTTTCATTCCTGATTTTAATAATTTGAGTAACATTTCTTTTTTTTTTCTTGATTGGTCTAGCTAAATGTTTGTCAACTTTGTTGATTTATTTTTAAAAACCAACTATTGGGTTGTTCATTTTCTCTATTATTTTTCTATTCTTTATTTTATTTATTTCTGCTCTAATTTTTATTTTCTTCTGCTTGCTTACAGTTTAGTTTGCTCTTTTTCTCATTTCTTTTTTTTCAAGATGAAATTTTTTTTAATTGAGGCATATTAGTTTCAGGTGTACAACCTGATATGATGTTTTCATTAGTAACAAAATGACCCCCACAGTAAGTCTAGTTAACATATGTTACCATCCATAGGTACAGAATTCTTTTTCTTATGAAAATAACTTTTTTTTAAAATATATATTTTATTGATTTTTTACAGAGAGGAAGGGAGAGAGATAGAGAGCCAGAAACATTGATGAGAGAGAAACATCGATCAGCCACCTCCTGCACACCTCCCACTGGGGATGTGCCCGCCACCAACGTACATGCCCTTGATCAGAATCGAACCTGGGACCTTTCAGTCCGCAGGCCGATGCTCTATCCACTGAGCCAAACTGGTTATGGCGTGAAGATAATAAGATTTAATTACTGTGGCATACAGTCCCTGTCTCTTTAGTGGTCTGTTTCTCCTGCTAATGTGTAGCTCCTCAAGGGCAAGGCCATGTCTCATTCACCGTCAGATACCAGGGCCTTGGACATTCACTGGAAGTGGAAGGAAGGAAGGAAGGAAGGAAGGAAGGAAGGAAGGAAGGAAGGAAGGAAGGTTCGTTCCACTCTGGGACAGAAAGAAGTGCCCAGAGGCCAGGGACACCTTCTCTGCTCAGTGTGTCCCTAACCACACAGTGAGGTATCAGGATCATTGTTTTACCATTACCTGAGGGCAGACTGTGCTATTATTTATGAAAAGTTTTATTTACATGAACTTGCTGTTTTACTGAAACATGGTCAAAAGGGCAATTTTATTTATTTTTTAAAAATATATTTTTGATTTTTTTACAGAGAAGGGAGAGGGATAGAGAGCTAGAAACATTGGTGAGAGAGAAACATCGATCAGCTGCCTCCTGCACAACCTCCACTGGGGATGTGCCCGTAACCAAGGTACATGCCCTTGACCGGAATCGAACCTGGGACCTTTCAGTCCTCAGGCCAATGCTCTACCCACTGAGCCAAACCGGTCAGGGCAAAAAGGGCAATTTTATATCAGTATCATAAGTAGGAAAACCAGTATCACTTGTCTTTTATCCATTAACATATATATATTAATGTTCCAACTTTAAAAAAGATTCCTTTGCATATCCCCTAAAGCAGTGGTTCTCAACCTTCCTAATGCCACGACCCTTTAATGCAGTTCCTCATGTTGTGGTGACCCCCAACCATAAAATTATTTTTGTTCCTACTTCATAACTGTAATTTGCTACTGTTATGAATCATAATGTATATATATCTGATATGCAGAATGTTTTTGCATTGTTATAAATTGAACATAATAAAGCATAGTGATTAATCACAAAAACAATATGTAATTATATATGTGTTTTCTGATGGTCTTAGGCAACTCCTGTGAAAGGGTCGTTTGACCCCCAAAGGGGTCGCAACCCACAGGTTGAGAACCACTCCCTAAAGTGATCTTGGGTACCATACTTTGGGAAACCACTATTTTGTTTTGTTAATCCTATCTGAGGCTATTGATTTTTAGAGAGAGTGGAAGGGAGGGAGGGAGGAGGAGAGAGAGAGAGAGAAAAACACCTATGTGAGAGAGGCACACTGATTGGTTTCTTCCTGCACACACCCCAACCAGTGCTGCGGATCAAACCTGCAATCCAGGTACATGCCCTGACCAGGAATCAAACCCACAACCCTTTGGTGCTCAGGCTGATACTCTACCACTGAGCCACCAGCCAGGGCAGGAAACGACTCTTCATTCAGCACTTTCCCCACATAATACCCTGGTCATTTACTTGACATGTGGGAATTTCTAATTTCCCCCCCGTCCCTTCCTTTCCAGAGGACACAGCTGAGGTGCTCTGGAAGGCAATGGAGAAAGCAGTGATTTCTTTGCTTTCACTTACTTTGAATTTACTTGGGGTCAACTCAGGATGGTCCAGCAGGGCCCATCAGGCTTTGATGCCAAGTGTGCCCTCTGCTGCCCGAGGGTTTGGTCCTTGATCGTTCTTGTTTTATTGCATTCCTTCCGTGCCCACCTTGGGGGAGGCCAGCATGACCTGCCTCTGAGCACAGGCATTAGAGTTTTATGATTTGTTAATCTGATTATCCAGGAAGATCAGGAGAAGGGTCCAGGCGGATACTTAGACCCACCAGGAAAAAGAAAGGTGTCATTCATTATTACATACCATGCTGTTGTTTTCCATGAGCCCAGGATTCGTATTTTATGTGATGGAACGTAAAGTGCCTCTAAACATGCTAGGAGAATTTTCTTTCTTATAAAATATCCTTCATAATTGTATCCTAGCTGCTGATTTGTGATTTCCATTATAAACAAGTTTGCTGAGAGGTTTCATAACTCTGCTTTAGTTCCATAAAGCGCCTTTTTGGCAGGTAGATTGTTGAATTGGATGCAAATCCGCTCTCTAAATTAAGTGAAAACTTGTTAAAGCACTTTATTTAGATTGAGGAGGGATTTCGGTCTGTTTTTGGAGAGGGTACAGACACTTTTGGGTCCTGCCACTTCGCACAGCTATAGAAAGCTGTTTTACAAGAAGAAACTGGAGAGTTTACCTTCGTTCACATGGGAGGGAAGTATGACTGAAGCTGGAAGCCCCTCTCCTGGGATGCTGAGAGCCGCAGGTGACAGAGACCTGGGCGCCCATTTTCCTGTGCGTCAGGCCCCTGAGCTCCCGCCTGGCTCGGCCCTGCTCCCTGGCTGTGGGCACCACAGCTCAGCTCTGGCATGAAGTGACCAGGAGTGTCAGCATCCTTGGTCCTCGCCTCCTGCAGACTTTGGTTGGAAGGACTGTAAAGGTGCTTGTGAGAGGGACAGGTCCTCTGGCTCATCTCTGTGGCTGGTTATGTTGCCATTGTCCTAAACTGACCAGTGACTGTGGCAAATAAGTCAGTGTCACACATTTTGAAATACAAAGTCTGCAAATCCCACCCAGACTCTGAAAGAATAGCAGCCAGAAGAGCTTTTCTCTTCCGGCTGCCGTGCAGTCAAGGACGAGGTGGTTTTTGCCTCCCTGGGTAGGTCCCCTCGAGTGGGTGTGGAGGGGAAGGTGCCTCTTGACACCTTCTGTTTCGATTTGTCCTTTTGAGTATTTCTGTTCCTCGGTGACAGCAGCTCAGCGACCACACAAAGGACACAGAGACTCTGCTTTCGGTCTGAGTCATCCCCCTGTGCTCTCATGTCCGAGTTCACACACAATGATTCCCACGAAGAAGTCGCTCTCCGCTTGCTAACACCCCAGTGAGTCCGCTTCTCTCAACTCAGCTGCCCACCTGCTGGGCTGGAGAGCCTGCTTTTGTCATTCTGTTTCACCTGCTACCTGGAAAGCCCGTCTCACAATGTCATCTCGCCCAGGTGGCTGGTCCATTTCTCCCTGCTTCAGACTCCCACAGCACTCGTGCATTTCTTCTAGAACCTTCCCTCGCTCTGTGCTGTGAGAGGTAGGTGTGGCCTGTGGTCTGGTGCATCTTGACATTTGACCATCTGTATCTCCCCCTCCCCCACCCGCCCAAACGCCCCAGCAGGGTTGAGCACATTATTTATTGAATGAAAGCAAACGGAATCCACCTTTGCTGCCTTATTATCTATATTTCCTCCCATTTGAACCCTTAGCTTCATTCTTCACTCGTTTCTGGATCTACCATCTCTTTCTAATCATTCAACGCTTCATTTGTTGAACAAACATTCAGGGTGTGCCTTCCAAGCACCAGGCACTGGACTGGGAGGTCACAGTCAATAAAACACTGTCCCAGGTGCCCAGAAGCCCGTGGTCCAAGGGGAGGGCAGGGAAGAGGGGAGGGCTGTGGATGGGGTTTAGGGAAGTCAGAGGCTTTCCAGGGCTGCGATGTCCAATTGAGCCCCCTGGCGTTTGGGCATATATATTCCCTCTGCCTGGATATGCCCCCTTAACCCTTGGGACCAACTCCACGTGGCTCCCTCCCCTCCAAGCCTTTCCCTTGGAGGTGGTCTTCTCTCTCAGCTCTCAAGATGGCCCGCCCTCCTGGCCCTCACATTTCCCAGCATGCAGCTGCATTGGCAAGGTTTTGTTGTTGACCTTTTCCTTGTCCTTCCCGGTTTGGCTCTCACCTTGATGCCAATGACTATTCAGTGTGTCTCTAAGCCCCATCTTTTCACCTGAGGTACATTGCTACCTGCCTACTGGATCCAGCCTTCTATAGACATTCCACTGTTTCCTCAAAATTTGTCACATGCAAAACAGAACGGGTTTTTTTCTTCTGAGTTCCCCCTCCTGAGACATTGAGGTGGTCATGGCCGCCCTCAGCGCCCATAGGAGCTCGGCTGTCACTTGCTTTTGTCTTTTTCAATCACATGAGACAAAGTTTATTCTGGTCCTGTTCTCGCCCGTCTAGAGATGTTCTTTTGTGACAAGCAGAGCCACATTATTTTATTATTTGCCTCTATTCACAGGTAATTGTTTCTCTCATGCTACCTCAAGAAGTAGCCCTGGTTTACTTCTCACATCAACCACAAGGGGGTGCTGTGGTTGAGCTCTGATTGGCTGGGTTTGTGGTCAGTTGTCTGAATAGTAGTCAACCCTGATAATTTAGGGTGGTCATCCCTACTATTCACCAAATACTTCCAGCTCTCTGCCTTCCCAGGATATGGCGGACTTGCATTTCTTGCCCTCTTGTGGTTGGGTGAGGCCACATAACTCGTTCCAGCTCATGAGTCCTGAGTGGAAGTACTATGCTTGGGCTGCAGCATTTAATTGCGAGTGCAAGGCTTTTCCGGGAGCTCTTTCCCTTTGTCATGGTGTCTGGCAATGTTTGAGATGACAGCTGTTTCCTCAACCTGGGTCCCAGAATGAGGAGACGTGGAGCGGTGGCCACGTCTGGCTCTGGACAGACACAGAGCTCGAGTGAGAAATAAGCTTTTGTTAACAGTTATAAACCATAAGGTTTGGGTTCTTTTCACCGTATCTTATCCTGACTAGCACCCTACTAGTGTGAAGTGAAGTCATATTTAGCTCCTTTCATATTTCAAACCTGCATTGGATCCTTAGAAGTAAATAGCTGACATATCTATTTCCATGAACTTTGTAGATAAAATTCACCAAAACAATAGGTTTCTCTTTAAACATTGCTTGAAAATGTATACACGTTGATATTGCATTATTTTACACAAACCTAACTTTTGTGAAGTCAGAGCAGGTTCCAGCTTAATGAGTTAGGCAGGGACCACACTTACCCTTGAGTTCACCTCACACCACAGCTGCTTCTGTCGTCACCACACACTCCATCCACCCACTCAGTTCTGACTCTGTGTCCGCAGGACCCGGCACATGGCTGCCTGGAGCCCCTTTGATTCCACTGGCACTCCCTTTGAAAAGTCTAGAATGGTGTTTCTACTGGTGTCCAACCCTCTGATCTTTCTCATCCCTGTTTCAACCTGCCACCAGAGTTTCAGGTTAGAAAGAGCCCCCAGATGTCATGCACACACACCTCTGAAACCCCAGGTTAGAGAAAGGAAGCCAGGTGGGATCAACTAGAAGTGCAGAGGACAGACACCTGGCTTCCAGCCAATGCCAGTCCTTACAGACCCTACAATAGACCAGGCCTCACTCCCTCAGCCTCAAACGCTGCTCCCTCTGCCAGGAGGTGGGTGGCTAACTCCCCACCATCAGGTCTCTATTCTAAGGTCTACCGTGCCCTTTACATTTAAAATTGCAACCAGCTCCTTAACACCCTGTCTTCCTTGCTGCATGTCTTGCCTCCGTAGCACTTCACTCCTTGTAACATCTGTTTCCTTTACTCAGTTATTGTGTTTATTGATTTTCTTTCCACTAGAACGCGAGCTCCACAAAAACAGGGAATTTTGTCCCTTTTTGTGTCAGTCTTGTGTCCCACGTAAACAGTGCCTGGCACGAAAAGAGACTCAATAAATACTTATTGAATGAATGAACAGGGTGCGGCCAGGCTTCTGTGGTTTGACAGGCTCCCAAGTGATTCCAAGCAGAGCCTGGTGGAGAGCCACTGCCCCCAAGTCCCGGGGTCACTGGTGGGGTGTGTAGATCTTTCTATCTGCGTGGACCTAAGTGACCCAGTGTGCTCTGCTTTACTCCTGTCAGGCGCAGCATCCCCACAGCCGTGACAGAGCAAGGAAGCGGGGTTGGTTCCTGTGTGAGCCCATGGCGGCTGCTTCCATAAGTGCTCATATTCTAAGTGGACACATGCTGAAAAACCAATCATGGTGATACAGAATAATTTTTAGGGTCTATTAAATTTGGGATAGGAGTGGAGGACACTTTTTTTCTCAAATTACGTCTTTGGAGTAGAAGTCTCCCTGGCTCTCTGTGGCCGCCAGGAGAGCATCTGGATGCCTACGGTCTCATGTAGGTGGGTTCCGACTTATGGTGAAAATCATGTTATGCCATGCCGTAGGAACAGATCTCCGATGTAACCCAAGGACCTACTGTATTAGGCTTTTATTACGGACTCAGTGGCCACCGGCAGACTCAGTGACATGGCTTCATTTGTTCTTTGCAAGAGAGGACACGTCATAGTTGGCAAGCACACCTACTCGTAAATGTTTTAAAACATTACTTTTATTTAAAGAGTATCATGTGTTGCCCTGGCTGGTGTGGCTCGGTTGGTTGAGCACTGTCCCATGCACCAAGAGGTCGCCAGTTTGATTCCTGGTCGGGACACATGCTAAGGTTGTGGGCTTGATCCCTAGTAGGGGCATGCAGGAGGCTGCTGATGAATGCTTCTCTCTCACATCATTGTTTCTCTCTCTCTCTAAAGTCAATTAAAAAATAATAAAGAGAACCATTTGTTCATAATTTTTCCCCCAATTTGTGTTACAGTCTTGTACATTTTTTTATCAGCCTTTTGTTTGCTATATTCTTTTCCTTCAAATTTTTTAATCAGTAGATTATTTTTAGAGCAATTTTTGGTTTACACTAAATTGAGCAGAGAGTAGGGAGAGTTCCCATATATGTCCGCCCAAAACACAATTTCCCCTGTTATTAACAGCTTGCATCATTGTGGCACATTTGTTAAAACTGATAAACCAATATTGATATGTTATTATTAACTAAAGTCTATAATTTACATTAGGGTTTACTCTTTGTGTTGTATAATTTCTATGAGTTTTGAAAAATGCATAATGTCATGTATCTACCAGTGCAGTATTTTACAGAATAGTTTCACTGCTTTAAAAATCTGTCATACTCCCCCTAGTCATCTCTCTCTCCTTCCCTCAAACTCCTGGCAACCACTGATCTTCCAGAATGTCTCATAGTTGGAATCATATAGTATACCAGGGTCCCAGTGCACGAATTCGTGCACCTTGAAAGGAACTGTGCACCATGAGGCTGTGGTGGGCACAGGGTCGGGTCTTGGCACATCCTCCACACCTCAGTCCAGCTCCTCCCACCACAGCCCCCGGTCCCCTGTCTGCTGGCAGCCCTGCTCCCACAGCCGCCACTCACACCCGCTGACAGTGTGGAGCGATTGGGGCTGGCACTGTCAGCAGGTGCAAGCTGCAGCTGCTGCCCCGATCGCCCCTCAGGAGCAGGGGGAGGTGGAGAAGCCCTCAGGGGCGATCAGGGCCAGTAGCTGCTGCTTGCACCTGCTGCTGGCGCTGAGTGATCGGGGCCAGTGCTGGACACCAGCAATGGGTGTGAGCGGCAGCTCTGGTGCCAGCAGCAGGTGCGAGTGGGGTGCCGGCAGCAGGTGTGAGCGCCAGGCAGGACCGCGGCACATGGGAGCAAATAATTTTCAGTAACCACCAGAGGCTTGCCCTGAGGACAGCAACCAGAACCCCACCTTGGTCTGGTGCCCCTGCTCACCTGGTCCACCATCCTGCTGCAGCTGATGCCCGCCATGTTCCACGCCCTGCTGCCTGCTGCTAATGCCCGCCATGTTCCGCGCGCACCCCTTGGTGGTCAGTGCACATCATAGTGACTGGTTGTCTGGTTGTTCTGCCGTTCGGTCTGTTTGCATACAGACAGTCCTCAGGTTACGTCAGACTTGACGTACATTGTTTCGTGGTTACCTTGGCATCTCCCATTTATTTATAAAAAAAAAGTTTCATTATTTCAATGTATGTACATATGTGCTTTATGTTTTTTATTATTTATTTACCACAAGTAAAGGTCAGAAATTGTTATCTTTCTTTTAAATTTTTTTTACTGTTTCACTTCATTACTGCTGTGTATGTGCTCCATGTGAGTGACGCAGGTGCTTATGTAGGTGGGTTCCGACTTATGGTGAAAATCGTGTTATGTCATGCCGTAGGAACAGATCTCCGATGTAACCCAAGGACCTACTGTATTAGGCTTTTATATATATAGATAGCCTTCCCCAACTGACTTCTTTACTAAGCACTATGCATTTAAGGTTCCTTTATGTATTTTCATGGCTTGATAGATTTCTTTTTATCCTTGGGTAAAATTTCATTGTATGGGTATGACAATTTGTTTACCCATTCATCTTTTGAAGGACATCTTGGTGACTTATAGTTTATAGCAATTGTGAATAAAGGTGTTATAAACATTCATATGCAGGTTTCTGTGTGGACATAAATTGGGTAGATACCTTGGAGCCCCATGTGCATTGGATGCTTAGACTATGTTCAGCTTTGTAAGAAACTGACAAATTGTATTCCAAAGTGGCTGTGCCATTTGCATTCCCACCAGCGATGACCAGAGTTCTTGTTGCTCCATATCCTTGCTAGCATTTGGTATTTTTTCATTTTGGGGGTTTGAATCATTCTAATGGGTGTGTAGTTGTTTCATTTGCGATTCCCAAGTATGTAATTAGGGCATCTTTTAATATGCTTACTTGTCATCTGCATAAGCTCTTTGGTGAAGGTCTGTTCAGATCTTTTGCCCATTTTTAAGCTGGGTTTTTGTTTTCTTATTGTTGAGTTTTAAGAGCTCTTTGTATATTCTGGATATAATTCCTTTATCAGGTATGTGTTTTGCAATGTTTTTAAATATAACAGATTTATTGAGATATAATTCACACACTATATAATTCACCCTTTAATTTTATTTATTTATTTTTAATATTTTTTTCAGAGAGGAAGGGAGAGGGAGAGAGAGATAGAAACATCAATGATGATAGAGAATCATCGATCATCTGCCTCCCACATGCCCCACACTAGAGATTGAGCCCACAACTCGGGCATATGCTGTGACTGGAATGGAACCATGACCTCCTGGTTCATAGATGGACACTCAACCACTGAGCCATGTGCCCAGGCCAATTCACCCTTTTAAAGTGTATAAATCAATGATGTTTAGTATATTTAGAGTTGTGCAAATGTAACCACAATCAATCTGAGAACATTTTCATCACCTCGAAAAGAAACCCATGGCTATTAGCAGTCACTCCCCATTTCCTCCAACCCCTCAGCCCTAACAACAACTAATTCACTTTCTGTTTCTATATATTTGTCTATTCTGGACAATGCATGTAAGTGGGGTCATATAATACATGATCTTTTGTGACTGGCTTCTTTCATTTAGCATACATTTTTAAGGTTCATCCATGTTGTAGCTTTTATCAATACTTTATTTCTTTAATGGCCACATAATATTCCTTTGTAGGGGTGCACTATATTTTGTTTATTCACTCACCAGTTGGTGACCATTGGGGTTGTTTCCACTTTTTGGCTGTTTTGAATAATGTGGCTGTGGACATTTGTGTACACGTTTTTGTGTGGACATATGATTTATTTTATTTCTCTTGGTTATATACCTAAGAGTGTAATTGTTGGGTCATACATGGTAACTATGTTTAACTTTTAAAAAATACATATATTTTTTACTGATTTCAAACAGGAAGGGAGAGGGAGAGAGAGATAGAAACATCAATGACAGAGAGTCATTGATCAGCTGCCTCTTGCCCGCCCCACACAGGGGATCAAGTCCACAACCCAGGCATGTGTCCTGACCAGGAATCAAACCATGACCTTCTGGTTCATAGGTCGATGCTCAACCACTGAGCCACGCTGGCTGGGCAACACACAGACTCTTAATGAAGGAGCTAATGTTACATTGAAAGAGGCAGAAGAGAGCTTCTTCAGCTAAGGCTCTGGCTCCATTTTCCTTTGGGGCCACATGACCAGAGTAGCTGACCCACTTTCTGAAGCTTGAATCTTTCCCACAGGATCCTGGCTAAATTGCTGCCCTCTCTCTCTTTAGATACCTCTGAGTAAGAGTAACTCACTACTTTCTAAACAGTAAGATCAATTAGTAGATGGTTTGATAATAATAATGACAACAACAACAACAACCATTTTTACCACTTTTTTTTGAGCCCTTATATTGTGGTTAGAGATATCATCTCCTTTGAATTCTTACAGCAACCATCTGAGATAGTTATCATTCATCTACTTTAGAGACGCACAGGGAAAGTTATTTGTTCAGTCACACACTGTTAATTTAACTGTGTGGATCTAGGTTTAAACCAGGTCTATTGGGCTCTAATGCCTGTGTTTGTAATTGCCACACCCTTTCTTTTTTTCAAAAAATATATTTTATTGATTTTTTACAGAGAGGAAGGGAGAGGGATAGAGAGTTAGAAACATTGATCAGCTGCTTCCTGCACACCTCCTACTGGGGATGTGCCTGCAACCAAGGTATATTACCCTTGACCGTAATCGAACCTGGGACCCTTCAGTCCCCAGGCCGACACTCTATCCACTGAGCCAAACCGGTTAGGGCTACCACACCCTTTCCAAATATGCTCTTGTGGTTGAAAAACAGATTTGGTTCCCTTCTCCTCTCTGGACACACAGGAGGACCAAGTTTCCAGCACCTTTGTGATTACATGAGATTACATTACGATTTCCAGCCAATTGTCTGTGAGTGGAACTTCCAGGCTGAGGCTTTTAAGAGCAAGTGTGAGTTCCCCATTCTCCTTTTCCCCTGTTGCAGCAACCCTGGAAATAATGGTTGGAGATGGTGAGCTACAAGATGAAAGGTGCCTGGATCCCTAAGTCACAGCATGGCGTATAGCTGCCCTGGTGTACATTTAACTTTGCATGAGCAAGGTACACACTTTTATGTGTTAAGCCTCTGAGAGTTCAAGTTTGGTTTGTTCTCTTAGTGTACACCCTGAGTATTAAAGCTGAATATTATACTTGCCTTCATTTATTTTCCTCGTGATTGGAGTTCTGCCTTCTAGGGTTATACACAAGGATATGCCACATAATCTCAGTTTCCAACACTTGCCATGTTGTGTTTTTAAAATATATATATATATATATATATATATATATATATATATATATATATATATATAGATATTTTTTATTGATTTCAGAGAGGATAGGAGAGGGAGAGAGAGATAGAAACACCAATGATGACAGAGAATCATTGATTGTCTGCCTCCTGCACAACCCACACTGGGGATAGAGCCCGCAACCCAGGTATGTGCCCTGACCGGAAATTGAACCTTAACCTCCTGGTTCATGGGTTCACGCTCAACCACTGAGCCACGCCAGCCAGGCCGGCCATGTTGTTTTAGACATTATCGTCTTCTCTTGTTGATCTCACATCATTGATTAGCAGTGATCTCCTTAGCAGGTAAGAGGTTGTTTTCCATTTCTTCATTATCCTAGCGGCCGCTCTAGGCACAAAACTAGTGCTGAAGCAATGCTAGTTAATTGTTGAATCTATATTACTCAGAAAAAACTATTTGCATTTATGCTGGTTCAGTTGAAAGCTCTATTCTAAGTCTAGAAAACTTTAGCAATTATTTTAAAGGACTTTTTGAATAACAATTTGGTCCCATTTACAGATTCAGTTAAATACCTTCAACCATTTGAAATGTAATATATTTCCTTTTCGAAGTACTTCAATTGTCTGGCAAACCCTTCCAAGTACTCAAATAATTTTTATAAATCTAATAAATTAAACATATAGATGTGGTGAAACTAATTTCTCCTATATAACCACAACACAGCCACTAAGGCCAGGAAGTTAACACTGAGTCGTCTGTCCTCTGCCCCTGCTAGATGGTCTACCTGGTTTCCTAAGAGCCTCTGGTCACAACATTTTTGTCAAGCAATCACCACAGCACGTACCTGGCTTTATGTGCATTTCTGTTCAAAGCACCTTATTGAACAGGTACTGTTGATTCACTAACACTGACCTCACAGCCAGCAGCACTACAGCCCATGCCTCGGTGAAGCTCATCTTATACACATGTTTTCTCCGTAAGGCACGTCGCAGCCTTGTTCCACTTAGAACAGCAGGCAGCACTTCAGGAATACACTTGGAGCCATTTCAGTGGCAAAATCATAAACAAAAAGGACAAAAAGGTGAAAAATGGCACTAAATAGACCAAGAACGGGACACCTGTTTACAGTATGGGAGCTGCAACAAGAGGGCAGAGCATCGCCTTGTGCAGCCTCAGCAGGAAGGGGCACTTGGGGGACTCAGTTTTTTTGCTGCTCGGTGCATGTCCGTGAATGAGCAAGGTGTCATGGGTATTGATTTTGGATTTCCTAACAAATTTTAGTTAATAGGAGGATTTGCAAATGTGGAATCCACAAATGATAAGGACTGAATCTCCTCTGCTCTGCCTCATATAATGGCTTTTGAATGGACCAGGATGGAAAGGGAAGGGAAGGGAAGAGAGAGGAGGTGGTTGACTGCACATTCGAAACTGAGGTCACAGTGGATGGATCTGGAGAGTATCACGCTAAGTGAAATAAATCAGACATGAAAAGACAAGAACCCCATGATGTCACTCATATGTAGGGTATAAAACAGAAAACAACAAATGAACTGACAAAACAAACAAACTCATAGACACAGACAACAGTGTGGTGGTTACCAGAGGGGAAGGGGGTAGAGGGAGGATGAAAAGAGAGGAGGGGGTCAAATATATGATGACAGAAGCAGACGAGACTTTGGGTGGTGAGACACAGTGCAATATGCAGATGATGTATTATAGAATTGCACACCTGAAACTTATATAATGTTATTAACCAGTGTTACCCCAATACATTTAATTTTTAAAAATTGAAGTCACAATGTTAAATTCTAAAGCATAACACATTAGAAAGATACCTAACCATTAATGAATTATTAGATTATCTCACACAATTTTTGGAGTTATCTTCTCATATAATTTTTAAAGTTACCTCATTGACTTACTCAAGGTTGCAAGTCTACCAGAGGAGTGGGCTGCCTAGGATTCTTGGTGGTGACCTTGCCAGGATTCGGGGCCAGATCCATTCACACAGGCTCACAAGAGCCGGCTGTGCAATCTCTTCCCAATCCAACATTCTGGGATTCAGAGTAGTAATTTGAAATTGGCTTGGTGGGTGTATTTACACCAAGGAAATCTGCAAATGCTGCAAGTCAGAGCTTTTTGACCTTAACCAGCACACCACTGCCATGACCCCTATTTATAATTGCTATACCAGTGACTTCATCACCCAAAAGGGAATGTTTACATAGCCAGAGACCCTTTTAACCTCTATTCACAGAAGCATTCAATCCTTATATCACTTGTTTGGATTCTGTATTTCTTTGGCCCTTAAGATATATAACTGCAACGCTAAAGACTTAACTTTGATGGATTTCTGCGTTCTTTCACCTTCTTAGGACCATGCATCTCTCATAACCATGGGAATAAAACCTGAGTGCAGGCCCTCTTTCTCAGCTTGGTCCATTTCGGTCATGACCTTCAAGGTTGTTCTATGTCTCGCCCTCCTTCCCCTCAACCTCCAACCCACTGCACATCCCCCTGCAGCATCCAGCCCAGAATCCTCATGCTGTAAACTTAGCTCATTTCTTTTTTCTTGTTTAGGGTTCAGATGAAGGCTCCTTTTGCAGACAAGTCCTCTGGCCTCACAGCTTGGGGTGCAGGCACCCCTCCCCCCTACCTGTAGGTCTCCAGGCCGGTGAGCCATCATACCAGTTCCCTTCACACCTGGCACCAGCATGTGGACAAAGAACTCATGCTGTTGTGCTGATCCTGGTGACTCAGGCTGTAAAACTGCAGGCCAAGTTGTTAAACCCAGATTCAGGTAGACAGTCAAGAGGGCCAAGGCTGCCCTGCATCTGGGTTTTGGCAGACAGAGAAGTTTCCCCATCTGTGGGAGCCGTGGTATGGCCTTTCCCTCCAGGAGGCAATGCCGGTATAATTTATTGGGCCATAATTGTTGAAAGGAACAGTCCTCCAGGCCATTCAGTCAGGCCAAAAATGTTTCTTTATTGAGCATTCTCAGTGTTCTCAGCCCTGTGCAATGTGGGGTGTGTGTGTGTGTGTGTGTGTGTGTGTGTGTGTGTGTAGATGTGTTGAGGGGAGAGTCACAAAAAAACAAGACCCAGGCCCTATTCTGTAGCTTATCAGTCAAGCAACAATAGAAAGCAGAACCTGCTAAATAAGCAGAAAGAGAAAATGCTAAAGAATTTCAAAGGAAGAACTTCTCATAGTGGCCTCGAATTTCATAAGAGTTTGAAGGATGAATGGGACTTAATCGGTGAAAAGCAAGATGAGGGCACCTCACCTGGGATGAGAGCTCACAGGATGAGAGCTCACAGGATGAGAGCTCACAGGATGGATACAAAAGGGCCTAGGACAGATCCAGGGAAGTCGTAGGTATGGAGTTCCTCAAATGCAGGCTGTTGGGGAGGTTCTTCTGAGAGAAGAGCTGAATGTGTGGGCAGAGGCCACATAGGAGAGGACCTTGAATGACGGGCAAGGGAATCTGAAACAGGAACCTCGTGCAAAGTTTTAAAGGAGAGGAGTGGTGTGATCTGGTTCGTGTCACTGAAGGTAACACTGGGCTTTCCCTTCTCACCGTCGGAGGTGTTTTCTCTAAGAGTTTTATCGAGGTGCCTACGTTGCCAGGCTGAGGGGTCATGAGTGAAGAAAGAAGGTTGAGTGTGTTCCCAAGATCATCTCTTCTGTGCTTGCTGGGTGCTCAGTGGGCTGTTCTGGAAACAGTTACCATCTGCAGTAGATGTCAGAGATAATGATGTGATTCATAATCCTATATAATAAAGAGCTAATATGCTAAGTAGACCAAACAGCAGAACGACCGTCCAGACGACCTTCCAGACAAAGCCTGCATTGTGGGGGCTGCAAGGACTGGCCAAGGCTGTGAGAAGCTATGAGGGGCTGCGAGAGCTGAGCCCCTTGCATGGATTTCGTGCATTGGGCCTCTAGTAATCATAATAATCACAGAAGTATCAAGTATAGGTAACATTTACTGAGTATGTGCTAGACCCGGAGCTAAGCACTCTACATGTATGATTTTGTAAAATACTTACATCAATTCTATGAAATAGATACTGTGATTATCCGCTTTTTATGGATGAGAAAACAAAAGCACGGAGAAGGAAGGTCACACAACCAGGAAGTAGCAGGGGGAAGATGAGAGCCCAGCACGGGAACTCCAGAGCTTTGCCCTTTTTCACTGTATATCCCCCCTTCCGAGACCGGGCGCTTCCTCTATGGAGCAGCTCCCGGGGAGGCTGGACGTCACTGGTAGGCGGTTGGAGGGCCACATCGAGAGGGCGCTGGAGAATGAACTCAGAAAGCCTCATGGAGCGGTTTCCAGGTGTCTAGTGTAAGTCTCGGGCTCTGACATTTTTTCCCCATATTTTTGTCCCGCATGCTGTTAAAGAAAACATAAAGTCAGTGTTTAAAAGCAGGTGATTTTTTAAAAATCCAGAATTCCAGACCCTTTCAGAAGCTAGATATCTGTCAATAATGCGTTTGCATTCCTTGCGAGCAACAGGCAGCTGGAGTAAGTGGCAGCTGCCCCCCTGCCAAAGGGCTTTTGCTCCCCTGTTCACAGACCCTCATCACTCACTCAAAGTGTGCACTTACATCCAGCCCCATTGATCCGTTCATGTTACCTATTGGTCTCTAGGGGTATTTGATTCTGAGACTCTGTTGACAGATGCTTCCCCTAACAATCACGGGTGATGTGAAAGTGAGAGGAATAGCAAGAAAATGGATAACATCAAGATCCAGAAAGATCTAGTCAACAGATATGCAATTAGTAAAAGTTTAATAGAGATAAATGTAAAGTCTTGTAATTGTTCATTAAATCAATTGAGGATACAGAGATATGGCTTAAAAGTAATAAACACCCTCCCACACAAGTTTCATTTGAAACTTGAAAACCTCAATATAAATCAACAGTATAATGTGAATGTCAAAAAAAAGCTGTGACTTTAGGCTATATTAACACAAGTAAATAGCAAGCATTTTGCTTCCTTGGCAGAGGTGGGGCCATTTAGATATTTATAACATCATTTGCAGGCCATACAAAATTATCAACTTAAAAATTAGCCTGTTATATTTGATCAGACATTTAATGAACTCACCCCTAATGCTTGGCAGGGCCAGACCACATGATTTCGCGGGCCTTCTACAGCCTGCTGGCCAGACGTTCCCTACCCCTGGATTCGAGGTATACTGCATTACCTCCAGGAAAAGTAGGGATTAATTTCCAGGGTAGAGTCTGAGGGAGGACAGACATTGGCACAGCGTAAGGAAGCTGCCCAGAGCTGCCCGGGGGCAGGAGGTATGTGTTCCCTGGAAGGAGGATGACCCCTTGGCAGAAAAGGTGGAGGGGTAGACGGGAATGATCAGAGGGTGATTGGTCTTAAAGAACCTCAGGTCCATGTTGACACCCCCCCCCCCCCATTCCAGGATTCCATGCACTGAAATCTCTTTGGAGAGAGGGAAATGAGTATTAGCCTCTGTGTGTTTCCTGTGTGAGAGCTACACATACGGCCCTAGTTTGGGAGCAAGCACTGCTTAGCCATGAAAGCCTCTGGTGACACTAGCTCTGAAAGCTGGGAACTCTGGCCTAGTCTCACCCTCTGAGGGCCCCCCATGGTGCTCCAGACATGGGTTGGGCTGAAGATGGCATTTTGCTCCACCTCCTAGGCTTGTGGCGTTGCCAACTTTTCAGTGGAGACATGGCACCCATTCAAGAGAAGCACAGGCTCTGAGGAATTGCGTGACAGCCAGTATATACAAACAGCTTGCATTTACTGGGGTCTCTGTGAGGTCTCAAGCCAAATCTTGAGGCCTGCTCCTTGGCCACACTGAGTAACTGCTGGGTGGGCAGTGGGTCAGGAGTATCCGGTGCATGTGATCCCAGCACACTCTGTGTGTGTGTGTGTGTGTGTGTGTGAGAGAGAGAGAGAGAGAGAGAGAGAGAGAGAGAGAAGAGAGAGAGAGAGAGAGACGCTCTGTGGGGGGAAAGAATATGGGCTCTGAGTCAGCCAGCCTGTGTTCAGATGCTGATCCAGGCTACTAATGTGTAGACTGAGGATAATCACACCAACATACAAGACAATATGCAATGTATTTATAACTTAATAAATGATCAACAGAAAAGAATCCAAGACTTCGTTTTTTACAATTATTTTTAAGACCAGACAATTATTATTATTTTTAAAATATATTTTTATTAAATTCAGAGAGGAAGGGAGAGGGAGAGGAAGAGGGGACAGAAACATCAATGATGGGAGAGAATCATTGATAGGCTGCTTCCTGCCTACCCCCTGCTGGGGATGGAGCCCGCAACCTGGGCGCATGTGTCCTTGACTGGTATTGAACTCAGGACCCTTCAGTCTGCAGGCCGACACTCTATCCACTGAGCCCAACCAGCTCGGGCCAGACAATTATTTTTTATCCTGCTGTGGCTTTTGCCTGTGAAACTGCTTGGATTTCAGCCCTTTGACCCTTTAAAAAAACACATGTTGAGGAGACTGGATGGAGAGATTGGAAGATAGGCGCTCCCATTGGGGCAGGCTCTGCCTTCATTCACACGGAGAAATCAGCAGCAGCAATTGTAGGAGGAAGCCCCTTATTCACCTTGAACCCACTCTCTCCTGTCAGAGGCTCCTCAGAAGCGCCCCCTGTGGGCCCTCACACATGCCAAGCAGGCCCCCACCCGGACTCTTTTGGCTTGTTTCTTCCGCCTGAAGCTCTCGTGCCTCAGATGTGCCTCATTCAGCCTCTCCATTGGACTGTGGCCTTCTCAGAGGAAGCTTCCCGAGCAGCCCCACCAGGGCCGCCTCTTCCCCCGGGTCCTGCGTGATCTCCTTGCTGAGCACCACCTGACACGCCATGTAATTACCACCACTCCTGCCTCGTTGGGAGCAGGGACGTGGTGGTGGAAGCGGGCCTCTTCCCCGGGCCTGGGATCGGCGGGCGAAGGTAAGTCACCATGGATACTTTTGAGTCCCAATGGCTCTCTGGCTTCCCAGGAAAACGACGTCCCAGACCATCCCGAGTTCACTCAGAGTCATGGGTTTCAGCCAAATGGCTGTTGCTTGAGCGAGAACGCTGCCCTCCTGGCCTTGGGGTGGCGGTTTTGTGTTTGGCTCCTCTGCCTTTTGCCTTCTCCTGCTGCGAAGGTTAAACAATAACAGCAAGAGACTGGGAACAGGAGCCCGGCCTCCAGAGGAACAAGACATTTACTCACAGAAAGGGGAAGCGGAACAAAGCGCCCACTTCTACTGCCTGCGCAGAATAATCCCTGGAAATGGGGAGCACTTACCTGTCCCGTTTCAATGGCCCAATTGTCTGGCCCCGTAGAGCTGTTCAGGCTGTTTGCAGATGGGCTTTCACACTCAGGCAAGGGCAGCGGCTCCTTCTGCCTGTGCAGCTGGAGGGAAGCCTGTGCCATGTCTCCTCTACGCTCAGCCGTGGCACTTTATTCTCGTGGAAGATCATGTTTGCTCCTTTGGCCCTTAAAGGGCTGATCCTGTTGAAGCAATTAGTCACCAGCGGTTCACGTGCTGTCGAAACCTGTCTTTCAAAGCGGCGCTTGGCATTGGAAAGAAACTCGGCTGGCTTGGAGGGCTTTTGTGTTGGCATTTGGCCTCGTTGGGCAGGGGGAGCTTTTGAGCTGACAGTTCACAGTATCTTCTGATGGAAAGTGGTCAGAGGGATATGGCCGTGGGTCTTCAAGGAGAGAACATTTTTGGATTGCCATGAATATAATTATGCTTTTGCATGACATTGATTTAAAAACTCCAACTGATAAAAGCAAATAACTCACAGGGAGGGGGGCTAGAGGGGGAAATAGAACATTTAGACTCCAGTAAGGTAACTCAGCAATTAGCTACATGCTGCTCTGCACTTGTCTTTCATAATGTGCGTCACATGCAGCGTTTGTCCTTGTCACCAGAGCTGCCACAGCTGCCTCTGGCCTCAGAGCAGACTGAGGCTCTCCCCTGGGAAACCCTTTCCCTCAGGGGGTCAAAATGTGCAAGCGTGTGTTCGGTGACTCCCTGTGTAGTCATTGCCTGTTTACTGGACTACAGAACTAGCTGAGGCCCAGGTGAGAGACGGGCAGAGATCGTGGCCTTTTACTAAGGGCCTGCGAGCATGTTATCAGTGACCTCTGGGACATCATGCACCCCATGTCCGTCTCTGTGCTGCAGAGCCTGTCCCACTCAGCGACACAGTGGGTCCTCCAGTGGTGGTGTCTATGAGTCGTCCTGGGCCTAGCAGGTGCCTGGCACGGGGTGCTCAGTGATGACTGTTGAATAAAATGAAATGGTTACAAAACTGGACTTTAGAAATGGAGGGACTTCAAAGATGGGCTAGGCCAAGAAACTGATCTCATCAAGAAGGGCCTGAAGAGGTCAAGGAATTTGCCTAAGATCCCAAAAGGTTGGCAGCCACCAGCAACCAGGGCTTTGGCTTCCTTGCCAGACCTTTCTCCCACTAGGGCAGTGATGGCGAACCTATGACACGCGTGTCAGAGGTGACATGTGAACTCATTTTTTTGGTTGATTTTTCTTTGTTAAATGGCATTTAAATATATAAAATAAATATCAAAAATAGAAATCTTTGTTTTACTATGGTTGCAAATATCAAAAAATTTCTATATGTGACACGGCACCAGAGTTAAGTTAGGGTTTTTCAAAATGCTGACACTCCAAGCTCAAAAGGTTCGCCATCACTGCACTAGGAAAACAGAAGTTTCAGAGCCGGACATGGCCTTGGCATTGTGTGTGTGTGTGTGTGTGTGTGTGTTTCTGCTTGTAGTACTGTATTTATTTTAAAAAGTATGGAAGACATGCCTCTAACACTCATTTTATGGGTGAAGAGTTTGAGGTCCACAGTCACCTTGTAGTTGCCCAGGGTCACACAGCTGGGTATGCGGCAGGCAGAGCCCCATTCCCTAGGACCTAAGCCTGGGGTGTTCCAGGGGCACTGAGCACCAGGCCCCTGGAGCACTGGGAACCTTCCACAGTGCCCTGGGGAAGGTTTGGCTACACCATCCAACCACAATAAAACACTCGCCGAGGGCAAAGACCTTGAGCCTGCGCAGTCTTAGCCCATAGGAGGTGCTTAGAAAGTATTCGTTGAGTGATTGGAGTAGGAGGGTGCTTTAAGGTGGACCATGTAGATAGTGGCTGATGAACAAAATAGATCTAGAGACATTGAAGCATGCAACAGACTGATGTATTTCAGAGGGAAAAGGGAAGCAGGAAGAGATTAATCAAAGAACTTACATGCATAAATGCATAGCCCATGGACAGATAATAGTGTGGAGAAGGCCTGGGTGGAGGTGGGAGCAGGATGGAGGGGGTCATTGTGGGGATAAAAGGGGACACCTGTAATCTTTCAACAATAAAGATAATTTAAAAAAATTATAGCATAAAGAACAACATACACTTTAACAGAATATTTACATCTAAATGAGTCTTATCTTTCAAATAATTCACCTTTTGAGGCTAGATGCATTTATTTCAATGTTCTGCTTTGTTCAAGATACTTTTAAAAACTCTCTTTTGGCATTTCCTCCTGAGTTCTTCAATTAAGTCATAGAAACCCAAGGTTTCATTACTTTATAGTCACATCTTTTTTACCTAAACCTCTCAGTTAAATTCCTCATCATAGTCATCATATTTTCTTTATTTGAAGATGCTTATTAAATGTCTTTTGTATGCCAGCATCACTGACTTTAAGATTTAGAGTCCAATCATACTACAAAAAAGAGTGGTGAATGTTCATTGAATGCCAGACACTATTTATAAGCACTTCATATAAAATGATTTGATTGATTAATCCCCACAGCAACTTCACATGGCAGGTGTGGGAACCGAGGTACAGAGAGGTTAAAGAGGGTGTCCTATGACATAAATCTGGGAAGAGATGGGTTATTGAGCATCCTTATACCAGTGTTTTGAACTCTGCATCTGGTAGATTGCTTGTCCCCATTTTGTTTAGTTCTTTTTCTGGAGTTTTGTTCTTTTTCTTTTCTTTTTTTCATTTGGGACATATTTCTTTGTCTCTCATTTTGGCTGCTTCCCTGTGTTTGTTTCTATGCATTAATTAGGTAGAGCTGCTACAGCTCCCGGTCTTGTTAGAGTGGCCTTGTGTGGTAGGTGTCCTGTGGGACCCAATGGCGCAGTCTCCTGGCCACCTGAGCCAGGTGCTCCAGGTGTGTCCCTTGTGTAGGCTGTGTGCCCTCCTGTTGTAGTTGAGCCTTGACTGCTGTTGGCACATCACTGGGAGGGATTGACACTCGGGCTGATTGGTTGAGAGGACTGGCTGCGACTGCGGTGGAGGAGCTGTTGTGCAGGGGTTGACCCCACAGGGCAGGATTTGCTTTAGTGGGACTCTGGTGCCTCCGAGTCCACCCGGTGGGTGTGCTGTTTGTGGGAGTGGTTGGGTGATGCCCTGGTGTGGTCAGAAACTGGCTACTGCATATGTTGGTTCTGGTGCCTCTTGGGAGGAGCTCTGGTGCAGGCCAAGGTCAGCTACTTGGTATGAACTACAAAGTGATCCATAGATGGTTGCCACTTGCGCCATTTGTATGGAAAAGCCACTGGAAATGGCTTGGTTGGGATGGAGTCTCAGGAACCCCTGGGGTGGGGTGAACAGTGTTTACCAGGTTGATGGAGACTCAGATATGGCGCTTGCCTGTGCTGGGTGGTGGACAGACTCAACAGGAAACAATGACTTCTGCCAGCTCTTCTGTCTGATAGAAAGCTGCCCCTCTAGCCGTCACCCTGAGGCCAGGCAATTCAGCGCCTTCCTATGTGTCCCTGGCGCCTTTCTGGCTGCTGCCCCAGCTCTGGAGCTCAGCCTGGAGCTCTGAGGAGCGAGTCCAAGTAAGTCCATGTGGGACCCTTGAAGAGGAATGCCTGGGACTCCAGCAGCGCTCCGTCTCACTGAGCCACCGTCCCCACTGGTTTCACAGCCAGGGACTGTGAAGCCAGGGACTTCACTTCCCAGCACTGGAGCCCTGGGCTGGGGAGCCTGGTGTGGGGCTGGGAACCCTGGATCTTCAAGGGGCACCTCCGCAGCGGAGGCATCCTTCCCATTTTTAACCTCCACCCAAGGGTGTGGGACCAGCCTGTTCAGCATCTCTGCCCCTCCTGCCAGTCTCCACGTGGCTGCTTCATTCTACCCTTGGTTATAGGACTTCTGTTCGGCTGGACTTCAGGCAGTTCTCAGTGGGGCTGTCCTGTTGTTTAGTTGTAATTTTGATGTGGTTGTGGGGGGAGGTGAGCACTGCTGTTACCTGCACTGCCATCTTGACCTTCATGTTTTGTTTTGTTGTTAATGCAGGAATGTTTACCTTAAAAAACAAAAAAACCCACAATGTATTTTATTTTGTTTTCAGGAACATTTTAGAAAAATGTTCTTTTATTTTTCCAGCCTTACTGAAGTAGAATTGACAATTAAAATGGCATATATTTAAGGTGTACACCCTGATGACTTGCTATGCATATACATTGTGAAATAATCACCACAATCAAGGTAATTAACATGTCCATCACTTCACATATTTATTTTTTCTTTTCTATTTTTTGTGGTGAAAACATGTATAATTTACTTTCTTAGTAAATTTTAAGTATATGAAATAGTACTGTTACCTGTAGTTACATTGTTGTACATGTATTTACCTTTTATATACCTTGGTAAAATTTTGCTCTTTCCTTCATGTGGATCTTCATACATTTGTAAAGATTTATTCCTGGGGAATATATATACTTGTACACACACACACACACACACACACATTCACATTTTTATATACTTAAATAAAATTGCTATAATTGCCACTTGAATGGGATCTTTTTCTCCTCATTTTATTTTCAAATGGAATATTGACAGTGAATATTCATTTAGTCATCCAGCACGTACTTATTTACTGTGTGAGGATCAGGACTGTGTTAGTGTACCAAACAGGCACAGTCCGTATAGAGTATTAATAAACTCTAAAATATTGGACATTCTTGCATTTCTGGCCCAGGCCCTGTTTGGTAATGGAATATTATTATTTTAATATATTGTTCGGATAGGTTAGATTTGGTTCTATTCTATTTACAATGTCTGTTTACAAACTGCATACAAATAGCTTGAGTGAGACTAGTTTGGCCTGGCACGTGTGCACATGTGTGTTTATGTTAGCTTTGTAAAATAAATTGGAAACCTTGCCATTTTTCTATAGTTTGTATAGCATTGGAATTAAGTGTTTCATTCTTATTCCTTGACAATCACATTAAATCATAAGTTCAAACTAGAACTGAGAAAAGGCCCCAGGTTTCCTGGATCTCAGACCTTTGAAAGAATTTATGGAAATGGAACAGAATGGAGATTTATACAACAATAAGCCAGATGACAAGGAATGTATTTCTTTTTTTGGTCCTATTCCCTCTCCGGGGAAATAGCAGCCTTATATGTTCACTTTGAAAGGCCTGGCTCTTTTTCTAGGGAGCACACCCTCACCCTAGACCTGTTCTGTGCTCTAGGCCAGTATAAGACAGGACGAATGCTTTGAGGCAGGGGTGCCTGAGTGGCTTTGGATGAGGTGACATTAAGTGGGGAGCAAACAGCAGCATCACTGCTGTTCCTTTCCCATAGGACCTGCCGACATCCGACACAAATAAGAGTCAGTGTCTCCCACTTCTTGCCTTCTTCCTGTGCTTCTTTCTGAATTTGTACAATGGAAGCTAAATCTACCAGGGCCAGTTCCCTGCCTGCTGCACAGTCCAATGTCAGGGCTGACCTGTGAGTCCAAAGCCCTGGTTCTGTGATATAATCCTCCTCATAATGTCTTTGTTTATATTCCTTAATGTGTCTTCCAATTTTTCTAAAATAAGTGTATATATATATATATATATATATATATATATATATATTTCAGAGAGGAAGGGAGAGGGAGATAAAAACATCAATGATGAGATAGAATCATCAATTGGCTGCCTCCTGCACACCCTCTACTAGGGATCAAGCCTACAACCCAGGCATGTGCCCTGATCAGGAATTGAACAGGTGACCTCTTGGTTCCTGAGTCAACACAAGTGCTGAGCCACACCTGGCTGGGTCCAATTTTTAAATATAAGCATCCTTCCCCTTATTTTTTTTACTAAAAACCTTAAAAGCACAAAGGGCTCTTAAAACTCTTTCCAATAGCCTTTGTATTAATTTTCATTTTTTTCTCTTTAAAATGTTTTTTTAATTTTATTGATTTTTTACAGAGAGGAAGGGAGAGGGATAGAGAGTTAGAAACATCGATCAGCTGCCTCCTGCACACCCCCCACTGGGGATGTGCCCGCAACCAAGGTACATGCCCTTGACCGGAATCCAACCTGGGACCTTTCAGTCCACAGGCCGACGCTCTATCCACTGAGCTGGATAAACCGGTTAGGGCTTTAAAAAAATTTAAAAAAAAAAAATATTGTTGAGAGTATCATACATGTCCCCCCCCACCCCCCATTGGCCTCCTCCACCTGGTTCCCACCCGACCCCAGGCCTCACCACTCTATTGTCTGTGTCCATAGATAAGATCTGTGGTTAATCTGTTCCCGCCCTCTCTCCCCCCTTCCCTCTGAGATTCATCAGTCTGTTCCCTGCTTCCATGCCTCTGATTCTATTTTATTCACCAGTTTATTTTGTTCATTACATTTCTTGTTTGTTTTGATTTTTAGATTCAATCATTGATAGATATGTATTTGTTCCCATTTTATTGTTTATATTTTTTATTTTTCCTCCTCCTCCTTCTCTTCTTCTTCTCCTTGGCATTTTAATTATGATGTGTCTTGGCGTGGGCCTCTTTGGACTCCTCTTGTTTGGGACTCTGTGCTTCCTGAACTTGTAAATGTATTTCTTTCACCAGGTAGGGGAAGTTTTCTGTCATTATTTCTTCAAATAGGTTTTCAATACCTTACTCCCTCTCATCTCCTTCTGGCACTCCCAAAATGGGAATGTTGGAACATTTGAAGTTGTCCCAGAGGCTCCTTACACTATCTTCATATTTTTGGATTCTTTTTTCTTTTTGCTCTCCTGGTTGGCTGTTTTGTGCTTCCTCATATTCCAAATCATTGATTTGATTCTCAGAATCCTCTACTCTACTATTGAATCCTTGTAAATTATTCTTTATTTCAGTTAGTGTATGCTTAATATCTGACTGGTCCTTTTTCATGTCTTTGACATTCTCACTAGGATCCTTGAAAGTTTCAGGAAGATCCTTGAGTAACCTTACAAGCACGGTTTTGAACTCTATATCCAGTAGTTTTTGTGCTTCCATTTCTTTCATTTGTGACGTGTTTCTTTGTCACCACATTTTGGCTGCTTTCCTGAGTTTGTTTCTATGTATTAGGTAGAGCTGCTATGTCCCCTGGAATTGGTAGAGTGGCCTTGTGTCGCAGGTGTCCTGTAGGGCCCAGTGGCCCAGCCTCTCCAGCCACTTGAGTTGGACACTCTAGGTGTGCCCTTGTGTGGGCTGTGTGCACAGTCTTGTAGGTAGTTGAGCATTGATTGCTGTTGACGTCTCTGGGAGGAGTTGACCTCCAGGCCAATTGGCTGTGAGGACCAGCTGTGGCTAAAGTGGGAGAGCTGCTGCGCAGGAGGCGAGGGCCAGGTGTGAAGCAAGGCAGGCTGGTGCTGGTGCTGGGTCTTGCGCCTTTTTTTTTTTTTTTAAAAATATATTTTATTGATTTTTTACAGAGAGGAAGGGAGAGGGAGAGAGAGTCAGAAACATCAATGAGAGAGATACATCGATCAGCTGCCTCCTGCACATCCCCCAGTGGGGATGTGCCCGCAACCCAGGTACATGCCCTTGACCAGAATCGAACCTGGGACCTTTCAGTCCGCAGGCCGACGCTCTATCCACTGAGCCAAACCGGTTTCGGCGGGTCTTGGGCCTTTTATTGACAGGTTTGGGACACGCCGTCACCGTCACCACCTGCAGCTTTTTGAGAGATTTCAGCGAAGTCTGAAGCCAGGGCAGGCCATTAATATGGGAAAGCTGCTGCAAACAGGTTGGGTGGAGCTGCAAATTGAATGGGGCCGGGTCTCAGGGAAGCAGCGTGCTCCAGACTGAGTCTCAGATCAGGCTGCCAGTCAGTCCTGCGACAGGGGAGGTCCCAGCACAGGAACAATGACCCTTGCGAGCACCCCTCTGGGTGAAAGATACCCCAAGTTCCTGCCTTGATGCCAGACAGTCCAGTTCCTCCCCATATGTGTGTGGGTCCCCCAGCGCTGGAACTTGGAACGAGAGGATCTTGTAAGTTTGTGCGCGAGCCGTTAAGAGGAACACCTGGGATTCCAGCAGCCTCCTTGTCACGCAGTCCCAATCCCTGCTGGTTTTCCAGCCCAAAGTTACGGGGACTTCTCTTCCCAGCTCTGGGAGCCTGGGCTGGGGGTCTGGTGCGGGGCGGGGCGGGGCCGGGCCCCCTTGCTCTTCTGGGAGGCCTCGCAGAGACGACCTCCCTTCCAATTAAAAAAGCCGCGCGTGGGCGCCGGCCCAGCCCGTTTCACCCCGCGGCTGTCGCACACCGGGCTCAGTGTGCTTTCTTTTTCCCTCTCTAGTTGTCGGGCTTCCGTTCAGTCAGCTTCCCGGTGACCCTGGATGACGGCTGTTCTGTATTTTATTGTAATTTTGATGGTTGCGGGAGGTGGCGAGTATAGGCGTTTACCTATGCCACCATCTTCCAATTCTGAATTGTACATTTTAAGTAGGTGAATTGTATGGTCTATCAATTAAATTTTACAAAGCTGTTAAAGAATCACTTATCGGTGGAGAAAAGTGAACCATACGACACTGCTGGTGGGAATGCAGACGGGTGCAGCCACTATGGAAAACAGTATGGGGTTTCCTAAAAAAATTAAAAATGGAACTCCCATTTGACCCAGTGGTCCCACTTCTAGGAATACTGGTATATCCTAAGAAATCAGAAACACCAGTCAGAAAGGATATATGCACTCCTATGTTCATAGCAGCACAACTTACAATAGCTACGATCTGGAAACAGCCCAAGTGCCCATCAGCAGATGAGTGGGAAAAAAAGCTGTGGTAGATTTACACAATGCAATACTACACAGCTATAAAAAAGAAAGAACTCTTACCATTTGCAACAGCCTGGAGGGCATTATGCTAAGCAAAATAAGCCAGTTAGAAACAGATAAGTATCACATGATCTTACTCATTGTCGAATCTATGGAACAAAATAAACTGATGAACAAAAATAGATCCAGAGACATAGAAGCATGGAGCAGACCGTGGGTGGGTGGCAAGAAATCAGCCAAAAAGCTTGTATGCATAACCCATGCATAACCCATGGGCACAGACATAGGGTGGTGAAGGCCTGAGGTCGGGGCGGGCTGGAAGAGGTCAATGGGGGAAAGGGGGACATATGTAATACTTTCAACAATTAAGATTTTATTTAAAAAAAGAGTCACTTGTCTAAATATATATGGGTCTATTTCTGGACATGCTGGTCTGTTCCGCTCATCTATCTGTATGCCAGTGCCACATTGCTTTAATTCCTGTGGCTTTATAGTATGCCTTGAATCAGGTCATGTAAACCTTCCGAATGGGTTTTAGAATCAGCTTGTCAGTATTCACCACTGGTGTTTTCATTGGGATCGCATGCATCTATAGACCCATTTGGGGACAATGTATATCTTAACATTGTTGTCTTCTGACCCACGAAGAAGGTGTAGCTATTTATTTATTTACAACTTCTAAAATTTCTCTCAGCAGTGTTTTCTAGTTTCCAGTGTAAAGGACTTTCACATATTTTTTTGTCACATTTTATCCCTAAGTATTTGATATTTTAATGCTTCAACAAATGGCATTTTCTAATTTTTACTGTTAGAATATAGAAATACAATTATTTTTTGTATGTTGATCTGGTATCCTTCAACCTTGTTAAAGTCACTTACAGTCATGTACCACATAATGACATTTTGGTCAACAACAGAACACATCTAGGATGGTGGCCCCATAATATTTTAATGAAACTGGAAAAGTCGTATCGCCAGGTGATGTCATAGCCCTCCTACTGTCATCACACAGTGCGTTGCTCACCTGTTTGTGGTGATGCTGGTATACCAGGTGTACTGGTTAATAATGCGGATTTTGTAATCCAAGAAAACACAATAATTTCAAGAGAAACATCACAAGTGCTTTACTCAAAGTAATGTCCATCGCTAGCTACACGTTTCCCCCATCTTTCAGGTAATTTGTGGATACCGTCCCAGTAGAACTTTCCTTGTTTTGAGGCAAACCATTCAGAGACAATTTTCCACTTCTTCGTATGTTTTGAAGTGCTGCTCAGAAAGTGCATGTGCCATCCATAGGAACAAGTGGTAATCTGAAGGAGCAAAGTCTGGTGGATACAGCGGGTGGGTTACTACTTCCCAGGCAAGATCTTTTAACGTGTCTTTAACTGGTTTCGAAGTGTGCAATGGTGCATCACCATGAAGCAAAATTACTTTGCTGTGTCTTCTGGCACATTCTGGTCGGTTCACAATCAAAGCGTGGTTCTAATTGACTATTTGTTGTTGGTAGCCATCAGTATTAACGGTTTCACCTGGTTTTGGAAGCTCATAATACACCACACCTTCCTGATCCCACCAAACGCAGAGCATTGTCTTCTTTCCAAAGCGATTTGGCCTTGTAGCCGATGTTAATGGTTGACCTGGATCAACCCATGATTTGTGCATTTGGGATTCTCAAAATGAATCCACTTTTCATCGCCAGTCACAATTTGATTCAAAAAAGACTTTTATTCGTGCCGTTGAAGCAACATTTTACTGATGACTTTTCGGTTTTCCATTTGTCTTTCGTTCAGTTGATGTGGCACCCATTTCCCTTCCTTTAAAATCTTTCCCATTGCTTGTAAACGATCGGAAATTGTTTGCTGAGCAACGTTTAATCTTTCTGCAAGTTGTTTTTGAGTTTGACAGGCATCTTCATCAATAATGCTTGTAATTGTTGGTCTTCACACTTTTTTGGTTGACCTGGACATTCTTTGTCTTTCACATCGAAATCATCACTTTTTAAAAAAATATATTTTTTTATTGATTTTTTACAGAGAAGAAGGGAGAGGGATAGAGAGTTAGAAACATCGATCAGCTTCCTCCTGCACACCTGCTACTGGGGATGTGCCCGCAACCAAGGTACATGCCCTTGACTGGAATCGAACCTGGGACCCTTCAGTCTGCAGGCCGACGCTCTATCCACTGAGTGAAACCGTTCAGGACGAAATCATCACTTTTAAAGCGTTTAAACCAGCGTTTACAAGTATCTTGAGATGCAGCATGATTCAGCAGCACTTTTCTTCAAAATAAAATAATGAATTATAGCTTCCCGCAAATGCTCTTTTTTTTGGCACAAAATTCGGCATTTTTAAGTGTAAAAATATCTATGATGTTAACACCTTCAGCAAATTTGACATATGAAGTTTTGAAGCTTGCTGTCAATACAACAAAATAGCATACATATCAAATCGCTTATATATCAACATATGTGTAACTCCATCTATTGAAAAAAAATTGCATTATTAACTGGTACACCTAGTAAATGAACCTACGGTGCTGCCACTCGTATAAAAGCACAGCACATACAGTGATGTACAGTACATAGTACCTGCTAATGATAATAAATGCCTATGTTTCTGATTTATTTACTATACTATACTTTTCCCCCATTCTGGAATGTAAAGCTCTTTTTAATTAAAGTATAGTTGACATACAATATTATAGTAGTTTCAGGAGTACAACATAGACTGGACATTTACAGACCTTACAAAGTGATCACCATGAGAGTCACCATCTGTCACCATAGAGTTACTGCGGTAACAGTGACTGTATTCCCTGTGCTGTACTTTACGTTCCCATTACTTACTGATAAGTTTGTATCTCTTAATCCCCTTAATCTTTTTGGCCATCTTCCTACTGCCCAATGCTCTGGAAACCTCAGTTGGTTTTCTATATCTATGACTCTGTTTGTCTTGTTTTGTTTGTTCATATGTTTAGTTTTATAGATTCCACATATAAGTGAAATAATACAGTATTTGTCTTTTATGGACTTATTTCACTTAGCATAATAATACCCTCTAGGTTTATCCATGTTGTCGCAAATGGCAAGCTTTCATTTTTTTCATGACTAATATTCCATTGTGTGTGTGTGTGTGTGTGTGCGCCTCTGTGTGTGTGTATGTACCACTTCTTTATCCATTTATCTATCAATGGACACTAGGTTGCTTCCATGTCATGGCTATTGTAAGTAATGCTGCAATGAACATAGAGATGCATATCTCTTTGATTTAGTGTTTTGTTTCCTCCAGGTAAGCATCCAGAAGTGGAATTGCTGGGTCTTTGTCTCTTGTTATAAGTATTGTTATCCCAGCTTTTTCTTTTCACTTCAATTTTCATGGAATATCTTTTCCCATCCATCCACTTACTTTCCATCTGTGTGTGTCTTTTGACCTGAAGTGAGTCTCATGTAGGCTTGTTTTTTAAATCCGTTCAGCCACCCTATGTCTTTTCTGTCCTTGTTGTTAATCCTCACCTGAGGATATTTTTTCCATTGATTTGTTTTTTAGACAGAGTGAAAGGGAGGGAGGGAGAGAGAGAGGGAGAGAGAAAAACATCAATGTAAGTGAGACACATCAATTGGTTGCCTCCTGCATGCACCCTGACTGGGACTGGGGATTGAACCTGCAACCCAGATACGTGCCCCTGACCAGGAATCAAACCTGCGAACCTCTGGTGTACAAGCTGATGCTCTAACCACTTAGCAACACTGACCACTCTGTCTTTGAAGTGGAGCACTTATAATCTATACTTCTTTAAAGGTTGATAGGACTCATGAGTGAAGCCATATAGGTCTGTGGCAACCACTGAATATTTTACTGTCTCCATAGTTTTTCCTTTTCCAGAATGTTATATATTTAGAATCATATGGTATACAGCCTTTTCAGATTGATTTCTTTCACTAAGTAATATGCATTTAAGGTTCCTTCATGTCGTTTCATGGCTTGATAGCACGTTTCTTTCTTTCTTTTTTTTTAATATATTTTATTGATTTTCCACAGAGAGGAAGGGAGAGAGACAGAGAGCCAGAAACATCGATGGGAGAGAAACATCGATCAGCTGCCTCCTGCACATCTCCCACTGGGGATGTGCCCGCAACCCAGGCACATGCCCTTGACCAGAATCGAACCTGGGACCCCTCAGTCCGCAGGCCGACACTCCATCCACTGAGCCAAACCGGCTTTGGCAGCACGTTTCTTTTTAGCACTGAATAATATTCCATTATCTGGATGGACCACAGTTTATTTATCCATTTACCTATGAAGGACATCTTGGTCATTTTCAAGTTTTGGCAATTATGAATAAAGCTGCTATAAACATCTGTCTGTATGGATATAAGTTTTCAACGCCTTTGTGTAAATAAAGGGAGTGTGATTGTTGGATCACATGGTAAGAGTATGTTTAGTCTTCTGAGAAACTGCCAAACTGTCTTCCAAAGTGGGTGGCTGTACTAGTTTGCATTCGCATCAGCAATGAGCGTTCCTATTGCTCCACATCCTCCCCAGCATTTTATGTTCTAAATTTTGGCCATTGTAACAGGTGTGAAGTTATTGTTTTAATTTGAAATTCTCTAATGACATATAACATTGAGCATACAATTATTTTTTTCAATTGTATAGCTTCTTTGATGAAGTGTCTGTTCAGGTCTTTGGCCCATTAAAAAAAATCAAATTGATTTCTTATTTTCAAGTTTTGAGATTTCTGTGTATATTTTTGATAACAATATTTTATCAGATGTATTTTTTGCAAATATTTTCTCCCAGCCCATGGCTTGTTTTCTGTTGACCAGAAATGGGCTGGTAATCGCATTGAGGAGTCCTTGTAGGTGATGAGTTGCTTCTCTCTTGCTGCTTTCAGATTCTTTGGCTTTTGACAGTTTGATTTAATGTGTTTCAATCTGAATCTCTCTGAGATTATCCTACTTGGGGTTTGTTGATCTTATTGTATGTGTAGTTTAATATTTGTCATCAAACGTGGGCCATTCTCAGAAATTATTTATTTATTTACATAATATTTCTGCTTCTCTCTCTCTCTTCTCTCCCTCTGGAATTTCTCTTATGTGTATATTGGTATGCTTGATGTATCTCATAGCTCTCTTAGGCTCTGTTCATTTGTCTTCATTCTTATTTTCCCTGTTCCTCAGATTAGATAATCTCTATTGATCTATTTTCATGGTCTCATATTCTTTCTTCTACTGGTTCACATCTGCTGCTGATCCCCTCTAATGAATATTTTCATTTGAGTTAATATAATTTTCAATTCCAGTGTATCTGTTTTTTAAAAAAATATTTTTTCTTATTGATATCCTCTATTTGGTGAGACAAAATGTTTTCCCTTAGTTCTTTTTTAAAAATTGAATTTATTGGGGTGACACTGGTTAACAAAATTATATAGGTTTCAGGTGCACGATTCTACAACACATCATCTGCACACTGTATTGTGTGTTCACCATGCCAAGTCAAGTCTCTATCCATCACATTTATTCCCCCATATCCTCCTCCACCTCCTGGCCCCCCACTCCAGCAATCACCACACTGTTGTACATGCCCATGAGTTCATTCTCTTTTTTATTTTTCTAGAGTCCCTTAGTTCTTTAGACATGTTTTCAATTCGCTGTTGAACATACTTAAAATGGTTGATTTATAGTCTTTGTCTAGTAAGTCCAATGCCTGGGCTTCCTCATGGGCAGTTTTCTAATTGTTGCTCTTTTTTCCTCCAGGTTGGGCTATGCTTTCTTGTTGCTTGCATTCCTTGGAGTGTGGGGATGGCATTAGGGTAAGTTAAAGTGTCACAAAGTTCACGAATCTCCTCAAGATGCAGCTGTTTCTCTTAAAAAAAAAAAAAATGCTTCCCAAGTTGCTTTAAGCTTTTGATTACTGACAAGAAGTCTGAAAAAGTTGGTTCTAACAGATTTTGCCAGTTTTCAGTTGCTTTTTTAGAGGGGCACACTTTGGTGTTCCTTACTTTGTAATTTTCACTAATGTCTTTCCTGTAAGTCTTTAAAAGCTGGTTTACTTTATACATACAATACTACTCTTCCAATTAGCCACAGTTCAAGTGCTCAGTAGCCACAGGAGGTTAGTAGCTACCATATTGGAAAGTGCAGGTCTCTCTCTCTCTCTCTCAAAAAAAAAATCAAAAAAAAAATCCAAGCAGTTATTTAAATGAATATAAATGAGAAACGAAGCCTCTAATCTAATGGCTTTCTTGTACTTGGGCTAGAATTGATTTTCATGGCAAGGTTAAGCAGTCTATGAACTAACTGTAGGTATCAAATAATAACCACCACTTCTCAAGCACTTTACTTAATGCCAGGCAACATTTTAAGATTTACATGTATTAGCATTTTTATTCTTTACAACAAACTAATGGGGCAGGTATTCTTGTGTTTTAAAAATGCAGAAAACAAAGTATCCAGAAGTTAAGCAACTGACCCAATGTTTCACAGCTAAAAAGTTGCATAGCCAGGACTTAAACCTTGAAAGTCTGGCTTTAAAACCAGGCTGTTAACCATCACTACATGCTACTTAGCAGTCCTTACAGGAGAAACTCAGAGAAAATTTATGTTGGCTCAGGGAGAACGGGGGTGGGGGGTGGGGGGTGGGGGGGGGGGGGGGGGGGGGGGGGGGGGGGGGGGGGGGGGGGAAACAGCCCTATGTATAACACTAAAAACATTAGAAAGTCCAAAGCACACTTGCAAGAAAGCAAACTCACATTTTTAGTGAGTGCATAGCGCTCACTAGGTCTTTTAAAAAATTTATTGATTTTAGAGAGAGAGGAAGGGGGGGAGAGAGACATCAGTTTTGTTATTCCACTTATTTATGTATTCATTGCTTGATTTCTGTGTGTGCCCTGGCTGGGGATGGAACCTACCATCTTGGTCTTTCGGGAGGCTGCTCTAACCAGCTGAGCTACCCGGCCAGGGCCACTGTGCTAGGTCTTTACGAAGGTCTCATGCCAAGTCTTTATTTAGTTATTAACACATTTCGTACGGCTCAGGAGTTTTCTCGTGTTTCGCGCGCCATCTGTTAAGGACCGCTCACGGGTGTTCTCGTTTTCACGCCCATGGAAAAAGGAGCGAATCTAGATACTTATGTAAATTTTGTTTGGTCCCTCTTCATAGAGGAAAATGTTTTACTCTACCATACATTAAAAAAGTACTAGGAACTTTAATTGTTTAATTGTTTTTGTAAATAAAAATGTCATAATTATTGAAAAACAACACCTAAAGTGCATTATGATGATTTAAATAACGTGCAGTTTGCCCCAAAATGTGCGGTCCCTGGCGTATGTCTTAGAGATTTCTATGTGGTACGCAATGTGTTAACTAGGGGCCTGATGCACGACATTTGTGCAAGGGGCTCGGCCCTCGCAGCCCGGGCTTCGTCCGGAAGGTCGTCCAGAAGGTTGTTAGGCTGTCTGGTCTAATTAGCATATTACACTTTTATTATTATAGTTCCTCACCCAAGGATATTTATCCCATTGATTTTTAAGAGAGAGAGTGGAAGGGAAGAAGGGAAAGAGGGAGGGGGCGAGGGCGAGGTGGGGAGAGAGACAGACAGACCAGAGTGGAGAATGGATTATGCACCCCGGGTATGCACCCTTGAACAACAATCAAACCCCCGACCAACAATCAAACCCCCGACTCTTTGGTGCCCAGGATGATGCTCTAACCACCTAGCAACACTGGCCAGGGCATGCCAAGTCATTTTTTTTTAACTTTTTTTTTTTTTTTTTACTGATTTCAGAGAGGAAGGGAGAGGGTGAGAGATAGAAACATCAATGATGAGAATCATTGATTGCCTGCTTCCTGTACGCTCCCCACTGGGGATCAAGCACACAACCCTGGCATGAGCCCTGACTGGTAATTGAATAACTGTGACCTCCTGGTTCATAGGTGTTCACTCAACAGCTGAGCCACGCAGGCCAGGCCCAAGCCATGCGAAAGAGGAGGAACTGACGCTCAGAGTGACGGAGTCATTTTCCCCCTTGAGAGGTTAGTTCAGTGATTAAAAACTCAATCTTCAAAGTCCAGGTCCCCTACACTATAGCTTTTTCTGAGTTGAAAAAGGATCAAGGTCACAAAGGATAAAAGCTTACACCATACCACATGATCACATTTCATTTATTTGCATGTAGATTATGTGATTAGAGACGGGGAATGTAAGGGGCCCAGCTGTGGCAACCTGGGTACCCTTTTCTCTTGCCCACTTAGGGGACTGACTTCCAAGAATGGAGAAGGAAGAGTTCAGACAATATGAGCAATTATAGCTGTTGTGGCAGCTAAGATCCTTGGTCACCTGCCCTTCCTAAGTCTGACTCACTGCAGAGAACTGGAGGAGTGTGAAAGGACTTCATTGAGCCAACATTCATTCAGCATCTCCTAAGAGAAAGCATATACCCAATAAACAATTATGTGATACATTCTGATTGTATAAATTACGACGAGGAAATATGCAATGTATTTTGAGAGAGAAAAGGATGGAGCAGCAACTAACTTCCTGGGAAGTTTAGAGAAAACTTTTTAAAGGGCTTGACTTTGAACTGAATCTTTAAACATGAGTAGTTGTAGAAGGAAAAGTTCTCTAGATGGAGGCATGAACATGGTTATAAGTTAGGTTTGTTTGGGCCAGAGTGCAGGGTTATAAGGAGTATGGCAGTAGGAAGGCTGTTTGGGAGTGGAATGTTGAGGAATTGAAAGACCAGGGAACTGATTGTGTTTCTACTTTAGCAAGGCATCCCATGCTGAGGGGGACTGCCTACTAAAGGGGAAGAGCCAGAGTTGGGGAAATTATACGTGATGAAGGTCTAAATGATACCTGAGGGGATGAAGAGGCAGGAGAGATTTAAGAGAACTGAGAGAACGTGGTGATGAATTAGCTGTGTGAGTGAGAAAGGGATAAAGTCAGAAAGAATTATTTCTATTAATGGAGATAGAAAAAGGAGGAATTTACTGGACCTGGGTGTTCAGGAGAAGGCGAGTTCTGTTTTGACAATCAGTGGGCCTGCGGAATATCCCCAGGGGCTGACTTGTGAGTTTCAAGCCTAAACCTCAGGAGGGAATTAGGGTCAGAAACAGATTTGAGAGTTATCAAGTGAGAGATGAATTCGTGGAAGTCAAATTGGTCACCTAGGAGGAGCATATGGAGAGAAAAGGCTTGTGGGTATAGAGTGTCAACGGAGGAGGACAGAGGAGGTGTCCTAAACCAAAGAGGCTGCAAAGGTGGCAAGAGGAGGAGGAGAAGTGTCAAAGTCAAGGGAATGAGAAGTTTCAAGAGAGTGTGGTCCTTCCTCTAAGTCAGATGCTGAGAAAAGGTGAGGTCGGGTAATGACTGAAAACCGGTTATTGGATTTGACAATCGAAGTTTTCCTGTGGTCAGTGAGTTCAGGGTCTGGATTGGGAGATGTCTGGTTGGTGTTTGCAGGGGTGGTTCACGAATGTTCCAACTGCCAGGTAGATTAGGGATGAGGAGAAGGTGTCCCATGCTCAGACAGGACAGATGTGGTGGCCCCAAGAGACCCCGCAGCAGCACAAGGCTGGCTAGTTTTGTGTTGGAACTCACGAACAAAGTTACATGTTGAAGTAAATAATACATATGGCTTTGTTATCTACTGTTTTATTTTCTTCGTGAGATGCTATAAGTCAAGTTTAATAGGTTTTTCTAATTAAGTACTTCATATTTTTCCAACATTGGGAAAACTTTAAGCAGACAGAAATGTTGAAAAATATTATGTAGCAAACATCCATCTATTGACTACCTTTCTACAATTAACATTTTGCTCTTTTTTTAAAAACTATATTTTATTGATTTTTTACAGAGAGGAAGGGAGAGAGATAGTTAGAAACATCGATGAGAGAGAAACATTGATCAGCTGCCTCCTGCACATCTCCTACTGGGGATGTGCCCACAACCCAGGTACATGCCCTTGACCGGAATCGAACCTGGGACCTTTCAGTCCGCAGGCCGACGCTCTATCCACTGAGCCAAACCGGTTTTGGCACATTTTGCTCTTTATCTTCTCATCATTCCATTCATTTTTTGATGCCCTTTTCTGTAAGTTTAAAACATAAATATACTTTACCAGTGTGCATATCATTAACTAGAATTCAATTATTTGCTTAGAATTCAATTATGTGTGTGTCAGATTAAAAAAATCACGCAACTTGAGTGAAATATTCCCCGAGTTTTGACAAATTCATACATCTGTGTAAGCCCTATTGTGGCTGGAACATCACCATCAACTCCAAGTCCCATTTCCCTTCCAGTCACTTTCCACTCCTCCCTCTCCCACAAAGTCAACCCTTGTTCTGATTTTTTTCACTATAGGTTGGTTTTGCTTGTTCTAGAACTTCATATATATGGAATCTTGTGGCCTGTGCTTTTTCATATCTGGCTTCTTTCACTCAGTAAAATGTTTTTGAGACCGTTTCATCGGTAATTTCTTTTGCTGAGTATTATTCCACTGTTTGATTGTACCACAGTTTTAGTCTCTATTCCTACTGTTAGCTGCACTGTTCCCAGTTTGGGGCAACAATGAAGAGCCCTGTTCTAAATAGCCTAATGCAAGCCTTTCAGTGGGCATGTGCTTTCATTTCTTTTGGGTGAATAGCAGGAGTGGAATGGCTGGATCAAAGAATAGATGGGCTTAATTTTATAAGAAACTTCCAGGCCTTCTTCCAAAGCTCGTTCCATCTTACACGTCCACTCGCAATGTTGCTTCACACCCTCTCCAACATTTGGTGTTGTCACTTCTCTTAGTCATTCTAGTGCAGTAATATCCCGTTTCTCTGTGACTGATGATGTTGAATACTTTATCACGTGCTTATTGGCCATTCATGTATTTTCCTTTGTAAGGTCATCTGTTTATCTTTTCATTATTGAGTTGTAAGAGTTTTTAATACAGAAAGTTCTCAATTAACGTTGTTGATAGGTTCTTGGAAACTGCCACACTAACAATTTTACCCTAGACTGACTGATTTAAGTAGGGTTAAGTTCCTAAGGCACACGTCTGTGCATCAGTTAACCCATGGCAAAATTGGTTAGCGTAGCCGTTTTCAGTAAGCTCTCAACAAGAGGATTTGCTGTAGGTTCTGGATGTCAGCTCTTTATCAGATGTGTGTTGTGAGTATGTTATCCTGGACTGCAGCTTGTTTTTTGGAGTTCAATTCATCAATACTTTTTCTTTTATTGTTAGTGTATCAAATTCGTCTCTAAGGAACTTTTGCCTACCCCCAAGCTGTGAAAATATTCTCCTATGCTTTATTCTAGAAGCATAATAGTTTAGCTTTTATGTTATGGCCAGACCCATGTCTAATTTGTCCCCCACACCCACCCCCCCGTAGATACACCAAGTTGTTGTATAGCACTGTCTATTGAAAAGACTTCCTCCTATTAGATTGCTCTGGTGCCTTCGTAAAACATCAAACTACTTCATATTTAAATTTATTTTACTGTTCACATAAACTGTTTTTATTCATACATTCTCTTAACATTCCCTCATATATCACTGGGGTTGGATATGTTTTCCAGTTGAGAAAACCAAGACTCAGAGCAGGTCAGGGGCTTGTCCAGGACACAAAGCCAAGGCCTTGAACACAGAACTACTGCTGAATCATAAAAGATTTAACATTTTAAACCTATTTTATCCAGTGGAAATATTATTAAATGAGCATATTTTTATTTCAACACTGGCAGTACTTTTAGACTATCAGCCACACACATGCCTCTCTTGCAGGCTTGTGTATGTCCAAAAACAATCTTTATATTATGCGCCTCTGGTTTGAAAGAGTGAAAAATCACAATGCGTGCTCCCCCAAACTGGGTAAGAATAATAGCTTCTAGCCAAGGTTGCTTGGACTTCTAAAAATAGTGACTATTTGAAAAGCCTGGTTGGTGAGTGTACTTGATCAATAGTCTTGGGGTAAGATATTTTCTCTTAAAAAAAGAAAAAAACAACTAGGAAAAGGTTTCTCAGTGTCCGTCCTAGTTATTAAGAGAAATACATTCTGTAGTAGTTCTAATATGGTAAAGATGCCCTAGCACTCAAACTAATTATTGTTTTTAATCCTCACCCAAGGGTATTTTCCCATTGATTTTTAGAGAGAAAGACAGAGAAATATCAATGTGAGAGAAACAAATTGATTGGTTGCCTCCTGCCCAAGCCCCGACCAGGGCATGGGCCAGGGAGGAGCCTGCAATCGAGGGACATGCCCTTGATGGGAATCAAACCCGGACCCTGTGGTCCCTAGGCCGACACTCTATCCACTGAGCCAGACCAGCTAAGGCTTGAACTAATTTTTTCATGGGACAAAGTTGGAGGACTCACACTTCCTGATTTCGACACTGGTCAAAGCTACAGTAATCAGGATGGCCCGGCCTGGCCTAAAGTAGACATGTAGACCAGTGGAATAGAACCAAGATTCCAGAAGCAAAACCTTACATTATGGTGAATTCATTTTTGACAGTAGTGCCAAGACAACTCAATAGTGGAGAAAATAATCTTTACAATAGAGTGCAGGGCCGAAACCGGTTTGGCTCAGTGGATAGAGCGTCGGCCTGCGGACTGAAGGGTCCCAGGTTCGATTCCGGTCAAGGGCATGTACCTGGGTTGTGGGTACATCCCCAGTAGGAGATGTGCAGGAGGCAGCTGATCGATGTTTCTCTCTCATCGATGTTTCTAACTCTCTATCTCTCTCCCTTCCTCTCTGTAAAAACTCAATAAAATATATATAAAAAAAATTAAAAAAAAAATAGAGTGCAGAGACAACTGAACATTCCCATGCAAGATACACACACATACAAAGTAAACTAAAAATGGATTGAAGACTTAAATGTACCATAAGAGCAAAAACTCTTAGAAGACAACATAGGTTGTTTTCTTTGTGACCTTGGATAAGGCAATGATTTCTTAGCTATGAAACCATAAGCCCAGTTGACAAAAAAATAGATAAATTGAACTTCAAATCAACACATTTGTGCTTCAAAGGATACTATCAAGAGAGTAAAAACACAACCCAAAGAATGGAAGCAAATTATTTGTAAATCATCTATAATAATAAAAGCGTAATATGTAAATCGACCGAATGGCTTACAGCAGAAGGACTGTCCTGATGTCCTTCCAGATGAAGCTGGGGCTGCGAGGGCCGAGGCAGCCGGGTCTGTAAAGGCCTACTCTTGCACAAATTTCGTGCATAGGGCCTCTAGTATATCTAGTAAAAGACGTATCTACAATATGTAAAGGGTATTTACAACTCAATAATAAAAGGACAAATCACACAATTAAAAAATGGGCAAGGGATCTGAATAGACATTTCTCCAAAGGAAAATATAAATGGCCAAAAAGCACATGAAAAGATGCTCTATGTCATTAGTCATTAGGGAAACGCAAATCAAAACCACAATGAGATATCACTTCACACTCACTAAGATGGCTATAATCAAACAGATAATATCAAGACTGGCAAAGACAGAAAGAAACTGGAACCTTCAAACCTTGCTGGTGAGAATGGAAAAAAGTTTGGCAGTTTCTCAAAAATTTAAACATAAGGTTATCATGTGACCCAGCAACTCTATTCTTAGGTATATACCCCCCAAAATTGAAAAAAATTTGTCCGTGAATGTTCATAGCAGTAGTATTCACAATAGGCAAAAAGTGTTAACCCAAATTTCCATCAACTGATGAATGAATAAACAAAATGTATATCCATACAATGGAATGTTAGTTGGCAAAAAGAAAAAAATGAAATGAAGTACTGATACATGGCTACAAAATGGATAAACTTTAAAAACAAGCTAAGTGAAAGAAGCCAGACACAAAGAACATGCATTATATGACTCCATTTTTATGAATGTCCAAAACAGGCAAATCTACACAGGCAGATGGTAGACTAGTAGTTGCCAGGGGATGAGAATGGGGTGAGTTGGGATGTACAGGGTTTCTTTCTTGGGGTGATGAAAATGTGCTTGGTTTCGATACAGTGATGGCTGCACAATTTTGTGAATATACTAAAACCACTGATTTGTATCCTTTAAAATGGGAGATTCTCTGGTACATTAATTATCTCAATAATACTCCAAAAGGACAAGCAGGCATTGGAGACCTTAAAGTTTACCTAAACATGAAACCAAAACTTGAACCTTTTTCTATGATTTAATTCAGTTTTACAAATATTATCCTTTTTCCTTCAACAATCATCATTATAAAAATAGTAAGTAGTTATTAAGCACTTATTAGGCATTGCACCAAGCATTTTATACTCTGTTTTCTCTCTCAAATCACCTCAGTAACCTTGTACATTGGTGCTATTATCCCATTTTACAGAAAAGAAATTGAAGCTGAAAGAGGCTGAGTAATTTTCCCAAGATCATGGGAAGGTAAGTCTGACTCCTGAGGTTCTATTGTGCCATTTCAGCTTCCTTAAAACAGTGATGTTTTGGTCTCCACTATTATTATTTTTCAATGTATTATATTGTTCTTCTATCTCCAGTAACAAATTCGATATCATTTCAGGGATCAATATTAAATAATGATTTTTCTTTCTCAGTTTGTTGAGCACAGAGCAAAGACAGAAAAAATTCCCATATCACAAGCTTTTATTTGTATCAAATTACAGAGTACCATAAGTAAATATAAGATTATGATTTGAATATAATATAATTTATAATTTGGCAAGTTATTTAATTATCCAAAGTTTATGATATATTTGATTATACACTGAAGAGATGATTTGGCATAACTTGGCAAGGTAAATATTTCTGTACCTTATTTGGCTATTTATTGTGTGTATATGTGGTACATATATGTATGAATGTGTGTACGCACACACACACACACCCCTAAATTAAATATACTTGTATAAAAAGCTAAAGATTGATGTGTTAGGGTTAATTCCTTTAAAAATATCTATTATATTAAATTGCACCTGCATTCAAAGCAGAAATGTAAAAAAACCTGATCCATTTGCTAAATACACATGAATTTACAAAGTAATTGAAAATGAAATAAAAATTTCTATTGAAATGTTATATTCCTGTTTAATTGACATTTAAGTGGCACTATCACACTATGGAAATAAACAATCATTTTTGAGTTTGTTGAGAGAATAAAGATTCTACTGAGCATTACTACACATTCTAAGTTAAGATTGACCATTATTATGTAGGAAAAGGTGGCAGATCATTTCCTTCTGTGTTACGCTGGGGATTCTCAGGAAGCGTCGGGCAGTGTCTGTGCCCCTGGCCTGGGCTTCCTGCGCCTCCTCAGTGGAAGTCGGGTTTCTCGGGGAAGGTGCAGCCAGTGCGCCTGATTATGACGCTTGCGGCATAGTGGCCAGCACGGATGCACTCGGTCAGCGGCTTGTCATACACCAGTTGAGACAGGAAACCTGAAACACAGACAAAGGGGAAGACCGTGAGTACCAGGCAACAGCATCAGAAATGTCACTGGGTCAGACCAGAAAACAGTCTAGACACCTACACCCTTCTTCAGCCTGGTGGGGAGGTCTTCCCCCACGCATCATGAGCTGCCCCTGATATTTCTTTTAAAGAGCTCGAGGTGGGATGGCAGCTAACTTTCTAAGCCTAAACTATCACTCTTTCCTTTAGCTTTGAGGTAACTGTGAGTAAGAAATGCTGGCCAAATAATATTTCCTTGGGTCTTTATAGCTGAGGCGTTATTAGTTATTTATCCTCCTCCCTGCCTCCCTGGATTTCCTCTGTGCTTTTATTCCTAGCATATTTTTTTGGACAAAATCCCACCCACCGTCTGGATGTCTAAGTACAAGTTTGAGAGTTGAAAAGTTAGGAAGGACCCTACATCTCCCTTTCATCCCCAAAGTAAGAGCAAGATAATTTCTATAGTTAAGTACCATGGATCAGCTGATAACAAAATAAATAGAATAGAGTGGAAAACAGTTTTGAGGACTTCTGCTTCTGACCCAAATGAAATGAAAGGAACCAGATTTACCTTTCTCCAGAAAAACTAAGATAAAGACAATATACATGAAAAAAAGTTTTTCAAATATTGCACATCAGCCACAAATGATCCACAAAAGGACATACAAGGAAAGCCGTGCAACAGCTCCAGCTCATGCCTGGGGGTACCAGGCCATGACGCAAGGAGAACCACCAGGCAGCGCTCAACAGTCTCACTGAATTGAGAAGATGGAAGTGGGAGTCCAAATGGGACATAATTAAATATCTAGGCAGACTGGTCAGGAAAAAAAGAAGACAAGACATAAACCACCAATATTGGGAATAAGAGAGGTGATATCACTATAGAATCTATACCTAAAAGGATAATAAGGAAAATATACTGATTTTGTAGTTAAGAAGTTTCCCATAAAGAAAATCCCAGGTCCAAATTGTGTCACAAATATTTAAGGAAAAAAATAATATCAATGCTATACAAATACTTTAGAAAACGGAAAAGGAGGGAATATTTCCAATTCATTCCATAAGCCAGAATTATTCTGATAACATATTCAGAAATGATACAAATATTCTGAAGAAAATGTTAGCAAATCCAATCCAACAGTATATTTAAAAAGATAATAAATTATGATCAGGAGGAGTTTATCCTAAGAATGCAAGTTTGTTTAACATTAAAAAAAAAAATCAGTATAATTTACCATATTAACTACGAAAGCCATAAGATCATCTTAATGATGCAGAAAAAGCATTTCACAAAATTTAACATCCACTAATAAAAACTTTCAGCAAACCAGGAACAGAAGGAAATTTCCTCAACCTGATAAAGGACCTTACGAAAAACTTGCAGTTAATATCATTCTTAAAGTTGATGACTCAATGCTTTTCCCCTTAGGATAAAGAACAAGGCAAGGGTGTTTGCTCTTAAACACTGTTCTTGAGACTCCAGCCAATGCAACAGGCAAACAAAAGAAATACATAAAAGGCATCAAGACTGAAAAAGAAGTAAGACTGTCTTTACATGCAGATGGCAAGATTGTCTGTGTCTATGGTTCTCGATAGTAGGCAATTTTGCCCCCCAGGGGACATGGGGCAATGTTTGGAGACAATTTTGTTTATTATAACTAGGGTGGGGGTGCTTCTGGCATTTAGAGTCCAGGGATGCTGCTAAATATCCTATAATATCAATAATGTTAAGATTGAAGGATCAAGGAGATGTGGTACCTACACACAATGGAATGCTACTCAGCCATAAGAAAGGATGAAATAGTGCCATTTACAACAACATGGATGGACCTTGAGAACATTATGCTAAGTGAAATAAGTCAGAAAAAGCGAAGAACCGTATGATTTCACTCTTATGTGGGATATAAAACTGAAACTTGTGAACACAAACAGCAGTGTGGTGGTTGCCAGAGTGAAGGGGAGGGGCGAAAGGGGGTACTAGTATATGGTGACTGGAGATTTGAGTTTGGGTGGTTGGCACATGGTGCAATATACAGATCTTATAACATAGAAACCCACACCTGAAATCTATATGTTCATGTTGACCAATGTCACCTCAATAAATTTAAAAATTGGAAAAATCCTATGTAGAAAATCTTATGAGAAAAAAGTTCTAGAAAAAAGTTATTAGAATTACTAAGTGAGTTTGGTCAAGTTGCAGGATACAAGATCATTATACAAAAACCAACTGAATTTCCATACTAGTAATGTGTGAATATACAAGCAATTGTATATATTAGCAATGAACAATTAGAAAATGATATTAAAATACTATTTACCATACCATCAAATGTGTGAAAAATCTAGGGATAAATCTAATAAAAGTGGTGTAAGACTTGCACACTGCAAATGACAAAATATGCCGAAATAAAATAAATCTAAATAATTAAAGAGACACAGAGTGCTCATAGATCAGAGAACTCAATATGGTTATCAGCTAAGCAGAAATTTTTCTATTGATTCAAAATGCCAATAAAAATTCCAGCAGGATTTTCTTACAGAAACAGATAAGTTGATTCTAAAATTTATGTGGAAATGCAAAGGACTTAGATTAGTCAAAATACAAATTTGAAAAAGAAGACTACTTGGTTAAAAAACTTATAGAACTAAAATAATGGAGATGCTATGGTATTGGCACAAAGCTAGATAAATAGATTAGTGAAACTGAACAAAGAGTCCAGATATAAATCTACTTCTATATGGTCAATTGATTTTTGACAAAGATATCAAAGCAATTCAATGGAGAAAGGACAGTGTTTTAAACAAATGGTCTTAGATCAGTCATAGTAAAGCAAACAAAAACTTCAACTCTTACCGCACTTCGTCTACAAAAATTAATTTGAAATGGATTACAGATCTAAATATAAGAACTAAAACTATAAAACTCAGAAAAAAATTGGAAAAACATTTTAGTGCTTTTGAATTTGCCAAAGATCTCTTAAGTAAGACATAAAAAGTACAATCTTTTATAAAAGGAAATATAATTTAGACTTTGCCAAATTAAACATTTTTATACATCAATATCAAGAAACAACCAACAGTCTTGGCAGGGTAGCTCAGCTGGTTAGTGTCCTGATATGCCCAGGTTATGTGCCCGGTCAGGGCACATATAAATGTATAAATAAGTGGAACAAAAAATTGATGTTTTTCTCTCTCTCTTTTCATCCTATAAAAATTAATAAAAAAATAAAACAAGAAACAACCCAATAAAAAATGGGCAAAAGTATTGAATAAACTAAAGATAAAAAGATGCCAAATAAGCCCATGAAAAGATGTTCGACATCATAGTGATTAGAAAACTGCAAATTAAAACCTTAATTAGATACCACTCCCCACCCAATAGAATGGCTAAAATGAAAAAAGACTGACCATTCCAAGTGTTGACAAGGGGTGTGGGTCAACAGGAACACTAATATATTGATTATTAGAATATAAAATGATAAGATACTTGGGAAAACCATTTGTCAGTGTCTTAAAAAGTTAAACATACATCTATCATATGACCCAGTTATTCTATTACTGGGTATTTAACCCAAGGTAAATGAAAGCATATGTCCACACAAATAATTGTAAATAAATGCTGCAGCTTTATTTGTAATAGCCCCAAACTGGAAATAATCCAAATGGGAATAAGAAGGGACAGACAGGAGGGCAGGGTTACAAAAGAGGGTGGATATACTAGTAATGGCTGTGTCCATAGTGATGGGTTCACAGGAGTACACATATGTCAACATTTGTAAAATTGTACACATTAAATATGTGTAGTTTTCTGTATGTCAATTATACTGCCATAAAACTATAAAACAAAATGAGTGTTGTAGTTACAAATAAGCTACATCGTATTAGGTGGGGCCTGGGGCTCCTTCCCCTCTAGGGGAAACCTGAGCTGCTGTAGTGGTTCTCAAATCCTCAGAAGAACAGATGATAATGAGGACTGTTCCTAGCCAGACTTCCAGGATTCCCACCTAGGCCCCGGCAGTCTGGGGCGTGGGGGCGGATGAAGGTTAATTGAGAAGCTGTGGTACAATGACCTGTAGGGAGCCTTATATGAGATTTATGTCCTTTCTCCTCTGCCATTCTGACCACACAGGCTTTTCCCGTTAGATTTGGGGAATGCTCTGTATCAGATAAAGTAAGTATTCCCAACCAAAGGATAAAATTAACTTAGTAAACGGAGTGATGTGTTTTGAAGACATGTGCTTAAAATGTGAAGTCACCCTCTCGAGAGGTTTAGTGAGCATTTTATCATTGAGTTTTCAGGTAACAGTCAAAGGTCACTATTCACTTTCAGCCAAACTGTGAGGCTAAACGCTCAGCCCACCACAGCGAATGGAGCAGATGCCAAATTCAGAGCCAGATCAGCTTACAATGGAAACACGTCTATTAGGAGCCTTATGAGCAACATCTGTTTTCCTCATTCCTCCTGGTATAATCCTTGTGAGAAAGAGAGACGCTCATGCTGTTGAAATGTTTTTGTGAAGCATAAGCACCAGCACCCTCTTGCTAAGAGGGCAGCTAGCGGGGACTGACGTGGAGGACTCTGCAGAGGCACTGCTTTGACAGGTGGAAACCTGGATGCAGAGAAAAGCTAAGACCTTTGTCCCAACTGAGTATCGGTTTTTCAATAACCTATTTTCAAAAACCAACTGAGACGAACTACAGATGTTATATAATCAATTATAAGTGGACCTGTCGCTGATGTGAATCCAAGAGCTGTGTGAAATGGTTTAAGCATCGGGAGCGTATAAAGACTCATAGAGAACCTTTTATAATATGAATAAACACCCCAAGATAGTTTTTACTGTGTAAGATATAAATAACCTAAAAATTACCATTTAAAGTGTACAAGTCATACCATGCAGTGTTGTGTAACTATGACCTCTATCCATTTCCAGAACTTTTCTTCACTCCAACAGAAATGCTATCCTCATTAAACACTAACTCTCCATCCCCCTCTCCTCTGCCCTCTGGTAACTACTCTTCCACTTTCTAGCTCTATGAGCTTGTCTATTCCAGGGACCGCATATGAGTAGGACCATACCATACTTGTCCTTTTGTGACTGGCTTACTAGTATTTCATTTAGCATAATGTTTCCCAACATAATTTTTTAAGTTTACATTTTTTATTTCTAGCTGGTCTAAAGTGTTAAAAACACTTTATTTGGAAATATTTCAAATTCAGAAAAAAGTTGCAAGAATAAAAAAATACAAAAAGCACCCATATATCTTTTATCCAGATGTTCTTATTAACACATTACTCCTTTTGTGCACATATATTCTCTTTCTACATATTTTCCCCTTAACTATTGAGAGCAGGTTGCATTTATCATGTCTCTTTACCTTTAAATATATCAGTGTGTCTTTCCTGAGAGGAAGGTTACTCTCTTACATAACCAGTCATCCATTTATGTAAAACATCTGTACCGTTATCTCATCTACTGTCCATATTGCAAATGACCAGTCATGTCCTTTAGAGCACTTTTCCTTCCAGGATAGAATCTAGTCTAGGATTTATCATATTTTTAGTCTTCTTTAATCTTGAACATTTCCTCAGTCTTTGACTTTTGTGACAGGGACATTTTTGAAGAATACAGTCATCTCCTACTCCTATTTAATAGAGTGATTCTCATTTTGGGTTTGTCAGATATTTCCTCTTGATTAAATTCAATTTTCCTCTAGATTATGCATTCCATCATCAATAAGAAGGAACAGATTCTGGAACTGGAAAAATTATTTGTGTCCTTTTCAGGACATCATATTTAGAGGCACGTTGTGTCCAGCTGCTGTTCACTGGTGATGTTAATTTTGATCACTTGATGATGGAGTTGTCTTATCTCCATTCTATAGTTATTTTTTCCCTTGCATGTAACAAGCAGTCTGTTGATAGATACTTTGAGACTATGCAAATATTCTGTTCTTCATCAAAAGCCCCCACTCTATCCCAGATTTAGTGCCCATTCATGATTCTTAACAGAAGCAACTTACGACTGTGGTGACTTTCCAACTCCAGCTCTTGGCTACCTCCTATGTGCAAGAGCTTATCCCACTCACATTGATTAGTGTTAATCTATTTATGATCAGGAAGGAGGCATGGATTCTTTCTTCATCAATGGTGCATAATTCATTACAGTCTCTAATTAATTTTGTGCCCAAAATGCCCCAGTTTTTGCTGGTGGGAGCAAAACCTTTTCTCAACCTCATGCTGGCTCTGGTGTCCTTGGACATGCCTTCGCACTATCTTTGAACACTTATTTTCTGGCACAATGTTCCAGGCTCATCGCATATGCACTCTACCCCAACCCTGGAATCAGTCATTTTCTCCAAAAATACTTGGTTCCTATTAGGGTAGAATGGTATTGGAGACCAAGATGGTGGTGGTAGGTGCATGCTTTGTTTCTGGACCCTGTCAGCGAACAGAGCTGGACGTATGCATGGACACACACTCACAGAGACACATACTCCCTTATATACATTAGAGGGTACATATGTGTATACACAGACCCATTTTAGAAAGTTAGCTGACACTAGTACTTCCAATTCCAATCCATTCTCACAGGATCCTTTCTTACCTTCCCCCATTCCGTCGTCATTATTAAATTTCTTCTACAGTGAGAATTTTAGCTTCAACAAGTCAACACATTTACTTATTTGCTCAGTTTTAACACACCTAAAACTGCTTCAAAATTGCTTTACCCTAATTCTAAAAAAACAAAATCTACTAAAAAGAGTTGATTTGGTTTGCCGTTTCCTGTGTACTCAACTAGTGTCTTTAGAATGTTACTTAGATTAATTCTCTTTTCCACCCCACGTTGGGGTGGCTCATTTTACTTAAGGTTGAAAAAATGTTGGGTTTTGGTTTACTTCCAGTTTAAGTACTCCCCCTCCTATCCTTGTTAATTTTTTAAAAAGTATGTAGAATATTAACATGTTTCCAAAAGTAAATCTCTACAACAATATATTCAGAGAAGTGTTACTTCCTTTTACCCTATACCCTCATGCCCCAATTTCTGGTTTGTTTTCCTGTTTCTTTTCATAGAGGTAAGCAAATATATGTGCATGTTCTTATTTCCTCTTCTTTCTTTACATAGAAGGAGGTAGCACTGTATATATAATTTTTGCACTTTGCTTTTTTTCCCTTAAAAATATCGCCTGGAGCCTGGAAGGTGTGCCTCAGTGGTAGAGTGTTGAACTATGAACCAGTGGCTCACGGTTCAATTCCTGGTCAGGGTACACGCCTGGGTTGCAGGCTGGATCCCCAGTAGGGGGCATGCAGGAGGCAGCCTATCAATGATTCTCTGTCATCATTGATGTTTCTATCTCTCTCTCCCTCTCTCTGAAATCAATAAAAATATATTTAAAAAATATCTCCTGGGAATCACTGTGTATCAATCACAGAGATCTCCTCCATTCTTTTTGACAGCCACATAGTACCTGATTGTATGGACACACCAGTTTACTCACCCATCTCCTATGTGTGGATGTTCATATACTTTCTAATGCTTTGCAATTTCAAATAATGCTGCAATGAATAACCTTTTGCCTATGTATGTTTGTGTTGCTGGGTATAAATCTTTGGGGCACATTTCTTCTAAGAATTTCTGGGTTGAAGGTTAAATACATAAGTAGTTCTGTTAGATATTGCCAAATTCCATTTCATAGGAGTCAAACCTTTTTGTATTTCCACCAGTAATATTTAAGCGTGTTTGCTTCCCTATAACCACACCAATAAAGTGTGCTGGCAAGCATTTGAATTTTTGTCAACCTGATGGGTTAGAAATGATACTTCAGTGTAATTTTAATTTGTATTTCTCTTATTATGAGTGAGGCTGAACATATTATTTATTTAAAAGGGAAGAAGGTTGTTTTTTTAAAATATATTTTTATTAATTTCAGAGAGACAGGGAGAGGGAGAGATAGAAACATCAATGATGAGAGGGAATCTTTGATCGGTTGCCTCCTGCACGCCCCCTACTGGGGATTGAGCCTGGAACCAGGCATGTGCCCTAGACCAGAATTGAACCCAGGACCTCTTAGTCCATACGCCAGTGGTCTATCCACTGAGCCAAACCAGCTAGGGCTGAACATATTTTTATGTTTAAAGAACCAATCTCTTTCTGTGAATTGTTTGTTCTTCTACTTATTTTTTAAATAGGATTTTTGGTCTACTACCCATTTTTAAAAGTTCTTTGCATTTTGGGGATATTATTCCAAAAAAGTATTTTTTTAGGTAAGAAAAAAATACCAACAATATGTAAATATATATAAATTTATATATACCAGCAAGTAAACAAAGTGCTTATTCATACTTCTTTCATTCACTGTGGTGAATTATAAAAAGTATGGCTGGAAAACACCATAGGAAATAAAGGTGGCTTGCAGATATATTTTTAAAAAGATTTTGGGCCAACCAAGAATTTAAGAAGCAAAATCTTAAATAACTGACTTGGCATATATGCTCAATATGAAAATGATTCTTAGGAGTCCTTTTTGCTGGTGCCATTATCTTGTAGTCCTTGTCAGTACATCATCTTGAAAATGAAAGGTAAAGCTCTGCATAGATGCCTTTCAGCACAGCCAAGAGATCAGGAATAGGAAGCATAACATGGGAGAACAAGAAACATCAACACAGGTTTCCAAATCAAGAACTCATATGTTGAGGCAGTTGTTGCCTTTCAAAAAAAAAATATTTTTATTGATTTCAGAGAGGAAGGGAGGGAGAGTGAGAGAGAAACATCAATGATGAGAGAGAATCATTGACTGGCTGCCTCCTACACGCCCCACACTGGGGATCAAGCGTGCAACCCAGGCATATGCCCTGACTGGGAATTGAACCGTGACCTTCTGGTTCATAGGTCGATGCTCAGCCACTGAGTCACGCTAGCTGGGCATGCCTTTCTACTTAGGTTCCTTCTCTCTGTGACCTCTAACTTCTCTCTGATTCTCTTATAGATAAGGCTTATCGTAGGGCCTCTCAGACTTTTCCCAACCTAAGACCGTGTCGAGGACCTTAGGTCTCTAGCAGATGAGGCATAGATGGATGAAGTCTTCTCACTGCTACTAAATTTGGCTGACTCTGAATCTTGGAATAATTACAGGTCCAGAATTCTTAGGATAAACCTCTGTCCATTAACAATTGGTACAGCTTATTATCTTGTTAAGTTCATTTGGATTTTTCTTTTACTGATGTTAAAGAGAGTGACTGATTTTAGCATAACTAAATCCAGTGTTTGAGATGAGGCCTGAAACATATTTAAACTGTGCAGAGAGGCGGAGGAGGAAGTGCTAAAGTAGTTCCCACAAACCACACAGAGGTGGAATGCTTAGAGTGGGCACAAGGCAACAGGATTTTTCTAACTTAAGTTGCCCATTCCATAGAGTACAGTGGAAGAAATATAATGTCTAGAATTTTCTTGGTGTTATTTACAGAGAACTGAGAAATATTGTCAGGTATGGAAACCTTAATGGAGACACTTAAGAGCTAGGGATACTTTCAAAGGAAATGAACAAATCTGTAGGACAATTTTTCCTTTTCCATATACAATTACTTAATGGAAAGTTTTCATGGTGGCTGAAAACTTTTAGGCTCCATTATGTTCATTCAACATTCACAGCAAAAGGATGACAGCTTTTCTGGTTGTCATCAAATAAGAAAGCTGTGCCACACTGACTTATGAACTGGGAAGAATGAAGTTTTAATGATTTACTTTTTACAAGTGTTAGCATCTTGCTATTCTCAAATTGTTTTCCCAATGATCCTGCCATAAGTATACACCAGTGACTAAGTCTTTATTTCTTACATAGTCTCCAAAGAACTTTAGTATACAGTACACCACAATATATATGTGTAGAGTCAAACATTTTAAAGCATATATACATATATTTGCTTGTAAAGTCTCATTTTATGCTAAATCTTAGTCATTATATATTTTGGTAGTACAGCACTTTGTTTACTTGGCAATCTGTACACATGTATATGTGTTGTAAAATGGATTTTAAGTGTGTAATTTAAAGGTCAGAGGAAAGTAACACTGTGAAATAGAGCAATATGTCACATACGAGACCTGAAGCAATGGCAGCTTTCATGGTCATGCACATTACACCTACGATGACCTCCCGGGCCTTCACTAAGAGCCTATTTAGTTTATGTTTAAGAAAGCAAGGGGAAATTTTTTTCTGATTGCAAAAGAAATACCTAGCATCTGTATCAGAAGTGTTAAAACCAGTAGAATTAAGAAGTAAATAAAACACACGCAGTCTATTACAAAGAATAATCAATGATATTTAATATAGCATGGGATCCTAACAAGAGCAGTGAGACTAGACTAAAATAAAAAAATTTTGGAAGTATAAAGGAAGAAGAAAACTTGTCATTATTTTTAGTTAAGAGGATTGTATATAGAAAACTCCAATGAATCTATTCATTGTTGGACTTTGCATAGATTCTTTGCATGGATTGCATTATTGGAGAGTTTGGAAAGATATAAGAGAAATATACAAACTTATTTACATATATTTTTATTTTTTATATATTTTACTGATTTTTTACAGAGAGGAAGGGAGAGGGATAGAGAGAAACATCGATCAGCTGCCTTCTGCACACCCGCTTCTGGGGATGTGCCTTTAACCAAGGTACATGCCCTTGACCAGAATCGAACCTGGGACCCTTCAGTCCACAGGCCGACGCTTTATCTACTGAGCCAAACTGGTTAGGACTTCACATAATATTTTTAATATACTAGTACACATATGTATAATAGCAACACTAAAATGAAAGTATTTTGAAAAAAGATACAAAAGCAACACAGTATGACAGTCTCTGATGAAGAGGATTGTAAAACCTTATTGAAAGACTATCTAAAGGACCTAAATAAATAGAGAGATATACCAGGTTCTTGGATAAAAAGATTCATTAATGAAATTCAATCAAAACCTCAATAAGGTTTTGGGGAACTTGACAAGTTGATTCTAAAATCTGTATAAAAAAGCGAAGGATCAAGAATAGTCAAACACTCCTACTCAAGAAAAACAAGGTAGGAAAGACTTGCCTTACCAGATTCAACACATCATAAAACAACACAGTACAGTATTGGCATGTAGATAAATAGATATAGATTTAAAAGAAAGAAAAAAAGATACTCCCAAAACATACCTATAAAAATGTGGAAAACTGAGCTACAACTGAGTTAGCATTGTAAATCCATAGGGAAAGGGAGGTTTACTAGAAAATCGTGTTTGGGCAACTAGTTTTGACTTAAAAAAAAAAAATTACCTCATTTCATATTAAAAATCAAATTTCAGATGTATTAAGGAACGATGAGTGGGAAAACTGTAAGACTTTTAGAAGGAAATAAAGAATATATCTGTTGCAAATATTTTCCCTTACTATGTCATTTGCCTTTTATTTATTTTTAAAAATATTTTTATTGATTGCAGAGAGAAAGGGGAGGAGGTAAGATATAGAAACGTCAATAAGAGAGAATCATTGAATGGCTGCCTACTGTATGCCCCCCACTGGGGATGGAGCCCGCAATCAGGGCATATACCCTGACTGGGAATCGAACCATGACCTCCTTGGTTCATAGGTTGATGGGTGATATATTTATCTTTTTAAAAATAAATTTCCATTGAATTTAGGCTGAGAAAGGTCTTTAGTACCATGAGATAAGTATTAGCCTATATTTTCTTTTAGTTTATTTATGGTCATTTAACTCTTTATCTAGAATTTGAGTATGATGATTAGTAGTGATCAACCTTCATTTTCCTCATATAGTTGTATTTTTGTTCCACTGCCATATCTAATTAATCCATCCTGTTCCTATTGTGTTACAATATTTTATTTTGAAATAATTTTAGATGTATAGAAGAGTTGCACAGATAGAACAGTGTGCTCCTGTATCCAAGATTTCAAACCCTGACTTTAGTAAATTCCTGCACGTGTTTCCTTCCACTTTTAGTCTTTGGTCAGGTCCATGCAATACATTTTAGAAACATGTTTATTCAAAATAGTAAAAAAACAAAAATTTTGTGTGTATCTAAAAAAACAATCTTATTATTTCCAGATTTCAGAGACGATTTTTATTTTGTTTGGTTTTCTTTTCTCCTAAATATTCTACAATAAGCACTTTTTTTTTTTTTTTTAACCTCTTCACGTTTTATTTCTACGTCTGCCCCTGGGATATTAGTCCCAGTAACAGACCTGAAGGCTGCTTGTGTTCCGTCTTGGTGCTCACACCTGTCTCCTGCACCTACGCCCAGGGCTGCCCACTGGGGGCAGATGGGCACCCAGGGTGCTGGGGGCTTGGGGAGCAGGAGGCCTGCTGTGGCTCTAGGCAGGCGAGTGGCAGTAAGCACTTTACTTTTATAATGAAAAAGCCAATAAGCATTATTTTAAGGAATAATGTGGGGACATTTAACTGTTTAGAAAAATGGTTAAGAATAACTCATTCAAAAATTTCAGCTAAGTGATGTTTTGTTCCAAACAGTTTCCCACTCATGCCTTTAGAGTTCATTAATAATTGTAACCACTTGGGAACAGAGCCTTCCACCAAGTAAAATCAGTATAAATATCAGTGTAAATACACTGATGCTGGTCAGTCTTCTAAACGATTCCTCAAGGTCATAAAGATCTCCACTACTTTTTCTACTCTTAGGCTTAGGGAAACATAGGCAATATTAGAAGCACCATATGAGAGAGCTTCTGGGGAGTGTTAGCACAGTCTTCCCCAAGTGAAGGCTTCATCTATAGTAGCTATATGCCAAATAAATCAGTCTGCACCAGTGGAATGGACACTCAAGGACCAATGCTTTCCTAGCAGAGATCGCTGGGAGAATTCCTGACAGAATTAAGCAAAAAGGATCAGTGTACTTAGAGTGTCTATTATGTGATATCAATGAAACAAACTTTTTGGTAAAAACATAGGACACAGGCCTAAGCCATAGTACCTATAATGACAAAGCTGGGAAATATAGGGCTCCAACACAAACTGAAGAAATTGGTAGAAAAAGGTTTTTCTACTTTGGCTTTTTAAAAATTAATAGACTTTTTTTGGAGCACTTTTGGGCTTACAGAAAAATTGAACAGGAAGTACAGAGTTCCCATACAGTCTCTCATCCTCCCTATCACCGTTTCCCCTATCATTAACATCTCGCATTATTATGGCACATTTGTTACAATTGATGAGCTAATATTGATTCATTATTAACAACTGAAGTCCACTGTTTACATCAGGGTTCACTCTTTGTGTTGTTCATTATATAGGAATGAAAATTATAATTATCTGTTATCTACGATTACAATATCATACAGAATAGTTTCCCTCCCCTAAAAATTCCTTATAGTCCACCTATTCATCCCTCCCTACCTCTCACCCTGAGCCTTTGACAACCACTGATGGTTGGAATAATACAGTGTGTAGCCTTTTCAGATTGGTTTCTTTCATACAGCACTATGTGTGTATGTTTCCATTGTGTCTTTTTAAAAATATGTTTTTATTGATTTCAGAGAGGAAGGGAGAAGGAGAGAGAGAGAAACATCAATGATGAGAGAGAATCATTGACTGGCTGTCTCCTGCAGGCCCCCTACTGGGGATCAAGCCCAAAACCCAGGCATGTTCTCTGACTGGGAATCAAACTGTGACCTCCTGTTCATAGGTTGATGCTCAACCACTGAGCCACATCAGCTGGGCTCCACTGTGTCTTTTTAGGGCTTGATAGCTCATTTCTTTTTATGGCTGAATAATATTTCATTGCATAGATGTACCAGTTTGTTCAATCAGTCACCTACTGAAAGACATCTTGGTCAAATTTTGTCAGTTATGAAAAGCTGCTATACACATTGTATGAAGGTTTTTATGTGAACATAAGTTTTCAACTCATCTAGGTAAGAGTGTTTTCTAAGAAACTGCCAAACTGTTTTCCAAAGTAGCTGGACCATTTTGCATTCCCACCAGCAATGAATGAGAGTTCCTGGTGCTGCACCTACTCACCACACAGGCCACACATACAAACTCAAGATATTGGTAAAATGATATGGACGAAAGAATAGTTTTTCCATTTTTAAAATAATTCTTAATATTTACTTAAAGGAAAACTCCCCAAACAAAATGAACTGCTTAAAAGTATATGTATGCATCGCCCTGGCTAGTCTGGCTCAGTTGGTTGGAATATTGTCCCAGGCAGCAAAGGGTCAAAGGTTCGATCCCCAGTCATGGTACATACCTAGTAGTAGTGGGTTTGATCCCCGGTTGGGGCAGGAGGCAATTGATCAGTGTTTCTCTCTAGAATCAATGTTTCTCTCTCCTTCCTTCCTCTCTCTAAAATTAATAAAAACATATACTTGGGTGTGGATTTTTTTTTTTTTTTTAAAGCATCATGTCCCCAAGTCACTTAATCTATTCCACTGCTTGGTAAAGTTATTTATTGTATGTTGGTTGTCTTCAGAGAGCTACATGATTCATCTCAGACTCTGTTGGTATTCTCCATGGCTTTGACTCAGATCCTAGCAGAGTGGGTCCATGATCTAATGAATCATTGGCATTCCTGATTGCCGTAATACTATGATTTCCCTACTGTCTCTATTCCTTGCTCCACCCCAGATCATTCATTTAAGTTATCAATGTTCTTTATACTTGAGTAATATCAAACTATACACTGTTACAGTGGTGACAAGTTAATTACATAGTTATTAAGAGATAATGTGTGAGTAGTAACATAAGTTATCACGTAATTACCTTTGTTCTCAGAGGCACTGCCATGTAATTAAAGCAAGCCGGATATAATATTTTGCAGCAACTAACAGTGCTGAATTAGATATTCCTGCTGTCCTGCTCCCTCTAATAAATTTGCTCTCAGTAATTTGTGGGTCAATTTGATTTTTCAGTTCTTTGTTCATTTTCCCATCTTCCTTAGATATCTACACATTAGTGATGATTTATGTGCTCTCTAGGACTGGCCTGCTATATGTATGTTTTATACCAATTGTTACCAGGTACATGCTGCCACATGGCACATGAAACAGTCAACTTAAAAGCTGCATTTTTCTTATTACCTGCAGCTACTTGAGGTAAGAAAATAAGATATAAATTAAAAATTTGACTAATCTGAATCCTGAATTTACTAGACTCATGCCACTACCACTCCTATACTTGACTTTTATTATAAGTAGCAAATGAAAAAAAAACTAAAAACTTAGAATGCTAAGTACTTTAATTTATTCAATCAACCAACAGTTATTGAATGTCTACCATCACTAGGTGCTGCGCTATAGACATCAAAGGATTCAAAGATAGATAAAAGATAGTGTTTGACCTTGAGGATTTTATAGTTTCAGAAGAGAAAGTTACATCAATACTTTAAAAACAGTCCTGGCAGAAGTGTGCAGCATGAACTTACTAGGAAAGACTTGGCAGAGATCAAAGAAGAGGCGACGACAATGTTCTAGGAGTGTTTCTCAAAGTGTGCTCCCTGAACCAGCAACTTGCTGTCGCATCTCCTAAGCCCAAATCAGGCCTAACAAACCAGGAGCTTTGAGGACAGGGCCTACCAACATGTCTTTTGACAAGCCCTCAGGTGATTCTGATGCATTCTCAAGTTTGAAAAACAATGTTGTAGGTGACGGGTAGTAAGTTTAGCAAAGAGAATAAGCAGACTTAGTGATTTGACATGGGTGCTGATCAAAGTTAAAAACTTAAGAGCAATTCTGCCCTAACCGGTTTGGCTCAGTGGATAGAGCATAGGCCTGCGGACTGAAGGGTCCCAGGTTCGATTCCGGTCAAAGGCATGTACCTTGGTTGCAGGCACATCCCCAGTGCGGGGTGTGCAGGAGGCAGCTGATCGATGTTTCTCTCTCATCGATGTTTCAAACTCTCTATCCCTTTCCCTTCCTCTCTGTAAGAAAATCAATAAAATATATTTAAAACACACACACACACACACAAACTTAAGAGCAATTCTGTGGCTTAAAGCTTAGGAAACTGTGGGAAATGAAACAGAATATGTCCCAGGCTCAGTTCACACCAAGTGCTCTTCACCGAGATTCCAATTGCTTCTCTGTGGAGGAGCTACTTTTTACCCCACTCCACCTGCCAGTGGAGGAATAGCAGTAAAATTCTAGATAGGACAGGACAAAGGTGCTGTTGTTTGATGCACTGGATTTTCCACGGGGCATTATGGCAAGTCAAATTTATCATTATTTTTCAATTGAATTTATTGAGGTGACATCGGTTAAAATTTATACAGGTTTTAGGTATACAATTCTACAATATCATCTGTATATTGTATTGTGTGTTTACTACTCAAAGTCAAGTCTTCCTTCATTTATCCCTCCTTTCCTTTCTTCTTCCTCCCCCCTCATCAGTTTTTTCTTTGCTTAATCCCTTCACCCTTCTCACCCAGCCCCCAATCCCCTCCCCTCTGACAGTTGTCAGTGTGTTCTCAGTATCCATGAGTCTGTTTCCACTTCGTTTGTTAGTTTATTTTGCTCATTAGATCTACAGGTAAGTGAAAACATATGTACTTGTCTTTCTCTGACTGGCTTATTTCACTTAGCATAATACTGTCCAGGTACATCTATGCTATCGCAAAGAGTAAGATTTCCTTATTCTTTTTTACAGCTGAGTAGTAGTCCATTGTGTAAATGTACCATAGCTTTTTTATCCACCCTTCTACTGATAGGCACTTGAGCTGCTTCCAAATCCTGGCTATTGTAAATAATGCTGCAGTGAACACAGGGGTGCATATATTCTTTCAAATTAGTGTTCTGGGTTTCTTTGGAAATATTCCCAGAAGTAAAATTGCTGGGTCATTAGAAAGTTCCATTGTTAATTTTTTGAAGTAATTCCATAATGCTTTCCACAGTGGTTGTACCAATCTGCATTCCCACCAACAGTGCCCAAGGGTTCCTTTTTCTCCTCATCCTTGCCAGCACTTGTTGTTTGTTGAATTATTGATTATAGCCATTCTGATAGGTGTGAGGTGATCTCTCATTGTGGTTTTAATTTGCATTTCTCTGATGATTAGTGACGTTGAGCATCATTTCATGTCTATTGGTCATCTGTAGGTCCCCTTTGGAAAGTGTCTATACAGGTGTTCAGGTCCTTTGCCCATTTCTTAATTGGATTATTTGTGTGTGTGTTGAGTTTTATAAGTTCCTTATAAATTTTGGATAGTAAGCCTTATCAGATGTATTAGCAAATATGTTCCCCCATTCAGTGTGTTGTCTTTTATTGATGGTTTCTTTGTTTTGCAAAAAATTTTTAGTTTGATATAATCCCATTTGTTTATTTTGTTTGTTTCCCATGTCTGAGGCACTATATCAGGAATAAATATTGCTATGAGAAATGTCTCAGATTTCACTGCCTATGTTTTCTTCTAGGATTTTTATGGTTTTGAGTCTAACATTTGAGTCTTTAATCCATTTTGAACTTATTCTTATGTATGGTGTAATATTTTCTTGCAATCCTTTGTATTTCTTTGGTGTCAATTGTTACTTCTCCTCTTTCATTTCTGATTTTATTTACTAGTATTTGGGTCTTCTTTTTTCTTTTTTTTTTTTTAATATATTTTTTATTGATTAAGATATTACATATGTGTCCTTGTCCCCACGTTACCCTCTACCCCCCACCCCCCCCCACCCCCGCTCATGCCCTCACCCCCCCGTTGTCCATGTCCATTGATTAGGCCTATATGCTTGCATATAAGTCCTTTGGTTGATCTTTCCCCCTTACCCCCACCCTCCCCTACCTTCCCTCCAAGTCCCGACAGTCCAATCAATGCCTCTCCGTCTCTGGATCAGTCCTTGTTCATCAGCTTATGTTGTTCATTATATTCCACAAATGAGTGAGATCATGTGGTATTTATCCGCTCTCCAGTTCCATCCATGCTGTGGCAAATGGTAAGAGTTCCTTTTTCTTCTTCCTCTTCTTAAAGAATACCTTTCAGCATTTCATATAATGCTGGTTTGGTGGTGATGAACTCCTTTAGCTTTTTCTTATCCGTGAAGCTCTTTATCTGACCTTCTATTCTGAATGATAGCTTTGCTGGATAAAGTAATCTTGGTTGCAGGTTCTTGCTATTCATCACTTTGAATATTTCTTGCCACTCTCTTCTGGCCTGCATGGTTTCTGTTGAGAAATCAGCTGACAGTCGTATGGGTACTCCCTTGTAGGTAACTGACTGTCTTTCTCTTGCTGCTTTTAAGATTCTCTCTTTATCTTTTGCTCTTGGCATTTTAATTATGATGTGTCTTGGTGTGGTCCTCCTTGGATTCCTTTTGTTTGGGGTTCTCTGCGCTTCCTGGACTTGTAAGTCCATTTCTTTCACCAGGTAGGGGAAGTTTTCTGTCATTATTTCTTCAAAAAGGTTTTCAATATCTTGCCCTCTCTCTCCTTCTGGTACCCCTATAATTCTGATGTTGGTACGCTTGAAGTTGTCCCAGAGGTTCCTTACACTATCTTCATATTTTTGGAATCTCTTTTCTTTTTTCTTTTTCGGTTGGGTATTTTCTGTTTCTTTGTATTTCAAATCTTTGACTTGATTCTTGGGATCCTCTTTTCTGCTGCTGGATCTCTGTAAATTATTCTTTATTTCAGTCAGTGTATGCTTAATTTCTAGTTGGTCCTTTTTCATGTCCTCCATGGTCTCCCTATACTTATTGAGGGACTCATTAAATTTATCGGCGGTTTCCATAAAATTCTTGAAAAACCTTATAAACGTGGCCTTGAACTCTATATCCAATCGTTTGCTTTCCTCCATTTCTGCCATTTGTGACCTGTTTCTTTGTCTCCGCATTTTGGCAGCTTCCCTGTGTTGATAGAGTGGCCCTGTGCGCCAGGTGTCCTGTAGGGCCCAGTAGCTCAGCCTCCCCAGTTACCTGGGGTGGACACTCTTGGTGCACTCTTGGTGCCTTGGTTGTTGTAGAATCACTGGGAGGAATTGACCTCCAGGCCAATTGGCTGTGAGAATCAGCTGTGTCTAAAGTGGGAGAACTTCTGTGCTGAAGACACCCTTCTGGGGCAAGACTTGCTTCAGTGGGGCTTTGGTGCTCACTGAGTCTGCTCCCTGAGTGTGTCCCTTATGGATCTGAGGAGTTGCAGTCTGGATGGACCCCCTCTGACCACTGGGTACAGTGGCTCCTGGATCTAAGGAGGTGCTAATTCAGCCTCTGCCTGAGGCCACACAGCAGGAGCCACGAAGAGGCTCAGCTGTGAAGCAATGCAAGCCGCTGCGGGGCCTTGGGCCTTCTCTTGGAAGTTCAGGGTCTGCCTGGTTCGGCTGCAGTTAGGTACATTCACATGCAAAAGCCTCTGCCGCAGCCTGGGTGGGGCGGGGTCTCAGGGAGTCAAAGGGCGGAGAAAGCAGCCATGGCCGATTCTCCGCCCGGAGTCGCGCGTCTCAGTGTCCCGGTAACGGCTGCAAGCACCTCTGAGGGAAAGCCGCCCTCAAGTTCGCTCGCTGCCGGACAGACCAGCCTCTCCCTGTATGAGTCCTGGGTCCCCAGAGACTTCCCGGAACCAGAGTTCAGAGCAGTCAGGAGCTTGTGACTCAAAAAGTCAGCCGCGTCCTCAGGTGCTACCCCCTTTCCTCGCGCGCGCGCCGCGGTACCTCTGCACTTCACCTCCGCAGCGCCTCTGGCTCTCAGCGTGCTTTTCTTTCCTTCTAGTTGTAGAATTTACACTCAGCCAGCCTTCCTGTTGTTCTGGATGATGTTTGCTCAGTCCTTTGCGGTAATTTTCAATTGTTGTGTGAGGCGACAATTTCCCGGTGTTTACCTATGCCGCCATCTTAGTTGCTCTCCTCTTCTTTTTTCTTGATGAGTATGGTTTGTCAGTCTTATTTATGTTTTCAAAGAACCAGTTCTTGGTTTCATTGATCTTTTGTATTGTTTTCTTTAGACTCCATTTAATTTATTTCTGCTCTGATCTTCATTATTTCCTTACTTCTACTCTGGGCTTTGTCTATTGTTCTTTTACCAGTTCCTTTAAGTGTAAAGTTAGACTGTTTATTTGTGATTTTTGTTGTTTCTTAAGGTAGGTCGGTAATGCTATGAATTTCCCTCTTAGGACTTCTTGCAGTGTGTCCCACAGATTTTTGGGTTGTTGTGTTTTCATTTTTATTTGTTTCAAGGTATCTTTTGATTTCTTCCTTGATCTCATTGTCAACCCATTCATTGTTTAGTAACATGTTATTTAGCATCCATGTCTTTGTGTGTTTTGCAGTTTTTATCTTGAATTGATTTCCAGTTTATGGTCACAGAAGATGCTTGATATGATTTCAATCTTCTTAAATTTATTGAGACATGTTCTGTGTATGAACATGTGGTCTATTCTATAAAATGTTCATGTGCACTTGAAAAGAATATATATTCTGCTGCTTTGGGGTGAAATGCTCTGAAATATTAAATCCATCTGATTGAGTGTATTACTTAAGGCCACCGTTCCCTTGTTGGTTTTGTCTGTAAGATCTATCCATTGATGTCAATGGGTGTTAAAACCCCCTACTATGACGTATTACTGTCAATCTGTCCCTTTATGTCCATCAAGATTTGCTTTACATATTTAGGTGCTCCTATGTTGGGTGCATAAATGTTTACAGGGTTATATCCTCTTGTTGGATCAATCCCTTTATCATTATGCAGTATCCTTCTTTGTCTTGTACTATAGCCTTGGTTTTTAAAGTTTATTTTGTCAAATATAAGTATTGCTACCACAGCTCTTCTTTCATTTCTATTTGCATGAAATATCTTTTTCTATCCCATCACTTTTAGTTTCTGTGTATCTTTTGTTCTGATATGGGTCTCTCATAGACAGCATATATATATATATATATATATATATATATATATATATGGATCTTGATTTTTTAAAAATATATTTTTATTGATTTCAGAGAGGAAGGGAAAGGGAGAGAGATATAGAAACATCAATGATGAGAGAAAATCATTGACCACCTGTCTCTAGCACGCCCCACATCGGGGATCAAGCCCACATCTGGGGCATCTAACTGTGCCCTCCTGGTTCACAGGCTGACACTCATCCACTGAGCCATGCCAGCCATGGGTCTTGCTTTCTTAACCATTCAGCTACCTTATGTCTTTTGATTGGAGCATTTAAGCCATTTACATTTAAAGTGATTATTGATAAGCACATATTAATTGCCATTTTGTTCTTTTAACTATATTCCTGTTTTTCTCCTTTTACTTCTTAAATCAGGCCCTTTAAAATTTCTTATAATACTGGTTTGGTGGTAACAAACTCTTTTAGCTTTTTCTTCTCTGCAAAGCTCTTTATTTCTCCCTCAATTTTATATGATAGCCTTGCTGGGTAAAGTAGTCTTGGTTGTAGGTCCTTGCTTTTCATCATTTTGCATATTTCATGCCAATTCCTTCTGGCCTGAAATGTTTCTGTGAGAGCTCATTTGTAGGTAACTTACTGCTTTTCTCTTGCTGCTTTTAAGAGTCTCTGTCTTTAATTTTTGCCATTTTAATTATGATGTGTCTTGGTGGAGGTCTCTTTGGGTTCCTCTTGTTTGGGACTCTCTGCACCTCCTGGACTTATACGTATGTTTCCTTCACTGGGTTAGGAAAGTTTTTGGTCATTATTTCTTCAAATAGGTTCGTAATCCCTGGCTCTCTCTCGTCTCCTTCTTGTATCCCTATGATATGGATATTGTTATGCTTCATGTTGTCCCAAAGTTCCCTTTCACAATCCACATTTAAAAAAAATGTTTTTATTGATTTTAGAGAGAGAAGAAAGGAGAAGGAGAGATAGAAACATCTATGAGAGAGAAACATTGATTGCTGTCTCCTGCACACCCCCTACCTGTAATTCGGGCATGTGCCCTGACTGCAAATCGAACCGGTGACCTCCTGTTGCATGGAATGATGCTCAACCAACTGAGCCACACCTGCCAGGCTCCCCATTCTTTTAAATTCTTTTCTCTTTTTGATTCTCTGATTGGGTGTTTTTCCTACCTGTCTTCCAAATTGCTGACTTGCCCTTCTACTTCATCCAACCTACTTTTTATTCCTTCCAGTGTATTTTTGATGTCAGATATGGTATTCTTCATTTCTGACTGGTTCGTTTTCATGCTGTTGTAGTTCTCACTACGTTCCAATCATCTTTATAATTACTACTTTGACCTCTATATCTGATAAATTACTCTTGGCAAACTAAATTTAGAAATCCACTGGATAACTTCAATATATTCTGTGAAATATTGATTGGAGCCTCTGACCTGCTTGCCACTGTTTATTACAGTAGAAACTGATGTTCAGTATTATGATACTGAGAATTAGTTTTCATATTTTTACTACAGGTACTTAGGACAATGGATATTAGATGCTACCTCCTTTCCTAAGATGTGTTCTCCCCATATTTATCTCTATTTTAAGTAACAGTAAGAAAAAGGTAGCTGTGATCAGTTGTTTCTCTGTCACTGGATTAGTCACATATACATGCTAGCATGGATTAATTTTAAATCAAATGACTTGATACTAAAGTATGGCCTACCCTGCAATTTCCTGACTCACTTCATTCTTTTTGATAAAATCCTTCAAAAACCACTTTCTTAGATATACTGACTAGAATGGTTTTTATTTAATGGTAGGGGGCAAATTTGTTTGCAGCTGGTAATGTGATTTATTTATTCATCCATATGACTGACATTTACTCAGTAGCAACTCTGTGCCAGGCACCATGTTGGGTTCTGGGGATACACTAGTGATTAAGACACATACTACTCTCTTGAAGCTTATATTTTAATTGGGGAGATAAAAACACATAATAAATTAGTAATTAAAATAATAAGTAAAATAATTCCAGAGAGTATTAAGTGCTATTAAGGAAAAAGACTATATGTAGCAGTAGAGAATAACAGTGAAAGGATCCATGTTATTTACAATGATTAGAGAAGAGGTGACTTTTAAGTTGAGGCTAGAGAAAGAGATAGCCATGTAAAGAGTAGATGGAGAACACTAGGCAAAGGGATCTCTGTGCATAAAAGTATCTAAGGCCTGAAAGAAGATCAGTATAGCCAGAGGACCCAAACAAAGGTAGAGTGGCATGAAATGCACTTGTAAGGATAGAAGGCCATATAGATCCTCTTAGGCCACAATAGGAGCTTAGATTTTTAGTCTAAGTGCAACTATAAGCCACTGAAAGGTTGTAAGCTGGGGGGGGGGAAGGGGGGATGAAATAATTCAATTTCTTCCTAAAATGATTATTTTGACTACAGTATAGAAATGAAATAGTTCAAGAGAAAGTAAAGTATGGAGATCAGCTAGGAAGCTATTGTAGTAAGTAGAAAACAGGCCTGAGCTAAAGTCCTGGCAAGAAAGTAGATGAATTAGACCTTAAAATTGAGTCAAAAGAACTCACTGAAGACTGAACAGAGGAAAAGGAAGCCATCAAGAATGACTCCTAGGTTTCTAGCTTGAGATATAGGGTGTTTGATGTTCTGTGTATTGTGTCATGCTGCAGGGAACATTTAAAAAGGGGGTAGACATGGCATGAAAACATACATGTTTGTAGAGCCCAGCCATCAATTACTCTTTTGAAAAATAATTACTTCACCTCCAGTATTGCTGAGGAGTCAGTAGATGTGTTTTGTCCTATAAATCAACCTTTATAACTAATTGGACCAAAGGGAAGGCATCTGACCCACGAGCAAACAACTTAAAGTTCTTCCCGGATCCTACTTATTAATTAAGCTAGCCTAGTATTCTCTTTCAGGAGCCAGAATGGAAAGCAAAGACCAGGAAACTGATTGTGAAGTAGGAAGAAGCAGACATGCAATGCAGCTGAGTAACATTAATGTGTAAATACTGGAATGACAGTCCATGAATGTCTGCTGTTGGGGTCTCTAGAACTGATTCCAATCTAGAATTACCATCTGTCTCCACTCTCAGTGAAAACTTGTTTAGTTTGGCTATTGTTTGAGATTTCTTTTATAATAATGAATCCTTACTATGAAACATTATTTCATTTAACTTTCATAATAACCCAAATGAGGTAAGTACTCATTACTCTCATTTTTACTTAAATAAATGTTTTTATTGATTTCAGAGAGAGGAGAGAGAGAGATAGAGGGATAGAAACATCAATGATGAGAGAGAATCATTGATTGGCTGCCTCCTGCATGCCCCCTACTGGGGATCGAGTCCATAACATGGGCACGTGCCCTGACTGGGAATCGAGTTGTGACTTTATGGTTCATGGGTTGATGATCAACCAGAACCACATGGGCTAGGCATCCTCATTTTTATAGGTGAGGAAACTGAGGCTTAGAGATGTTAATGGTCCATAGTCCCACAACTAGTTAATGATAGTACCAGGGCTCAAACCCATGACTTCTAACCCACTATTTCCCTTAATGCTTTGTGCTTCCTTAAAAACAAAAAATCCTTAGAAGCTAGATGAAATGGGTTTCTGTTCCTTTTGACCAAAGGAGTCAGAAGAAAAGTCCCTTAAAGCCAAAGCATGACTGCCCTACTATATCTTACCCTGCCTTCCATGCCAACAGCTCCTTCACATATTTGTCATTCTTAAGAAAATTAAAGAGAACAAAATAAATTATTGTATTGTGGGGGATTCTGAAATGTGCATATAAAAATAGTATGATGTCTATATATATAAAAGCCTAAGCGACCATTCAACCGGTAGCTATGACGTGCACTGACCACCAGGGGGCAGATGCTCAATGCAGAGGCATGGGAACATGGCACAGACTGATGAATCTCAGAGGGAAGTGGGGAGGGTGGGAAGAGACTAACCAAAGATCTTATATGCATACTAGGGGCCAGGTGTAGGGATTCATGCACCAGTGGGTCCCTCGGCCTGGCCTGCAGGGATCGGGCCAAAACCAGCTCTCTGACATCCTCTGAGGGGTCCCGGATTGTGAGAGGGCGCAGGCCAGGCCAAGGGACCCCACCGCTGCATAAATTCGTGCACTGGGCCTCTAGTATTATAATAATACATCCATATCCTTTCTTTTACCTCTGACTGTCTTTGAATATTTTAATATAGAATAAAGATCCAAATACTACTGTGAAAAAAACAATTTCCTCCTTTACTTGCTGAAAAATTAAAAGAAAAAGCTCTGGTGGTTCCCTCTTACATAACAAAATTTTACAACTTGCTTGGCTTACATGGCATTTGAAAGGCAAAGAAAACCCTGCAATATCTTTCACTGTCCTTTTTAACAGAGTCTGTTACTCAAAGGCTGTAGACCTGGTCATCCCTCAGATATCGTTATTTTTATTAGTCATTAAGGCAGGGGCTGGGGCAGTAGTGCAAGAAGGCAAAAGAAGTTTACTGTAAGGCACTGAATAAATATTGTTTACAAGGTTATATTCTTGATTTTAGTCCTAGGTTTCACTTAACTTTGAGAAGATATGAGAAGACTAATTTTAAACATAATGATCAAACTTATTTTTAATAAATTTTCAGTTTTGCGTTCCTCATCATGGGTGAGTGATTTTATTTTCAAACGTGACGTTTTTCTAGCCATTTGCAAGAGGGCAGATAGTGTTTATTTGAATACCTTTCGTCAAGGTCATTAGCGAAGTCAGTTTCTGTAGAAGGTGAGCAACTCACCTTGTCCAAACCCTTATCTTTTGCACGGCTGTGCATTCACTTTTATCTGTACTATGATGACTAATTTATAGCAGGACAGAGTATTTCAGATTCTTCTTTAATGAAGGAAGGTATTTTAAAACAAGGGTGACAGTAACACTTTTATGTGTTTGGATCCTGTTGTGTTACAAAAATATTTAAGTTTAATAAAGATGCTAACCAGCCCTGGCTGGGTGGCTCAGTTGATTAGAATGTCATCCGATACACCAGAAGGTTTTGGGTTAGATTCCGGTCAGAGCACGTACCTAGCTGTTGTGGGTTCGATCCCCGGCTGGGGCATGTTTTGGAGGCAACTGATAGATGTTTCTCTCTCACATCGATGTTTCTCTCTCTCTCTCTCAAAATTTATGAAAACACATCCTCAGGTGAGAATTAAAAAAGAAAAAAGATGTTTACCAGATTTTTTTTCTACAAAGACGTGTTTTAAATATTTTATAATTGCTTTACTACTTCCCTGAAATTGATTTTTCAGAAAAAGCATGTACTGCTGCTGGTACGAGTACAAGATCACCGTCTCTTTACCTGGTGTTTTAGTGTTGGCCTAATTACTGAGTGAGAGTCTGAAAAGCCTTTACCCATAAATTCATATACTTAACAAGTCACAACCTTGAAATCTTGCTCTACCTGAAAGCACCATTAAAAGTGCTTGACTATTATAACTAGAGGAAATTTTTAATAAAAGCTAATTAAGCTACAAAACTCCCAAGTGGTTAACTGATTTTAGGGGCTAAATTTCTGGTACTTCTAATTATCCCTGATGGCTTTACTTAGTGTTTCACAACCATGACAGATGACAGTGAAAAACTGCAGCGAAATTCATCCACCCTGACACTGCTAACCACCGGCTTCTCCCTCTCCAAGTAAAATCAATACTCTGTTTGAGTAAACACGTTTACAGCTTTATTAGGATGTCTTGCTTGTTCTGTAACAGCTACTTGAAGCTGTGGTAACAAATCGACTCAACTCAGTTAAACCTAGAGAGCTGGGTAAGAGGCCCATCGATAAGGTTGTTATAAAAATAAACTGCAGGAGATCAGAAAGCTGGAGCAAACAGTCTGGTAAATGTCAATATTTTCCCTTACAGAGGATGACAAAAACAGTGAGATCATGTGCAAAGTCTTTTTTCCTCTTAAAAATGTTTCTTGTTTCACTGGATAAAGATTTCTACTTTTTGTGCACAATTCTTCTGAGTGAAATTTTTGCTTCCTAATTCCCATGTGCATCTGGAACAGGAAGCTGGTGTAAATACTTGCTATGTTTCCTGCCATTTCAGATTATTTTCCTTCATATTTAGAGGCTTATGTTGGTCTTCACTGACTATAAAATGACCTCATTCAAATTATCTGGAATGCTTGTGGTGGTTCAATCTTACCTGCTTTTATTAATGAAACAAAACATTTTGTCATCTGCAGTGGGAGGTCATTTCAATGCACTGTTCACTCTTGCTATAATAGCTGTGAGACCTGATGTTGTATCTTCCAAACTCGCCTTCCATACTGAAGCATTTTACAAGAGCAAACTGTTAGCTTCAGACAGGCTGCACAACCTCCTGACTAGTGGTAGTACATAAAAATACCTGCTACCTATTAGGAGCAAACCTCCATGGTGTCTATAGCTCTACCAAATAAGAACTCATATACCCTCTTTTAGACGTTCACAGGTTGCTCAAAGAACTAACATCTGGCAGGAAATTCCCACTTCAATTTGGCTAGCTTAGACTACCCAGATGTGACAAAGTAATGGTCTCCCCCCACTCCCCCTGCTGAAAAGTTCTCAGATGTAAACTTGTTTTTCACATCCTATGTAGTCTGGTTAGTAAAACTTTGTTTTGTTTCATATTGACTACCAACAAGTCATGAATTTCAAGTAACAACTCATGACCCATATGTTAAACAACACAGATTTTTCTGGAAAAAGGAAATCAACAAACATTAAATTCTGAGATAACTTAAAAAGCTACTGTGCCTGCCAGGGTAAGGTCTGACCTAGCAGGCATTTGCATAATGAAAACCAAAGCCTAAGTGGTGTCAGATGGTGCAGTGACTGACATGGACAGGAAGTCAATTCAGAGCAAAGGTTCCTCTGCAATAACAGCCCAGCCCAACACACCTCCCACACAAAGTGAGCAACTGAGCCACACGGTGTAATGCGCTAGTGCGGTAGGTGCTCAGTGCGATGACTATGAGGATAACTTATTTCCTCTTTCTGGGGTTGAAAATGGAAACCTGTCAAATTCTATTACCTTGGCATTGCATTTGAATTAAAAAAAAAAATCAGAGAATCTTTTAAATGCCCCCAATTCAGGAAAGAAGCTCTTGCAGAGTATCCATAAGCACGGTTTTACTCTTAGAGATAAGGTTTCCTTCTCCCCCAACTCCTTCCAAAATACTGCTGTAAAGATCATTCCTCCTCGTGGAACAAAACTGTACAAGATCAGGTTAGCATTCTGATTTTAAACCTAATGTGTGATCTCTTGATGTGGTTCCCAAAATAAAATTTTAGCATATGCTTCTGTTTACTGTTAAAGCAAAACATCTTGGATACCCACATGTCAAGAAAAACTACATCAAAGGCTTTTATCCATTTGGGACATTGACTCGACTTATATAATTCCAAGAGGCCTTTATAAAAGACTGCTTAACTGACAACCTTCATTTGGGTTATGAACATGTGTAATTACTGGCTCATGAGTTAATGAGCCAGGAGATCTGGCTTCTCCTATGGAGTATTTGCCATTGGCTCTCATTCTCTGGGCCTCGCTTTCCTCATCTATCAAATGGGGCTTTTCAACAGAGCGTGGTTTCATGCCTAACATTAACCCATCCCAGGAGTCGCTTCATGAGCCATCAAATAAAATGTGAATACGGCCATATGGGGATTTGTTTAATCTCATTTTCATGCTGATTCAGATAAGACCTCATTTGAACACAGTTTCATTACTGAAAACAGTCTGAAAACGTGAAAAACTGAAAATATGATCTTTAAAAATACTCACTTTCGGCAATGACATTTTAAGCAATATGTTAAAGACCCATCGATGCAAAGTCTTAGCTGCTGGATAAAGGAGATGATAGTAAGCTTATTTATGTGAGCTTATTTATGTCCTAATTCATTAGCAAGATAACAAATTTTGTTAATATTTACCTCAATTCAAAAGCCTGTATTTTATCAACTGACAACTCCTGACAGCAGGGTGGTTCTAAAATTTTAAGAGCACTTGATGACAGAAACTGATTTTAATTTGTCATCTATTTCATGGGCTGGAAATAAAATATACACATCTTAACTCTATAAAATGTCAATGATAGCTGGATAATTAAAGGCAAAATAAATTAAGAGCCTGTGTTTACGCCCCAGATTTGGGAATTCATATATCTGAAGTGAAAATAGGTATGAATTTAGTAATCATGTTGCTAATTTTCATTTGTTTTATTTAGACCTCTGCTGATAGCAAGCAGCCTTACAACATCAGAAGTTACATCTCATACAAATTTGTATGTAGTTTTGAAAATTGTTTCTAATGAGTACTTATCATAGCTAAGACTCTGCTAGGTCCCAAGGTTGGCCAGGCTATGCGTCAGCATTACCAAAATGTGATTTTATTTTTTGATTACATGAATTACAAAGCCAATAAAGATATACTATAACAAATGTTTATTTATTTATTTATTTTTAAAATATATTTTATTGATTATTCACAGAGAGGAAGGGACTGGGATAGAGAGTTAGAAACATTGATGAGAGAGAAACATCGATCAGCTGCCTCCTGCACACCCCCAACTGGGGATGTGACCGCAACCAAGGTACATGCCCTTGACCGGAATCGAACCTGGTACCTTTCAGTCCGCAGGCCGACGCTCTATCCACTGAGCCAAACCGGTTAGGGCTACTATAACAAATTTAAACATCACTTAGACAAAATTAAACTTGAATACATTTAGCTTTATGAAAACTTACTATATTGCTACCTATTTTCATTTCGCTATTAATGATTGATTAAATTTGTTAGGTCAGAGATTGGTACCAGTCTACACACTAGTGTTTAAAAAACCACTTTGGCTCTAACCGGTTTGGCTCAGTGGATAGAGCGTCGGCCTGCGGACTGAAAGGTCCCAGGTTCGATTCCGGTCAAGGGCATGTACCTTGGTTGCAGGCACATCCCCAGTAGGGGGTGTGCAGGAGGCAGCTGATCAATGTTTCTCCCTCATTGATGGTTCTAACTCTCTATCCCTCTCCCTTCCTCTCTGTAAAAAATCAATAAAATATATTAAAAACAAACAAAAAAATACAAAACCACTTTGGCTATTTCAATATACTAATGGAATGCAGTATAACAAAATGATTAGGGGTAAGAACTCTTGGGTCAAACTCTGAGTTTGAATCCTGGCTTTCACTGTGACCTTGGGCAAATTACTTGATCTTCAAACCTCTGAGACCAGAGGAACTGTCCAGCTGAGCCTAGGCCCAGATGCTAATCCCAGATTTGTGAAGCTAAATAAACAGTTGCTGTTTTAGATTAAATAAACAGTTTTTGGGGTGCTGATATGCAGCAAAAGCTAATTGATACATGTTGTATGAATCAGACAGATATGGTAGGTAAAACTGACTCAATCCTTATAATAGCAACTGGGATCACTATTGGATTATAATTAGTTCCATTTGACTTACAAATATTCTAGGCCAGAAAACTGATGCACACATATTTTGTCATGTCTAAGAAAGTTAACTTCAGAAATTTTGCTTATGACATTTCCTCTGGCCCTCTGCAAATAAATAAAATTTTATAAATATCAACTCTGTTTTCTTAGAATAAACTTTCTCAATTATATTCAAATATAGGAACATAAGGTTCATATTTGAGCTTCGGGGTCTGATAACCTAGTGTCTCTGTCTTATCCAAATCTCCAGAAGATAAAGTGCTTTGGATTCCATTACCTGTTTATAACTGCATCTAAATGGAGGCCACCCAGGGTACTAGATCTCTGAGAGAACATTTAATGCTTGTGAGAGATTCCAGACGTCACCCTAAAATCATCCTGTATTCCAGGTGAACCAATGTTATTTCTCTTTTCTGTCATGGCTTGGGAATCAACTGTGCCTCTTGAACTAATATGGGCTTAAGTACTCTTAGGCAGGGTTCTTGAAATGTGGTTCTCCTCCAACGTCAGCTTATCTACATCTCTGAGTGTGTAACACTAGAGTAGCCCATCATAAAGTGTCCTATGACTGTGCAAGGTGTGAGCCCTATTCCCTTTCCCCCTGCATGAACTTGAGCTACTGTCTGTGGTAAATTTCATATTCCTAATGACCAATTCAATTCTATACTTCATTTGATGGTTTTAAGGAAAAGTGCTGCTTAAGAGATGAAACACCAAGATGTCCTACTAGAGTTAAAAGATGAACGGTTATTGTCGCTCTGGGTGGGGTAGGAGTGTGCAGATCTAACCGCAGTTATCAGCAAGTAAGCCCTCTACATACAGTGGGCCATAGCAAGGTTTTGGTTTTTTAAGCAAAGAAGTGCGAGAAATGATATATTTAACACTCGGCATGTAATTTTCTACTCTTCTGAGTCTAACAGCAAAGGAAGAAGGTGGTGCAGAAAAATAAATCATAAGAATTCTGCATCACTTCTTTGCATAGCGCAATGAAGCAGCAATTACGAAGAATGGGAAAGTAAGCTAAAAGTGTTTGGGAACAAACAAAGTGAGAACAGGAAATATGAAGATAATTTAAAGAATCTCAATGGCTGCCAGAAGTATAGGCAGGTGCTACATGGAAAGGAAATAGCATCCCTGTTCTGCTAACTTAAATCTTTTTTTTTCTTTTTTAACCAAAATTCTTTTCTGAACATTAATTAGGAAGTGAAATTAGTGCTCCCTTTTATTAGATGGGAAATAGGATAATTACTTACATTGTGACTGCTAAGTGGCTTTAAGAGTCATATGCATATTCTAGGTAATATCTTTAGGGTAATATACTTTCTCTGCTAAAGTTATGAGAAATTTAAAAATAAAAAGTATTAGAGGCAGGCAGCACAGTTACCTTACCATCCTTCAAAACACTAAACTGTTCTAAGCTATGTAGGGCTCCTAACCACATTTAATGAAGCTTTAAAAAAACCCACACATTTCTATTGATTTCAGAGAGGAAGGGAGAGGAGAGAGAGAAACATCAATGATGAGAGAGAATCATTGATCAGCTGCCTCCTGCATGCCCGGTACTGGGGATCGAGCCTGTAATCTGGCTATGTGCCCTGACCGGGAACCTCCTGGTTCATAGGCTGATGCTCAACCACTGAGCAACACTAGCGGGGCTAATGAAGCTTTTTTAGTTCTAAGAATGTTGGTCCTTAGGTAAGGTCTCTAGTCATTTTTCTGAGAGTAATATCTCTGTGCCTGGCAAAGGCATACTCATTTTTAGTCTAAAGATAATTTGTAGGTCTAGAATAGACCATATTCTTACAATTGCCATAAAAAATTCGACTAAATCATATTAGATTAACATAAGTTCATATTGACAGCCTACTGGAAACATATTGTTAGGTCTCCTTTCATGGTACTTGTTATGATTTTTTTCCTCAGTTTCACTTACTGGGAAGACACAGGGGAAGAGATTTCATCAGGAACAATGACAGTGCCTGTCACAAAATGTTCTCAATGTTTCCATTTGTTACTATGGCAGTGACAAAGAGGGTTCCAAATGAAAGGGCAAACCTGCTGTGACTAAGCGCAGCAGGACAACGGGAAGACATTTCCTCCTGACCTGGGAAATTAGGAAATCGTACTTAGAGATTATAGAATTGTCTCCATTTCCAAGGGTACTATTGTAGCACTTGGGCTTTTGAGGGAGAATGTGAAAAGGGTAGTTCCATGAGAGCTGGCTAGTGACAAATAAAGGGCAAATGTGACAAAGTGTTTAAGAACCCCAAACAGATAGAACAAGGAGGTATGCTCGTAGAGGCTGAAGGGATTTGTCACTGTCACTAAACCCTTGAGATGGAACTATGAATTCAACTTATATACATTTGGGGTATTCATTTTTTTTTTTTTAAATTCAGGAGTTTTTATTGTATTCACAAAGTTGTACAGCCATCACCACTCCCTAATTCCAGAACATTTTCTTTTTTTTTTTTAATTTATTGCTTAAAGTATTACAAAGGGTATTATATATGTGTCCATTTTATCCCCCCACCCTAGACAGTCCCCTAGCCTCCCCTATCCCCCAATGTCTTATGTCCACTGGTTATGCTTATATGCATGCATACAAGTCCTTTGGTTGATCTCTTACCCCCCTACCTCCTGCCCCCCAACCCTCCCCGGCCTTCCTGCTGCAGTTTGACAATCTGTTTGAGGCAGCTCTGCCTCTGTATCTATTATTGTTCAAAAGTTTATAATGGTCTCTATTATCCATGAATGAGTGAGATCATGTGGTATTTTTCCTTCATTGACTGGCTTATTTCACTTAGCATAATGCTCTCCAGTTCCATCCATGACGTTGCAAATGGTAAGAGTTCCTTCCTTTTTAGAGCAGCATAGTATTCCATCGTGTAGATGTAAGGGGTATTCATTTTTAAATTATACATGAAAATGTATGATGTAGCCATATATATTTTATGTGGCTAATAGGAACACATGGTACTCTGGTACTGAGATATGTAATTAGCACAAGGTAGGTAAGGGGATGCTTTATCCAAGAAGTTAAATTTGGGAATGATATATTGTTATGCAGAGTCACAAAAGACAGAAACACTCTTAAGCCAGCAAAAATTGAAAGTAATAGGAGCACATATTAACTATCTAAAGATAGAATGTGTCACTCAGAAAGGAGATCTATATATATAAAAGGCTAATATGCAGTGTGTCCCCTCAGGAGTTTGACCAGGAGACCAGGAGTTTGATCGCTTGCTATGACGTGTGCTGACCACCGGGGGGCGGCACGGAACATGGCAGGCAACCAGTGGCGGCAGGGCACTGAGGGAGTGAGGAAAGGAGGAGGCAGGGAGGCAGGGAATCTGATCGGCCCTGATCTCTGGCCAGGCCTAGGGACCCTACCTGCGCATGAATTTCATGCACTGGGCCTCTAGTATATTAATAATCAGGCAAGAAAACAAAGAAAAAGGAACTACACAGTAAATGTAAAACTTGTCATTGCCCCTCCATTCATTTGCAAGGTGGAGGAGTTTGCTCCCACGGCTGGATTATTTCAAATCCTAGCAGAAAAGGAGTTCCTTGGTGTAGAGATGGGAGTAGGGGTTTTTAGCCAATGAATTTTTCTGTATTTTAAACTAACAATACCTCCTTTATTGTAAGATGGATGCATTGGCCTGGTGCTACTAAACAGATGATTCATATAACTTCTTGTATGCTGACCAAGCAAGTTTATGATCTGGCTTTCTGGATCTCTGTAGTGCAATCAATTCTATTGCTTAGGAAAAGCTCCTGGTTCAAACTCACCAGGGACTACAGTCCTTCGATTCCCTATCCTTTCTCCTCTCTTTTTTGCAACAATCTTACCCTACAGTCCTGAGAATCCCATCAGATAACAAAAGCTCCTGTTCAATAAATAAAGTCATCTATTCAGATGAGAGGAAGTTTCTCTCTGGCAAAACCAGCTTTTGTTAGTAGGGCTGGTCTGTGGTTCTCTATCCTAATGAGATTTCCCTAAAAGTTCTGAGAAATACAGTGCAGCGAGTAAGAGCACTGCATCTGGGGCCAGAATGCCTGGTGTGAATCCTGATTCTGGTACTTTCTAGCTATGAGACTTTAGGCAAGTTACCTAACCCTTATATGTCTCAGTTTTCTCATCAATAAAATGAACTGCCAGGAGCTTTTATGAACATTACATGAGTTAATATATGTAAAGTGCTTAAGGTATGAATTGGCTCATAGATGCTATATAAATTTATCTATTGCTATTACTATACAGCTTGACTTACATAGAATGTGCTGAACATGTTGACATAAGTATTCCATTGCCAGAATGACAGCATATTCATCTCATTGCATGACTCAGTCTTTCAAGGTCTCATTATCATGGGAACTGATCAGAGTAGAGTTAAAGGGAGAAAAATGGCTCCCTAATTGAGGTACCAGCAGTAGTACCAGCCTGCCTTCTTCTTTGTCTGTACTGATTCCAGCAATGTGTAGTGAAATGCAGTGTTTGGATCCAGGGTATGATGAAAGTGAATAGAGTGAGGAGGCTGTCATGTCTTTAAAAGGAGTTAGCAAACTACAGACTGAAGGCCAAATCCAGCCTGTGGCCGGTTTTTGTACAGCTAAGGAAGGTTTTTACATTTTAGTGTAAAAAGAAAAAATAAAACAGAAAATAAGCAATCAAGCAAATAGAACAAGAAAACTATGCAATGCAGCCTGTATATGGCTTGCAAAGCCTAAAATTTTCACTATGTGGTCCTTTACAAAAAGTTCCGCACTCTTTCCTCTTTATTTACCTCACTGTACCCTGACAGTAAATATATAATGAAGCTAGGCAAGTAGAATAAGATAAGAAAGAGGCTGGAAATCCTTAACAAAGAACCCAAGTGCTTCGCTGAGGCAGTCCATGCATCACCTTAAGCACAATACAAGGGGGGAGCTAGCTGTTCTACATCAGTACCCTAAGAATGACTTCTCTCTCCCTCAAAAAGTCTGTTCTCCCTAATAGTGGAAGCACTACAGGTAGCCAGGAGTCTGGAAGGGAATCTGGTGTTGCAGAGCCAGATAGCCCAGAGCCCCATTAGGCTACCATCATTTGCCCTAAATATAAAAATAGAGAACACTTAAAGTTTTAAATATTTTACTTAAAAAGACTACATGGAGACAAGTTTAAAAGTTTCTGTACTAAGATTCCTGTTTTAAGCAATTTCTAACCAGGAAATCAATAGTGTTTCCTTAATGTGTTACAGAAGTTGGCCCAATTCTGGATGAGATATTTTTAGCCTGCATGGAGTTACAGCTCTGAAGCAGTATGGAATAGAAAAAAATAGCTGCAAAATACTCTAATCAATGATGAAGCCTTTCAGAGCAAAGAAAAGAGCATGGGGCATGCTACCAGTGTAATGGTTAACTGCTCATTTAAGACTAAGCATGAATAGCTTCAAAGAAGAAAATATGAAATATTTATGGTGCTACAAAAGACCATTAAAATACATACATACATACATACATACATACATATTTTGAACGATACTGAGTTAAAACCACCATATAATCTTAAATGTTTACCATGATTCAAATTATTTTCCAAGAGAAGAAGGACAATGGTCAGCTCCATTTGCCTTTTTTTTTCCTTGTCATGCTTGATGGTATGAGAAGTAAACAGATCAGGAGGGACTCTTGTGGGTTATCATTCTAAAATCTACAGCTTTACACACACCATAACCTAGCTTACCTACACTTAACTAGAAGGAGCTTAGATGTATCAAAAGAACCTTTGAATCAGATTTTAGATCAATCTAAGTAATGAAGCCAAGAATCTCCTAATTATCTTGATCTTGTTTTTGAGTACTCATTTCAAAAATAAAATGGTCCTTATAAATGGTCCCAGTTCTTGCTAAGCCTGAACCAGACAAAAATTTAACTCTTCCTAATAAGATAAACATCCAACTATTGTGTTAGAAACACATGTTAACCAAATAATATAATCCTTAGCTATTAGCAGCATACTGTTTAATATTTATCACAATTTGTCTTAAAGAACAACAGTGTGTTAACATTTAAGCCCAAAGGGCTATGAATACACCACACACTGTACTTGATGCAGCTTGTTTGTGCAATATTCTGACAGACACAATTAATCTTGTGAAAATGAATAGGGGATAGCACAATAGTAAATTATATTTAAGTCAAAAATACATATTTTCCCTGTAGTAAAATACCTTCTTAATACTTATAGTGATAGTAGATATGGAAAGAACATTAGGCGTTAATTATTTAAAAGAAGAAATTAAAAGCTATTAAATTCATAAATCTTGGCTATCTGGTAGAGACAAGGGTTAAGGAAATGTTTAACTTATAAGTATAAAATAAATGAGTCAGTACCTCCAACAAATGCATCTCCGGCTCCATTGGTATCAATAATTTCTTCCTGGTCCTGATCCAAGACAGCAAAAGCGGTGACTTCACTTTCTGCAATTAGAGCCAGAGAAAGGCAGACTGACTTCTCTTTGTAATATTCAATATACAAATTCACCCATTAGAGCTGAAGCTCCTTCATCATTCATCTTTCAAAGAGACATGAGCTCCAGGCTGTATGTGAGCACTCAGGAACCAAGGTGCAAAGGCATCTGTAAGCAGGGCTTTTTGGGTAATTTTTAGCATACAGATGGATTTTTGTTCAGAGTTATACCTAGGTGGTTCATTTTTGGAGGAACGACTGTACGTGGTAACAGTACCTTTATGGACAGTGCAAATACTTGAACAGAAACGATAAGCTAAAGGAAGTGTTTAAAAGGACTGGATCATGGATCTCTAATAAAGCTTCAAGCTTGACTGCATTCTGGGAAGTGAAATCCTGGATACAGTAAAGGGCTATAAATTTTAAAAGTAGAAATAATGATTCCTCTTGGGTGTTTCTTTACAGAAAATCACAACGGCACAATAGAAATGCAACTATTATTTTATTATAATACTTAGTGCCAAGGTCAAGGGTTACTGATTTTTTTGAGGGGCTTATTACAATAACCTAACCTGGTTATGCTTTAGTAAGGAGTCACTATTTCCTTTAAACTATATGTCAACTAGCAAAAGGGAAAGCTGCCACTGAATGTATGGGCAGAACAACTCAATGGGTTCCCCCTCTCTCTCTTCTTTTAATCCTCACCCAAGGATATGTTTATTGGTTTTAGAGAGAGAGGGAAAGAGAAACATTGAGATGAGAGAAATATCAATTGGTTACTTCCTGTATGTGCCCTGACTGGGGATCAAACCTGCACCATGGGTTTGTACCCTGACCAAAATCGAACCCGCAACCTTTTTGGTGTATAGGACAATGAACCAACCAACTGAGCCACCAGGACACAATGGGCTCTTGTCTCACAGCAGTCTGGACCAGGGCTTGGTTGATTTGACTACAGAGTAACCTAATACAGTACTTTAAACTTGGCACATGACAATGGAATGAAGTTATTTGTGATGAAATCTGGCCCAGAGGACATCTGCAAAAGATTGTATAGTGCTCTTTATTGGGGGCTGGAACTTCTGAAATCACAAATTTGCATCCGTTATGGGGACAATGTGGTCAAAGACTTGTAAACTTCAGTCTCACCTAAGATCAAGAGAGAAGGGAAAAGGAGATCTTGAGAACCTTAAGGTCTTAGTAAAGAACTTAAAATCACAAACAAACAAACAAACAAACACCATGTTCTGTCTGCCTTCTGGTACCTGCAGCTAATAAATACTTTCAATAATAGATAAACATAGATTTGAAAATGCAAAAAAAGATCCTCTTGGAAAGACTGATAGTCAAGAAGGGCTCATTCACTTAGTGGTCCCTTTTGACCACATGGCTGTAGATGCTAAGAAGACTCCATACCAGAAGCATCTACTTAAACTCTGAGTAACTAACTTTCCACACGCTGTAACACCAGAACCTACATGGCAGTTAACAAGATTTTGATTAATTGGAAGTTAAGGCATAGTTACCTAGGATTAAAATTCTAGGGAGCATGCAGGACATACTGTTACACAGGGAAAAAAAGATGTAAGCAGACTTTATTGAAATAATTAGGAAAGGGCTAAGTCTGATTTAGGAAAAGGTCTGTACCATAAATATTTATAAAGAAATCTAGTTTTATTACTTCCAAGTACAAGTCATACTATAAAGGGAATTAACAACTATAAACTAAGAACAAACAAGCACTAAATAAGTAAAATGAGCTAAGTTAATAACACCATTGCCATTTATAATAGGGTTACATTACATAATAATATAACATGTCTATAAAACATTTTAGGTAGTATAAGAATTAATTACTGGATTACAGATTTGAAAATAATTATATATAAATGGTAAGTAAGCCACAATTAGACATAACTCCTCGAGTTCTTTGTTTGAAAAAGTTATTGCTTTTTGGTTGGATTAATCCTTACTTCTGAATAGAACCTAATTCCCAAAAGAGATTATTTTAAACTTTGCTCTTAGAATCATGACTTCTTGGTCTAAACCACTGAAAGTTCTGAGTGCAGTGTTACCACTCGGGTTTTCCTGGATGTATGTGAAGAACCTTGAGATGCTTTATTTTCATGGATCATATGAAGTTCAATTTCCTTAAACGTAAGGTAGAATTATTTTCTTCCTTTATTAATACAAGCTAATATAAGAATATCAAGAATGTAAAAGAGATGTCCTAAATCAGTATAGACACAGTCCACTCTCTATTTTTCTGTATCTGGAGAGCGATATTATGAGAACTTTCAAAATAATGACCATGAACATTTGCAAGATCCTAAAATGTGTTCTAAATAATTAAAAAAAGGATTAAACAATGTTCAATAATATACTTTAAAAATATATTTCTATTGATTTCAGAGAGGAAGGGAGAGGGGAAAAGAGATAGAAATATCAATGATGAGAGAGAATCATGGATTAGTTGCTGCCCACACACGCCACACTGGGGATCGAGCCCACAAAGTGGGCATGTGCCCCGACCGCAAATCGCATCGTGACCTCCTGGTTCATAGGTTGATACTCAACCACTGAGCTATGCCAGCTAGGCAAATGTTCAATAATATTTAAGTTCAATTATATTTTTGGTACATTCTTATTTTTTTGAAATGTGGTTAGTGGGTTTACAGGGCTATCAAAAAAGAACCTCATACAATTAACCAAATAGTATTCATGAGCATGACCTATTCCATAGCCTTCTAGACAATTTACTATATAAGCATATGAAGTACCTCACTAAATCTTAAGACACACTGATAAGAATGGGCATTAGTCAGTCAATGAGGCCCAGGTCTCGCATTAGGACTTAGCTTCTTAGGTATTACTAGTAAATGGGCCTGAAATAGCTGTGGGATCAAGTAGCAAAATTATCTTTTTGTCCTAATTATAGAAAAATGACAGTTTTGATGAAGTACTTAAGAGATTAAGGTAAGTCAGAGCCCTTGTTTCTCAATTCTAACCAAACTTTTTTGTAAAGTGAGAAGAAAAAGGTTTGGGCATGATGAATCATGAGCTACCCCAATCAGACAGGAAACAAACACTAACAATTCAGATTTGTTTGATGTCATTTATTAGATAAGACATTCAGGGTTTGAATGAGATTTAGCTTATTTAAAATACAAAATAGTAAAATTCAAGTATTTTCCAGACAGTTTATACAAACAAATAATTTACTTTTCACTTGACTACGACATAAGCTCCACTTCTAATGGCTTAAGAGGCCAGACTGGCTAGAATCAAAACTCCTCACACATCTGTAATGCTGTGCCCATTATAGTAGAGATGGTTAGTAGATTATAGTAGACAATCTACACCAGTGATGGCGAAACTATGACACACGTGTCAGAAGTGACACGCGAACTCATTTTTTTGGTTGATTTTTCTTTGTTAAATGGCATTTAAATATATAAAATAAATATCAAAAATAGAAATCTTTGTTTTACTATGGTTGCAGATATCAAAAAATTTCTGTATGTGACACGGCACCAGAGTTAAGTTAGGATTTTTCAAAATGCTGACACGCCAAGCTCAAAAGGTTCGCCATCACTGATCTACCCTAAGAAAAGAGAAAGCTGCAAATTGACTGTCCCTCTGTGATGTCCACCAGCCAATCAGGAGTGAGTATGCAAATTAACCCAACAAAGATGGCAGGTTAATTTGCATGCGCAGGTGCTGAATGGCCAGGGGCGGGGCAGCCACTTGCACACATGCCGGCGCCAAGCAGCCTGGGTCCCGGGGATGGGTGTCCTCAGGACCCAGGCCGCTCTGAGCCTGTAGGCCCGCGTGTAGGCCCAGAGCAGCCGGGGTCCTGGAACACCCCCAGCCACTCCGGGCCTACATTCGCAGGCGCCGAGTGGCCGGGGGGGGGGGGGGGCAGGAACATCCCCAGCACCCAGGTGCGCTGAGCTGGTGCACATGCAAGCGGCCGGGGGCGGGGTGGGAACGTCCCCCACAGCAAGTGAGCAGATAGTAGGTCGCTGCTTGCCACTGGCATGCAGCGAGGGGCAAGCAGTCCCCCGCAGGCCCCCACAGAGAGCAGACAGCAGGGTCCTGCTTGCCCCTGGCCCTGGTGGCGAAGGGCAAGCAGGCTCCCACAGAGAGCAGACATCAGGGCCTGTGATGGCGTCAAGCAGGCGGGTCTGCAGAGAGCAGAGAGCCATGGGGAGCAGGCCTAAGCCGTCAGTAGGACATCCCTTGAGGGCTCCCAGATTGGAGAGGGTGTAGGTCGGGCAGAGGGACCCCCCCTCCCGTGCATGAATTTGTGCACTGGGCCCCTAGTATCTAAATAAAAATAAAATAAAAAATTCAGTTGCTCAGTGCCAAAGAGATAGATTGAATGTTTCTGTAGCCTTATCCCTCCTAAATTAACTATATATTTTAGTACTGTGGACACACAACCTCATGATAATATCCTTAGGAAATTAATTGTTAATTACTTGTTACTGTTTTGTTGATGTCACCTCTAAATTGTAGGGAAGATATAATTGAAGAGGATACATAGCAGGATGAAGAGGCTGGTAGGCAGGTGTTTTTAACCTTAAGGTAGACTGCAGTCACCACCTCTGCCACTGCCACAAGGCATGGAAAAGACAGAAAAATTATGGCAAAAATTCCACCAGAACGTGAAAACCATGACCGGGTAAAACCCAGAACTCTTAAGATTCTTTAAAGAGGCTCCTGCACCTTGGCCATTCCTTATATTGAGGTAATTTCCAGAATATTAATGTTTTTGTTTGCTTGTTTTCTATCATCCTTTTATTTGGAGATTATTATAAACTACCAGAAAAGTGTGGAGAAAAATAATCCATAGAACTACTCCATAATGTTTATCTAAATTTACCAGTTTTTAGCAATTCCCCACATTTTCTTTATCGTTCCTCCCATATATATGTATATATTATTATTTATTCTTTCAAGCCATTTGAGTATAAGCTGCATATATTATACATTTGATTCCTTAATAATTCAGTGTGTATTTCCTAAGAGCAAGGATATCCTTTTAGATAACCATAATATAGTTGATAAATTAAAAAACTTAACTATTATTACTGTATCTAATCTATACTCCACATTCTAATTTTGTTAATTGTCTTTTATATAAAATATAGAGGCCCGGTACACAGATTTGTGCACCGGTGGGGTCCCTCGGCCTGACCTGTGGGGATTGGGCCGAAACCAGCTCTCTGACATCCTCTGAGGGGTCCCGGATTGCGAGAGGGCGGTTCTTGGTGATGCACCCAGAATTGGGCTCCCACCTCTCTGGTTCCAGGATGTGTCACCTGAGAACTGCAGCTGCCAAGTCACCGCAGTTTGGCAGCTCCTGCATTGAACGTCTGCCCCCTGGTGGTCAGTGCACATCATAGCTACGATTGAATGGTCGGTTAGGCTTTTATATATATAGATTTTTTTTAACCTGTATGGGGTACAGTCTAGAATCAAATATTATTTTTAGTTGTGCTAATTTATTTTTAATTTAACCTTGTAAATACAGAATGTATACATGTAGTATCCTATCTAATAAAAGAGAAACATGGTAATTGGCATACAACCGCTACCCTTCCCATTGGCTAATCAGGGTGATATGCAAATTAACTGCCAGCCAAGATGGTGGCCGGTAGCCAGGCAGCTTAAACTGAACATGAGGCTTGCTTGCTTCAGTGATGGACTGCAATGTTCCCCGCCTGCCTTGCCGGCCTCTGAGCTTGCAGTTTAAGAAACATTCTAACAAATATAGAAGCTAAACAAAACCCCAGAAACCTACTTTCAGCGAGCTGGGATCTCAGAGCTGGAGTTATACATTGTTTCGATTATAGAACCGAAACAAACCAGATACCTGCTTTCAGGAGCGGAGGCCTAAGAGCTGGAGCCTCAGAGCTAAAGCTGGCCCAGAATAAAAAAGAAAAAAGAAAAAAAGGAGCAGTTGGGAGCTTCAGTCCCAGCCTGAAAACAGCCCTCAGCCCCTCACCCAGACTGGCCAGGCATCCCAGTGGGGACCCCCACCCTGAAGGGTGTGTGACCAGCTGCAAACAGCCATCATCCCCTCATCCAGGCTGGCCAGGCACCCCAGTGGGGCCCCCCACCCTGATCCAGGACACCCTTCAGGGCAAACCAGCCGGCCCCCATCATGCACCAGGCCTCTATTCTATATAGTAAAAGGGTAATATGCCTCCCAGCACTGGGATCAGCGGAGCTGCGAGGCCTCCGGGCACCGGAATCAGCGTGACAGGGGGCAGCGCCCAAACCCCCTGATCGCCCTGCGACTCTATGTGTGACAGGGGGCGGGGCCACAACCTCCCTATCCGCCCTGCTCTGTTTGTGACAGGGGAAGGCGCCCCAACCTCCTGATCGGCCCTGCTCTGTGCCTGATGGGGGGAGCTCCCCAACCACCTGATCGCCCTGCGGCTCTGTGTGTGACAGGGTGTGGTGCCCCAACCCCCCCACCCCACGGGCCCTGCTCTGTGTGTGACGGGGTAGAGCCATAACCTCCCCATTGGCCCTGCCCTGAGTGTGACAGTGGCGGCGCCCCAACCCCGATTGGCCCTGTTCTGTGGGTGAGGGCGGTGCACCAACCCCCTGATCCGCCCTGCTCTGTGTGTGACAGGGGGCGGTGCCCCAACTCCCCTATCAGCCCTACTCTTTGAGTGACAGGGGGGAGCTCCCCAACCCCCTGATCGACCCTGCTCTGTGCATGACAGGGGGGAGCTCCCCAACCCCCTGATTGACCCTGCTCTGTGCGTGACAGGGGGCAGCGCCCCAACCCCCTGATTGGCCCTGCTCCGTGTGTGACAGGGGGTGGCGCTGCAACCTCCCCATCGACCCTGCCTTGAGTGTGACAGGGGGCGGTGCCCCACCCCCCAATCGGCCCTACCCTGAGAGTGACTGAGAGTGGCATCGCAACCTCCCGGGGCGGCGCCCCAACTCCCCAATCAGCCCTGCTCTGAGCCCAACCAGGGGCTGCACCTAGGGATTAGGCCTTCCCTCTGCCACCCGGTTGTTATCTCCCGAGGAGTCCCAGACTGCAAGAGGGCACAGGCCGGGCTGAGGGACTCCCCCCTACCCCCCAAGTGCACAAATTTTTGTGTACCAGGCCTCTAGTATATATATAAAAGCCTAAGTGACTGAACGACCAAACAACCAGTCACTATGATGTGCACTGACCATCAGGAGGCAGATGCTCAACTCAGGAGCTTCCCTGTGGTGGTCAGTGCGCTCCCACAGCCAACCTCCCGCGGCCCCTCCCTCCAGCCAGTCAACCTCCCACTGCCTCGATTGGCCCCACTTGCCGGCCAGTTGGAGAGACCACACCTATGCACAAATTCGTGCACCGGGCCTCTAGTAAATGTATAAAAAGGTATGCTATAAAAACTCCCTCTCAGCTCTTGTCTCCCATTCACCCAGTTTCTAGTCCTAGTACTTTCCAATTAGGTTATCACGGTTATTGCTTTCCTGTATCTCCTTTCAGGATTTCTCTATGCATATACAAGCAAAACATTCTTACTGTTCTCCTTAAAAAAAGAAAGTATCATAATATGCAGGTTGTATTGGACCATGTTTTATCATTTGGAGATCTATGTTGGTAAACAGAGAATGCCCTCATTTTTTATTGCTGCATTCCAATAAATAGTTCATTGTATTTAAGCGTTCCTTTACTGATGGCTGTTTAGGTTGTTTTCAATCTTCTGTTATCACAAACAATGTTGCAAAGTACTAATGCTTTTATTTTAAATAGATCCTAAATTTAATTATTTTACTTAATAGCCAAGTCAATAATATAATTCCTACTTTATACAGGGAACTGACACAAGGAAATGAAGTTGTTATACAAATAGCATGAAATATGCCAGTGTCAAAGAAGAGGGGAAAGATGAGAATCCAGGAAATGCTTTGCTTTTCACTAGGATACACATACCAGGATGTGAGCAAAGACACCCTGCTCAGACTGGCCTAATAAACAGGGGAGTTAAACAAATGACAAATCTGCTAATAATAGAGATTTATAGAACAATCCTAATTAACAAAGACTGTTGGGAATGAAGAGCTCTGGGTTAATTTAATTTTTTGGTTAACTAAAGAAATAGCAGAAAGTCTTTTTAGTTGGAAATCTTTGTAAATGTATTAATATAATCATATACCATGACATCCCTGCTTTAATTAGTTTAGTTTATTGAATGGAATGAAATTTTACTTTGATAATAGAGAATCCTACAGCACAGTTAATGTCATTATTCTGAACATCAGTTCTTATTGTAGTTCCAAAGGCATAAGTGCTTTCATGAAAGGCAGGATAAATGGAACGGTGGCAAGTATACTGGATTAGGACTCAAAAGACTCATGATTTTAGTCTGCTTTTGGCTCAGCTACTTATTTAACAAATACTTAAGAGCTTATCATGTGTCAAGCACTCTATTGGAGACTTGAAATACAGATAGGAATAGGACAAAAAAACCGTTCTCATGGGACCTACATTCTAGTGAGGAAAGACAATGTACAAGTAACAAAAAGCTGAACAAGATAATTTGAGATAATAATAAATGCCACAATGAAAATGAAACAGGATGAGATTGTGAAGTATGACAGAGGAAAGGAGTTAACAATTTAGACGGGTGTTACTTCCTCACTGAGGTGGTGATGTTTGAATTGAGACTTCCATAGCAAGGACAGCTGTGTGAAGACCCAGGGCTAGAGTATCAAGTGCAGAGGCCCTGGGCTAGCGACAAGCTTGGGGTGCTTAGCCTGTTTAAGGTTAAGAAGGTCTCTAGAGTGAATGTGAGGAGATCAACTGTGTATGTGTGTGGTTGAAGGGGGGTGAAGGACGGGGAGGTGGGTTTTGATAGAATTTCATTCCAAGTAAAATGTGAAACCATTAGAAGGTTTTTTTGTTTTTAAATATATTTTTTATTGATTTCAGAGAGCAATGGAGAGGGAGAGAGAGATAGAAACATCAATGATGAGAGAGAATCATTGGTCGGCTGCCTCCTGCATGCCCCCTACTGGGGATTGAGCCCACAACCTGGGCATGTGCCCTTGACGGGGAATCAAGCCCAGACAGTTCAGTCTGCAGCTCTACCCACTGAGCAATACTAGCTAGGGTACCATTGGAAGGTTTTAACCAGGGAGTGATACGATCCCATCTTTAATTTTAAAAGCTTATTCTGGAAGTCTTATAGAAAATGGACTGAATGGTAAGGATGGCGAGAGCAGTGAATGATGCTAATTACCAGGAGACCTTCTGTAAGTCACACTCTTAACTTAAACTCAGGTTTACTATTTAGAAAATGAGCATTACACCTGCTTTAGCTATTTTCTGTGACTTTTATTTGGATAAGTATTAACAACATTATGAAAGCACTCTGTCAAACATAAAGCCCTATAAAATTTATAAGGTGTTTTTAAGAGCTTATTTTCTTCAATCAGGCAATGATAATAATATCACTGAATAATCGCCATGAGCTCTTTATAATCTGTTAGATCCTTTAGGGAATATACAGGAGAAATATGAAGACATGATCCTTCTTCTCAATGAACTTAGAATCTAGCCAGAAAGAGAAATCTAGCATGTGTGAAAGAATGTGTGAAGTATCATACAAGGTAATACTCCTTATAGTTGCAACAGAAGTTCAAGAAGGAAAAGAACAATGTGAATTTAATTAACTGAAAATGGTTTCATGGAGAAAACTGAACTTAAGCCAGGTATTGAAGCTGTGGCTAGTGAAGAGGCTAGGAAAAGAAAGGGATGTATATCCCAGAAGGCATGGAAAAAGAGGAAAGTTTATTATTTCAGGTAAGGCAAGAAATAACACAATTTGTGTTGGGTCCAGCCATCTCTAGGGAGACTTTGAAAGCCAGACAAAAGTTTGGATTTGCTATGGCAGGCAATGGGATGCAACTATAATTTTTGAGTAAAATTCAAATGCTTACTGTGCGCCCAGGTACTGCACCAAGTGTTTTATATACTTCATCTCATGCATTCTCACTGCAATCCCATGAATTAGGTATTATTGACCTGATTTTATGAATGAAGACATCGAAGCTCACAGAGGCTGTCAACTGCCCAGAGTCCCGTGGCAAAGTAGGACTTTGGAACAAAAAGAATGAGAAAAGAAGTAAAATGTGATTCCAAAGCTGCCATTCCAGCAATGTTGGAATTTCCAGCGACCGTTTTTCTGAAAAAAGGTGATCATGAAAAAAACAGATTTTGATTAAGCAGTATACAGCAGTTAACTGACATTTAAATTCCCCTCCCAAGCCCTGTACTGATAAACTAAATTTGACTAAATTGAGTAGATAAATGCCCCACAGAGAATAGAGGCAGTATAACATTGTCATTAAGAATATGGACCAGACTGCTTTGGTTCATAGTTCCAATTACTAGTCAATTTCCGTTTACTTGCTCGTAACCAAGTTAAACCTTCTGTGCCTTAATTTTCTTATGTGTAAAAAAGGGACAATAATAGTAATTATCTCACAGGGTTTTTTGTGAGCATTAAATCAGTTAATGCACTTAAAGCACTTAGAGCAAAATTGGCACAGAGTAAGCATTTAATGAATACATGCACATGAGTATTATTAACCTTAAAATGAAACTTTTGGAAACAGGAATTCATGTCTCACTTAAAACTGCTGCTTCTGAAGGCATGGTTTTGACCTTGAGCACTATTCTCATTTGCAATAATGTCTTTTAGTTTGTTCATGTTTTCTTCTAATTTTCCACAAATGTTTCAAGTAAATGCCAGTTAAAGTCTTCAGTGTTGAATGTACACAGGTAAGAGAATAAATGAGTGTTTGCTTTGAATATGAAAATATTTTTCATAGAAAAGTGACCAAGAAAACAATGAAAGATGTCATTACTGCTCTAAAACCTTATTTCCCCTTTGTTTGGTATACATTTATTCTTTAAGAGGCACCTGATATCTTTAATAGGTTCACTAAATGAAGCATATCACTTTAATCTTATACAAAGCAGCTCATTTCAACCTGTTCTCTGTTTCGTTCTATGCATTTGCTCCATTCTCATATCTATAAAAACTGGTTTCCTCTGCTGGCTTAGCTCATAGGTCACTGGCCATCCAGGGACTATCTAACCCTGTTGAGTTCCTATCTTTGATCCAATTGGTTACGCAAGGAAAAGAGCTAGGGCTCATGGCACAAAACATGGCTACTTAGGTAAGGGGCTATGGGAAAGGCAATTTGTCTGATGATCTCTACCACCCAGACAAAATGCTTGGCTCATTATAGGTGCTCAGTAAATATTTATTGAATGAATAGAGTGATTTTCATGAATACAAATCTAATTATGTTATTCTGTTAAAATCCTTGGATGGTTCTCTATTGAAGTTTTAACTCCAGGGCATGAATCCAGCCTGCTGTTCAAACCTCATCTTTTGCCATTTCCTGACCTGTAACTGTTCTCTTGTCACACTAATAATTTTTCAAGGTTTTTCATGCCTGTGTACATACCAAGTTTACTGCTCAGATTGTTTTTCACTATTAAGTTACCAAGTCCCAGGTAAGTCTTGTCTTCTTGGATGTAGTTCCTGACCTCTCGGGGTTCTGTTAGAAGCATAACTGATTAGTTCCTCTTGTATGCCATCATTTATAACCTTCACACACCTCTAAGAAAATACTTATCATACTTATAATTATTTATGTGCAAGGATTTTCTCTACTAAACAACAAACTCCTTGTGGGTAGGAATCATGACTTAACTTTATTCCCATCTCTTAGTTGTACCTACTACATGGCAGGTGCTCGATAAACAGGTATTATTACTGAATATTCCTACTGGATTTTAAATTCCTTAAGACTGGTCTCTGTCTCATCCAGCAGAGTATAACTCACATATATTTTCAAAATAATCTTGAAGAACTGTTGTATAACTATACTATACTTCTCTAGGTTAGTTTAGTAAACTAAAGATTCTAATTGTCAATAATCCTACTTTTTTAAAAAAACTTTTTACTGGGGTTACATTGGTTTGCAAAACCATACAGATTTCAAATGTACAACTCAATAAAACCTCATCTGCGCACTGTACCATGCGCCCATTGCCCTAAGCAAAGTCTCTTTCTGTCCCCACTCGTCCCCTCCACCTTATCCCCGAAACCCCTTTCCCTCTGGCTTTCACCACTCTGTTGTCTCCGTCTCTGTATTATGTATATACGTTTTTTTGGTTAATTCATCCACCCTCTTTCATCTAGCTTTTTAGAGTTATTAGGATTAAATCTAGTTTATAAATGCTTGTGTGAAAGGAAATCATACACCTGCTTGAAAATCAGAGGGTAGTGTGCTGTTTCACCAGTGAATAAATTCAATCTTGCACAAATTACCCTAAAAAAACCTTTCCAGATTTAACTCTACTGAAGACATCCTGTAGAAATAATGAAAATATGATTTGATTGTTGCCTTCAAGCAAGTTGCTTTCTATCATTCAGAAATAAAGACACTTTTATGACTCAGTGAACCTAGGTTCAGATCCTGCTTTCTGATATGGGGACTTTGAGTAAACACTCGGACTGGACCAAACCAAGGCAATCAAATGGGTCTAGTGACAAAGGTGGGTTTATCTCATGAGGACACTATATTTAAATCCAACTAATATTTATAGGTGTGTGATCCTTCCTTATAAAGAGACTAGCAGGGGTGGGCAAACTTTTTGACTCGAGGGCCACAATGGGTTCTTAAACTGGACTCAGAAGAAGGAGCTGCGGCTGTGTTTCCTGACGTTGCCATGTTAACACTGCTGCTGGTGAAGGAGCGGAGGGGAGAGCAAGAGAACCCTCCGCTCTTTCGGCTCCGCGGGCTGGATAGAACAGCCGAACGGGCCGGATCCGGCACACTGGCCGTAGTTTGCCCACGGCTGGACTAGGGGCTCTTAGGACTGGAAGAACAGAAAGAGGCATTTATTAGATAATGCATCATGATTATAGAAAAAACTGAGACGAAAGATCAACACGTTTCTTGACATTTTTATGGTTTAGTCCTAATCACTGCAGCAGTAGGATACTAGACATTATTGGTATTCTAAGTGTACCCCTTCTTAAAATCATGTATTTCCTTCTGAGTATAGCAGTAAAGATTTTCATAATAGATATACAAAGATGTTTTTGTTATTAAAGAAGAAACTATTGCCACCACTACATCTAACTGTAGACTTTCAGTAAGATTTCTGTTTGAATTGTTGATGGTGGCAGTGGCAAACATTTATGAAGCTTACAAAGGAAAAGTTGTATTAACTATCAGGGGGATCAATGCCTCCTTTTTTCTCTTTCAGATTAGAAAAAACTTTTAGAACAAGAAAGCACGGCTGAAATATCACTGATGTTTAGTGGTTTGGAGGGATGATAATGCCTCAAGGTAATGTCAAAGTTTTATACTGAAGGAAAAAGATTTTTTAAGCATTCTATACTGTACAATAAATTTAAATTTTCCCAAAGTATAGAGTTAATTTCAATGGGTGCCCTGACAAACAGAGATAAAAGTTGTGAGTGCTAATTATCGCCCAAGAAACTGAATTGGATTCACAGATCACTTGACTACTTGGAATACAGTGATAAAATCCAGTGAGTAACCATTTTATCCATTTAAACAGAACACTTTTCTTTAGTCGTTTGCTAATCTCTTTGCACTTAAAAGTAGATGAAAATGTGTAAATGTATGGTTAATTACCTGCTTAAAAAAACTCACGTACAATATTTTGCATTGCTTTTAAAGCTTGGGTGTATTCCTCCTCCTCATTCTTTATGAATAGAAGTTGCAGCATCAAGTTTTTACAAAGTTGCAGGAATAATTTAAAGATCATACTCATGCCTATCCAGAGATTAAGAAGAATGGCACACTATTATAAAGAAATGATAAAGACTTGTCCCAGAGCAGGTCATCTTTGTCATCCAATATTGTGCCAATTACTGGTAATTCCTCTTAGAATTGGTCCTAGTAATGATTCCTAAGTGGTGCTTCCATTTCCCTCCCAAAAGTAGCATTTTAAATAATTCTCAAACCCCCAACCAATTCCCACCCTCAGAAGGAATAGCTCATTAGGGGTCAAGTCTTACACTTTGCCAGTTATGTTGAACTAATAATAGTTCTTCCACCAAACAATACAAGAATCTGTATCTTTGTTTATGAGACTAGAAGATGGGAGGTAATTCAATTTAGGAACAACATCACATTGTATAGCTTTAGAGTATACATTCAAGTCTATGTAAATGGCACCTGCTAGTCTAGGCCTATTCATAGACCACAATACTATGTATACTTCCTCAGATGACCCAGAGGCAATATACAAACTGATCAGGTCACTGAAGTCAGTGCAGCAAGGCTGGTGTCATTAATTGTAAGGTATGTGAAGTTTTGACAATGGCTACATCTGGACGGAAGAAATTTGTGCTGAGCTAGTTAATTCTTTGAAAACACAAAGTAATGAAAAAGAAGAAGAAGAAAAGTCTCTATTTTTAATGTACTGACAAACTGTGCTAATACCCCCATTAAAATCTATTTTAAAAACTTCATTTCAGATAATATAACTAAATGTTCTATGTGAGCTATAATATATAAGTATTAGCAATTACTTTTTATTTTTACCATAGTGGCTGCTGATAAGCAAAGAGAAAAAAAACCCCATAATCTGGTTAGCTAATTCCTAAAGCCTCTATTTTGAGCATCTGAGGGTAAGGTTCACATTTTCTGACATTGATAGCAATACCCTAAATACTTGGAGGGTGAAGAGAACAAATACTGGACCACATAGGTGCCTTCTAATCCTTACATCAGGTGTCTTGGTTATAAAGGCCTGGAGACAGAAACATCTTTCACACTTTCAGGGAAGGTGATGAGCACAAACTTTGACTTTCTTTAGAGCATTATGTGGCTGGGAAATATGAAAATGTGAACATTTTATCTAGCATATTCCAAGGCTAGGAAGTCTTGGACTAGATATCAGATAACTCTTATTTTCTTGATTATACATTTACACAGTTAGTGGGAAGAGATGGGGATAATTATTGAAATCTAGCAGAAAGCCCATTATATTAGGTACTTAATAAATACTTAGTGACTGACTGTCAGTAGAATTTAAAAGACTCCTAAGCTAGCAATCAAGTATATTTTCTGGTAAACTATTTTTTACATCTATTTTAACAAAATAGAGAGAAGTTCTGTATTCCTTAGATATTTTCGTAGTGGTTACCCTGAGGATTACAATTAACATTCTAAGTATATAAAATCTAGTTTTGAATTGATACCAACTTAGCTTAATAGAATTCAAAACCTCTGCTCCCACAGCACCTTCTCTCTTATGTTGTTGTTACAAATTATATTTTAATACATGTATGCCCATTAAACATATAATTATTCTTTAATGTATTTGTCTTTTAAATCATGTATGACAAAAAGAGGAGTTACAAACAAAAAATACATTAATACTGGCTATTATATTTACCTATGTAGTTACCTTTACTGAAGTTCTTTATTTCTTCAAATGGTTCTGAGTTACTGTCTATTGTCCTTTCATTTCAGCCTGAATTCCCTTGAGCATTTCTCAGAGGGCAGGTCCCTCTACTTGCAATGAATTCCTTTAGCCTCTGTTTAGCCAGAAATGTCTTACTTTCTCCCTTTCTGATGGACAGTTTTGTCAGATATAGAACTTCTGTATTCCTAGGCCCATTTTTTTTTCCAGCTGGAGAATTATAATTACCAAAAAAGGCTAACGCATGAAGTAGATTCTCCACAGTTCACAATGCATTTTAATTTATTGAAGATGTAAGAAGAAAAAATTATAGCGTGGCCACAGACCAGTGTTGAACTCAAAACAGGAAAGTTTTAAGAAATTGGTTGTTGATTGTACTTTGATAATTAAATACACAAACCTATGATCCTTTAAGGCTCACCTAATTAGCATCAAATGAGTTTACTTAATTACAGCTGTAAATTAAATGCATAAGGTTTGCCTCATCTCAAAATAATTACATGTGCATTGTAATGTGAATTATGGAACATTAATTTGTAGTTTATCGATTACTCCCTAAGCAGAGACTGAGACTCATTAGGACAAAGTTATCATCACAGCAGTTTGGATAAATAGTTCCTAGAAAAGGTTCCTGAATAATGTTTGCAAATAAATTATTTAACGGAAAGGTGTACAAGTATCAGAATTGGTATTGCCCATTTACTGCAAAGCCCTACCCTAGAAAAATGTGCTCCCTGAGATTCAGGTGAGAGGCATATATATGCTTATATGCCATTCTGCACAGAGCTAGGAATTTTTCAAGTTTTAAGTATAGAGGCTATAATTACTTCTTAAAAAAAATCTTTAGCATAGTGAATAATTTACAGGTCAAATTATTACCTCTAACAAACCAATTCTTAGCGTCCTTCAGATAGAGGAAATGATAGGTTAACTAGCATGTTAAGAAACTTTCTGCTATGTTCATTAGACCCAAGAATCACTAAAAAGGGAGCAAAAACTCTCTATCTTCCTCTATTATGTGGATAGTTTACTATAGCAGCTTTTTTTTTCTTCCTTATATTTTAAAAATCTGACAAAAGGAAGATAAACAGTCCAATAAAAAAAAAATACACCTAAATAGACACTTTTCGAAAGAGGACATACAGAAGGCCAAGAGACATATGAAAACATGCTCAAAGTCACTAATCATCTGAGCGATGCAAATCAAAACAACAATGGGGTACCATCTCACACCTGTCAGAATGGCTATCATCAACAAATGACAAGTGCTGGAGAGGATGCAGAGAAAAAGGAACTCTCCTTCACTGCTGATGGGAATGCAGACTGGTGCAGCCACTGTGGAAAACAGTATGGCATTTCCTAAAAAAATTAAAAATGGAACTTCCATTTGACCCAGTAATACCATTTCTAGGAATATATCCCAAGAAAGCAGAAACACCAATCAGAAAGGATATATGCACCCCTATGTTCATAGCAGCACAATTTACCATAGCTAAGATTTGGAAACAGCCTAAATGCCCATCAGCAGATGAGTGGATTAAAAACTGTGGTACATCTACACAATGGAATACTATGCTGCTGTAAAAAAGGAATTATTACCATTTGCAACAGCATGGATGGAACTGAAGAGCATTATGCTAAGCAAAATAAGCCAGTCAGTGAAAGATAAATACCAAGGAGAAACCAAGGTGGCGGCATAGGTAAACACCTGAAATTGCTGCCTCGCACAACCACTTTAAAAATACAGCTAAAAGACAAAACAGACATCATCCAGAACCACAGGAAGGCTGGCTGAGTGGAAATTCTACAACTAGAAGGAAAGAGAAAAGCACAATGAGACTCAGAGGAGGTGCGGAGGCTCGAGTGCGCGGAAAGGGGCTGGCAACGGAGGACACCGGTGTCTTTTGCAATCGGGAGGGAGACACAAGCTCCCAATGGTCCTGACTCCAGTTCCTGGTGAGTCTCTGGGGACCCAGACTCATATGGGGAGAAACTGGACTGTCTGGCAGCGGGCGGAACTCGAGGGCAGCTTTCTCTCAGAGGTGCTTGCAGAGATTACCGCGGGACACTGAGACCCGGGGCCTCTTAGGGCAGGGCTGAGGACCAGCCATAGCTGTTTGCTCCGCCATGTTGATTCCCTGAGACCCCGCCCCACCCAAGCTGTGCCCAGAGGCTTTTGCATATGAATGCCCTGGCCCTTTGAGATCTAAAATTACCTAACAAACTGCAGCTGGGTCAGAAAGTCCCAGAATATCCAAAAGAAGGCCCAAGGCCCCACAGCAGCTTGCATTGCTTCAAAGCTGGGCCTCATTTGGGCACCTCCAAAACCCAAACAAGGAAGAGGAATCTGCAGATCTCTCCATAGCTCCTGCTGGGTAGCCTCAGGCAGAGGCTAAATTAGCACCTCCTTAGAGATCCAAGAGTCTGTGTACCCAGTGGTCAGATTGGGACCATCCAGATTACAACTCCTCAGATCCATAAGGGACACACTCAGGGGGCAGACTCAGTGAGCACCAAAGCCCCACTGAAGCAAGTCTTGCCCCATAAGGGTGTCTTCAGCACAGAAGTTCTCCCACTGTAGACAGCTGGTTCTCACAGCCAATTGGCCTGGAGGTCAATTCCTCACAGTGATACCTACAACAATCAAGGCTTAACTACAACAAGCCTGTGCACACAGCCCACAAAGGGGTGCACCAAGAGTGTTGACCCCAGGTAATTGGGGAGGCTGAGCCACTGGCCCCTATAGGACACCTAGCACAGAAAGCCACTCTATCAACACAGGGAAGCATAAAAAATGTGGAGACAAAGAAACAGGGCACAAATGACAGAAATGGAGGAAAGCAAACGACTGGATATAGAGTTCAAAACCACACTTTTAAGGTTTTTCAAGAATTTTCTATAAACCACCGATAAATTTAGTGAGATCCTTGAGGATATGAAAAAGGACCAACTAGAAATTAAGCATACACTGACTGAAATAAAGAATAATATACAAAGATCCAACAGCAGAAAAGAGGATCCCAAGAATCAAGTCAAAGATTTGAAATACGAAGAAGTAAAAAACACCCAACCGGAAAAGCAAAAAGAAAAAAGAATCCAAAAATATCAAGATAGTGTAAGGAGCCTCTGGGACAACTTCAAGCGTACCAACATCCGAATTATAGGGGTGCCAGAAGAAGAAAGAAAGATATTGAAAACCTATTTGAAGAAATAATGACAGAAAACTTCCCCTACCTGGTGAAAGAAATAGACTTCCAAGTCCAGGAAGCGCAGAGAACCCCAAACAAAAGGAATCCAAAGAGGACCACACCAAGACACATCATAATTAAAATGCCAAGAGCAAAAGACAAAGAGAGAATCTTAAAAGCAGCAAGAGAAAAACAGTTAGTTACCTACAAGGGAGTACCCATATGATTGTCAGCTGATTTCTCAACAGAAACTATGCAGGCCAGAAGGGAGTGGCAAGAAATATTCAAAGTGATGAATAGCAAGAACCTAAAACGAAGATTACTTTATCCAGCAAAACTATCAATCAGAATTGAAGGTCAGATAAAGAGCTTCACAGATAAGAAAAAGCTAAAGGAGTTCATCACCACCAAACCAGTATTATATGCAATGCTGAAAGGTATTCTTTAAGAAGAGGAAGAAGAAAAAGGTAAAGATAAAAATTATGGATAACAAATACATATCTATCAACAAGTGAATCTAAAAATCAAGTGAATAAAGAATCTGGTGAACAGAGTAAACTGGTGAATGTAGTGGAATCAGGGGCATAGAAAGGGAGTGGACTGACAGTTCTTGGGGGGGAAAGGGGTGAGGGGGTGTGGGAGGAGACTGGACAAGGATCGTACACCTATGGATGAGGACAGTGGGGGGTTGGGGGCAGAGGGTGGGGTGGGACCTGGGTGGAGGGGAGCTATGGGGGGAAAAATGAGGAACAACTGTAATAATCTGAACAATAAAGATTTATTTAAAAAAAGAAAGATAAATACCACATGATCTCACTCATTTGTGGAATATAAAGAACATTATAAACTGATGAACAAAAATAGATACAGAGGCAAAGAAGCATCGAACAGACTGTCAAACTACAGCGGGAAGGCAGGGGAGAGTTGGGGCGGGGGAGTAAGAGGTCAACTGAAGGACTTGTATGCATGCATATAAGCCTAACCAATGGACACAAAACTTTGGTTGGGGTGGGGAGGTGAGGGCATGTGCTGGGGGGTAGGGGAGGCAGGGGGGAGGTCCCTATCAATGGGGAAAAAAGGAGACATATATACTATTATTTGTAATACTTTAAACAATAAAATAAAAAAATCAAAAAAATCTGAGAAGGTAAGAAAATTTGCTGCTAGAAAATCCATGGAGAATTATTAAAAGCAAAAATACAGGGGTGGGGGAATGGCCGGGAGAGGTCAATGGGGGGAAAGGGAGACATATGTAATACTATGAACAATAAAGAATTTAAATTAAAAAAAGAAAAAGAACTGGCCAAGAAGAAAAAAAACATAAATACAGAGTAATCATGGGAAAAAATATTCTAACTCTAGAATTTTTTTTGTTTTTTGCTTTTTTAAAAGAAATGACTATGTTGATCAACTGGGAAGAAACAGCCCAGTTCAATTTAGTGCCTTTAATTTTGGTTGGGGGTGGGAGGGTGGAGGAATCTTAACCACCAATAAAAATATTTCAAATGCAATTTCATGAATAGGCCTTACATTTTCCTTAAATATAAAATGGATTTCAGTCACAATATATAATTTTCATGTTTAAAAGAGAGGAACTTTTCAGATCAGCCCGGTTCCTACTGTCTTTAAATGCACCCATCATTTTTCACATTTTCTTTTTCCTGCTCTATTGTGAAGCAATTCCCACTGACCACACCTCTATCTCTTACTGAGCTTATGTGATTTCTCTTCATTTTTCTTGGATATTTTGCACTGTGTGCCAAAACAAACTCTCTGCTGCCACAGAGCCGGAAGAGCGAGCTTGGCTGCGTACGGTAAATGCTAACGTGGCTAGGAGCACTAGCGCTATTAGACTTCAAAAGCAACAGAGGTAAAAGCTGAGCAGACATGTCAAGCTTCTCCTCTGCATTTGGAATTTCTAACTTTGGCCACCATAGCTTTCCCTCCCTCCTCACTATACTTACAGTTTTCTGCCATTTTCTCCCTTTAAATATAGAGACTGAGGGGGAAGATCTCAGCATAGTAATCCTGTTTTAATTTAGCCCAATATTGGCCTAAAACAAACATGTAATTACTCATGATTGATTTTAAAGAACATAACTGACTCTCATGTTCAATGGGTCTATGTTTGACTCTAACTAGTGGCTTCCTCTCATTTTTCACTGCCTTTCAGTCTTTTCCCTGTTATCTTAATCCCCAGTGACTGAGGAATCATAAACTGCCACTCTCCTACTACACAAAGTATCTGAATTATGCAACTTACATTTCAGGGGACTTAATATGATTAGTTTTGCATCATGTGTTCAAATTCAGATTAAATTCAGACCTCTCTGTAATAAATGACACGATGCACGAGGGCAACCATAATTATACAGTTATTGATGAAGTTCCTGTTCATAAACAATGCAAACATTAGGAAATACTATTTTGCAATTAAATGATGAAGAAAGCTGTTTACTGCCTTCCATTCTATCCTCTGTAAATAAGACTGAAGTTGCAGATGTTCCTGTATGCTGCATTGATGTTAAATGGTGCATGATACTCTAGGTGGTTCCCATAACCTTGCTTTGTCTACTATGAACTGACTCAATTGATATGATAATAGAGAAAAGAGCTGGGCTGAACTGGCACAATTTCCATTGCTTTGAAATTTGCCATTATTGGATGGCCAACTGTTCTGAAAGTTCTTGTTCGGTTGTGCCTACAACAGTGTATTAGACAAACAATATTTTGAAATTAAACACTCAGGTGGGGGCATCACTTATTGAAGCTTTTGTCCCAACAAACATGATATTTGTCAATGCGTTTCTAAAGCTAACAATAGGGAATTCTGTGATCCTCTCTAGGATCAATTACTATTAGATTTAGTACAAAGAAAGCAGACATCATTCTTGGGGTCACAAAACGGTGGCACTTGGAGCTTTTTTAACACAGGAATTATGTTTGGAGAAGCACCTTTCTCCCTTTAGAAAACCTTTATTTCCATCTCATTATTGTAAAATATTATACTTTAGATTTAGAAATAATAAAGTCTTCAATATTGCTCAATATTATACATTACTCATGAGAAAAATTATCATATAAGAGACCCTATACAAGAATAGTAGGAATAGCTCTGATGTATGAAAATAACACACTAGAGAACCTCAAACATTGAAGAAAATCCCAGTTCATTCCATAAACATTTTAAACAGTAATAGGAGAAAAACACCATACCTATAAGGGAGAATGAAGAATCTTTGAATTTAGAGATTTAAAAAAATTATTGTTTTAAAAAATATTTTTATTGATTTCAGAGAGGAAGAGAGAGAGAGAGAGAGAGAAACATCAACGATGAAAGAGAATCATCAATCAGCTGCCTCCTGCACGCCCCACACAGGGGATGGAGAAGCAACCTGGGCATGTGCCCTGACAGGGAATTGAACTGTGACCTCCTGGTTCATAGGTCCATGCTCAACCACTGAGCCACGCTGGCTAGGTCTGAGTATAGGATTTATGGGCATGTAATGAATGAAAGGATAAGATATCACAAATGTATCTCTAGTGAGTGGACAATTAAAAAATTAGGAGGAGAAGAATTGCAAATAAATGGGAAGAATGTAACTTAAAGTTAAAAAAACACACATGTAAAAATCCTAGAAATGCTAATGGACGTGTAATATAAAACAGGAAACACAATTGGGCTGCCCTGTAATACCTAAGGGTCAATATTAAAGATTTAACTCCCCAAAGAACAAATTCCCATATGACTGGCTGGATAAGAGATGGGAAAAAGGAATTTAAAAGAACAGATGAAAGAAACTGCACATACACAGAATTAATGCTTTAAAGAAGGGCAACAAGAGCATTTTTTAAACAAACCCTATTCCTAAGCTTGATTCAGGTTTAAACAAAGTTTGTCTGATTTTTTGCTTTTAGTTGGTTTAAATCTTAAATTACAATGAGACCTTTCATTCTGAGCATTAGTTTTATTTCAAAAAGATTACAGAATAATAAACTTAAGGAAAATAGAGCCCCTCGTACACTGTATTCACTGTCCCTCATTACTGGGCTCATCCCTGTGGGAAAACTATAACCTGTTAATAAGGACTGTACTCCCTATCTGATTAATATCAGGCTTGGCCATGTGACTTGACTTTAGCTAAGGTAATGAGACAGGAAGTGATGCAACAGCTGTAAGAGCTACTGTGTAGTTCTTTCATCTTGTCTTTCCCCCTCTAATACAACGAGCATGCTCCTGATTGGGGCTGCCTTCAGTGTTGGTCCTACAATGAAGAAAACATGTAGTGCCTCAGTGAACACAGTGAAGAACAGGCCTGTAAGTGAAGAATAAATATTTATTATTGAAAATCATTAAGCCCTGGCAGGTTTGGCTCAGTGGATAGAGCGTCGGCCTGCGAACCGAAAGGTTCCAGGTTCGATTCCAGTCAAGGGCACATGCCCGGGTTGTAGGCTCGATCCCCAGTGGGGAACTTGCAGGAGGCACCCAATCCATGATTCTCTCTCATCATGGATCTTTCTATCTCTCTCTCCCTCTTCCCTCCTCTCTGAAATCAATAAAAATATAAAAATATTAAAAAAAAGAAAATCATTAAGATTTTGAGGGTTATTTGTTAGGTTTAGCCTTACCTGGTTAATGAATATAAAAAGGGGTATATTTTTAATCCTAACAGAATTCAAAATTATGAGATAAAGGCTATAGAATAACTGCTTATTTGAATTTGAAAATGCCTTCAATTTGTCTGAACCAAAATATAATATTAGATTAAACATTCAAGAAGTGCCCTTAAAGAGCCTCTGGATAAATGTGGTATACATGATAAAATGTGCCAATGAGGATGCCCTGGTCATGATTATCCCTGTTCCTTAACAGCTTTCTAAGCAACCTAGAAGGACAGAGAAATATTAATATGAGTTTTAAGTAGGTTCTAGGGGCTTTTGATAATGGCAGAGTAGGTAATTTAGACCAACTGTCTCATTAAGACCAATCAGAACATCTGGACAAAATGTAGCTTTAAAAAATGTGCTTGAGGCATTCGAGGCCTAACAAAAGATTAAAGAATTACCAGTATAGGATATAACAGATGATGAAAACCAGAGGGGTGAGCCTGGTGTTTGATGCTGCCGGGAGGACAACACTGGGAACCTAGAGCCTGTCAAGACAGACGGCCCTGGTAAAACCTCCTCATCTTAGGCTGGGAACCAAAAGCTGCACCGAGACTTAAGGGTGAACAGGACATCTATATATACGCCTAGGCAACGGACTTTAACTTAGCTTCCAATCATCTGAATTCCTAAACTCAGATCAAGATGACTAGTCTGGCAGTATTCCTGTGCCTCCCAAAAGCAAACACAATTCATCCTATGCTTCAAGTTATTTTTAGAAGGAATTTTACAAATACAATGTATGCTCACAATAAAAAAAGTAACATAAGGAGGCAAGCAAGAAATTAAAACCAGCAGAAATTATACAACAGAAAGTAGCCCAAAGTGGTTCCAGATATTGAACTTATCAAACAGAAACTCTGAAATAACTATGTTTACTGATCAAGAGTTAAAAATAAAACTGAGAATTACAGTCGAGAACTGAAAACTATAGAAAATGGAATTAAGAGCTCAATAGGTTTAAGTGGAAATTAAAAAGAATTCAATGTATAAGTTTAACAAAAACATAGACAGTTTAGAGAAGAATTAGTGAACTGGAAGATAGATCAGAAGAAAATATCCACAATGAAGCAGAGTAAAGATGGGAAGATGCATTCTACATCGTTCCTAAAGTGGGATGAGGACCAATGGACAGAAGTTACAAGAAGGAAAAATTTCCTTTCAACTGAAGGAAAAACTTTCTAACAATTTAGGGTTAATAAAACTGAAATGAATAGATCAGCTTGTAGTGAATGTTTTAGAAAGGATTATTGAATTGAGTTGGGACTGAGATAAAATGATCCCTATCCTTAGGGTTTTATTAGAATTAAGAGTTAACAGGGAGAAAAATTAAACTGAAGTGTCTCATGAGAAAAAGTTTGGGAAAGTATAGTAAGATCCCACATATATAAAATAATGTAATGTATGCATGCAAGCAAGCATTCAGTAGAATGATGTTGGAAGACAATCACTAAATTGTTAACATTTGTTATATCTGAGTGGGAGAATTTCAATGGATATTTTATATATGGGAATATGTTGAGGATGCTATAATCATGTGATCACAACATTGCAACTAAGGATATTACATTAGAGTATGGATTCTCAAACGTGTTGGACCCCTATAATACTCTTAAAAGTGAGGATCCCAAATAGCTTTTGTTTATGTGACTTATATTTACCAATATTTACTTTATTAGAAATTAAAAGAGAACTTAAAAATATTTATTAATAAATCCATTACATTTTAACATATTTTATGAAAAATAATGATATATTCTAAACAAAAATATTAGTGAAGAGTGGCATTTACATTTTTAGTGATCTCTTTAATGTCTGGTTTAAAAAGACAGCCTGAGTATCATAATTGCTTCAGTATTCAATCTGTTGCTATATCACACATTATAAAGTCTCTGGAAACTCTCCTGAAATAGAGAATCTAAAGGGCAAATAATGTCTTAGTGTTATTGTGAAATAGTTTTGACTTCATAGAAGAGACACCTTGAAAGTCTTGGAGACTTCCAATGGGTCCACAGTTTGAAAACTGCTGCATTAAAGGGCCCCGTAGCTGTCACCGTGCTGGGATGGTTGACATATTCACTCTGGAGAAGCTGTAAGTGCAAGAATATGTCAGTTCTGCTATGCTCACAGATGTGTTTAATGGTATAAGCCAATAAAGAGTTAATGATCTGCAGCTTAGAAAATAAAGACACCAAAAGTGCTTAGATGAAAGTAAGCTGGCCAACAAGAATATTTTAGACCTTTTCAGGCAGATAAAGTGCCACTGTGTTGATCCCTTTATGCAATAACAGGCCCAAATTAATTATCTCAATCTATGATTGCTTTGTTGTATGGCAAACAAAAGTAAAGTCTGATATAAATGCATTAGACAAACAAACTGAACTAACAAGCAAAATAGAGACAGACTCCTAGAGAGCAGGCAGACAGCTCTAGTAGGGGGTGGTGGAGGGATTGAGCAAAAGAGAAAATGAATGAATGAATGAACGCACTAGACAAAGTAGACCAGCTGAGACCTGACATGGGAGAACTAACAAGGGTCTCCAAAATGAAGCCAGACTGATTTCCATATTAGAATCCTGGTAACTTACGACCAAGATACAAGCCCAACCCAAGACAGGTGGAAATCTGAAGCCTGCCTAGCATGGTAGTTAACCCATTTTGAACACACACACACACACACACACACACACACAATGCAGCCGCCCCCCCCACACACACACAATGCAGCCCACACACTACCATAAATGGCATGATTTAGTCTATTTTATCAGAAACAAATTAACAAGCCACCGACCTTCACTCTTACTAGGTTCAGTTTTGAAGACATAAAAGTCACAAGTGTTGTAGACACCATTTTCCTTCCTAATTGAAAGGCAAAGGGTTTGCCTATTGCAGAGAATTTACTACAATAGTATGGTGGCTGGGTATAAACCCTGACATTAAAATGTCCTATATAATAAAGAGCTAATATGCTAATTAGATGAACAGCAGAACGACAAAGCCTGGGCTGCGAGGGCTGGCTGAGGCTGTGAGGGGCTGTGAGGGGCTGAGAGCGCCAAGCCCCTGGCACAAATATTGTGCATCGGGCCTCTAGTAATTTTATATTTGACTAATCTTTAAAAAAAAGTCTAAGAGAATGATCCCTTTTAAATAAGGTTTATATCCTATCCCCCAAAGAATTCTTTGATATTTGCATTACATTAATATCTAGACCAGGGTTTGTCCAACTATGGCCTGTGGGCCAAATCTAGGTGGCTGCCTATTTTTGTAAATAAAGTTTTATTGGAACACAGCCATGCCCATTTATTTCCATATTGTTACATATGGATGCTTCCACACTACAGAGGCAGAGTTGAGCAGTTATGACTGAAATGCACGTCTTGCAAAGCTGCAACCATTTACTGTTTGGCCATTTACGGAAAGGCTGCTGACTCTTGATCCGGACATATAGTCCATTAGAACTGAAAGGCACATTCGAGATTTTCTAGTCAGTCTTTCATTTTACAGTTGAATAAAATGAAGCCCATTGAACGGAAAAAGCAGTAAACTGAGCACACAGAAGACAAGTGGAAGCTTCCTAGCACATGGGATTCCCTCTGCTATTTTCTAGCTGCTCATTCCACACTAGGAATGCTCTGCCTAAAGCAGGAGTCCTGCTGAGTCTCTTAAAAGCCACATATGGTCTTGGCACAGAAATTGCTTTTTCAACACCTGGGTAACCAGGCTGTGGAGGTCCCAGGAGTGCAGCAGTGCCCTCAGCATCAGCTCTAGCCAACCCCTGAGGAGTTAGATCTGAGAGAGAGCCACTTTCAAGGCCCTGCCTCATTAGTCCTTGCTGCCACCAATCTAGCTCAGAGAAAACTGATCCTTCCCTCACGCTTGCTGCACCAAGCCAGTCTTAGGGAAAGTGGTTTTGTTTAGAGGATTTGTTAATTAAGTCATCACTGTACTAATGAAACCCCAGAGCTTCAGCCACTAGTAGTCTATGCTACTTTAGGGCAGCTAAATTTGTACCCTTAATTAAAAGGAGTATGTTATTTTAAAATTGATAATTAAAATATGAAAGTAAGATATGGAAAACATAGTATTTATCATTTTATCCCCTAACTCACTCTTGCTATTTTGATAGTAATGATAGGCATCTTTATATTCTGATTTTTAATACTTATAGAAACATTTTCAAGTTTTAAGTATTGAAGTTTCACAAAATGAATAAACTCATTATGTTGGTTTATTTTTCTTCTAACAATACATAAATATAGTCTCAAACTGCTGCATTATTTGTAATGATAAGTAACATACTTTACTCATTATGGTTGCTTTAAATTTTTATTTTTATACACAAACAAGACATGAGTATCTTCAAATGTAGTTGCTCCCATATTTTGATTATTTAGATTAAATTCCATGAAGAGAAATCTATAATAAAAGCATAATATGCTAATTAGACCAGACAGCCGAACAACCTTCTGGATGAAACCGTGGCTGCGAGGGCTGAGCCCCTTGCGTGAATTTTGTGCATCAGGCCTCAATTAGTATATAAAAGGGTATAAAGACCATCACCTATTTATACTCTAATAATACCATAAGGGCATCTGACTGACCACACCCAAGCATCAAATAGCAATTTTTAAAAAAGATTCTCCTATATCACATATCCCAATATGAATTTTTTTTTTAAATATATTTTATTGATTTTTCACAGAGAGGAAGGGAGAGAGATAGAGAGAGTTAGAAACATCGATGAGAGAGAAACATCGATCAGCTGCCTCCTGCACATCCCCCACCGGTGATGTGCCTGCAACCCAGGTACATGCCCTTGACCGGAATCGAACCCAGGACCTCTCAGTCCGCAGGCTGACGCTCTATCCACTGAGCCAAACCAGTTTCGGCCCAATATGAATTTTTAAATAAAAGTTTTGATGTCTTCTAATATTTCTAGGTTCTATCTATAGAATTACTCTTTAATAATTAGAGTTCACACGGTCTCAACCAGAGGCAAGACGACACTGTCAGAAAGCCATTAATAGTCTGATTTTAAAAGAAAAGTTCATTAATAAAAGCAAAAGTGTACAAAGGTTAAAATAATTTTATTAAAAGCACTTATTATGACCTGGGGGAGTTGAGACATTGATCTTTCTGCATCTCTCACAAGGAAAAAATATTCAAACTAATGTGGTATTGATATTCTAAAAGCTGCTTAAAACCAGTTTAATGTCCAGTCCATAGATATCAACTCTCAAGAAAAATAATCATCCAGAATCACAAACACACATACACAAATCTGTATCTTAATAAAGTGTATTACTTCAAGACTATAGTTTAAAACCACTACACTCAATTCATCATAGCTCAGGTAGCCTAGATTACTTCAAGTTGTTGTATATTCATTTTTAAATGGCTAACTTTTTAATATGGGCAATAGTGCAGGAATCAAGATATCATATCTGACCATTCTAAGATTAAATTCATTTCTTTTATTGTTAGCTCTATTGAGGCATGATTGGCACACAATCACCTGCATGTATTTAAAGTGTACAATTTGATAAGTTTGAATGTTTATACACCCATGAAGCTATCACCACAGTAAAGATAATGAAGATATCCACCACTTCTAAACATTTCCTGTGCTTCTTCATAAACTCTTCATAAACTCTTCTTGGGTCTTTTCTTGCCTCCCAGTGCCCAGGCAACCGCTCATCTGCACCCACAGTATCAAAGTTTGACTTGGAATTCTAACCAATTACTCTATAATGATTCAGGTAACACTGCCTATACTCAGTGGGCTTTGTCTCCATAAATGGATATGTAATTTGAAAAACAGAAGGTTAGTTTCTAGGAACATTTCTGAGCCAGATGCATTGGACCAACAGTAGCTTCAAGCATTTTGCTACATGCCAGTCTTCTGTGGAGATTGCTAGCCTTGTCATATATTAACGCATAATTACAGACTTCCAGCATTAGCTGATAATTGGTAGTTCTTGAAACAACAGTATTTTAAAACAAATAAAAGAGTAATTAATTTGGTTATTTAGAACCAAATATTTGGAACATTCATAGCAATACTGATTCTTCTTCAGTTATCTTATATGTATCCAAAGATTTTTTTTTCTTTTGCATTAAGAAAAAAATTCATTCAGGTGATATTTTTTTCTTTTACAGTTTGTAATTTTGAAAAAACTGTCAATGGCCATTTTAGGTTGCTGGCTGGCTTTAAGAGCCTATAATAAACATTTGACATTTAGAATTTCAATGAAACACATTTAATGCTATTCTTCACAAATACACAAAAAGACCTCCTAGGTATTTTATGTGCACTCAGATGTAACATATTTATAGACTATATAATTCTTTTTTTATAATAATTTTTATTTTTCAATAAAAATAGTTGATATATAATTCTTAACACTGAGTTTCCATTTCTTTGTATTATTCTAGTCACTTAAATTCAAAATCTTAGGGTCATATTTGTCTCCTTAATAATCACTAAATCCTATTAAACTTTTTTTTTACTTTGTTATTATTTATTGTATTACATATATCTCCTTTTTCCCTGATTGACACTCCCCTCCTCCCACCCCCGCCATACACATCTCCCAGGACAAGCCCCTACCACCCCAATGTTCGTGTACATTGGTTATGCTAATATGCATGCATACAAGTCCTTTGGTTGATCTCTGACACCCCTCCCCACCCCCGCCTTCTCTCTGAGGTTGGACGGTCTGATCAGTGTTTCTTAGTCTCTGTATCTATTTTTGTTCATCAGTTTATGTTGTTCATTATATCCCACATATGAGTGATATCATGTGATACTTATCTTTCTCCGACTGGCTTATTTTGCTTAGCATAATGCTCTACAGGCCTAACAGCAGGTCCATTCATGCTGTTACAAATGGTAAAAGTTCCTTCTTTTTTATAGCAGCATAGTATTCCATTGTGTAGATGTACCACAGTTTTTTAATCCACTCATCTGCAGATGGGTACTTAGGCTATTTCCAAATCTTAGCTATTATAAATCTAGTAGTTTTTTGATAGAATCTTTAGGGTTTTCTATGTCATCTGTGAATAATGAGTTTACTTCTTCCTTCCCAATTTGGATGCCTTTTATTTCTTCTTCTTGTCTGATCACTATGGCTAGCACTTCCAGTACTATGTCAAACAGGAGTGGTGAAAGTGGGCATCCCTGTCTTGTTCCTGTTCTTAGGGGAAATGGTTTTAGTTTTTGTTATGTTGAGGTATGATCCCTCTATTCCCACTTTGCTGAGAGTTTTTATTAGGAAAGGGTGTTGGATTTTGTAAATGCTTTTTCTGCATCAATTGATATGATTATGTGATTTTTGTCTCTCAATTTTTTCACATTTATTGATTTGTGGATATGGTACCATCCTCGCATCCTCGGAATAAATCCCACTTGGTCATGGTGTATGATCTTTCTAATGTAATGCTGGATCCGATTTGTGAGAATTTTGTTGAAGATTTTTAGCATCTATGTTCATCAGGGAGGGATATTGGGCTGTAGTTCTCTTTCTTTGTGGTATCTTTATCTGGTTTTGGAATTAGGGTAATGCCAGAAAGAGCTGGGAAGTGTGCCTTCCTCTTGAATTTTTTGTAGTAGTCTGAAAAAGATAGGTTTTAGTTCTTCTTTGAATGTTTGGTAGAACTGCCCTGTAAAACCATCCAGACCAGGGCTATTGTTTGCTGGAAGATTTTTGATGATTGCTTCAATTTCATTGGTAGTTACTAGCCTATTCAGGTTTTTTGATTGTTCCTGATTGAGTTTTGGAAGCTTGTATTTTTCTAAGAATATGTCCATTTCGTCTAGGTTGGCCAGTTTGTTGGAGTAGCGTTGTTTGTTGTATTTTTTTTTTTTTTTTTTTTTTTTTACAATCCTTTGTATGTCTGTGGGGTCTGTTGTTACTTCACCTTTCATTTCTGATTTTATTTGGGTCCTCTCTCTTTGTTTCTTGGTGAGCCTGGCTAGAGGTTCATCAATCTTGTTTATCCTTTCAAAGAACCAGCTCTTGGTTTTATTGATCTTTTGTATTGTTTTTTTGATCTCTATGTCATTTATTTCTGTTCTGGTCTTTATTATTTCCTTCCTTCTGCTTACTCTAGGCTTTTCTTGTTGCTCTCTTTCTAATTCTTTAAGTTGTAGGGTTAGCTAATTTATTACCATTTTTCCTTGTTTTTTGAGGTAGGCCTGTAGAGCTATGAACTTCCCTCTCAAGACTGCTTTCATTGTATCCCATAGATTTTGGATTGTTGTGTTTTCATTGTCGTTTGTTGCCAGGATGCTGTTTTTAGCCTCCAAGTGTTTGATTTTTTTTCATTGTTTTTATTGTAGTTGATTTCTAATTTTAGGCCATTGTGATCTGAGAAGGTGCTTGATATGATTTCTATCTTCTTGAATCTGAAGAGACTTTGCCTGTGTCCCATTATGTGGTCTATCTTTGAAAATGTCCCATGTGCACTTAGGAATGTATATTCTGTAGCTTTGGGGTGAAATGTTCTGAAGATGTCAATTAATTCCATCTGATCTAGTCAGTCATTTAGGATTGATGTTTCTTTGCTAATATTTTGTTTAGAGGATTTATCCAGGGGTGTCAATGGGGTATTGAAGTCCCTTACTATGACTATATTGCTGTCTATCTCTCCCTTGATATTTTCCAGAAGTTTTTTTTTTATGTATTTGGGTGCTCCTGTATTGGGGTGCATATATGTTTACCAGAGTTATATCCTCTTGTTGAATTGCTCCCTTTAGTATTATGAAGTGGCCTTTCTTATCTCTTGTTATGGCCTTCACTTTGAGGTCTATTTTGTCAGATATAAGTATTGCTACCCTTAAGCTTTCTTTCATGATGCCTTTTATCTTTAGTGATCCTTCTGTATTTTTCTAGCTTTTTGTAATGTACACTTAGCTTGCACTTGTTGTCATACTAAACTTTGTCCCCCAGTGCACGATACTCCACCTTTCTTGTCTATGCCTTTGCACATGCTATTTCTTCTGCTTAGAATGTTGTTCTTGCTTTCTTTGTTTTGCAAGCTTCAAATACCCACCTGCCGGGGTCCAACCCCAGCAGGTCCAGGGGTCCCCAAAGGTGTGGACGGAGTTGGCGAAGAAGGAATGACACGGAGACAGCATTCAGTTGATCAGCAGCCTAGCCAGGATCTCTAGCCAAGTTCTGATCAGGATCTCCAGCGAAGTTCTGGTTCAGGATCTCCAGCCAGGTTCTGTGTCCAGTTGTCTTGCTAGGTTCTCCAGGTTCTCCAGCCAGGTTCTGTAGCCATGTTCCCTCGCTAGGTTCTCCAGCCAGGTTCTGTCCAGGTTCTCCAGCCAGGTTCAGTCACCAGGTTCTAGTCAGGTTCTCTTGCCAATTTCTGTAGTCAGGTTCAGTCCAGGATCTTTTGCCATGTTCTCTCGCTAGGTTCTGTCTCTAGGTTCTGAGGCCAGTTTCTGTCCAGGATCTTTTGCCATGTTCTCTCCAGCGAAGTTCTTCTGTCTCTAGAGAACGTTCTGTGTAGGTTCTGTGCCTAGGTTCTGTCTCTCTCAGTTCTGTCTTCTTACATCTGTATTTATACCAGTTGATTCCAATCCTATCAATCTCTATTTCAAAGGTTAGGGCGTTTCTTATCTCCATTCCAGGGAGTAAAGATTAAGTAGCTTAAGCATGATTGTTCATAGTTAAAGTGATTAATTACCCGCCTGGCACTTAGTTAAGAGGTTTTATTCCCTCCCTAACATCAGGGGAAAATCCCTACCTGGGGAAACACCCTTTCTCAGAGACCTTGGTTAAAACACATAGTGCCAAGAAGGTGAGCAAACATATTAAGAACAGTATGCCATATATGCCAGGTCCCTTGAAACAGCAAGCATGGACCGGCTCCCGGCACCCACCTAATGTTAAATTTTGTATAAAGCACTTCTTAGACTCCTCAATACAATTAGTCACTCCCTCTTCTTGGGTCTTTAACATCTTAAACTTTCATCTATTATAGCTCTTATTACAACAAACTGTGACTATTACTTTACATCTGTATTTCATATATTGTGAGTTCCTTGAATATAGAAACTACCATGTATACTGTACCTTACCCAGTGCCTGGAAATAATAGATCCTGAATCCCTATACATGAGATGAATAATTGATTACTTTCTTTTTCATCAGCTTCTTACCATTCTAATTAAAATTCCCATTGGTGCATCTAAATTATTGCTACCAACAACTGTATCCAGAACATCTTATCTCAGCATCTGCCTCACCTGTTGTTGTGTGGTTTTTTTTCCCAGTCCCTGCTGGTTCTGCTTTCCTGACTTACCTATTTAACCAAATCACTATGCCTCCTTCCTAGACCAGTGGTCGGCAAACTGCGGCTCGCGAGCCACATGCAGCTCTTTGGCCCCTTGAGTGTGGCTCTTCCACAAAATACCACGTGCGGGCGCGCATGTACAGTGTGATTGAAACTTCGTGGCCCATGCGCAGAAGTCGGTATTTTGTGGAAGAGCCACACTCAAGTGGCTAAAGAGCCGCAGTTTGCTGACCACTGTCCTAGACCATTAATCTAATTTACTATAATCTAATTTATCACAGCTTTGGCTTGTGAACTATAGAAACAACATAAGAGGTCAATACCCAGAAACCTTTTGGTTGGCATAACTCAGCTGGAGAGAAATTATCATCCCAAAAGTACCTATTTAATATTTCTATTTGCTGTTAGGTAAAATTCAGAATAATATGAAGGAAAAAGCTAGCTATGCTTTGGAGCTGAATTAAGACCACCAAACACATACTAACACACACATGGAAAGCTGAGTTACAAACAGATCCCAGATTAAATGTCAATACTGTCAATGGTGACAAATACCTCTATGCTTTGTAGATAAGCTTACAAGTAGCATGCTGGGTTGGGTTCTTCCTATCACGTGTCAAAGAAACCTAATGACCCTCATTATGATCTACTGTTTATGCTGACATACCAACAAGTAGGTTTCTAAAAGCTTATGGCAGCCAACTGTTCAGTAAGGTTTTATCATATATATATATGAATTTCTCACTCTTTTTCCAAAACTGGTCTTTGGAAAACACCCAATAAAAGAAATATGCATAGATATCTTTTATAATGTAACATAAAGATAGAAATTGATAAACCTGAGGGCATTTCAAAGAAAGCTTTTTTGACTATTCTTTGTAGTTACTCTCAAAGTAGCTAGAGCCAAGGCTCTAAAAATTTAAATCTATATGGATTGACTCTGAGGGCTTAAGGTCTAAATGCTTTAACAGATCCCAGAATAGCTGATTGCAAAACTATTTAATTTGATCATAACAAATAGCACTGTTACTCTTTCCTAGTAATCATGCTAAAATCTCTAATTTACAGTAGAAATAAAATGGTAAGTTCTACTGCAAGACTCAGACAGTCAAGGCTGTGGTTTACATGTTAGGACTCATGGGCATAGTCACATTAACCAGCAGAGACAGAAATATAAACCTTGCTAGGAATCCAAATAATCATTCCAGGAAACTAGACCCATTGCTCCTCATCCATACTTCTTTAAGACCTAGATATTATTTAAATATCTACAGGGAATAAGATAATTTACAAATAGTGCCTTTAGTAAAATGTGTCTCAGAAGGAACAGTATTCTATAAAAAATTCAATAATAATGATTTATGTGAGTTTTTTCACAAAAAATCCACTTTGAAACTCAGAATTTAATCACATTATAGATAATATAAATGTAGACTCTTTAGTGAAGACATATTCCTATTGCGCTAAATTTTAGGTTACTCTACCATTCTGCTCTTAAACCCTAAACCAAGAATAACTTCTGGAAATGGAGACATTTCTCTAATGTTATTTGCTACTTCTACGTGGATTTAAAAATGGGATGAATATAGATTATTTTAACACTATTTTAAACTTCCATTTCTAACTTCCAGTATTACCCAGTAAACTTCCAGAATTTCTATAATTTTATTAACTCTATAGTATTTCTTAATTTAGTATTAACTGCAAATTTTTTAAAAAATATATTTTATTGATTTTTTACAGAGAAGAAGGGAGAGGGAAAGGAGAGTTAGAAACATCGATGAGAGAGAAACATCGATCAGCTACCTCCTGCACACTCCCCACTGGGTATGTGCCCGCAACCAAGGTACATGCCCTTGACCGGAATCGAACCTGGGACCCTTGAGTCCGCAGGCTGACGCTCTATCCACTGAGCCGAACCGGTTAGGGCTTAACTGCAAATTTTGTTATTAGGTTACTAATCTTTTCCCTAAATTTAAGGGGGTGGGGGCACGGGGAAGAAAGGCTTACTAAGAGCCAGTCCAGCAGCAATTCTTTTAGAAAACACTTTAGTACAAACTTTCTCCATGGCTGAATTCATTAGCCTTTTGCATTAGTACTTATCATCTTTAAACCAAGTCAATCTTAATTAATTTTCTCTAGTTCTTTACCACATTTTATATATAGCTTTTTGTCTATAATTTTTTCTAACCTTATCAAATTTGTTTCACTCTAATGCCATGGGATTGTTCATTGCTAATATTTTTTAGAGGGGTTATTGCACCTTTAATTCTTTGGTATTTAATTTAAAAAAAGATCTCCATCTTTAGTATTTGTTGATCCCTCTGAAATGAAGCTTTATATACAAATAGAAGTGTAGTTCCTTTCTTTTATGGCATTATGATAAACTGACCACAAAATGTTTTGCAGCCCCAATGTTCTCTCCTTTCTCTTTATGGTACTTTAAGCACTTAATCATGTACTGCCCAGCACAGGCTATCACAACTTACTATTTCATGCCTACCCACACTTCTCTCCTGATATTTGACATTCTCTGTGATAGATCATATACCGTTTAAGACCTCTTTACCTTTTGATCTTATTCCATTAACTTACATTCCTTTGTAATCTTAACTTGCCAAAATTGTAGTATTCTTCAAAGCCTAGTTCAAACATCACTTCCCTGTGAAACTTTCCCCAACTTCTTGTTCCCTCTGTTCTCCTATAAAAATTAGTTCATAAAAGTTGTATACCACCTCTCATATTGTATTAGTGGATTATATCTCTCATACATTTCAAGAAAAGGAGTTTTTGTCTTATTTCTCTTTATAACCACAATTCCTGACACATGGCACTTAATAAAACCATACTGTTTTGAATTCATTTGTACTGTTAACTGTTTTATTTATCAGTGTCTTGCTCTCCAACTTGTCCTGCTTGAGAGTAGAGATTCTTAGATTTCTGCAACTTCAATATTACCTGGCATATTCTTAGAAAGTGATCAAGATTCCTTGAGATGGAAGAAATATTAGAAATAACATAGTCCAAAACCTCAACCAATTCAAGAATGCATTTTACCAAATATGCTTGTTTAAATATGTTTAATGATTAGCATGACCATATAGATCGGTTTGCCCAGGAGAGTCTAGTGTAATTAATGACACCCCTTTCACTCTCAAAAGTATCTGGATTTTGATAAAAAGTTTTATGATCATCCTAATAACAAAAAATTGCTTCCTTCCTCACAAGTACCAGACAGCTCAACAGCCTAATTATTGTATCTTTTGAATTCTATTCACAAAACATTTTTTAAAAATTTGCCTTTTGTTATAGATGGGGAGGAGGTAGAGTTCTAGAACTAAATGAAGTAATTATGAGTAAAGGAAAAATTTATATAGACAAATAGATAACTAGATGGCAAAGGGCAACATTATTAAACCAGAAAAGTTCTAAACATATTAAAATAGGTTAATAGAAGCTGAGAAAAGCTGGATAAAGTTTATGGGCCAAGATTAAACAAAGGGGTGGGTTGGGGGAATCCTCAGGAATGCTAGCTTCTATTGGGCTAATTTAAAAATCAATGAATCAAAAATGCTCTGAGCTTTTAAAAAAGTTTAATTAGGATAAACCATCTTGTCTAAGGCTTAAAAGGAATAAGGCAAAGCAGATATGTCCTCATTTAAGTACAGATTTTAATATTCAAAAGTGCAATCCTTTATTCCTTTTAACCAAGAAAATTTTTGCTGTTCAATTATCTGAACCAGACTTTTCTGCTACACTTGCAAACATTTTATCCGAGCTGAAAAATTACATGCAATATTTCAGCCAAAATAAAATGTTGCCACCAAGTTGTAATGCTCTGAAAAGAAAATTTTGGAGTCCTGATTAAATTTCAGAAGAAATACTCACTATATACAAACAATAATTATTCTGACAAACACTTGGTAATATATCACTTAGATAAATATCCATTTGTATTGATCTGCACCAGAGTCCCTCCCAAGAAGCCCAGAACCAACACCTCTAGTAGTTGGCTTCAGACCTCATCAGAGCATACCCAAAGTAAGATCGCTGCAGGGAACAGTTTTCTGGTGAGTTGAATTTCACATTGTGGGGTCAGCCCTCATTCAACAGCTCATGCACTATAGTCAAGGTCAATCTTCACAGTCAAACAGCCTGAGGACCAACTATAACAAAAGGGCTCACATAACTATGCACACAAGGGACATTCCTGGAGCACCTAGTTCAGGTGATCAAGGAGACTGCACCACAAATCCCACAGGACACCTACAAGGTAAGATCACACTATGAATACTCAGAAACTATGTTGAATAAGAGTGGTGAAAGTGGAAGTCCCTTAATTCTGATCTTAAGGGAAATGATTTTAGGTTTTCCCTGTTGAGTATGATGTTAGCTGTGGGTTTGTCATATGTGGCCATTATGTTACGTGATGTTCCCTCTATTCCCACTTTGCTGAGAGAGTTCTTTTTAAAAATCATAAATGGTGCTGGATTTTGTCATACGCTTTTTCTGCATCTATTGATATGATTATATGATTTTCATTTTTCATTTTGTTTATGTGGTATATCACGTTAACTGACCTGCAGATATTGCACCAATCTCTCACCCCCAGAATAAATCCAACTTGATCATTGTGTATGACCTCTGTTAATGTATTGCTGGATCTGGTTTGCTAATATTTTGTTGAGGATTTTAGTATCTGTGTTCATCTGGGATATTGGCCTATAATTTTCTTTCTCTGTAGTGTCTTTTATTTTTAATTAATGTTTAGAGCAAGAGGGAGAGGAATAGAGAGACAAAAAGCGATGAGAGAGAAACATCATCGATTGGCTGTCTCTTGCATGCCCCCTACTGGGGATCAAGCCTGCAACCTGGGCATGTGCCCTGAAGGGAATCAAACCGTGATCTCTCGGTTTCCTGGTTGAAGCTCAACCACTGAGTCACAGGGCTGGACTTTTTGTAGTGCCTTTATCTGGTTTTGGAATTAGGATAATGTTGGCCTCGTAAAATGAACTTGGGAGTCTTCCCTCTTCTTGAAATTTTTAGAATAGTATGAGAAGGATAGGTGTTAGTTCTTCTTTGAATGTTTGGTAAAATTCACCCATGCAGTCATGTGGTCCAGGACTTTTGTTTGTTGGGAGCTTTTTGATTACTGCTTCAATTTCGTTGGTTAAAATCTGTCCAGATTTTCTGTATCTTCTTGATGCAGTCTTGGAAGATTGTATGTTTCTAGGAATTTTTCCATTTCTTCAAGATTGTCCAAATTGCTGGCAAAACTTATTTGTAATATTTTCTTATAATCCTTTGTATTTCTGTGGTGTCAGTTATTTCTCCCCTTTAATTTCTGATTTTATTTATTTGGGCCCCCCCCTTTTTTTAGATGAGTGTAGTAATGGTTTAATAATCATCTTTACTGTTTCAAAAACTAGCTTTTGATTTTATTGATCTTATTTTTTTAATTCTATTTTTTTTTAAATTTTCTCTCTAATCTTTATTTCCTTCCTCCTACTCACTTGTGCTTTTCTTTTCCTAGTTCCTGCAGATGTAAGGTGAGAACATTTATTTGAGATTTTTCTTGTTTCTTGAAGTAGGTCTGTATTGCCATGAATTTACCTCTTTTTTCTTCTTTTTAAGAAATTCCTTTACATTTCTTGTAATACTGGTTTTGTGGTGATGAACCCTTCTCTTTTCTTGTCTGGGACACTCTTTTATCTTTCATTCGATTCCACATGATACCTTTGCTGGGTAAAGTTATCTTGTGTATAGGTCCTTTTTTTCATCACTTTGAATATTTTGTGCCAATCCTTTTGGCCTGAAATGTTTCTGTTGAGAAAACAGAATTCAGCTGACAGTCTTATGGGAGTTCCTTAGTAGGTAACTATCTGCCTTTTTCTTGCTGCTTTGAAGATTCTCTCTTTGTCTTTAACCTTTGCCATCTTAATTATGATGTGTTTTGGTGTGGGTCTTTTTGGGTTCCTCTTGTTTGGGACTGTCAGTAATTCCTGAACTTGTGTACCTCTTTTCTTCAACAAGTTAGGAAAGTTTTCAGTCATTATTTTTTCAAATAGTTTTTCAATCCCTTGCTCTCTCTCCTCCTCATATCCCTCTGATGTGAATGTTGTTATATTTGATATTGTCCCAGAAACTATCGTCATTTTTTAAAAAATTGTTTTTTCTTTTTGCTGCTCTGACTGGATGTTTTCTGCTTCCTTGACTTCCAAATCACTGATTTGATCCTCTGCTTCATCTAATCTGCTATTGATTTCTTCTAGTGCATTCTTCATTTCAGATATTATATTCTTCATTTCCGACTGGCTTTTTAATTGTTTCTATGTCCTTTTTTAATGTTTACTATCTCCTTGTTGAAGTTCTCACTAAGTTTCTTGGGCACTCTTATAACCATTATTTTGAACTGTGTATCTGGTGGTTTCCTTGACTCCATTTCATTTAGTTCTTTTTTCTGGGGATTCCTCCTGTTCTTTCATTTGGAGAATGTTTCTTTGTCTCCCCATATTGGCTGCCTCTCTGTACTTATTTCTATGTTTTAGGTAGATCTGCTGTTTCTGAGTATTCATAGTGTGACCTTACCTTGTAGGTGTCCTGCGGGATTAGTAGTGCAGTCTCCTTGATCACCTGAACTAGGTGCTCCAGGAATGTCCCTTGTGTGCATAGTTATGTGAGCCCTTTTGTTATAGTTTAGTTTTGATTGCTATTGGTTTGTCCAGGGGTGGGGTTCGTCCTCAGGCTGTTTGACTGTGAAGATTGACCTTGACTATAGTGCATGAGCTGTTGAATGAGGGCTGACCCCACAATGTGAAATTCAACTCACCAGAAAACTGTTCCCTGCAGCGATCTTACTTTGGGTATGTTCTGATGAGGTCTGAAGCCAACTACTAGAGGTGTTGGTTCTGGGCTTCTTGGGAGGGACTCTGATGCAGGTCAATGTCGGATGCTCCCTGTGACTGGCCCTGAGCTACTAGTTAGAAGCTACAAAATGATCCATGGTAGGTGGCTGCCTCTGCTGGACCTTGGTGCATGTGGGAAGATGCTTACTGAAGCTGTCTTCCACCAGTAAGTACCTGATGAGCCTGGGGCAGGTCAACAAAAGGCCCAAGACAACATGAGATCTGCTGGTTGCCTGTTAAGCTCAGCCACTTAAAGAGCTCTGGTGAAATACAAGTTATGTGAGGCAGATTCTGAGTCACCTAGTAGGTGGGATTGGTGTTCACCAGGTTGATACAGATTCAAACTTGGCACCAGTCCTGGGTTTGAGGCCATTCAGCAAAAGTCTCAGGTTATACCAAGGCCAGGGTCTCAGGGAGTCCTCAGAGTGGGGGAAGTAGAGTTCATCAGTCTAAAACAGATTAAGATTTGGCCTTGTGGAAGGAGGGCTCTGCACACAAACAGTGGCATCAGTTAGGGCACACGGGGAAAATGGCCTTTGCCCCAAAGACACACCACTGAGTCTCTCATGTGTATCTCTGACATCACCTTATCTGTCTGGGCCTCCTTGAGAGCTTTCTGAGAAAGACTACAATACAGGCCCAGGGTGGCTACAGCCAGAAGACTCCCCTTATCAGGGTAGGATCACAGTGAGTAGGGAGTGTGGGACTAGTGCATCTCCTCAGGTGATGCTATGAGGGAACTGCACTGGTCAGGTGCTCAGGAAAAATGGTTCTTGCCCTAAAGCCACTCTAGTCATTCTGTCTTGTTTGACACTCCCTGAATCTGCCTTGAATTCCTCAAGAGACTTCCAAGAACGTCTGCAACGTGGGCCCAGGCTGATTGCAGATAGCTGACTCCTCCGTATGGTGGGCGTTTCTCAGGGTGGTGCTAGTAGATTCCTCCAGGCTGATGTTGTATGGAGTGGAGTGATTGATGCAGGAAAGATGGTGTCTGGAGGCAGCGTGGGAGAGGCAGGCAGCACAGGGTCATTGGTGGCTGCCCCTTCAGCCCTCTTGCAGAAGCCACACAATCCAATCTCATCCTGTATGACTCCAGTCCACTCTGAGGTTCAATCCCTCTACCAGAGCCCAAGGGTGAGTGCCCACAAATGAGGTTTTATGTGTTTGCCCTTTAAGAGGGCACCTGGGTTTCTAACAATCTATGGTTTCACCCTGGCAGACAGAATCTCCACTGATTTTCACAGGCATATGTTATATGGGCCCCTCTTCTTGGCACTGGTGCTCTGGGCTAGGAGACCCAGTGTGTCGCTGAGACTCCTTGCTCGTCAGGGGGCACCTTTGCAGCTGAGCTGTTTGATCCTGGGAGGAAGTGACTGTAACGTCCCCTACCCTGCCACCATTTTGGATACCCCCTTATATTTTCAAGAGCTTTTAATTACAGAGATTAATTAGAGTTTTAAAAGATGAATACATTCTCTAAGAACCACTTAAGAAAATGTGTGTGAGTATCTATAATAATAAGAGTAATATGCTAATTAGACCGAACAGCCGAATGACCTTCCACACGTCCTTCCAGAAGAGGTTGGGGCTGTGAGGGCTGAGCCCCTTGCACGAATTTCATGCATTGAGCCTCTAATGTACGTATATAAATGTATGGGTAAATGTAACTATCATCTGAATATCCAAGCACATATACAAATGCATTTATAAGGTATGTATATACACCTCCACATCAGAATGTTTTCCAGCTTGAACAAATTCTAACAAAAGAGAAGTGTTAGAATTGGAGATTATTTGGCAGAAGCTCTGAGAAAGTTAAATAAGTATGGCCTAGCTCACATATGTACATTCTCTGGGTCATGTAGCCTCTGGTTGTAGTCCTACAAGATTTATCCTACTAAAGTCTATTGGTATTGATCTTATGGTTAAGTGTAATGAGAAAGCAGATAGTGATCTTTTAAATATACATTCTGAGCCCTAGCTGGTGTGGTTCAGTTGGTTAAGTGTCAACCCATGCACCAAAAGGTCGCCCTTGCAATCCTTGATCAGGACACGTGCCCAGTTTTTGGATTTGATCCCTAGTCATGGTGTGTGCGGGAGGCAGCCAATCAATGCTTCTCTCTCTCTCTTTCTCTTTTCCTTCCTCTTTCTTTAAAATCAATAAAAACATTTAAAATATATATACATTCTGAGGTACACTGGTTTTTCCAATATTGGCACGACTGATATCTATATATATAAAAGCCTAAGCAACCGTTATAACTGGTTGACCAAATGACTGGTTGACTGGTCACTAGGATGCACACTGACCACCAGGGGGCAGATGCTCAACGCAGGAGCTGTCCCCTGGTGGTCAGTGCACTCCCACAGCCAACCTCCCGCAGTCCTTCCCCCCCGAACTGGGCGAGACAGCCCCGATGACCCCGATTGCCAGCCAGGGTGAGGGACCCCACCTGTGCATGAATTTGTGCACCAGGCCTCTAGTTTGAATCATAAAATTCTTCATTGTGGGTGGCTGTCTTGTGCATTATTGGATGTGTACTGGCATCTCTGGCTTCTGTCCACTAGAAGCCAGTGGAATTCCCCCACCTCTACCCAATGTGACAACCAAAAGTGAGGGGGAAAACTGCTCCTCACGACATTGAGAACCACTGTTGTAAGTAAATAAGGAAGCATGTTATAGAACAAATTAAACTGGGATTCAAGAAGCTGGGTTCTAACCCAGCTGTTTTGTCTTTAACTTTGGGTTATTGGAGAAAATATCTAACCCAGCAGTTCTCTAATAGGTAGAGGGTAGTATTGCTAAATCAGCTATATATAATATAATAAAAAGATGAGCCCACTTAGCTTTCTGGGATGCGTATTTTTTATTTTATAATAAATAACTATTTTAATTTAGGTAATAATGCCATAGCTTGTAACAAACCAACTCCTACATCATAAACTAGAAAATATGCAAAATAAAAATATTTTAAAAATTAATTGAAGGTATGAGAGAGCTGTCAAGGTAGCTAAGACTTGATGGGACAAGATCCCTGAGAGGAAAGAAAATCTTAAAGAGTTAGGCTGACATTGTAAAAGTTATTCCCTCAGGGCATTTGTAAATTCTTGGTGCTGGGTGAAAGGTTGAGGATTTAGAATAGACAATGGGCACTTACTAAGACACAGAGAAGCCATCAGAACTTTTGGCAGTTTCCAGAGACAAAAATTGGAATTTGGAGCAGCCAAGGCAGTCAGAATTGAGATGTCATGATCCTGAAGTTCTCTCAACACACTAGAATATACCTGATACTCAGCAATTTTCTCTTTTGAGCTATTTGCCAGATTTGTAAAGTAGCAGGATAAGAGGACAAGACATAAAACAGAAGACCTCTAATAGGCAGAGTAGTATTTTTGGCAGTTCGATGGTACCAAACAGAACCCACCAAAGAGTAGGGATGCTAAACCATACACTAGGATTTCAGGTGAGATTTCAGGAGAGCTAGAGCATAGGAGTGGGGATAAATTAGAAGTAGATTGAGCCTTTCAAAAGTGCAATCCAAGCTTGAGTTGGCCCAGTCCTTGATCTGTCTTTATACTAGCTGCCTTCTTTTTAGTGAAAATGTTTTTATTGATTTTAGAGAGGGGGAAGGAAGAGGGAGAGATAGAGAAACATCAATGTGAGAGAGAAACATCGATTGGCTGCCTCCTACACTCCCCTATCCCCCAACCCCCACAGTGGGGATTAAATCTGAACTTGGGCATGTGCCCTGACTAGAAATCAAACTGGAGACTTTCTGGTACATGCAATGATGCTCAATCAACTAAGCCACACTGGCCACAATAGCTGCCTTCTACAGGAAGACAATATCACCAGCAGAAACACTGTAATTTATTATGAACAATGTTTATTAGCATTTAATGAAAATTATCAGGCAGACCTAGAAATAAACCCAAAAGAAAAGACAAAAGAAATGGACCCAAATTAAAAAAAAAAGAAAAAGAAAGAAATGGACCCACAGATGACTGAAGCTTTTAATTTTTGGATATGCAATTTATTATCACTGTGTTTAAAGAAAATAAATGACAAGGTAGAGAATTATACTACAGAACTGGGATCAATAAAAAAGAATCAAATAATTTAGAAAATAAAAAACTTGATTACTGAAAAAAAAACCACACCTCATAGATGTGTTGAAATGCAGATTGGACAAAGTAGAAAGAAGTAGTCAACTAACTGGTAGGTGAGTGCAAAATATACAAGCTGAAGTTTGAGAGGAAGAAAAGTATAAGAAAGAGTATAAAAGATATTTGGGGCACACACACACAAAAGGCATAAAACTATGTAATCGGTACCTCAATTGGAAAGAGAGCATGCAGTATCTAAAGAGATTAACAGCTGAGACATTTTCTAGAACTGATAAGAGCATCAACCGTAAACTTGAGAAGCACTAAAATTAACCGTAGCAGGATAAACACAAGAAAAACAAGAACCAAGTACAAGGTGAAAGTCAAAGAAAAATTCTCAAAACCAGCCAGAGAAAATGAAAATAATATATTCAAAAGGGCAAAAGTAAGACTAACAGTGGACTTAATAAAAATAAGAGAATCCAAAACATAATGAAAGATCATCTTTAAGAATATAGCTCTCAATGTAGAGTTCTATACTCACTGAAAGGCAAAATAAAGACATTTTTTAAACAAACAAAAACCAAGAGAATTCCCACACTACATGTAATACTAAAGGAAGTTATTAGGCAGAAAAAAAATTACAAACTATAGCCATTTCAACTGTGCTCATATTCAGTGAGCCTTATTGTGCTAGTTAAGTGTAATAAAAAAAAAGCAAAAAAAGTAAAGGATTGGGAAAGAAGCAACGAAACCGCTATTGTTCACAGATATTATTGTATACATAGAAAATCCAAAAGACATATTATACAAAAATGTTCTACAGTTTTATTATGTTGGTTGTTCATTGTTTTTTAGTAAAATATGTGTGAATTTTACTATATGTAATCTATAATTAATATCTGAATTAAATGTCCTTTCAGAAATAAATGCTATGATAGAGCTAACATTTGCCTAGTGTAGGCTGTCTTCCATTTTGCTTTCTAGCAACATGAAAGGTGGGAGTTGAAAAAAGTCTCATTTCTTGACAGGCCTGAGATTACTAAACCATACAAATCATGGCCCACAAATATTTTGTTAGGAATGTGACAGTCCTGTGTATGTTGTTCTAAATTATTTTCGACCTCTTGGCTAATGAAAGAACTTTATCTTTTGCAGTTATAACAATCTAAAAATGGAATAGGAGTTAATAACTTAGCTGTTTATATCCATAGTTAAGAAATCTATATTCTTTAAAATCTCAGCTGGTAAGAACTCTTTTCTATGAATGCCATACATGGACATTCTGAAAGATTGCTACTTAATGTGTTCTATCCACACCATGACCAGCCTATGCCAACAAGATCATCATTTAAAGCTGCTTTGGCTATAGTAGAGAAAACATTTTCAAAATGATTTATAATAATGTTTGTAGCAGTAGGAATTGTGATGATGTGCTGACATTATTCTTCCAGCTGCTGAGGTTGTTTTCCTTTAGAGCTGGCATTTTCCTATTCCACTTTCTGTGCTACCAGAACTGCAAATCACAATTGACCTTACCTTACAGAGAACTGAGTGTTTTCAAAGAACATGAAAACTTAACTAGCAAATGGGATGACAAGTTTCTTTAAGGATGTAATAACATGAAGACAAGTAACTTCCAAAATCCCACTTACTTATAATGAAATCACTAAGGGCACGATGAGGTGATTATCTTACATTATAAGCTCCTCAAGGGCAGGAGACTATGTAAAGTAATATGTAGATTACTTGTCTTTGGGGAATGGGTCCTTGGTACTTTGTGACTGATCCAGAAAGAGAAGCATTCACCAAGGCCTGACTTATTTATTTTAAATAAGTCTTTATTGTTGAAAATATTATATATGTCCTCCTTTCCCCCCCATTAACACCCTCCAGCAAAGACTGACTTATTTTTTTTTTAATATATTTTATTGATTTTTTACAGAGAGGAAGGGAGAGAGATAGAGAGTCAGAAACATCGATGAGAGAGAAACATCGATCAGCTGCCTCCTGCACATCTCCTACTGGGGATGTGCTCGCAACCCAGGTACATGCCCTTGACCGGAATCGAACCTGGGACCCTTCTGTCCACAGGCCGACGCTCTATCCACTGAGCCAAACCGGTTTTGGCCAAAGACTGACTTATTGAAGTAATAGATGCTTAGCTGCTAAAATGTTCTGTTTCCATCATACCACAGGATCACAGAACTTAAGTCAACATTATCAGATCACCTAATACAATTGTTTTTCAAAGTGAGAGATGAAGGATAGGCAGCATTGCTACATCACATAAGTGAGCTTTCTCAACAAATAAACAACCCTACACTCCACTCCCCTTCCCCTAGACTCTATCCCTCCCCACCCCCTTTCTCATACCTCTTTCTTGAGGATGTGTATTTTTTTAAAAAATATATTTTATTGATTTTTTACAGAGAGGAAGGGAGAGGGATAGAGAGTCAGAAACATCAATGAGAGAGAAACATCGATCAGCTGCCTCCTGCACACCCCCTACTGGGGATGTGCCTGCAACCAAGGTACATGCCCTTGACCGGAATCGAACCTGGGACCCTTGAGTCCGCAGGCTGACGCTCTATCTACTGAGCCAAACCGGTTAGGGCAATGAGGATGTGTATTCAAATACTCCTCACAGGGACATATCAGGTTGAGGGGAAGGTGTTTTTTAAGAAGGCAGGACTGTATTTACCAACAGCCCACTCTGTGATTCTGATATGGTAGCACCAAGTCTTCCAGTTGAAAACCTCTGACCTAATCTATTTTCTCCCTTTGAGCAATATTACAACTCAAACAACCTAGAAAGAATTCTGAAAGTATTTAGAAAAGCCTACAATTTATTCTTCAGTGGACCCATTTCATGGCTACAAAAAGGCCAATGTATAAAATGCATTATTTTCAATTTAGAATAAAAGTCTTACTGTTTTTCCCAATTTTTAGTGATATATTTAGTACAGTACAGGAACTTGAAGAAATTTATACTTTCTATATACACATATGTGTGTGTGTGTGTGTGTGTGTGTATTCATTTTTTTCAGTACAATCCTTACTATAGTAAGATGTTAATATACAAAGACCTTATTAGTACCTGCTGTCCAGTAGGCAATGAAAATCTGTAGTCTTAATTTTTCTAAAGTTTTATAGATACAGAAATGATTTCCTTGACCTGACTTCCACCATACCTAACAAGTTCATTCAACATTTATTAAGGGATAAAAATGAACAGAATCATCTTTTCTTTCCTGTTTTTCATCCCCAACTTCTTACTCTTATTACTTTTCAGTGTCCCCTTCACCTCGCCCTCCCCCTACCCCCTTTTCCAAAACTTGGAACTCAATTAGCCTGCAAGCAATGAAACAATGACTGCTATGTGACAAAACCACTGGGATGGATGGATATAGAGGATGGATATGCAACTGTAATAGAGGTGGCCAAAAAAATACTACATTCACAGGCAACTTAGAGTAGAGGACTTCAGAGAATTACCTTTATAAAATAATAGAAAATGGTTTATAGCCACCATGTCGCAAAAGGAGAAAGGTCTCTGGAATTAAATACTAAGGAACCTAATTTTGTTATATTATTGCTAAATGCCACAAACTTAGTAGTGATCATTTAAAAATAGTCTACAGTGTGAGATTTAAGGAACAATGACTCCTAATTAGTGTTATAATAAGTGTGTTCACCATTCTGGAATGTCATTTATGGTAAATTAAGGAACTACTGTCCCTCCCCATCTTCCATTAGTATTTTAATGCTAGGAGGTGGGAAAAGCTGATCCATATTCAAGAGGAAAGGAAGAAAAACAATAACAAATTGGCATCTCTTCTGTAGATTGCCCCACAGGCCAAGCATTTTTATGTTCTTAATCATTATTAAATGACTTAACATGACACCCAGAGCCTGGCGAATGATTGCATCCTGACATGAGAACGAATTACAAATGAAATGAAAGATCAAGCCGTATTAGAGGATTGCCTCTGGGAAATGAAAATCTTTAATTCTCTTTTATTATTGACATTTATTTGGCTGCCATGAATAACAACATAGCAAAGAGATTCAGCTATGCTTGTGCACTGAATAGCTTATCCCAGGGCTCAAAACTGCATTAACATTTATCATGTTTGCTTTTGTAGCTGACACCACTGAACAGATTCTCTATCCATCTTGTATTTATCATGCATTGCAGATATAGTACACCCTCTAATTTAAGTTCATTTTCATATACTAGAAGCAGCAAAGATTACCAGTGTCTGTCCTCAAATAAATTCCTGCTGGTAAGCATTCCTAAGAGAGTTTAATATATTTAATAAGACCAAATTGAGTTGACAAATTCAGTCACAGAAAGAGGATGCTAATTTTAAAGGTTTCAATTTTTGGAAATTTGTGCTAATTCACAAGACACTTGTACAATATGTATCTCTGGAATAAAGCCTTAAAATAAATGTCTCTATAAAGAGCAACCAAATAGCATTTTATGAATCTGAAGGCAGTATGACAATTCTTATGAGGTAAGAAAGTCGGTATGCTTTTCACTTTTCCAAACGGTGTTCATTGCTAAGACAGGAATAGGCCACTAGTATAAAAAGACAGCAATTCAGTTATTATCAATGCAGGGGTATCTTTTCATGACTTATTTATTTTCTCTCTTGTACAAATTAACAACATGGCTTTTCCTGTCACAACAATAAAAGATTATACAGTATGTGGTGTCTTTGCTCACATGATCCTCTTTGACTAGATTGCCCTCCTTTCTTAAATACTTCCTAAAATTCAAGGCTTAGCAAGGATATCAATGTACCTGGGGAAAATAAATCACTTAATACTATATATCTGAATTTTGTTTGAAAAATTTTCTGTCCTTCTGTTTTTTATACTTTTAATTATGAAAAATTTTAAGTGTATATACAAGTGGATGTAATTGCACAATGACCATCCCCATATATTACAATTATTGACTCATGGCGAATCTCACTTCATCTATAACTCCATTTCATTATTTACTATGTATTGTGTTATTTTGAAATAAATATCTGAATCTTGCTTTTGACAATTCTAAAATAAGAAAGTTGAAATGAATTAATTCTGGGGTCTCTATTCCCCAATATTTGACAATAATTTATTCTTTTACCTTTTCAGGCATATTTATTTAGTTCAACAAAAGTTTACTTCATAGCCACTATAAAATCTTTATTGAGGCTTTATTGATTTCCTTCTCTGAGTCAATACAAGTCCATATAATTTTTACCAATAATTAACAAGTGTAATTACAGTTTCTTGTATTCATATATCAATGTATATTAATTTTATTTCTGAGTTAGATCTCTTATCTTAAGTTTTAGTGTTCAGCAGGGTACTGAATAAACACTAAGGTAAAAATTGCTTCTGTTTATAATAAGTATTAATTAACTGATTGATTTTAATCTTAATGGTTCAGACAAAATGGAAAAGGTCTGTATTTTGGCTTCAGTAGTAGGTAGCATCTTATTGACAATATTAATCATTTTTTTAATTGTTTAAGTTACCATAACTCTTTTTTTTAAAAAAAAAATATTTTTATTGATTTCAGAGAGGAAGGGAGAGGGAGAGAGAGATAGAAACATCAATGATGAGATAGAACCACTGATCGGCTGCCTTCTGCACGTTCCCTACTGGGGATCGAGCCCACAACCCAGGCATGTGACCTTAACCAGAATCGAACCCGGGACCCTTCAGTCCACAGGCTGATGCTCTACCCACTGATCCATACCAGTCAGGGCAATATTAATCATTTTATTTGATAAAATGTTTGTTGACTAGATAAAATTCCTATTTTATTTCTATGAAAATAGATGGCTGTGTAAAAACCGAAGTGAAGTTTTCTTCTTTAAGTTTAAAGCTGATGAAGTAACTTATATTTGGGTTATATTTGTTCATAGTTGGATATATTTATGTTATTGTAGCACAAGTATTTGGTAATTAAAATGTATGTTTTTCAGGAAAGACATTTCTAGATTGACAATATCTCCAAAATATCACAGTAAAAAAAATCAAGGTAGATTTACTCAACTGATTTTTCTTAAATTATCTTCTTGAAAATATTTTATAATGAGATAGAAGGTACATATATATTTATTGAAATTATAAAAAAAACTATACAAGGTACATTTTCACAGAAATAGAACAAAAAATCCTAAATTTCATATGAAACCACAAAAGACCAAGAACAGCCAAAACAACCTTGAGAAAGAAGAACAAGTCTGGAGGCATCACATTTCTTGATTTCAAACTATATTACGAAGACACAGTAATCAAAACAGTATGATACTAGTATAAAAACAGAGACACATAGGTCAATGGAACAGAATAGAAAGCCCAGAAATAAACCCGGATATACGTGGTCAATTAATTTATGACAAAGGAACCATGAACATACAATGGGGAGACAATAGTCTCTTCAATAAATGGTGTTTGGAAAATTGGATGGCCACATGCAAAAGAATGAAAGTGCAGCATTCCCTTACAACCTACACAAAAATCACCTCAAAAGACTTAAAAGTAAGACCTGAAACCTTAAAACTCTTAGAAGAAAAGGGGATAAGTTCCTTGACACTGGTTTGGTGACAATTTTTTTGGATTTGACACCAAAAGCAAAGGCCACAAAAGCAAAATAAGCAAGTGGGACTACATCAAACTAAAATCACAATCAAACAAACAAGCAAACAAAGAACACTTCTACACAACAAAAGAAACCATGAACAAAATGAAAAGGCAACCTATGAAATGGGAGAAAATATTTGCAAATCACTTATCTGGTAAGAAGCTAATATCCAATATATATACCTTATACAACTCAACAAAAAACAAACACAAAACCAAACAAAAAAAAATCAAACAAACACAATCTGAAAGAGCTGAATATTTTCCCATAAAAGACATACATACACATGGCCAACAGGTACATGAAAAGGTGATCAACATCATTAATCATCAGGGAAATTTAAATCAATACCAAAATGAGATCACCTCACACCTGCTAGAGTGGCTGTTATCAAAAAGACAAGAAATACGTGTTAGCAAGGATGGAAATGGAGAAAAAGGAACCCTTGTGCACTGTTGCTGGAAATGTAAATTGGTGTAGCAACTATGAAAAACAGTGTGGAGTTTCCTCAAAAAATTAAAAATAGAACTACCATATGATCCAGCAATTACACTTCTGGGCATTTCTTTGAAGAACATGAAAACACTAATTTGGAATGATATCTGTACCCTCGTGTTCACTGCAGCATTTTTTACAATAGCCAAGACATGGAAACAACCTAAGTGGTCCATTTGATGGATGTAGGGAGAAAGAAAATGTATATAGACTTCTACATATTCTTTATACATTTATAGATTAAAATTACATTCAGCCATAAAAGAGAAGGAAATCCTTCCATTTGCAACAATATGGATGAACCTTGAAGGCATTATATGCTAAGTGAAATCAGTCAGACAGAGAAAGACAAATAAGGTATGATCTCACTTGCATGTGGAACCTAAAAACTGAACTCATAGATAGAGAACATATTGATGATTGCCAGAAGTGTTTGTTTGTGTAAGCAAAATGAGTTAAGGTGGTAAAAAAAAGTACGGTGTTTTAAATTAAATATAATAGGAAGAATGTAAATTTTGTTATACATGATTAAGCTCCATAATACTGGTTTTCTCACACAGTTTGCATGTTTTGAATTAAATATGTTAGAAAGGATATAGACTTTTGTTATAAATGATTAATCTCCACAATAATGGTTTTCTCATACAGTTTGCACATGTACCTGTAGCCATTATAGTGTCATCACTCCCTTGGGTGAAAATCACGACTCGTTGCCTCTTCGAGTTCACCTTTGGCAGAGCTTGGGTCTTTTTGGCTATCTCTTTAATGTCTTCAGTCTGTTAATTGAAAGGAAGAGGAAAAATTTCTCATAACCAGTACAATCAGAAAAAGCTTTCTTAGAAGATTAAGGATTTAGACTCTCAAGTTTAAAAAATGAGATACTTAAACATCTATTATGAGTTATCATTTAAAAATTTCAACCACACACAAAAGTAAACATCCTCCTATATAATAAAAGAGAAACATGTAAATTGACTGTCCCTCTGCTACGCTCACCAGCCAATCAGAAATGAGTATGCAAATTAACCTCGTCACCTCCCTGGAGACTGACAGCAGGTAGGAGGCAGCTCCCAGCATGGCCTGCTTGGCCGTCGCTGCAGCGACCCGGGAGCAGGCAAGTGTGGCCTGCAGGCAGGCCCTGCAGAGAGCAGAGAACCACAGAGAGCAGGCCTAAGCCATCAGTAGGACATCCCCAGAGGGCTCCCAGATTGGAGAGGGTGCAGGTCAGGCTGAGGGAAACTCCCCCCCCCTTCGTGCATGATTTTCGTGCACCAGGCCTCTAGTAATAGTATAATAACCTCCAAGGAGCCCACCATCAAATTGTAAACATTTAAAATTTATTCATTTATACTTTCATCTACCTGCCTTTCATATTATTCTGAAGCAAATTCCAGAGACTATATAACGTCATCTGTAACTGTTTTAGTATGCATCTCTGAAAGATAACAACTTAACCATAACCAAATAACTATTATCATATTTAAAAAATAAACACTAATCCCTTAGTATCAGCAAATATCCAGTCAATTTTCAAATTTCTAATAAAAATTTGTAGAGAGAATATTAAACTATTTTAGGGGTGTACAGAGCATGATTATGCTGACTATGGAAATAATACAGTTAATATAATTCCAAATTTTTCAAAGAATTAAAATGAGAGAGAGGTGCTAACCGTTTCCTACAGACTTAAATTTTTTTTTAAGAGATAAAGTTAAAAAAATTACAAATTAACTCTAGAAACCCTGATGCTATTTTTCGTATCACACAAGCCATGCATACATTTTTACCTTTTTGTGTGTGTGTTAATCTTCACCTGAGGATGTTTTTCCTATTGATTTTTTTAAATGGAGTGGAAGGGAGGAATTGGGGCGGAGGTCAGAGAGAGAGAGAGATATGTTGCTTCCTGCATACACTGTGACTGGGGTGGGATTAAACCTGCAACCCAGGTATGTGTTCTTGACCAGGAATCAAACCCATGAGCCTTGGTAGGCTGACGCTCTACCACCGAGCCACACTGGCCAGGGGAAGTTTTATAACTTCCTGTTCTTGACCTGAAATCTAACTCTTAAGCTATAGGTAGAATTTTTAGAATCATGCTTTCAACAATTTCAAAATCCATGTCTGAATTCAGTGAGCCTCTAAAACAGCCCATGGTTTGCATTTGTTGGTTTATACTCCATCACTGTGCAAGTTTCAAACAGTATGGAGAGAGAAACACAACCAGAGGGAAAATATATTTGCTTAGCATAAAGGAAGTTAATTAGGATATACAGGATGGAAACATTTAGGTAAGCAAGGCAGACAAGTCATAATAGTTACAAACAACATTAGAAACCATAGAATTTTTAAAGGTATGACATTCTTTAGTAAAATAGCTGTATGCTGTTTGTTCACTAAATACTAAGAAATTCCAGATGATGCATAAAGTTAGGCTTCTACTATACCTAACATGATAATACCAGAGGACGGCTGTTTCTGAAAAGAAGAGCCACTTGAGGTATAACAATGCTGCTGACCTTTCAAACATGCTGACTATTTCACTTCTGGTTGCTTATTTTAGAACAGAACTAAGCCTGAACTCAGATAAGATGAGAAAAGAAATTCCCTCAGTTTTGGGGAAAGTCTATTATAAAAAGACTATTATAAATGACTAGTAACAGCTGAAAGGACCAAAAATGCCATATAACAATGTCTTCACTCTCTCAAATAAATGTATACGTTTAATTAAAATGACTCACATATATTCTCCCAATCGTCTTGCCACACATATATTTTACTACTATAGGGTTTTTTGCTTATGATTGAATACAGTTCATATTTAATAAAGATAAGAGGCAAACTCCAGGAATAGATTCACTTTATCATCTTGGGAGCAGCATCTTATGCATGTTCTGGATGTTTTTTATATAGAGGTTTTTCTTCAAGGTGGTATAAGGAATAAATTAAGAATGAGATTCTACGATTGTCTTCTACCCAACTATGTGGGAAAAATTTTTTTTATGGAGCTTTGTTAACTTAAAGAAAACTTTTATTTATTTATTATTTTTAAAATTGAATTTATTGGTTAATAAAATTATATAGGGTTCAGATATATACTTCTACAATACATCATCTGTGTACTGTATGGTGTGCTTACCACCCCAAGTCGAGTCTCCTTCCATCATCATTTATCCCCCTTTACCCTCTCCCTTCTCCTCCCCCGCTTCCCTCTGGCACTCCCCATACTGTTGTTTGTGTCCATGAGTTTTAAAGAAACCTTTCTTATGTCTCAAATTAAATCCTATAAAACTGGCAATTCAAGATTGAAGTAAACTTTTCAAATATAAAACATAAATCTTTACAGATGGTTACACTTTATTTCTATCCACATCCACAGTTCATACAAAACTCCTTTGTCGCTCTGGGATAACTGGCAGTGAGCACCAAAACTGAACTTCTCTCTAGGCCTTGAGGAGCCACTGCTTTGCCCTCAGGAGTTGCTCCCCATCTAGTATAAAAACTTTTCTTAAAACCTTAATTTTGTCTTTCCAAAGCTACATATTTCTAATTTTGCTGTCACAGCCAGAAGATTATTTTCCCTTATATGTGGGCTAACATATCTTAACAAAATGATGAAATTACAAGGGATTTAGAGTATGACACACCTGAACTTGTGCATCTTGAGCAGGTAAATAAACCCCTCTGAGGCTCCATTTCCTCTTGTACATACTAAGAAAATATTTATGGTAGGAGATGTTGGGAGAGAAGTATGCTATAATTGGTGGGTAAAAATTTGGAGATAATCAGGATATTTGCATATTCTCATAATTCCTCCCCTTAAGATATTTATTCATTACAAAAGGAAAAATAGTTATGTTACAGTGAAAGAAACTGACAGACGTAAGTTTACCCTGGTGATCAAATTTAGCAATGCTAAAGTTAGGGGGCAAAATAGGTTATTTGCATAGTCCCAAAATATTGCCCTCAAGATGTTTATTAACTACAATGGGATAATAGTAACTTTACAGAGGATACACTGCAAATACCGCCTTAACACAGTGATCAAGGTGATCATCACCAACAATAAGACATCGGGACATCATGTACGTCCCTGATACTATGCACTGAGAAGGGCCCATCACTTCTGTGATATTTCTGGAAAACATTCATAACATCTACTTAATTATGTAAAAATGTCAGACAACCCAAATTGGGGGACATTCTACAAAATGAGTGACGAGTACTCTTTACAAGTATCAAAATCATGAACAAGGAAAGACTTAGAAATTCTCACAGAAAAAAAGAGACTAAGGAGACATGACAATAAATGCATTGTGCAATCCTGGATTAGATTCTGGAACAGAAAAAGGAAATTAGAGGAAACTGGTGAAATCAGAATAAAGACTGAAATTTGGTTATTGGTATTATATCAATGTTAATTTTCAGGATTTGATCATTATGCCTTGCTTATGTAAGATATTAAGATTAGGGGAAGCTGAATAAAAGGTATCTGGGAACTACTATTTTTGTAATTTTTCTAAGCCTAAAATTATTTCAAAATAAAAAGTTAAAAATAACTATTGTGAGGCTGAAAGAGGATAAGGTGAAAGAGGTTAATGCAACATTTAGCACATGCTAAGTACTTAATAAATATTAATTTCTTTCTTCTAATAACAATCATTTTAATACTCTCCCAAACTGTCATATCCTGAGGTTGCCCTCCAAATCTCCAAAAAGGGCCTCAAGATTTGAGTAGTGAGAATTCAATTATGTTCTCTAATAAGGAAGGAGAAAAAGGAAAGCGGGGAGGAGAGGTAGAAGAAAGCTCATACAATTTAACTATGAGCCATGTTTAGAGTTCCAAAAGAGCTTATTAAATCTTAACTTCTCTAGGCAGTGGTATTACTGTGTCCTCATTTTACAGATGCTGAAACCAAGGGCCATGTATATAGCTCTAAAGTACTCATTAAATCTCAACTACTTTGGGCAGTAGATACTATTACTACAGATGAAGAAACTGAGTCACAGAGAGGTTAAGTAATTTCCTAAGGTCATAACGATACTAAGTGGTGAAGCTAGGTTGAGCATTTACAAAGTGAGACTCCAGGGATTACAGTCCTAATCACTACTCCAAGCTATCCACAGATTATACTACTTCCATGAATTTAAGCAATGTGCTTTCTGTTATCACAAAACTATATAGCAGGTTCATCCTAAATCATTTTTCTGCCGCATTCACAAATTATCACTGATCTTGTATTTAAGTTTGGTATTTTTTTCTTAGTTATTCTGGCTTGTATTTTACCCTAGTAAATTTCCTTTTTTCCTGGTTTGCAAATAACTTTTCCTTTTCTTTTATTTTTTTTATTGTTGAAACAGACATACCTATTCCTACCCTTCTTTTGTCTACTTCCACCCAGCCTCCATCTCCACTTCCCTCTGGCCATCACCACACTGTTGTCTGTGTCTATGGGTTATGCATATATGTTCTTTGGCTAATCTCTTCACCTTCTTTCATCTAGTTCCCTCTACTACCCTCCCTTTTGAATTTCAATATATTTCTTATTTTCCAAAGTCATTTGGAAATCTAATCTCCTCTTCCAAATCATTAGAATATGAGAAAGATGTATAGTTTATATGGTAAAGAGTACGGAACTTGGAGAGCTGAGCTCTGGTTCCAGCCCCATTATGTATGAGCTATGTCACCTTATATAATTCATGTAGCCTATTTTTTATCTGTTAAATTGATATGGCAATACATGTCCTACCTACTTTCAAAGATGTGTGTGAATGTTAAATGTATTAATGAAATGTTGGAAAAGGTTTTATAAACTATGAAACATTTAAAATATTTTTTTTATTGATTTCAGAGAGGGAGAGAGAGAAACATCAATGATGAGAGGGAATCATTGATCGGCTGACTCCTACATGCTCCCTACTAGGGATTGAGTCCACAACCCAGGTATGTGCCCTTGACCGGAATCAAACCCGGAACCCTTCAGTCTGCAGGCCAATGCTCTATTCTCTGAGCCAAATCAGCTAGGGCTGAAGCATTTTATAAATGTTAATCCATTGTATGCCATAAGCATTCGTATATGCAAGCTGCGGACTTTCCCCACACGCCATGTGCGTCTATATATATATAAAAAAATGTTTTCCCTAAGTGGCAGCCCTGACCAACTTTAAAATAATTTTTCGTGAGAATTTTCAGCTGAAAATATTCAAGAACACCCAAATTGTGAGTAATATATTTATTTTTATAATATTCATTGCAAAATGATTTTTTAAATTATTTCAAAATATCATGGCGTGTGGAGATGGTTTCTGTTTTGGTCGCGTGACAGTTAACTGGTTAAATTATGCTTCCATTTTCACTAGTGATTATGTTAACAGTTTAAATTTAGCATTGCCCAGCTGGTATGGCTCAGTGATTGAGCATCGACCTATGAACCAGGAGATCATGGTTCGATTCCTGGTCAGGGCATATGTCCAGGTTGCGAACTCCATCCCCAGTGTGGGGCGTGCAGGAGGCAGCTGAACAATGATTCTCATCATTAATGTTTCTATCTTTATGTCCCTCTCCTTTCCTCTCTGAAATCAATAAAAATATATTTAAAAAATTTAGCGTTGTCTTTCAAGTGAAAGAATATACTATCTTCATTCTATTTTTAACAAGCGGGGAATGCAAACATTAAACAATACTATCATGATCTATCCATTCCTACAGAACACCAATTGTGGTAACCCTCAGATTGCCTCACTTAACCATGTCATATTCTGTTTTGTTTCCCAAAGAGAAACTCCTATAGTAACTATGGTGTTCACATGATTGCCACTCTCCAGTCTATCTCAGACTCTCTTCTCACTCACTCTGCTCAGTGACACTGACCTTCTGTCAGTTCTTGGAATGCAATACGTAGTACATTCTGCTCTTTCTTGTTTGAGAATTTTTGTACTCTTCTTCCCTCTGAAATTTGTTTCCCTGTTTGTTTTGCTTTTTTCTGTCATGGCTAGATAATTGTATTTTTCAAGTTTTACTTTCTATAACCATCTCATTCAAAATAGAAACCCCTCCCACATCCTCCTTCACAATACACTCTCTGGTCATTTCTATCTTGTCCTTCAGGGTTAGGCATGTATCTAGCGCTCAGTAAATATTCGATGAATGAGTAAATGATTAACTAAAGACAATTAGAAGATCATCTTATCTCTTTCCCTTAATCTGTTTTCAAACTGTCCTCTTACAGGATTCAGTTACCTAGGAAAGAAGCACTATACTCTTTAGCCAGCAGCGCTTGACTTAGTGTCTTATTTCCAGAAACTCTGGGTAATATTCACTGTGTTCTTCATATATGTGAGAAACACAGAAACCTGAGAAAAATCTTGAAGAATTATTTGGGAATCAAGGTCTCCTGAATCCTCTGTGTGGACTTATCTATCCAGCGCTGATCAATGGAACTCTCTGTGATGATATATATGGTTTATATCTACACTGTCCAATATGGAAGTCTCACTCAAAATGTGTGCAGTGAGACTAAGGAACTGAATTTTAAATTGTACTTAATTTTAATTTAAATAGCCACATGTGGCTAGCGGATGCTGTATTGGATAGCACAGTTCAATACTTTTCTCTCCCAGTGGTATAAGACGAGACAGTCACTACTGGTCAGAGAAAGCCTGCAAGTCTGGCTGGGACCTCCAGGTAGAGTCAGGGGCTGTGGGGAAAGTTGGAAAAGGGAAAATAATTGCTTTGTTTCCTCAACAATCAGAAGTATTATATCTTAGAAATGTAAAACAAGGAAATTAAAATTTGTTGCCTAGAGTAAAAATAAATGAGTGATCCAGTAGAGAAGGTATGAATTCTGTTTATCATTTGGCACATACTCTGTTGTACAGAGAATGAAAATACAAAAAATATTTGTATTTAGGTTTTGGAGTTGTTTTTTCCACTGTATTTAATTTAAATACCAATTTTCAATACATGTTTTAAAAGGCTTCATAATAAAACGTGCTTTTAAGTACCTTATTTTTATGTAGGTTCTAAAAATACAAACCTTTAATCAGTTTAGCTCAAGATAAGGTAGATTTAAAAACACACTGCAGTCTGAACTGATTTTTTAGAGTAATAAAAGCCTCATGAAACTTTTTACCTTAAGAATTGTCATTTTAAATTCTTAGCAGGTCTGTCATTTAAATCAGCCACTGTGCAATTTTTCTATTATATATATATATATATATATATATATATATATATATATATATATATTTTCATTCCGCTCTCTTCTGCTTTGTGCTCTGCCCAGCTTCAGTTTTTTATCTCATTCTCCAGTGCCCTCCTAAGCTGGCTCTTCTTACTGAAAAATGACTAACTCATTTTAAAGATTAAAGATTTTTTTTTAAAGAAAGATTACCTAAAATTTGTAGAGAAGCTAACCAGAATACCATAAACAATGCCGCCAAGGATACTTACTTATGAATAAACACTGGTTATTTTTAGAGGCATTTGGATTGGTCAGTTGGCAGACAGATCACAGTGGCAATACTCAATGGCATTGGGAACTGATTAGGATTTATAATAGAAAATGAGGGTAGGCAGCAGAGCTGGTGGGAAGAAAAAAATGGTCACCTTTCCTTTCTTTTTAATCTTTTCAGTTTTCTCATCTCATTCATGCCCCAAATTTAGAGGTAAAATTTAAGCTGGGAGTGATAAAATACAGACTTTGTCTAGTGTCACACGACTTCTGAGTGCACTGACATACTCCCATAGACATTAAACTGCTAAGATAAAGTGATTTATTTTTTACTCTAAAAAACCAAGTTTTAACCCGTTTTCATATGACTGTGTAATGAACTAAAAAAATAAAAAAATAATGGCATTTAAAAATAACTGAATTTCTCTAGATAGCATCCAGTACTTGGGTTATATTTTATTGATAATACTTACTTGAGCTTTTTCTACTCATGGCTCTACTATATTCTGCAATGCTTATAATAGTTTAGAGAACCCATGAAGGGACACATCAAGACTGTGTGCTTTATCTAACATGTCACTGTCAGCATCAACAACAGAGCGGTTTTACTATGTCAAGATGTAATAAGGTATATTATTATAACCATCATCACTTGGTTTATATGTTGTAATCAATTATAGCACATTTATGGTAAATAAAATTATAGAATCAAAGTAAAAACTAATGGAAAGGTTAATATGGTGCTGGTTAGTAGAAAATAGAAAAAATAGTTTGTTGCTAGGATTGAATTTAAACCAGGCATATTCAAAGCATATAATTCAAGGGGACAATAAAAGTATGAATTAGTTAGCCTTAGTAACCTATTTTAAAAAATTATTATCTAGGCACTAAAGAATCACGATCATTTGTTATGTAACATGTTATCTTTGTAAGCAACTACAAAATTGTTTATTTTCTAAAATCAAAATACATTTTTTATGTTAGTACAGAAAGTAAGATATAAATTTATGTTCCACAAGCTTTTATTAGTGGAGAATTTTGATGTAACAACAGAGAATTAATATTAATTACTATTAAAATTAAACATCAGTGAAACTTTAAAACATGACTGAAAACACTGACTTATATTCTCATGATTAAAACATTTGACTTTTAAACTGAATATTCCTGATTACAGTTAGTATTTTATATAAATTGCAGTTTGGAAAATTACAAAGCGAAACTTAAATGAGATAAATAAATACTTGGAAATCGTTATTCTTTCTTCTACATGTGATTCAACCCCTATATTCACGAGAATACATATAGTAAAACAAAAAGAGCAAATTCGCAATAAGCTATCGGAGTTCCCAACAATCAGGTATCATAAGGTGAAGTTTCCTACTCTGATGTAGTTTTTTCACAGAATCTTGAGAATAGACTACTGATCCCACATGCTCACTGTCTTCCTCCAAGAAGAGAAAGCAGGATGGCTGCCAAGTCCTATGATATGGATAATATGCTCATGTACTACTTCGTTGCTCAGTAATGAATCTGCTTTTAGTACATTTAAATAATAGTTTCTTCATAAATTCACACACCTTACTCTAAAGAGTTCAAAGTGAACTTACTAATATAGCAATCAACACTGAGTATGTAAATAAAGAGTTTCTATATTCCAGCCCTAGTCAGATTAGATTTTTGAAAATTACACTACTGTGCAACATTCCAAGCTGTGGTACAGAACACAGCATTCTACGTAGTTCTGGTTCAATAAATATGATAACCATAAAACTCATAAACTCAGTAAATTCTGTCAATTAACCTGGGTTCAGTTTTTTCTAACCATCGATTGGAAAATGGATAGTCTATAGATAAAAACATGGTCTTGTCTATTATCTTAATTTTGCCAACAAAAAACACATGGAATTTTGAACCTTGACAGAATAATACTTACGTCAAGATAACAGAGTCAGGACTTGAAAATTAAAGACAATTATCGATACTTAGTTTCAAAAAAATGTATATGTGTTTTAAAGCTATCCCCAGCGGGCCCCCCCGCCCCCCCCCAAAAAAAGGAGAAAAAAGATTCAAACAGGAAGTTTATATGAGCAGGACTTAATCAGTTCCTAACAACTGTTAAGTACAATCTTTTGGAAATTAATTTCCATAATGATCATCTACATAGGGTAGGGCTGAAGTTATTTAAACGACATTACATGCCACTATCTAGTCTTGCTCCACCACTACTTTAGCAGTGAATCCTTATGAAATGTAATGCAGCTAATGAGGTAGCTTTTTAACTGAACGAACTGACAGGCCCCATATCTGCAGAGGCAGCTTGAAACCGTGCCCAACCTCTTGGCTTCCCAAGAGGCTTTTCAAAATTCAATAAATAACATCTGTAGGCGATGTTGGGTGCAGACCTAGCAGAGTGCGTCATAACACTGTGCTGGCAGAACAAAGAAACCATGACGACTGCCAAGTTTCCATGGCAACTGCTGAGAGGCTCTGAGAGTATAATAGCACATCAATCACTGTCCAAAAGAACTTCATTATCAGCTAGAAAAAACCTTTAGGATCTGTTTAGTGTGCAATTGTGGGTTAACTCACCTCAAAGCCTTGCTCTCTAGCAAAAGTGGCAGCTTCCTGAAATAAAAAAAAAGAACAGTTAATTATAAAGTGCGAGGTAATGAAGAAATAATCCATTTTGAAACTCATTCACAGTCTTCTTTTTACACAATTATCTCAATATACCCACATAGTTCAATTTTTATTCTTACACCAAAAAAGATTTATTTTTCCCTTGGCATAAAAAAAAAAAGGGCAACATTATGTCAACATACTTCACAAGTTGGAATAAAGAAGATGTAGTGAATGTTTTTACTGTAGCTGTCACAGTGAGTTCAGGTGTTTTGACCCCAACAAAGAAAGACAATTATTTGAAACCTATGGAACACGCCTGGTGCTTATGTTTTTAATTAAAACAGTATCTTTCAGAAAGCTCTTCTGTAGAAGAATGTCTGCTAGTAAATGTATAGATTAAGAGAAATCACCATTTTGCAATCTCTAATGAAATTTATTCAGGCAAGGATCATCAATGGATGCTAAATTCATTAGGTGAAAGGATGATGGGGAACTGGGTATTTCATGGAATTAAAATGTCACAGATTATGTGTTGATCACGGGGAGCAAACTATAAATTTATAATGGAAGGAACGAGCTGTCCTAACCTTAACCCAGTGATTGATCATAACACTTATCATTAATAGTGGGGTCACTAATATTCTATTATGAGACAGTATGAAGTATCCAGCATCACCTATACAGTTTCCTGATGAAATTTTTTTTAATGAATTAATCAAAACTTTAATTATATAACTTGCTGCCTATAGGAAATGCAGAGAATAGGAGAACAAGTTCAATGATATACTGAGAAAGCAAACGGACAAATCCATAGATGGGACATTTTACAGGATAAGTAGCTTGGTCTCTTCAATAAGTCAATTTCATGATAAAGTGGGAGGGGGAAAATGACCAAGAATACTATACAGACCTTAACTGGATTCTGTTTTGAATAAACCAGGTATAAAAGACATTTTGGGGACAACTGAAGAAATTTAAATATTTTAAGAATTAGATAATATTAAGAATTAACAAATTGATAAGAAAAATATCCTTAATTTTTAGCAGTTAGTCCTGAAGTATTTAGGGGTGAAATGACATGATACTTATAATTTACTTTAGAATTCTTAAACAAATTAGAGTGAAGCAAAATGGCAACATATTAATTATATCTAGATGTATTAAGTATTTCTACTTTTTTGACTGTTTGAAAATTATAAGAAACAGTCCAAATAAATCCCTATTTTACTTTGATGTAAGATGACAGGGTAACAAAAGTTGAACATTAAAAATATATAATTAAAATACACAATGTTTTTCTAGAATTAAACATCTTTAGGGTACAATCTGATGAACAATTATTATACGCCATAATGCTGTTGCAACAGGGTATCAAATGACAAAAACACTTCTATGCAACCAAATCCTCTCGCTTTCTCTACTCTGCTTTGTGCATGTATTTTAATGTTAGGACTAGTACAGAAAATGGAGGCAATATCACTTTTCAACTCTACTTCCCTCTTGAAAATGAAAAAAACTGCAGACAACTGTCAAGAGCCTCTACATCTTAACTTACATTCCTCCAAAATTATCTCTGCCAAGAGATATTAATAGAAGGATGGGATTTGAGTCCAAGTAGTGAGCAGATCCAACTCAACTGAAACAACGCTGCACCAAACCATGTAAGGCAGAAAGTACAGCCAATGTCTCCAGCACAGATTTGGGTCCTATCTACATGTTAAGGAAAACACTGGGGAAAAAGTATGTATGCACGGATGGTCCCATATATTAATAAAATATAAAGTTAAAGAACCATTTTGAGGGTTTAAAAAGTTTGAAATGGACGATTACAGCTGAACACCGAAGTTGATAGGAAGTGATAAGCTGAAAGTATAACTCCTCAGGCTGTTCACTAGAGAAGCATAGGGTGATCGATTTAGCCTCAGTAATGTAGATGATACAACAGAATTTTGTAGACAACATAGTCAATAATATTTGCTGACCTAGATATCAAGGAAAAGGATAAAGTTCAAAAGATATCAATGTAGTATTTTTCCAAGTTGTCCAATCCAAGAATTAACCAAGCTAATTCTTTTTTTCTTTTAATCCTCATCTGAGGATACTTTTTCCATTGCTTTTCATAGAGAGAGGGAGGGAGGTAAGGAGGGAGGGAGGGAAACATCAAATGTGAGAGAGACATATCAACTAGTTTCCTCCCGCACGTGTCCCAACTGGGGGTGGGGAGCGAACAGCAACCCAGGTACATGCCCTTACTGGGAATCGAACCTGTGACCATTCAGTGAGCAGGCTGACACTCTAAGCACTGAGCCACACCAGCCAGAGCACCAAGCTAATTCTTATATAAAAACGATAACTGAGCCCTAGCTGGGTAACTCAGTTGGTTAGAGTGTCATCCCAATATGCCCTTGTTGTAGGTTCTGCCCCTCCATCCCCAGTCAGGGCACAATACTAAAAGCAACCAATGAATTCATGGTAAGTAGAACAACAAATAGATATCTCTCTCTCTAAATTCAATAAATAAAAAAATTTAGAAAAAGATATCCGAAAAGCTCTGTTAGAAATACTTATTTATATGCAACTTTCAGAGGCATGAAAGAACCCCAAAGACCTCCAAGACAAATATGAAGAATCTGTATGACTAAAATTACACTAAGACACAAAAACTCAAAGTTCACATATGGTAGTTAAATTGCTCTTTTAATGTCCAAATTTACTCATACAAACCTAAGAAGTAATTAACTGTGACCTGTTATGGTATAGTAGAACTGACTAATTGCAAGGCACACATATAAATGTCAGATCATTATTCTTTAAGGGAGCCAGGCACTAGGACACTTGTCCATCTGTAAACTATTGCAAGTGCTAACATATTTCTGACTGAGGAAGGACATGCTGAAGAAAAGTCAACTCAATTTTCTATCTTAACGTCCCCTTCGCACAGATTTGCAGAACTGTGCCCTACCACCGAAAAGCTAAAGCACTTGTTCTATGACTTAAAAAGATCTTATCTCCTGACTTCCTCTCACCTTCCTTTGATCTTGGACGGGTGCCCCAGTCACTCCATTAGAGAAAGCAGATGGCTCATCTCACCCCCGACTTTCCCACCACAGCTAACCTCTGATCTCAAGGTGTCTGCAGATACATTGATGGAACAACATTTATTATTTTCCTCTCAGCAAAACAAATAAAACAACATAGGGAACAGTTTGACCCAGTAAGGATTTTAAGCAGAATTTTAGTGTTCAGATTCACTGCATGGAGGGACAGAAAGAAAAGGCATTAGGTCAGAAAGTAGGGAAGAAAACGGGACATGGAAGAGTAAGTGGTCAGAAGAGGGAGAAGTGGGCAAAGAGTAAGGCCCATTCCAAATATAAAAAGTAATTCCAAGTGAACTGATCACACTAAATTGAAAAGGACTTTGTAGTGTGCCTTTGCAGTAAGAGTGAGAAAAGAAAACAAGCAAGTCCCCATCTGTGCTGCCCCAGGGCGCCACGTACTGAGTTTCACAAACCTAATGAAGCAGTCAGGTTAAAATCCAACCGCAGAGTGGATGTGTCATGTGGAGAACAGGGAAGGTTAGAATAGAGAAGCAGGGCGGTTCCTAATGCAGGTGATTATCCATGTGATAATCATTATATTTACAGGCTTTCCATTTTAGATCTGACATCAGAAATCACAAAGGAGGAGGGATTAAGGAAATAAACAACCTACACAGAGGCTCTCCTGCTCCCCTGAGAGTGTAGCACTTTCATTCATGCATGACAAGCAACAAAAGCAAAATCAAACAGGCCAGGAAAGAGTATTTCTGAGAAGGCTGCATTTCACATTAACACTTCTTTCCATTTTGATAACTTTCACTATTATTCAGCTTCTCAGACAGGTTACATTTTCAGAATCAGTTCCCATTGTTGTCTATGCTATAATACAGTATCATTTTTGGTTTACAATGAATGATACTCACATCATATGTCTTTTACAACAACAAAGTCATTTTTTCCTTCCTGGAATTGAGTGTTGTGAATAAAATGACATATAATTAAAGTCTTAGACGCTCCTCTACACCATGCTATTTAGGATTTGCAGTAGGCTCACTGCTTCACTGACCAGGCTAAAAGGGTTCCAGTGAAACAACAACCAAATACAGTTTTTGAATGGAGGTTTAAAAAAAACCTAAAATTCATGGTTAATGAAAACTATGGAATACTTATGTTAAGAGCTATTTAAAGGGATTAGCAAGCCACTATTAAATAGCATAATCCTCAGATTATGCAGGAAAGAAAGGAGAAACTCAAGTGCTTGTTCGTGTGTATGTATGAAAGACAACTATCTCCTTTATAGTAGTTCCTCCTTATCCATGGTGTAGCTTTTTGCAGTTTCAGTTACATATGGTCAAAAACATTAAATGGAATATTGCAGAACTAAACAATGCATTCATTTTAAACTGAGTGACGTTCTGAGTAGCATGGCGCTATCTTGCACTGTCCTGCTCCATCTCGCCCAGACTCGAATCGTCTCTTTGCCCAGCTTATCACAGTGTACATCCTATCTGACCATTAGTTACTTGGTAGTCTTCTTTTTTTTCAATCCTCACCCGAGGACATGTTTATTGATTTTTTTTTTTTTTTTTTTTTTTTAGAGAGAGAGGAAGAGAGAGAAACACCAATCAGCTGCTTCCTGTACTCACCCCTGCCAGGATTGAACCCCCAACCTAGGTATGTGCTCTGATGGGGAATTGAACCTGCAACCTTTTTTTTTTTGGTGTACGGGATGACACTCCAACCAACTGAGCCACCAGGCTGCGGCTTGACAGCCTTCTTGGTTATCAGATCGACTGCCTCATTATCATGGTACTTATATTCAAGTTACTCTTATTTTACGTAATAATGCTATATTCATATAACTTTCATTACAGTAATATTATTATAACAGTTCTATTTTATTATCAGTTCTTGTTAATATCTTACTGTAACTAGTTTATAAATTAATCACAGTATGTATATATAGGGAAAAACAGTATATATATATGTATATATATATAAATAAACATAGTATATATGTACATAGTATATAAGTACATAAACAGTATATATGTACATAAAATATGTACATAGTACATATGTATGTTATATATATATATATATATATATATAGAGAGAGAGAGAGAGAGAGAGAGAGAGAGAGAGAGAGAGGGGGAAAAGCATGTTTGGTACTATCCATGGTTTCAGGCATCAACTGGGGGTCTTGGAACATATTCCCCTCCAATAAGAGGGAGCTACTCCATTTTTTTTAAATAAATCTTTATTGTTTAGATTATTACAGTTGTTCCCCTTTTTTCCCCCCCATAGCTCCCCTCCACTCAGTTCCCACCCTACCCTCTGCCCTTACCCCCCCACTGTCCTCATCCATAGGTGTACGTTTTTTGTTGCCTTGTCATACACATGGAAAATGTAGCTATTTCCATCCACGATGTGTCCCTGTGTTCGGCCTCCCAGGGACCGTCTCAGCCTCCCAGGGGCCGTCTCAGCCCCTCAGGGGCCGTCGCAGCCTCACAAGGGCCGTCTCAGCCTCGCAGGGGCCGTTGCAGCCTCACAGGGGGCACTGCATCCCACGTTGGGGGTGAAGGTGTGAGACAGAAGCTCTTCTTGCTGTCTCTCCTGCTGCTCCCTTGCATATCGCCGATGTTGGCAGTTTCTGAGAGCAATCTGCAGGTGCTGGACATCATACTTTAACTGGTCAACATGAAGTTTGGTATTCTGTCTTTTGTTGGGCGGCTCCTTGCTGGACAAAATCTCCAGGCATTCTTGCTGGCTGAATATCTGGTACGCTTGCTTGGATTTCGTTTTCTACTAAGTGCACAGACTGCTTGTCTGCTGTCTCCCGGCATCCCATTTGAGACTGGATCTGGTGGACCTGTTTGTGCGTTTGCTGGTACAGCGGTTCCATGTTGCCGGCCCAGCCGGGTCCGGTTCCAGCTTCCTCCGAACCTGAGTCTGCTTCTTCGGGAGCTACTGCATTATATTGAAAACTATTTTCTCTGCTTTTTGTACAATTATATCCCAGTTATAATATATAAAGTAGAATTATTTGTAATAAATATTAAACTATAACTATAATATCCGTATTCTTATTTCAATTCCAATTATTGGTTACCAGTTATTTTTTAAAAATATGTTTTTATTGATTTCAGAGAGAGGAAGGGAGAGGGAGAGATAGAAACATTGATGAGGGAGACACATAGATTGGCTGCTCCTGCATGCCCCCTACTGGGGATTGAGGCCCTAACCCAGGCTTGTGCTCTGACCAGGAATTGAACTGGTGACCTCCTGGTGCATGGGATGATGCTCAACCAATTGAGCCACACTGGCCAGGGCACCACTCTACTTTTTAATCTTAGACATCAGGAGTCTTGAGAGTAGGCTAAAACTTCATGGACTGAAATAAAAAGGGAAAATGGTCTCACTCAGGACCAAAGAAAGGTAACTTCTATCTGCAGAAAGCAACATAGTCATCCAAAATAAACTACTTTTTCTCCAACACAAGAAGAAGCAGAAAATTCACTGGGAGTCCCCATGGTCCTCACTCAAGCAGTACAAGTCAAGAGCTTTGGGAAAACCCAATGGATAATGGAGCCACCAAAACAGTTCTGCTGTTTTACTTTGTACATCTCTCCTCCTAACAAGTTTTTAACCCACTAAATATAGTTTTGTCCAACAGTTACTATTATTTTAGAGTTATACCTCTGCTACAACTGCAGACCTTATAATGGTATTAGACTTTGACTGAATTATTTCAAAGAATTTGAAGCAACACTGTAAATCCTAAATGGCGTGATGTATATGAGAGTTTAAGAAAGAATGTTATCTGTCTCTCTCTATATAAATCTATGTATAAAAATATCTCTGTAATATAAAATTTATATGTTTGTGTACACATTGAGATGTATAATGGTCTTTTTGAATGGCTTTAAGTGCCAGATAGTACTGGTCAGGAGGTAGTTACAGGCAGATGGAAAGGGTACAGAATGGTTTAGAATCAGAAGACCTACAATAAAGACTACAATGAATTTTACAGTTCATCTATTAAGTAATCTTGAGCAAGTCACTCAGGATATCAATGAAATCAAGGCCAACAATACCTATTTCAGTGGATTGTTGCTAGGAATAATTAAAATATTTAATGTGAAACTGTAAAATCATTTTGCCTACTGAATTCAAGTTCTTGGTAAGATCTCTGGGTAGTTTAAACAAATGAGTTCCAGAGCATCCAGAGTACATTCACTGATTTGTCCTATCTGTAGATCATAGGTATAGTAGGCAGCCTCCAAATCAGCTTCCAATGGCCCCCAACTACTGTATTCAGATCCTTGTACAATTCCTGCGCCTTGAGTGTAGGCTGGACCTAGTAACTTGCTTCTAACAAATATGTGGCAAAAGTGATGTAATGTTTTGTTCAACCATCCTCTTGCTTCCGCACTCTCTCAGCTAACTCTAAGGGAAATAAGCTGCCATGCTGTGAGTACCCCTCTGGAGAGGCCCATAGCTAACAACAGTGAAAATATAGCTTTGTGAGTGGGTTTGGAAGTGAATCATCTCCCGGCAACAATACTACTACAGACCTGGCTGACCTCGTGGTTATGAGAGACTCCTAGTCAGAGGCGGCAAGCTAAGCTGTGCCTGGATTCGCTATCCACATTTTATATATGAGGAGCCTAAGTAACATGGCCAAATTCAGATATTTTCTCATCCAGATGTTAATTCTTAAAAACAACAACACTTAATAAAAATCAAATCAAAGCAAGCATGGTTAGTAGACCAATCACAGGGTGAGCAAAATATGAAAAAAATATTTAGATATATATTATCTAAAGGGTTTTGGATAACCATTTCATCAACACAAATAAACTTGGATATGTTATCTTTTGCATAAAATTCCTTTGTTGGCATCAAGTTTAGTTTCAATTTACAATGTGTTTCGTTATGCCAAAGCAATGGTTACCTTACTGAGATTAGAATAAGATATTTGAGTAGTGCTAGAATCCCTGGGTGAGAAATATATTATTGAGTCAAAATCTAATCATTATGAGGTCTGCAACAGCTGTAGCTGTGATATACCTCTAAGTCATGCTGATATTTAATCATAAAGAACTACCTGCTGTTTATTTCTTTTCATACAATATATCATAGAAGACATGTTGCTTAAACCTCTAAATATGTCCTCATGCTGTCCTTCAGACTACGAATTACCTTTTCTTTATGCTATCTACAAAATTATTTATATACTTTCTCAGGAGACTGTATTAGTATTATACTATTTTTAATATTGTACTATTTCGGTGAGAAAAGTTTTAACTTGTAAGTAAATGAAGACTGCTTTTAAAAATAAATTTCATTCACAAAAATATCTATACTGGCTTTTCCAAGGAATATAACATAAGTTTTTGGAGATTTTCAACCTGGGCTGTGACATTTATTACCATATGCTTCCCGTCTGCAGAATGCTGAATAGAAATATTATTTAGCATTTATTGAGTGCCAAAAAAATCTGTGGAGCAATGTATAAGCTATAAAGACACTCATGGAGCGTATCCAATAGGTTTACTATAACAATAAGATAGACAGTATATAAATTACACCTCAATAAACGTGACTGGAAAAAAACATTAGCAGCCAAAACACAAGCCAAAAAAATTGGTTTAGTTTAGAATATACTTAACCCTTTCATAAAGTGATTTATTAGCTGATGTGTCTATCCTCACAAGAAGAGTTGTTCATTCCCACCTTTAACCATATTTAACGGTGGTTACGGAAGAAAAACAAAGTTAGGAAAAGTGCGCTATCAAAATTTGATTGATTAGCTATTTGGGCTACTTCTAGAACAACCCAAGTTTTTCAGTTACTGAAGAAAGAGAAGAGAGATGACAGCATAAGAACATTCTCAGGGTAGCAGGGCTCTTGTTAGGTATTTTATTTCAATTTATAATGAAATAATGTGCTTGGCACACATGAGGCACTCAACAAATGTCAATTATTTTCTTTAACTCATTTGATTTTATTGATCATAAAAATCCCATAAAATAGGTACTTTTCTAATTTCACAGATGAAAATCTAAAGGTTCAGAGAAATTAAAGTATGTCCAAGACCACAGAGCAGGTAATTATTATAGCTAGTATTTGGAACAGAGGTGTTTTTGAATGGTCTATGCTGGTCAGCTACTGATGAACTCTTTCAGCTTTTATATGTCTAAAAAAGTCTTCATATCATTTTCAGTTTTGAAAGGTATTTTTTTGTGGATATAGCATCATAGGTTGACAGTTTTTTTCTTTTAGTGCTCTACCTTGCATTGTTTTAGATGAGAAAACTGTTGTCATTCTTTTCTTTGTTTCCCTATATATAATGTGTCTTTAAAAAACTGGCTGCTTTAAAGATTTTTTTCTTTATCACTGATTTCATGCAATTTGATGATGTTCCCTGATATAGTTTTTTTCCTTGTTTCTTCTGCTTGTGTTCATTGAGCATCTGAATTTGTGGGTTTATAGATTTTATCAAATTTGGAACAGTTGCAGCCGATATCAACTTTAAATATTTTTCTGTTCTCCCTCCCCCTTCCCTAAACTCCAAATATGTATATTAGGTCATTTGAAGCTGTCCTATTGTCTGCTGGTTTCCCCCCTCAATGCTTTTTGGATAGCTTTTACTACTATGTTGTCAAGATCACTTATTACTATTTTTTCTTCTTCAGTGTCTAATCTCATCCAGCACATTTTTGATCTCTAGAAGTTGAAGGATTTTTTTTTGTATTTTTTATATCTTTCCTTAACCAGCTTATGCATTCTTTTATTTTCTTGAAATACAGAATATGTTTAGAAATGCTAATCCCTGTCAAATAATTCTAACACCTGTGTCATTTTAAAATATATTTCTATTGATTGTTTTTTTTCTCATATGGGTTGTATTTTCTGATTCCTTGCATGCCTGATAACTTTTGACTGGATGCTTTATAAATCTTACGTTTTGGGGTACTAGATTTTTTAAATTTCCTTTTTGTATTTCTTATATTTTTGAGGTTTATTCTGAAATTCAGTTAGGTTACCTGAAAGTTTGATCCTTTCCAGGCTATTTTTAAGCTTTGTTGGGTGAGATGAGAGCCTGCCTTAATCGAGCGCTATCCTGGTGCTCCTCCTGATATAGTATCTTTTGAGCACTAAATAAAATGTCCCATTTATGAGCGGTTTCTCCACTCTAGTTATTGGGGATACAAACTATTATCAGCCTTGTGTGAGTTTGGGGGATGTCCTACCTGCTTTTTCCTGTGGTTTTAACCTTGGCCATCAATAGTTTCCTCACATACATGTGCTGATGAGTACTCAGCTGAAGAGGCTAGGGGATCCTCTGCCGATTATCTAGTGTGTGTGCTCTGTCTCTTCTCTGGTACTCTCTCTTGCAAATTATAGCCATCTTGGCCTTCTTCATTAAAAAAAAAAGTAATTCTTTATTGGGCCTCCTTCATTTTTAAACTTTGTTTCAATTCAGTTGGACCACTGAGTTTAGGATCCCCCTTCCTGCACTGCAGACTGGGAACCCTGTTTAAGCAAAATACTATGAAAATTGTAGGGATTCCCTAATCTGTTTCCCTTCTCTCAGGGATCACTGTCCTGTGCTACCTGTTGTCTAATGTCAGAAAACTGCTATTTTATATATTTTGTCTGGTTATACACTCTTTAAGGAAGTAGGATAAATCTGGCCCATCTTACATTACTTCTAGCAGAAGTTCAGTGTGAGTCTGTCTTAAAGTAGAGATCCAAAAGTATCCTGGCACATTTAACCAATCTCTAAAGCTTAAAAAAGCTTAGCAGGCCAAAAACAAGAAATATTGACAATTTATCTTAAGCATCCTATACACTGCTTTTTATTTCTTATTGTATAAAGGATATAGTTCCTTTATTCATAGCTGCTGCACTGAATCATAAACATTCTACTTTACCAGGAATCTATATTTGAAACCCTCTGAAGAATAACTCTGCTCAGTTCTAAACCCTCTTTTACTCTCCATATCCTATATTATTGACATTTTCTTGTCTTTTGTCTTACCAACCAGAAAGCTCCAGATAGCTAATAAAATCTTACCTTTTTTTTTTTTGTCCGTACTTTCACCAACAGAAAGCTCTACTACAATATGATCAATACATTATGCCTAGGGTCAGCAGCCTGCAGGACAAATTCAGCTCACTGCCTGGTTTTATAAATAAAATTCTACTGGGACACACCAAGGCTCATTCATTTATATGTTGTCTATTTTAAGCTGAATAGTTCAACAGAGATCATACTACTGGACTTTTACAGAGGAAGTTTAAAACTAATGGAAGGATGTCAACTTCTGTGTTATGTATTAATAGAATGTTCATAAGTTTCAAAACAAACTTTTTCCTTTTGTATGGAGTTACCAATGAAGAACTAAAGGTGCTATGGAGAGCAGACTCCTTCCAACCTGCTAGTCTTAAGATAAGTAAAATGTATATCATTTGATGGGTCATACTTCCTTCATTCACTGGCAAAAAAACAACCCCAAGACAAAAAAACAAACAAACCCTACCCATATCATTTATATTAATAAAAGACAAGATAAAGAACTAATTCGTATTAGTTTAGGTAGATGTTTATGTGGGACAATGAGAACAGCATTACTGATCAGTGCCAAACATAAGACAAAAAGAGGAAGAGAAGACTTCAGGTAGGCGAGAGAGATCAGCATTCTTGTTAAGCGCCTTTTTAATAATTCCTTTCTCAGTTCAAATGTGCAGCAATATCCTTTATATTTTCGATATTTCATGTGTAGTCTTCTCAATTTGTTAGGGTGTGCTAATCACTAACACTATAAATCCTATTTTCTGGGGCCACTCTCATGGCCCTAACTTATTCTAGTTCTGGAAGTTTTGCAAAATTAACTCTTAAAAAAATATAAGGTGAAAACAAAATGAAGACAATATGTAAAATACAGAAATGGTCAAACATACGGTACAGTTGTTGCTTTAAAAAAAAACTTTGCTGTGAGCAAAGTGGCACGGGTAATAAGGTGTGAAATATGGCAGAGTAATACAGATGCTAAAAAGAAAGCACTAGTTTCTAGCTCAGCCATGGGCAAACTACAGCCCACGGGCCAGATCCGGCCTGTTTGAAATGAATAAAACTAAAAAAAAAAAAAAAGACCGTACCCTTTTATGTAATGATGTTTACTTTGAATTTATATTAGTTCACACAAACACTCCATCCATGCTTTTGTTCCGGCCCTCCGGTCCAGTTTAAGAACCCATTGTGGCCCTCGAGTCAAAAAGTTTGCCCACCCCTGTTCTAGCTGTTTTGACTCTAACTTCAGAACCTATCACAAAAGCTCCTCTATTTCTTGAGTCTCTGCTTCTTTTGAGGTACAAGAGGAAATATAATTGGAAATCCCAGTACCATTTATAGTCCAAAATATCCTATATAATAAAAGGCAAATATGCAAATCAACCGAACGGCAGAACGACAGGTTACTATGATGCACACTGACCACCAGGGGGCAGATGCTTAACACAGGAGTTGCCCCCTGGTGGTCAGTGTACTCCCACAGGGGGAGAGCCGCTCAGCCAGAAGCCCTGAGCCGGGCTCACGGCTGGTGAGCACAGCAGCAGTGGCAGGAGCCTCTCCCGTCTCCGCAGCAGTGCTAAGGATGTCCGACTGACAGGGCCTAAGCTGTCAGTCAGACATCCCCCAAGGGCTCCTGGACTGTGAGAGGGTGCAGGCTGGGCTGAGGGACGTCCTGCTGAGTGCACGAATTTCGTGCACTGGGCCAGTAGTTACTGAATAAAATTAGAAAAGGAACTTACAGGTCTATATTGTGATTTATTAATATAACAAAATATATTAAAAACAGAAGCATCTAGTCTCCTACCTCTAGTGGAAAAAAAAGGGTACTTTCTCCCATGTCAGAATTTTAGCCTGTGGATATGTATATAACACGTCTTACCCAAACATCACCAGTAACCAGTATTATTTTCTTCCCTCTTGACAGTTGACTCACAATAATTATGAACAGTGTTGTAATGCTGCTGATTTAGAAACAAGTCCAATACAGACAAACTTAAAATTTCACAATATCCAGAGGAAAGGAAGTGGCAAGAACAACTATGGAAGTCACAATCAACACAGGAGTCTTAAGAAACAAACAAAAACAATGAGACTACAAAGAAGTAAAAAACAAATAAAAAACAACCTAATGACCATGAAAAAGAAATCAGCCAAATGTACAAGTCAGACTATTAAAAAAATAATCATAGAGAATGACAGAAAACACCCAACAGGTAGGTACTCAATAAACGTTAAATTGAAAGCATCATTCACCTCCCCTTGCTGCATGAAAGAGAGATAAATCTGAAAAGATACTGAATACTTCTGAAAAGCTCATACTGCATTTGATAATGGAGCCAATCATCTTAGTCTATAAGCTAAAACCAAGAAATGTCTATCTTTCTATCTCTTAACCCTCTTGTTAGAATCTAAGATAACACATTATCCAGTCAGTCCTAGTGCTTGCCCATAGGTGTTTTATAGTCTCCATGACAAAAGATAAGTTTGGTTATCAACATTTTGGGAACTGAAGGTAATGAAGCACAGAAGGAGTAATCAATACTGGCATTTTTATTGTACCGAACATTATAAAGTGATTGGGCTAACAAATGGGATTTTGTTAACAACAATTTTAACTTACTGTATACATAGCATCATAAGTTAGCTTATACTTAAATCCAAATCAGAAATTATTTCATTTGTTACCAATCTCAGCCTTTCTTCTTGACCTTTTTAAATAGGACTTGATCTCTGTTTGGAGAGAAGGATTTCTGCATAGTGTTAAATTTAAAAATAATTATTTTAAAATATAAAAATGAGTTTTCATTTCCTTCTATTCTTTCAGAGGTTCAATTTCAATCCCTCTCCCAATTTCTTTGTATTGCCAATCATTCTCCATTGTAAATATTTTTCCTCCTTCTGTTCTTTGGTCAATTTTACTAACTCCTGTACAGCAAGCTCGCTCGTTTGGAACTTCCAATTCCAACAGATAATAAGTGAGAAATTAGACTTCATTAATGTTCCAGAGTTCAAATTTTTCCACCCTCCTTGAAACGCTCCTCCCTACTTTTTAATTGCATATCTTCTTTCCCTTTCTCTTTCACCTCCCTGTTGTTTATCTTCTCGTTTGTTAAGTTCCCTAAACATAGTGTTTCCCTAGAAATTCAGTCATCAACTTTCCAATCTTTTCCCTTTACATTTTTTGGGATAATTTTCTTTACTCCTTTCATTTGATGTCCTCATCAGATATTTAGCCTCACTTCCAGAGTCACCTTGACACTTTCTTTTCTTTTTTTTTTAATGCATTAGACAGCTTACAAGTTTTACCAAGGACATTTTATAAGCAGAAGGCCTATAACATTGATAGCCTATTTCCATTCTTACCAACACAAACCTAAGTCAGTCCTGTACTACCTGTTGCCTCCATTACTGCTCTAGTCTCTTAACCAGTCTCTGATACCAGTCACTCAGTTTGAACGCAGCCTTGTATATGACCATTAGATTCATCTTCCTGAATCAACTCTGATTAGCCTCTGCTCAAAAAGCTACCTACTGCTTCTTGATAAAAGTTCCAGTTCCATAGCCTGACTTTTAAAGGTCCACCATAATGTACCCCTACTTTTCCTTTGTAGGCTGATCTTTTATTATTTCCTTACTAGAGGCCCGGTGCACAGATTCACGCCCAGTGGGGTCCCTTGGGGTGGCCTGCAGGGATCAGACCAAAACTGGCTCTCCGACATCCCCTGAGGGGTCCCAGATTGCGAGAGGGTGGTTCTCAGGTGATGCACCCTGGAATCAGACTCCCTCCTCTCTGGTTCCGGGTGCGTCACACGAGAACCGCAGCTGCCAAGTCGCTGCAGCTTGGTAGTTCCTGCGTCGAGCGTTTGCCCCCTGCTGGTCAATGTGTGTCATAGCTACCGGTCGAAGCATCTGCCCCCAGTGGTCCCTGCGCAGCATAGCTACTGGTCAGATGGTCGAATGGTCGCTTAGGCTTTTTTTTTTAGATATGTTTTTATTGGTTTCAGAGAGGAAGGGAGAGGGAGAGGGACATGGAAACATCAATGATGAGAGAGAATCATTGATCAGCTGCCCCTTGCACACCGCACACTGAGGATCGAGCCTGCAACCCGGGCATGTGCCCTGACTGGGAATTGAACCCGTGACCTCCTGGTTCATAGGTTGATGCTCAACCACTGAACCATGCTGGCCGGGCTAGGCTTTTGTATTCATACATACATGTATGAGATACCACTCAAGCTAGAATATTTACTATTCTCTAAACATGCCCCCGGCTTTTTGCCTTCCTGCTGCCTTGCACATGGTAGGCACTAAGTGAATTACAATATCCTTCAACTACCCTTATCAAAATCCTACCAATCCCTCCAGGGTTTGTTCAGCAATCTTCTGCTTAACGAAAGCCTTCTTGAATTGTTCATGATCTCTCCTTTCCCTACCTCCAGAAGTGGCTTTCTGCATTACAGAAGAGTTCTGCTCAATTTGTAAAGGTTTCTCTTATCACAATTATGAACATATAGTTACTTGTATAGACAGCTTATCCCTACTACTACTAGATGATAAATTCTTAGTGCAGAAACACATTTTTCACATTGTATCCTCAAAGCATCCAACATATTTTCTTCATAGAAGATGATAAATCCTGGCTGATCTACCAAATGATAAGGACAAAACACTCTCATTAAGCAAAGAAGAAATACCGCTGCATTAGATTAACAATGACTTGATCTCTTGTGGTTCATACTTTAATTTTGGGATTAGAGTCAACTAACTTAGTGCTCTACTATGCTATTTCTTACAATGCATTATAATTTATTTGCCTGGTTTACTTTCTCCCCAAGATTCTGAGCTTCTTGAAAACTAAGTTTTCTATCATATCTAGAACTGTGTCTCACAATAGTATGAATTAAATAAACGTTTTTATGAATTCGTTAAAATAATTAATTGAAAAGAATTTTATTTAAAAAGGTAAAAGATCTTTATACCTATAAGTATTGAGGTTTTTCAAGAATGAGATCTAACATTTGGATAAAAACTTAGTAAGCTGCTGGCCTGATGTACTCTGTGAGAATATTTTTGCTCTGGGAAGTTACCATAAAGAATTTTGGCATTTGTTTCATTTCCAAGTATCACACAAATAATCATGGAAATCGTTTTCCTGGAAGAATTTTACTCCGAATTTTTAAATTATTTTTTCAAAGATACATACAGTCCAGACATGACTGGCAAAACTGGATACCAAACAATAGAATATAGCATAATAACAAGGGTAAGTGCCAAAAGATTTTCAATAGAAGTAGCAAGAATAGCAAAAACAAACAAAAAAATAACTAAACAAGTACCATAAAACAACACCCTACACATCGATGAAATAACAGGGTAAACAGGAAATCCTGACTCTGAGGATTCGGTAAGTTATCAGCGAAGAGCAATTTTATGACATACCAGTACTACTATTTTACTTTGCTAACATGCAAGATAAGTAGAAAATTTACTGAATGTGGGATAGAAACATAAGTCTAAATGAGCTTATAACCAGCAATAACCAGTATAGTCCTTTCACAACCTTAAAATGTCAACTTTTTTTTTTGCCTCTAGCAAATAAATGCTAATATATATCCAATGTACTCTATGTGCATTTTTTCACTGGCAGTACACAACACTGTAGACACCATCACATGGGTAACTCAAGACCCACTACTAAATTTTCTTATTACAAAGAGAGAGAGAGAGAGAGAGAGAGAGAGAGAGAGAGAGAGAGAGAGAGAGAGAGAGAGATTGATTGATTATATACAATAGGTTAATCTCATGTGTTAAGTGTAACCACCTGAGTTATCTAGGGAACCTCATGGAAACAGAAGTCAGGAGCAGTGGTAACACTTCTGAGAACCTGTTGTAAAAGGAATGAGTTACATCTCTAATTAACATGCACTGCATCTCACAAACAAGAAAAGCCACTTGATTAGTCAGAGTAGAGATGGTTTAGACACGATGGGGGCATGAGATGCGTTCACCAACCCAGTAGAACCCGGAAGTAGGGCAGAAGGCGAGGAGACTGGATACAGCAGTGGGTTGCTGTAGGGGAGTGTACTATGCTTCCCATCTACACTTCCAAACAAAATAACTCCCTATAACATTACCATGGTCAACAACCTTCATCTGGACAACAAACACTTCATAGTGGTTTTGTTGTTATAGAGGTTTTTCAGTTATCAGTAACTTCTCTTTGCTCTGCTACCTTCACATTATCCCCAGCTAATCAATAGGTGATGGTAATCTACTTTTATTTTGAAAGGATGGCAAAGAAAGTCAAGAGTCTCAAGAAAGCAATGGTATATCCTGGAGAAGAAAATGATATAGAATACATATATAAGACAATGCCAACTGTCCCAAGTCTATCTAAAGTTTTTCAGGTGTACCCTAAACTACTGAGAATGGTATCAGGCACAACATCTGTAAACACAACTGCCATAGAAAATGGCACAATTTTCTGTGTAATTGTGTAAGAAAAATATGCACTTAAAAAAAAATATATATTTTATTGATTTTTACAGAGAGGAAGGGAGAGGGATAGAGAGCTAGAAACATCGATGAGAGAGAAACATCGATCAGGTGCCTCCTGCACACCCCCCACTGGGGATGTGCCTGCAACCAAGGTACATGCCCTTGACTGGAATCGAACCTGGGACCCTTCAGTCCGCAGGCTGACACTATCTGCTGAGCCAAACCGGTCAGGGCAAAATATGCACTCTTATTAGTATCCCCAAAGCAATTATCTATCTATCTATCTATCTATCTATCTATCTATCTATCTATCTATCTATCTATCTATCTATAGGGACTGCCTAAATTGTGTAACCACTGTGATAATATTAGTCAGATACTACTGAGTGCTGGACAGGCATGATAGTTGCAGGATTTCTCTTGGTTGTGATGATCTGGGCAGATTTTTAAAAATCGATTAAAGGAAGTACCAATAGTTGCCTTCTATCTTCTTCAAGAATTTTAACAACCAATGAACATATTAGATACCATCTATATCCACAGTTATATGGCACTCTGCTAGACTCATCTGATTAATCAAAAAATAAGAAAAGAATTAAATGAAAACAAAATTAAAGTCAGGGTACAGGATGTTGCAATTGAAAGTAAAAGAAAACAAGAACAAAAAATATTTTATGGTGGAAGTGGAATTTGTCATACATCAAAAAAGACAGGTAAAATTTTAGGTGAAGGTGTACATAAAGAAGGACACAGAGATATGGAAAATGGGAAGTGTGTCCTGAGAACAATTGGTCCAATTTGGCTGGATCATAAGGTTTATATCTTATGCAGACTGAAAATCACTAAGATTGATTTGAAAGGTAGATTTAGTCTGCAATGACTTAGGAGACTGATTTTAACTCATTTAACTAAACCTTAAATATATTAAGGTTTTTTGAGCAAGGAAGCATCATAATCAGGATACGCTTTAGAAATATTAATTTATCTAGCAGTAGTATGCAGACTGGATTTAAAAAGGAAGACAGGTGAAGATTCTTAGATAGCAGATCAGAAAAAGGTGATAAATACAAAATATTTTCATTCAAAGAACAAAGTACTATACAAATGATAAGTCCTAAGGTAGAAACAAAATAAACTTTAGGCAAACAATCAGCTTGCTTTCCATGTTCCATAAAATAATAAAATAAAAAGATGGAGTCCTGGACTTTGAATCAAGAAACTCAGATTTCAGTTTTAGTGTGATTTTGGGCAAGACACAAACTCTCTCAGATTCCTAAACTTGAAAATGAGAGGCTTATTTCACTTTCATAAGTCTTTCTACTCTAAAATTCAGTGACCATAAAAAAGATTTTTTGGAAGGTCCTTAACAACCACAGACAGCCTATTTATTAGGGAGGGCCCCTGAAGAAAAAAAATGCAAAGATTTTATAAAAAAATGACTGGCCTAAAATCAGTGAGTAGATTTAAGTATATTATTTTCTACTGCTATATCTTTCTGCAAAAGGTAAAGTAACTTTTTAGAGACAGGAAAAGATTCATTCCTTCTTTCTAGAAGCCAAAATTCAAGAAACCTTTTGCCTTATTCATGGATACTTAAAACAAACCTTTGCCAAGAAAAACAAATTATAAAATATGGAGGTTGGAAAATGTGAATCATCACTGGTATTAAAACCCACTTTTAATAAATATGTTGCAGTTTCAAACTACTGCTGAATCCCATTAGGTTTAAACATAAATTCAATAAGAATTTATGATTTTATAAATGGAATTTAAATGTATTCAGAAGTAGAAACAAGAACCATCTGATAGAGAAGTGATTGTGGTTAAAATGAAAAGGAGAAATAAAGACAGAAGGAGGCCAGAAGGTGAAAGAGAGGAAGGATATAGAACTAGGCTGAAAGTGAAGGTACTGCAGTAATGATTCTATGGCTAAAGCTAGGAGACAATTGCTTATGAATTTATCTTTTATATTATGCATTTTCTTACTCGATGGATTCTGAATAGTACAATAAGAGATAAGGCACCTATCATTTAAAAGGCAGAAATTATTTCAGCAGAACTTTGTGCCAAGTTCTTAAGGATTTTTAGAACATATGGAAATATGCACCACATGACTTAAAATAACAAATTGGCCTTTATTCCATATCCAACTTGGATTTTAGTTAACTGTCTTCTAAAATTTTTATTCCATCTTAATTTTAATCATATTCATTAATCTGAAAAACAGAATTGTAAGTAGGGTCTAATTACATTGTTCTTGCTAAATCAAGGTTTATGCTTTTTCTTGATAATACACTTGTTTAAAAATTGCCAGTATTGTAGGCAGAAATATTGAATTGTTATAATTTTTCATTTAGTTGTTAGGTAATAGTTATGCCAACATTGTTTCATCAACTCAACAAGCACATGTTAAGGACACAGTAATATTTCTGGAGCACCTGTCGCTAGGCTGAATTCTAAGACCTGTGATTTGACTTTCTAGGCTCTAACTCTCCCATTCTAACTTTCACCCAACCTTCTGGCTCCCAGGGCTTTAAAACCGGATTTTAAAAATAATATGGGGCCTCCCAAGGTCTATATACTTTTTCTCTCCATGCTACTAATACTTAGCAATTTTCTTAGGATACTTGGGCACAGAATAGAGAAGGAAAAGAGTAAAAAGTCAATCTTGAAGCGACAACAGAAAAATATCCGACACAGGAAGTTAGATTGAAGCTATCAGCCTTGGACAAGATTCTCATGCCACAGGATGCAGCAGACCATTGTGGACATAAGGTCTTGGGAAGAGGAATTCCCTGAATGTATTACTTTGCAATAAGAACCCTGGTGAGGCAAAGAAAAGTACCCTAATAATGACATATTTAATTTTGCAGGAAAGAGGTTTAAAAGTGTATTTCATCTAATTTAAGGAAAATAAGAGTAAAGTGATTTTTATGGGTGGGACACATATGAAATTAAGGAATAAGAACAAAACAAACACACACAAAAGCCTACTTCCAATACATGTACATATGACCAAGTACATGATAAGACAGTATATAAAAGTTGAGAAATATATTCCAAAATGGTGAGAAAATTCAGAGTTTTAAAAAATGTGATTAGGTCAGTCAGGAGAAGTTTGTTAGAGAAAAGGGATTTGTATGCTGGACCTTGAAAGAGCATCCTAGGATGAAAAACAGAGTGAAAGCATAAAAGCAAAATGTATTACAGGGTGCTAAGAAAATCACAGGACTGGGGCACCAGGGCTATCAAAGAGAATAGACGAAATACTACTAGTTTTCCTGGGTTTGAGAAGGTTTTCAGGTTTTGAAAATTCAGGTTTTGAAAATTTGGCCCATGTTAGCCTTTGATTTTGACATGCTTGCTGTAGAGTATTGGTTGTTTAGCCTTGTAATCGCATGGCTGCCTGTGAGCTGTGACTTGCTGCTGTTGCCCAAAATGCTCCTCAACTTACAATGGGGTAACATCCAGATAAGCCATCATTAGTTGAAGATATTTAAGTGTTGAAAATGCATTTTGTTTAGGATTTTTGCATTTGTATTCATCAGAGTTTTCTTTTTTTGTGCTATCCTTATCAGGTTTTGGTATTAGGGTAATGTGATCTCATAAAATGTTAAAAGTATTGTTTCTTCTTCAGTTTACTGGAAGAGTTTGAGAAGGAAAGACATTAAATCTTCTTTGAATGTTTGATAGAATTCATAGTGAAGCCATCTGGTCCTGGACTTTTACTTCTGGGTATCTACCCCCCAAAACTGAAAACATTTATTTGTAAAGATATTCGTATCTCTATGTTAATTGCAGCGTTATTCACAGTGGCCAAGACAAGGAAACAACTGAAATGTCTTTGGTAGATGACTGGATAAGAAAATGTGATATACATATATGCAATAGAATAGTACTTACCGTAGCTATAAGAAAAGATGGAATACTGCCATTTGTGACAACATGGATGGCTCTTGAGAATATCGTGCGAAATGAAATAAGTCAGATGTAAACAGTCAAGAACTATATGATTTCATTCATATGTGGGATATAAAACTGAAAGGAACAAATGAACAAACAAGACAAACAAACAAACACTCATAGACACAGACAGCAGTATGGGTGTTACCAGAGAGAAAGGGGGGTAGAGAAGGTAGCAAAGGGTAAAGGGTGTTAAATATATGGTGACAAAGAGAGAGATGTGAGACTTTGGGCGGTGGGTACACAATGCGGTATACAAATGATGTATTATGGAATTGTACACTTGAAACCTATATAAATTTATTATCCAAATGTCACCCATGGAGACATTTTTTTAAAGAAAATAAATTTAATCAACCTATACCACCAAACATCATAGCTTAGCCTAGCCTACCTTAAACGTGCTCAGAATACTTACATTAGCCTACAGTTGGGCAAAATCATCTAACACAATAACTACACTGTAGAGAAAGCATGTCAAACTCACGGCCCATGGGCCGCATGTGGCCCACAATGAATATTTTTGCGGCCCAGCCAATATAACAATATGTAAGAAAACATTAATTTTATCATTGCTCTTGTTCTATTTTATATTATACTTTTCGAAATAAACCTACGTTTCTATGAAAATTGAAGCTTGTGTTTTTTTGCGGTCCACATAAACTTAAACCTTGTTTATTTGGCCCATGTTAGCCTTTGAGTTTGACATGCTTGCTGTGGAGTATTGGTTGTTTAGCCTTGTGATCGCATGGCTGCCTGTGAGCTGTGACTTGCTGCTGCTGCCCAACACCCCAAGAGAATATATCCCACAGCATATCACTAACCCAGGAAAAAAAATCAAAATTCAAAGTATGGTTTCTACCGAATGCATACTGCTTTTGTACCATCATAAAGTCAAAAAATCATAAGTCAAATCACCATAAGTTGGGGACCATCTGTACAATGTTTTCTTTTTTCAAGTGGCTTTCCTCTGAATCTTGATGGGCTCATTAAATTTAAATGGTCTTTCTGGGAGATTTCTGAGATTCTGGCTTTTGACTCTAAGCAAAGAACTGTTAAAAGTCAAAGATGTAGACAGCAGAGAGATGCTGGGAGAAGTCAATAAGTGAAACAGGTTGTTTTCTAGACATACTTGTTAGGAAATTATTATGCTGTTATAGTGGCTTTCAAGATTTCTTGAAAGCAACCACAGTAAAATATTCACTTCACTTTGCAACTTGCCACACACAGATATATGTATACATACATTTATATAAATAAATGTATATTCTTATATCTTTCATGCTTATTTAATTCAAAATTGCTAATTTCTCCCTTAAAGTGAAACTATGAAACCATTTACAAAATAACATGGCCATTTGAAAATTAGACTTAAAAAAGTTCTCTGAGGGCATTTTATAGTGACTAGAACATACTAAGTGCTCAATATATTACACTATCCTTTCTCTTACCAAGCACCTACTATGTTCCAGGGACTATGTTAGATATTGGCAATACAGAAAAGACTAAGAAGGATCTTACTGAAATTTGGTGATGTGGATAAAGAAGGAACCTCCGAGACAATGATATTAAGTTGAGACTTAATGATTAAGAGTTAGCTGAGTGAGTAATATAAATAATAGGGTAAATATAGGTCAAGGCAGAAGAAAGACCATGTGCAAAGAGCTTAAGTGGGTAGGAAAAAGAGTTCAATGGTTTTAAAGACGGAAAATAGGACAGTATGGATTCTGAATTGTGTTAGGGAAAAAACAAAATAAAACAAATACCTACAACATAACAGCAACAACAAAAAAAGATATTTCTTAAATGTAAAACCATACCCAGAAACCAAATTTAATTTTCCCTTGACCTGGTTCACAAAGACAGTTTTAAAGTTAGAAAGCATAAAATATAATGCAAGTGTACTTGACACAAAGAACTCTGACTTAATTTCTTGCCAAAGCAGGCATTTATTGAAAACACATGCACTATACTAAAAAGGATCCTAAAACTTTATGTGCCACATTTGATAAGGGGTCTAATTTATATTCTGGCATGTAGCTGAAAGTTTGAATTAGTGATGCAACAACATAATAAGGACCTCATTTTCTCTATTCTTTTATAGATCTGCCATATTCACTTGGTCACTGGCAATTCCAAACTGATGCACTAATTTCAAACAGAGGTTAAAGGTGAGGAACAAGGAAAATAAGGTTATCTATAAACAAAACAAAACAAACAAACAAACAAACAAACGCTAATCAGTGAAAGTATATTTACACTCATTCCAATATACTCAAGTCCCCGAATCCATCCCCAAATCAGAATCTTTCACTGCTTTTCTGCATGTCCCAGTTAACCTAGTTCTGTACCAAGTGTCCTACTGACATATATTTTTAAAAGCCCACATTTCTTTAAAAGTAACAGATCTGCCTTCTTTATTCAAAAAGCACTTATTAGCATCTACTATGTGCCAGGCGAGGGGCCATAAAGAAAAAAAATATAAATACTATCCTTACACTTCCCACAATTAAGGATGGTGTTTCCCTCTCTCACTTTCCTACTAGACAATGTTGCTCACCATTGTATCAAGAGAAGTGCTTGGCATTTAAGTAATAAACAGTTTTTAGGGACCTTTACTGGAGAGAAGGTTGTGCAAATTCTCACAAGCACCAAGTATAAATAATTAAGCACAAAAACCTCACAACCAAATTTCACTTAAATCTAACTCTACCCCATACCAGAGCGTAAACTCTAGGGATCCATTATGAAAAAATTACAAGGTAAAGTTGGGAGGCAAGGCAATGGAGAAATAGTAAAACTGTGTCACTAATCCTTATGAGACCTCTTAGAACATGTTTTGAACCCCCCAAGGAGGACAAAATTCATTCTCATAAAGCCAGCTCTTCAAAGTTCATTAAATATCCAGATTTTTAGTTTTATATCTTAAGTATTTTTTGGATATAGAAACATTTCTACATAGCCGGATCTCTCATATATAATAGCAGTATAAAGTGGCAACTAGTTTAATTGAACTAAAAATGGAGTACTTTTAGCTTTCTTCCTACATTCTTAGATAAAACTTATAGGGCCTCAGGTGAAAGACTAAGTCAATAAAAATGCATTCCTAATTGAGAGCTTTTCTTTTACTACATAAAAAACAAACAAAAATAAACTTCACAACCTTCTGGTCTTCAGATTTTGGACCTATAAAATGAAGGGACAGATTCAGATGGCCTCTTAAGGAGACCCTTCTAGTTCTAAACCCTATTTTACGACCAGTGACAAACCTTATTTTCTGAGTGTGACTAGGTTACTGGAATATGATTATATTAACTGAAAATGATTTGTGGGGTTACCACTTGTAGGGGAAAGTATTTTTCTGTGAATTAGAGTTAAGAAAGGAATAACTTTAAATTATTTCTAAATGGCTATGATGTTTTTTTTAGTTTTTCAATTTACATTCAATATTATTCTGTATCAGTTTCAGATGTACAGCATAGTGCTTAGATAAATATACTTTATAGCGTGGTCCCCCAATATTTCAAGTACCCACCTTACCCCATACATTATGATATTACTGACTATATTCCATATGCTGTAATTTATATCTCTGTGACTATTCTGTAACTACCAATTTGTACTTCTTAATCCCTTTGCCTTTTTCACCCAGTCCCTATCTATCTATCTATCTATCTATCTATCTATCTATCTATCTATCTATTTATTTATTTATTTAATGTCAACTTGGCTAGTTATCCAGAAAAATTTGGTAGATAAACCTTGTCCAGATAAACCCAATGTAAATTGAAAATATTTTAAGTAAAATATACATGACATCACAGCTTAGCCTACCTTAAACATGTTCAGAACACTTACAGTAGCCTACAGCTGGGGAAATCATCTAACACAATGCCTACGCTGTGGACTATTGGTTGTTTACCCTAGTGATTGTGGGATGAACTCTTTTCCCCAGTTATTCAATCACGTACTAACCTAGTTGCTGCAGCGATGGAAATTTGCAGATGTAATTAGAGTCCCTGACCAGTTGACTCTAAAGTAATCGAAAGGGATATTATCCAGGGTGGGCCTGATTTAATTAGGTGAGCCCTCGAAAAGAGAGCTTAGGCTTTCTCTGAGCTGAGAGACTCTACAGCTTATACCTCTAGAATTTAGCCTGCTCATGATCATCTCCTCCTGACTGAACCATATAAGCCAATTCCTTGGTTTTGCTTCTGTGTTTAACTTTATATGATGTTATGTAAGTTATAAACAGTGAACATCTTAAAATATGTTAACTGTTTCCATCAATTTCAGTGAAATGAGTGGGTGTGAGGAGTAGGCACATGTGTATTAGGCAGATAAAGTCTATATTCAGATGAAACTTTGCGGTGTACAAAGGTTACCTTTGATGCCCTATCCCCACATTCATACTGGTCACCTTCTCCCTTGACCTCAGACTCTGTGTCCTCGCTTTCTCTTTCCTTCCCCATCCAAAGCTGAGGTGAGGAAAGGATCTGGAGCTTATTCACACCGTGTATTAATATTTGACAACATTTAGTATGCTAAAATTTCCAGAAGGTGATTCTACTTTAATAAGCTTCAACAAAAAGAAATAACTAGCAAAAACAGTGGAATAAATAAATAAGAAAATAAGTATATTCCAGCAGACAAATTCACAAACTCTCAGGTGACCAGTTATTCTGCCTACTTGTAAACTGGCCACATTCAGTTTTCTAATAAATGATTTCTTCATTTAACACTCTAGAAATGATTACAGCCAAAGCTTCCCTACCAGTAACATTTCCTTAGCAGATGATACCGCTACAGAAGCGACTGACACTTTTTTGTTCTGTTTTGTTTTGGTTTTGGGAGGGAGTCTTTATACATCATTAAGTAACTATCATTAATTTTATTTTTCAATTGTTCATGTACTCATGCCATATATTCCAAGCTAGATCTCAAGCTCTTTGAAGATATACTAGTAATTTGTACTTTAAAAAAACACACACCATTCTAGCACTCTCTCTTTTTCTTCTAAGAGCTTAGCAATAAAACAAGTAACCAGTGAGTAGTTGTTGATTTGATAATTTGTAGAATAGTATATACAGGGTGATCCGCCAAATGTATACACACTTTAACAGCTGATAGCTCAATTTTGAAAATGAAATGTATTTTAATAAACACTGCCTTTATAATTATTCAAAGTGTATGTATACATTTTTTTGGGACACCCTAATGAGGAAAATTGTGATTTGGCTTTTATCGATAGGAATTTTTTCTGTTCTATATGAAATTCTAGTAGCTATGTTTTTCATAATAATACCATAACTTGGAAAGATATCCATATATTTCCCACAAAATCAATAGTAAATATAAAGATACATAAAAGACTAAATTTCAGGAAAGGACAAATTTCTTGTTTGCTACATGTAGCTTTTTACATGTTGCTTTTACTTTATGGCAATATTCAAACTAGTAACTGCTAACCATTCTAGAGAATTTGGTCTGAAACCAATGTTGCAAATATTATTACATTCTTAGATTGTACATGCAGGTGACCCATCATGTAGCAGACAGTATATTCTGGAAGTGGCTTGGGTGGGCCTGAAAACTGGGTGGAGCTGGGTCTCAGGGAATCACCAACGCAGGGCTGCAATGTTAGCCAGGTCGATGGAGATTCAGATATGGTGCTTGCCTGCTGCTCTGTGGGGGGAGGGCTCAGCATCAGCCTCTGTGCTGGCAGAGAAAGCTGCACCCAGCCGTCACCCTGAAGCCAGACAATTCAGTTCCTCTCATATATCCAAGATATGGAAGCAACCTATGTGTCCAGCAATAAATGAATGGATAATAAAGATGTGGTGTAATATCCTATCTAATAAAAGAGGAACATGGTAATTAGCGTACATCTGCTACCCTTCCCATTGACTAATCAGGGCGATATGCAAATTAACTGCCAGCCAAGATGGTGGCCGGCAGCCAGGCAGCTTGAAACTAACATGAGGCTTGCTTGCTTCAGTGATGGAGGAAACCAGCATTCCCCGCCTGCCTAGCCGGCCTCTGTGCTTGCAGTTTGAAACATAGTTACAAATATAGAAGCTTAACAAAACCCCAGAAACCTGCTTTCAGCAAGCCGGGATCTCAGAGCTGGAGTTGATACAGTGTTTCAATTATAGAACACAAACAAACCAGATACCTGCTTTCAGCAGCAGAGGCCTCAGAGCTGGAGTCAGAGCTAAAGCTGGCCCAGAATAAAAAAAAAAAGGAAAAAAAGGAGCGGTTGGGAGCTTCAGTCCCAGCCTGAAAACAGCCCTCAGCCCCTCACCCAGACTGGCCAGGCACCCCAGTGGGGACCCCCACCCTGATCCAGGACACCCTTCAGGGCAAACCAGCCAGCCCCACCCATGCACCAGGCCTCTATCCTACATAGTAAAAGGGTAATATGCCTCCCAGCACTGGGATCAGTGGAGCCGCGAGGCCTCCCGGCAATGGGATCAGTGTGACAGAGGGCAGAGCCCAAACCCCCTGATCGCCCTGCGGCTCTGTGTGTGACAGGGGGCAGGGCCACAACCTCCCTATCAGCCCTGCTCTGTTGGTGACAGGAAGGCGCCCCAACCCCCTGATCAGCCCTGCTCTGTGCCTGATAGGGGGGAGCTCCCCAACCTCCTGATCGCCCTGCGGCTGTGTGTGTGACAGGGTGCATCGCCCCAACTCCCCCCCCCCCCCCATGGGCCCTGCTCTTTGTGTGACGGGGTAGAGCCATAACCTCCCCATCAGCCCTGCCCTGAGTGTGACAGAGGGCAGTACCCAAACCCCCTGATCGCCCTGCGGCTCTGTGTGTGACAGGGGGCGGGGCCACAACCTCCCTATCCACCCTGCTCTGTTCGTGACAGGGGAAGGCGCCCAACCCCCTGATCAGCCCTTGCTCTGTGCCTGATAGGGGAGAGCTCCCCAAACCCTTGATCGCCCTGCGGCTCTGTGTGTGACAGGGTGTGGCGCCCCAACCCCCTGATTGGCCCTGCTCTGTGCATGACAGAGGGTGGCGCCGCAACCCCCCTGATGGACCCTGCTCTGTGCGTGATGGGGGCAGCGCCCCGAACCCCTGATTGGCCCTGCTCTGTGAGTGAGAGGGGGTGGCACCACAATCTCCCCATCGACCCTGCCTTGAGTGTGACAGGGGGCAGTGCCCCAACCCCCCAATTGGCCCTACCCTGAGCGTGACTGAGGGTGGCATCGCAATCTCCCGATCCGCCCTGCTCTGTGCATGACAGGGGGCGGCGCCACAACTCCCCAATCGGCCCTGCTCTGAGCCCAACCAGGGGCTGCCCCTAGGGATTGGGCCTGCCCTCTGCCACCCGGGAGCAGGCCTAAGCCAGCAGGTCATTATCTCCCGAGGGGTCCCAGACTGCAAGAGGGCACAGGCCGGGCTGAGGGACCCCTCCTCCCCCCGAGTGCACAAATTTTTGTGCACTGGGCCTCTAGTATATATATAATAAAAAATTACTTGGTCATAAGAAAGAATGAAATCTTGCCAATGGTGACAATAAGAATGGTTCTAGAACAGGAGTGGGCAAACTTTTTGACTCGAGGGCCACAATGGGTTCTTAAACTGGACCGGAGGGCTGGAACAAAAGCATAGATGGAGTGTTTGTGTGAACTAATACATGCTAAAACTGCTGCTGGTGAAGGAGCGGAGGGGAGAGCAAGAGAACCCTCCGCTCTTTCGGCTCCGCGGGCTGGATAGAACAGCCGAACAGGCCGGATCTGGCCCGCGGGCCGTAGTTTGCCCACGGCTGTTCTAGAAGGTATTGTACTGAGTGAAATAAGTCAGACAGAGAAAGACAAATATCACATGATTTCACTTACATATGGAATCTAAAGAACAAAATAAATAAACAAACAAAAATAGAAACAGACTCATAGATTCAGAGAACATTTTGACAATTGCCAGATGGGAAGGGGTTTGGGGGACTGGGTGAAAAAGGTGAAGGGATTATGAAGCACAAATTGGTAGTTACAAAACAGTCATAGGGAATGTAGTCAATAATACTGTAATAATTATGTATGGTCCCAGATGGGTACTAGACTTATTAGGTGATCACTTGATAAGTAAGGTATATAAATGTCTAATCACTGAGTTGTAAACCTGAAACTAATATAATATTGTATGTCAATTGTAATTGAAAAACAAAAACTATTTTTTAAAAAGTCAGTCAGGGATTTATTTCCCTATAAACAAACAAACAAACAAAAAACCCCATAAGACATAGTAGAAAAAAACCAGAACCACCCCCGCCCCCGCTGCCCCCTCCCCCAAAAATGGACAAAAAATTAAGAAAAAAAACCAGAAAATAAAAATACAAATGGTGCCGAAACCGGTTTTGCTCAGTGGATAGAGCGTTGGCCTGCGGACTGAAGGGTCCCAGGTTCGATTCCGGTCAAGGGCATGTACCTGGGTTGCGGGCATATCCCCAGTGGGAGATATGCAGGAGGTGGCTGATCGATGTTTCTCTCTCATCGATGTTTCTAGCTCTCTGTCTCTCTCCCTTCCTCTCTGTGGAAAATCAATAAAATATTAAAAAAAAATACAAATGGTTTGTAAACATGTGAACTTCCACAATAAATCTAGAAATGCAAATTAAAACAATGAGATATTTAAAATGTATCATTTTGGCAAAGAATAAAAACATTTACATTGGGAATAAGACTTGATAGAAATGCCTGGGAGAGCAACTGGCAAAATTTATCAAAACTTAAAATATTCATTTCCTAAGAATCAGCAGCTCTACTTCTAGAAATTGAGTTTATAGAAAATGTGCACAGAAGTACACAGACATATATTGACCATAGCACTATTTATTACAAGAACAAAAGAAGAAAACACAATAGCCCTCAGTAGGAGAATGAACTATGGTGTAAATATACAATAACACAACTATTATAAAACAAAAGGAAAACGAATCTGGACTAACAGGAATAGTGATCTAGGTATTTTGTTAGGTAAAAAGCTGCAAAATAGAATTATAATATGATCTTATTAACATTTATATTTTAAATACTTCTTACAATAAAAAATAATCTAGAAGGACATATCCAAAACTAATAATAATGGTAATCTCACTCTGAGATATGGTGGGATTATGGAAGAACTAGAGGCCCGGTACACGAAAATTATGCACTTGGGAGTGGGGGGGATGGTCCCTCAGCCCAGCCTGTGCCCTCTTGCACAGGAGACCTTGGGGATGTCAGACTGACAGCTTAGGCCTGCTCCCCCGAGCTGGGAGCAGGTCTAAACTGGTAGTCGGACAGCCTTAGTGCTGCCACAGAAGCAGGAGAGGTGCCTGCCACTGCCACTGCCACTGCGCTCGCCAGCCGTGAGCCTGGCTCAGGGATTCTGGCTGAGTGGAGCTCCCCTCATGGCAGCATACTGACCATCAGGGGGCAGTTCTTGCATTGAGCGTCTGCCCCCTGGTGGTCAGTGCGTGTCATAGTGACCGGTCATTTTGCCGTTTGGTCGATTTGCATATTACACTTTTATTATATAGGATTTTTTTCCTGCATTATCTATTTTTGTAATGTCCAATTTTAAAGCAATGACCAAGAAAAAAGAAATTAGGTTTAAGTACAAGATAGCAATAGCATCTCTAGTCATTTGTTCTACTTTGTAATACCATAGTACGTGGTTTCCAAATTCTAAAGGGCATGAAAAGGCAAACACAAATATTGTAAGTCAACATGTAAGTCCATGAGTAGTAGCCAGTCAATTATCTATCTATCTATCTATCTATCTATCTATCTATACTTATTTAGTGTCTTAAATTTACTAATTTGTATTAGAAGACTTATGCTTCTCCTCTTATAAACTTGAATTAAGAACAGAAGGTAATGAGGAAAATGAAGCACAGGGTTCCTCCACTATCTATAGCAGGGGTGGGAAATCATTTGGTCTGACCCTGCCAGCCAAGGCAACCGCAGGCAGGACTCGAAACTCTATAAATCCAGGAGTTTTTTTCATAGCAACATAAATTTATATTAAGTGAATTATGTTAAGCAAATGTTGGTATAAATATCTAAATGGCACTTGGCAAAAAAAGGTTCCCCACCCCTGATCTACAGCATAGCTATTTCTATGCTATAGTTAATACTTAGATATTTTAATCTGTAGCTCCAGTGACAATAGGTGTAGTGTAGCTGGCAGCTCAAACTGAAGTTTATTTTTCTTATTTTATACATGTTAGTAGTTATAGAGTAGCACCATTCTCTAATATGTCATAGCACTTGGACTGACTGAGCTCCTATTTTATTTCTTGTGGTCTCACAGTCTACGACATACTCTAAAGAATGCAAGGTGGAGCAGAAGTAGGGACCGACAGCACCAGTCACAGAAATTTGAAGTCCTTTTCTATAGATACACTGCTGTGCAACCTACACTTAAATCTTACAGAGCAATAATGGTTCTAAAAGGAACTAACAGCATCCCTCCAGCTGTGCCTGGCATCCTCTCTACTCAAATTCTAAAGCAGACTACTATATATGTTTAAGTTGATACGTAGAAGACAGTTGGAGAAAAACTAAGATTGGTTAAGAATCAGTCGATAGACTGAGAAAATGTTTTAATGAATGCTATATATGCCCTCTTGCCAAATCTCCTGAGTGGTACTGATTTTCCAATAGAAGATATCTGGTTAAATATACAATAGCAGAGTCCCTGCTGGTCAAAGCTAGTGAAGCTGTTCTTTTAGCTCAGTGGCAAAGAATGCACACAATATAGTACATGAGAGGCTTGGGACTTGAAATATACTCCTGCCAATTGCTTTTTACTTTGAAGATTTTCTAAATCAATGATTAGCTATCTGCACCGAGAAGGGTATGAAATAGCCTCAAGATGTATATGCAGTCTTTATGTAAAAAATAAGCACAGCTCATATGGCATATTGCTGTTCTCTATTTTAGAACTAGCACAGGAACCATGTGATGTGTTCATTGCTATGGTAACTACATTTCAGTAGTGAACAGGAGAGCAAACAGGCATGTAAAACATGTATAGTTGTCAATATGTAAGTAATTGCTGTCCTGGAGCTGCAGAAACTTAAATTTCCTTGTTGCCTGCACTTATTAGAATGAAATTCTATGCCTTCTATTTTTTAAAAATGAGGTTAATAAATCTTCACTCCGCATAATTCCTACTCCATTCAAGACAACAAATGAGTAGTGTCTTTCATCCCATGGTCTCAGTTATTTCATAGAGCAGCGATTTTCAACCTGTGTGCCGAAAGAATTTTTAAAACATGCAATACCTGACTATTTAATCAGGGGCACTGATCTCTTTTCCCTTAGGTTGTCAAATAAAAAAAAATGACAACAGTCAACACAACAACTGCTGTCCAGTGTGAATAAATAAAAATTGTACCTACTTTTTGTCAGATCGGCAAAAAAATACATGTTCTGGTGTGTCGCAGAATTTTAGCAACTAGTTTGTGTGTGCCATGAGATAAGATTGAAAATAACTTTCATAGAAAATAACAATAATCTATATCTACATAATAAAGAGCCAGAGTCATAACGACCATTACGACCAGGCTCGACCGAACTGGAAGTCAATGCTGGGTTGCCGTAGTGGCCCAGCACTGACTGGGTCCGCTGCGGGCACCCCGACCCACCACTGACTGCCTAGGGGGCTGCAAATCTGGCCCAGAGAGAGGCCTGCAGAGAGAGAGGCAGGGTCTGATCTGTAGCCTCTGTGGCAGCCATTGATCAGAACTTGCCTCTCTTTCTCTCCCGGCCTGGCCAACAGCCGTGCCTCCGTTTCTCACTAGGCCTCCACCAGGGCTGCTGATCAGCCCTGCCTTTCTGATCAGGCCCCATTGATAGGCCCAGAGACGCTGACTGGCATAGAAACTGACCAATCAGAACGAAATTGGCCGGCAGAGGAGGGCAGTTGGGAGAGAGTTCAGGCAGGCAGGGGAGGGCAGTTAGGGGTGATCAGGCAGGCAGAGGCAGTTAGGGGTGATCAGGCCTGCAGGGAAGGGCAGTTAGAGTCTTTAAGAACTGATTGCTGGACTATCCTGATTCTCTACTAGCTATTACAACAAGTCAACCCACATTTACTATGCCCCTATTCAAATCTAATACACACAAGGTAGCCACCAAAGCACGGATCTAGTAATGTTACCACTACAGCTCAAAAACCTCTAGTATCTCCAATATCTTGTTGCTGCAAAGGGGCAACGCCAGGGGGAAGAGCAATTATGAAGCTACTGCAATAAACCAGGCAAGTGGCAACAGCATCATGAACTAGAAGGAAGGCAGTGAGGTGTAAGTAGTAGTCAGATTTTCAATAATTGAGGGCAGATTCCAAAGCCACTCCTGACTGAAGTTAATGTGTGACAATGATTATCAAAGCTTGCTGACTGCAAATCACTGGACATTTATCCTTGACCTAAAATAGCCACTCAAGGTCTATAAACTAAGAATAACAACTACACATCATAAACTTCTTCAAGATGCTCAAAGAATCCAGAAACAGTCTCTTAAATGTACATGGCATTTTTACAGCTATCAAAAGCTCCATTATAATCTCAATGAGTCAACATATAAATTATTTATACCTGTTATATCCATGAAACTACAGGGGAGAAAAGGAAATCTAAACACCTACCCTAATCTCTCCTTTCTCAAACAATATATAATCTATTACATAAACAAAATCACCCACATCCTGTATAATAAAAGGCTAATATGCAAATTGTCCCCTTGACCAGGAGTTCAACCAGGGGGCAGGGCTGGTTGGCCAACCACCCACAACCCCTCCCCCCGGCTGGCCCTTCTCCTGGGCCAGCCCTGACCATGAATGCCCCCCCGATTGGGGGCGGGACTGGCCAGGAACCTCCCACATCCCCTCCCCTTGGCTGGCCTGGCCCGATCGTGGTGGGCCAGCTGGACCCCACCCATACGCAAATTCATCCACCAGGCCTCTAGTAAAAAATAAAAAACCAATGCTGTATAAGAAACAAGTGTTCTATAAACACAGAGGAAAATTGGTGAATGAATGAAGACTTCATGGAGGAAATTGGATCTATCCCTCAAGACACAACATAACCCCATCCTCATATAGTCTAGTTATGAAGATTATACTCTCACTATATGGGGGGTTCCTCGGCCCAGCCTGCACCCCCTCACAATCCAGAACCCCTTGGGGGTTGTCTGCAGGGATCGGGCCTAAACTGGCAGTCGGACATTCCTCTCGCAATCCAGGACCGCTGGTTCCTAAGTATTCACCTGTCTGCCTACCTGATCGCCCCTAACCACTCTGCCTGCTTGCCTGATTGCCCCTAACCACCTCTGCCTGCCTGCCTGTTTGATTGGCCCCAACTGCTCACCTGTCTGCCCGATCCCCCCTAACCGCCTCTGCCTTGGCCCCCGCCGCAGCGGCTTTGTCCAGAAGGACATCCAGAAAGTCGTTCAGCTGTCCAGTCTAATTAGCATATTACACTTTTATTATTATAGATTTTTATATGATTTCAGGACAAAGTACTTTCTCTTTATAGTATTATTCACCTGTTTGTTATGATAAATTAATGACTGTCTTAATTAAATAATGTCTGTCACTAGACACTAAAATTCATGAGGGTAGGGGCCATGTCTGCTCTTTTTCACTAAAGTATCCTCAACATCTGACACACAGTAGACACAATGAATTATTATGAAATAAATGAATAAAAAGGAAGGCAGAAAGTCCAAATTGTCTGCCAAGTTTTCCGGGCTCACGGAAATTTGATATTTATCTACTTAGTTATAACAGGTAACATTTGTTCCAAAAGGCCTGGTTTTATTCATAATTCAAATTCATTTATTTATTTAGAATATAATTACTGAGTGTCTACATATGTAGTAATAGGCAATGTTTAAGGGGTTGGGGACATAGCAGCAAATAAGAAACAAAGTCTTTATCCTTATGGAGCATACTCACACAAACTAGGCTCATTCCTACTTCAGTGGCATAATGAAGCCATTCCTTCTGTGTAAGACATCTTTTTTACTCCTTTGCATCACCTTTCCCATGTTATCCTGAACACTCAATCTGGTGGGATTGCCAGATAAAATACAAGATAAGATGCCCAGTTAAACTTGAATTTCAGATATGCAATGAATAATTTTTAGAATATGAATACTACATGTCCCATCTAATATTCAAATTTAAATGGATATCCTGTATTTCTATTTGTTAAAATTGTCAATCTCATTATCTGGTATTTTCCATTTTCCAAATTTCCATTATAAATTATATTCAGAATTAGAGATCGACAATTATTTTCTTCAGTAGAATTTAAATATTTTTTATTTGATTTTTTTTTAGAGAAAGGTAGAGAGAGAGAGAGAGAGAGAGAGAGAGAGAGAGAAACATTGATTTGTTTTCTACTTATTTATGCATTCATTGGTTGATTCTTGTATGTGCCTTGACCGGGGACTGAATCCACAACCTTGGCATATGGGGATGAAGCTCTAATCATTAAGCAACCTGGCCAAGGCTGTCTTCAGCAGGATTTTTGTTGCTCCATGTTGTAAGCACTTAGCAAATACTTGGTATATGGATTCAGAAATTAAAATTAAAATGAAGATTTATTTACAAAGATGGTTTGCCCAACTGCAATTGTAATACTGAAAAAATTAGAAAGAGTAAAAAAATTAAACAATAGAAGAATAATGAAAATGAATGATGTTATATAGCCACCCAAAATGATAATTGGAAGACAAATTAATGACACTAGAAAATGCTAAAAATATAATAGTGAGTGGGGAAAAAGGATATAAAATTATAATAATAGAAATAATTTCAATTAATTAAAACTTTACATATATAGAACAGTTAGCTATGTTCTTTAAAAATGCCATTTCATGAAAGAGAAAGACCAAGGAACTGTTGCAGATGAAAGGAAATCAGAGCTATGACAAGAAAAGACAATGTATGATCCTGGATTGGACCTTGGAGTAGGAAAACAAAATAGTTAGGAAGGACATTCTTTTTTTTCTTTTTAAAAGATGTTTTTTTAATGATTTTTTAGAGAGAGAGAAACATTGATTGGCTGCCTTCTGCATGCCTCCCACTGGGAATTGAGCTCACAACCCAGGTGCAACCCAGGCATGTGGACGATGCTTAACCAACTAAGCCACACTGTCCTGGGCTAGAAAGTACATTCTTGAGAGAACTAGAAAAATTTGAATATGTACTATGGTTAGGCATATATATGGAAGGGAGGGAGGAAGGGAAGAAGGAAGGGGGAGGAGAGAAAGAAAGAGAGAGAGAGAGCTCAAAGCATAGGGAAGAAATTTAATTATACTGTTCTTATGCCTCTTCTCTAAGTTGGAAATCATTTCAAAATAAAGAGTTAAAACTGTACAGAAAAAAATTGCGAGAAAACAAAATATGTTGATTTTAATGTTTTCTTTGGTGTTTATTTTTCATTTTCTACAATGAGCATGCATTATTATTATAGCTGCACAAATTTTTAAATCACTTAAAGGTACTTTGAAGTACATAATCCACAACTCATTAATCTGTCAAATTATCTATTTTGATGTCCCATATTTATAGAGATCTTATAAACCTCCAAGATAAATTATTTTTAACATTTTATTAAATGATCATTATAAAATAAATTAGAACAATAATTTTCAACTGGTGTGCTTCAAGAACTTTTAAAACATGCAATAACTCTTTAGTCAGGGGCACTGACTTCTTTCTCCCTAGACTGCCAAATAAAAAAATGACAACAAACAACACATAGCTGTCTGGTGTGAATGTCCTGTCTTGAACCATAAATATATAGATTATATAAAAAAAAGTTGCAGCTTACTGGTCACGTCGCATAATAAGGTTGTCTCTGATTGGTTAATTCTTGGTAACAGAAATCTTTATATATAAGAATAGGCTCCTGATTTTTTTAAAAGTCACTTTGGAACAAGAAGGAATAGATAATTACTATTATGTTGTTTTATTCCTGTGTTTTTTTTTTAATCAATCAAAATCATACCTATTTTTTTTTTTTGTCAGACTGACAAAAATATATTTTTTGGTGTGCCACAGGATTTTAGTAATTAGTTTATATGTGCCATGAGATAAAAAACGGTTAAAAACCACTGAATTAAAGACTAAATACATTTTTAGTTACTTTCCTAAGATTTAGAGGTACCATAGGTAAGTAATCAAATCAGTTTGTCCATCTACCCTTCTACTTTTCTACCTTTTTATTGAAGACATTCTATCATCTTATAATACAGGTAATTTTTAAAGGCTTTAACTTGAAATTCATCTAGTTCTGAGCAACCTATCTCACATTACCTACTACACAGAGAGTTATAGGGAATTTGATAATGAAATCAGTGACAACTTAGGGGTATTTACCTGATTGTTAAAAGAAAAAAGGAAAATAAGTGAAAATCCTGAGCTTAGCTCATATATATCTAAGTGAGAGTACCTAAAGAAACAGAGGTGAGAATATTTCTAGAAAAGGCTTTCCCATGCACTTGCTGCACAGTAAATTAACACATTAAAATCACATTTTTAAACACAACCCAGTCTCATAATTCTTCCACTTCCATTTGTTATTTAAAAAATAGCACCAAGTACCATTTAGTTTTGATAACACTGCTTAGGTTTCCATCTTTTTTACCCATTTTGTAGCTGTCTAAATGTCCCCAACAATGAGAAAAAGTTTTGTTAATTTTGTGGTATTCCTTGTGGTACTTTTCTGGGTTTCACATAAGAAATATAAATACTGACTTCAGCATAAAAAATGTGAAGTTTATTTATGAAGTAAATGGAATTCTGAATTCAGAATATCCCTCCTAGAAGAGGTAGGAACTGAAGAGGTCATTTCTGAATTAATACTATGCTGAGAGAAAGAGAATGTATATTTCCTCATGTTGTAAGGAATTAATTTTCTAAAAACTATCAATCCAAGTTGGCTTGGTGCTGTAATAAAGTAATTCTAATTATCAAATTAAAAATTATATCTTAATTTGAATAAATAACTATGATTATTATCCACTCTATTAACCAATGTCTCCGTTTAATAATTTTGTTCAGGTCAATTACTGAAATCATACATTGCTTCAATATTAATTACTCATTATAGCTCAAAAGGAATAGTGCTTTAGCAATAAAACTAGAATGGGAACACCATCTATATTTGGCCTTGAAAATAACGCAAATCCTATGAGCAGTCATACTGCTAAATGAACATTAGAATACCCTTGCAAGAATAAGGGATTAAAAATAAATTTTGATCAGCTCTTGAATACAGAAAAAGGAGATAGATTTAAGTCTTCTGTTTCTTAGGTAGCAAAATTTGATAATAGGGAGCTCAAGTCCCTTGGTCTTCCTTCTCTACACTATGTATTGAAGCCAGAGAAGAAGAGGGCTGAGAAAATGCTTTTGGTAGAAACCAAAGTCCTTGGGTTTATTAAATTAGTACAAAGTTATCACAAAATTGAGGCCCTTAAAATTATTCACATTAGCTGAGATACCCAGTCTGGATCTGAACTCCATATGTGAAAACACATTAGAGATTCCTATTCTGGAAAAAGTTGAGAGGAAAGAGGTTGTGATAAGTAACTGACTATATAAAAGCAAAGTTAACATTCTCAGCAACTTTAGGATACCTAGTGCAGAGCACCGTGCCTGACAACATATATGTACTATAAATAAATTGTCAAATTAAAGCACACTAAATCTCTAAGACAGTACCTTAAACTAAAAGGAAAAAGCTAAAATAAAATTTCAGTTATATTCTTTTAAAAATCTATCACCCAATAATTTTGTTTTTATATTGACTAGTTTACCAAAGCACACAATTTGGGTATTATGAAAATTGTGAAGAACATTTATTCTTTTATATTTATGTCTGTGCTCAAGATCATATAGATTCTATTTTACTTCCTTTGCATTATAACAGAGAAAAGTAAATAAAAATTGGAGTAATCATATCACTGCTTTGTTTTTATATAGCCTTTGTGTTTCTGAAATCATATTCTGAAATCATATATTTTATAAAATATAAAAGTTTTATATTTTACTTAATACTGACAAACCAGAGTATGCCTATTACCACTTTTCAGATGAGAAAATTTAGGGCTAGACAAGTTAAATGGACTTGTCATTGCCACACAGCTTAATTGGCTAACAGATCAGAGGTCCCATGACTTTAATAACCATATCATACTAAAGAGTACTACGTCTAGCATACAGACAAAGCATTAATATGCATCTATACTATTAACTCTTAAGAGGCTGAGTGGAAATGATAAAAATTTGGAAATCTACTGTCCATAGTTGAAACCAGGACCAATGTAAGTGAATAAGCCCCGATGCCATACTTCATGATATTCTACAAACTCAGGAAAGGTGATAACTGGAAACAACTTAAATGTCCATATATAAGAGAGTGATTGAATAAACTATATTACATTCACACAATGGGGTACAATGCAGATATAAAAAAATGAAGATTTCTATGAGCTTTTGTGGAATGATTTCCAAGATATACTTAAGAAGAAAAAAAACCTAAGGTGCAAACAGAACCTATAGTGCCACAGTTCATGTTACAAAGAAGGGGATATAAGATATACAGTTTGCTGCTAATTTGTGCTAATGAAAATAAAGGAATGTGAGCCAGAGCCAGCTCTTCCTCGAAGAGAATACCAGTTAATAAACACAGCAGAAATTATGGAAATAGAAAAATCGCCATTTGGCAAATACCACATTAATTATTGGAGGCAAGAATCATCAATACATGCTAAAAGTATGGGTAAAAATATAATGAAAGAACAAAATTATTACATTCCCTTGTATTTCCCCACAGGATACTTATTAATTAAATTACAAAGGAAAAGATAGTACCTTTAAAGTGCACGAACTGGGTCAACATCTCAACCCAGTGATCAAAGTTAATAATATCACCAGTAAATTGAAATCTTGATATATGAGGAAAGACACAACAGCTTTTATAAATATTCCTGCCAACACAACATTAATTATGAGGAAATATCAGTCAATTCTACATTGAAGGACATTCTACAAAATAAATGACCAGTACTCTTCAAAAGTGTCTAATCATAAAAGACACAGAAAAACTGAGGAATTGTTCCTGATTAAAGAAACTAAGGCAGAAGGATAACTGCATTGGATCTGGATCAGAAAAAGAACATTAGGAGTTTTCCAAATGTGGACATTTTATATAACTATTGTAGAATCAACAAAGCTAAGAAATTACTTATTGATAAATACTATTAACTAATCTACAGAACCTACATAAATGTTGCCAATTTTCCTCCTAATGTCAAAGATGAAAAGCACAGAAAAAAATTGAGCTGAGTCAAAAAACAGATTTTCTAAATATAGACCGAAGCTCCTTCCAGGATCATGTAAATGTACAGGTTTTAGTCGAATTCATAAAATAATTTCAATATTAAGAACATTTTTAAGTGCATTAAAGAACTTCAAATATTAACTCATTACTTTTATATCATGTCAGACTAGACAAATTATACTAAAATAGTCACAAATTTGTAGCACAGTAACTGAAACAATCAAATAAATAAAAAAAAGATTAATTGAAATACTAAATAATGTGAAAAGGCATTATTGCATAACACAGGATTATCTCCCTAGCAATTTAAACCATTTCAAATTATAGGGCTTTTTAGCAATCATGGTTGGTAATTTGGGGATGATTTAAAAACCTTTCATCTTTAGAGAGACAATGTAGTTGGTAAGGGGTGGGGGGGGACATGAAGGGAGTAAGAGAGAAAGGGTATGTTGGTGAGGATCAGAAGAGAAAAAGAGGGAAAGAGAGAGAGAGTTAAGTAGAAAGTAAGGGAGATGCAAAGCACATAGTTAAAGAGCCTTTGGCTCAGAATCCTTCCCGCAGCACATCTTTACAATATTGCACTGACTCTCCCCCTCCCTCTCCCCCTCCCTCTCTCCCTCTCTCTCTCCCCTCTCCCTCTCTCTCTCCCTCTCTCTCTCTCTCTCTCTCTCTCTCTCAATAAGTAAAGTATATCAGAAAGATCCTAAGAAGAAAGTTGAATCCATGAGGTAAGCAGCAATCCGATGATGCCATTGACCCGAAATAAGTGAAATTTCGTTATCCTCAGCAGATAATACAAATATGCCAGAATTTTATAAGAGTGCCATAGTTTTTATTTTTATTTCTTTGGAGGGGTTATGTATCATCTCTGAAAACAGATCTGTCTATATTATAGACTTCTCTTACTGCTTATAGCAAAGAAAGAGAAAATGGAAAGGACTATATGAACAGTATCAGGAGGGTGATGTCCATTTTTCAATGCAAGAAACAAGGCACTTTTTAAAAAAGAGGAATTACCATTTTAGATAGAGCCCTATCCCCCACATTCACGTTGGGAATATCTTGATACTGTTATCGGTAGGAAACTCTCCTCGCCACCATAGGTTGCTGGTGGGAGTGGGCTTCTTGTGATGCCCTGAGAAAAAGAATTTTGACACTTGCACGGGAGGATGAGATATTGTAGAAAGCTTTATTTCTATGGAATTAAATCCGAGTTCCCAAGGTCCCATTTCCCTCTGTCCACCATGGAAGAAGTGTAGCTGTGATTTCAATAGGACTAGAATTAAAGTTATTGTCCAGAGTTTTTGCTCCATGTCGGGGCACAGTCCAACCCAGTATCAGGCTAGTTTAGTTTGTGTTCCCAGTCTTAGTCCATCAGTCCATTGTGGGTGGGGTCCACGAGGCAGCTTGCATTGCCCACCCCCTCTGAACAATGATCTCTGTTCCAAGGTTTGACTGACAGGCAACTTCCTTTACCCCAACTTCACTGCTCAACCGCCCATCTCCTCTTTGTTCAGTCCCTTCCCCTAGTAATCTGTAGGGAATGGAGCTGGGGAGTATGGAATTGCAGCTTCCTGTTGAAGCTGCCCAAATACCCAAGCTGCCCAAATGCTTATTATGTCTGGCCTCCTCTTTTGCCCCTTTCCTATTATTAATAACTAGAGGCCTGGTGCATGAAATTTGTGCACCAGGAGGGTGGGGGTAGGGGCAGTCCCTCAGCCCAGCCTGTATCCTCTCGCAGTCCAGGACCCCTCGCTCCGTACTGTCCGCCTGCTTGCTGCTCCTTAGTGCTGCCGCGGAGACGGGAGAAGCTTTCGCCACTGCCACTGGGCTCGCCAGCCGTGAGCCTGGCTTCTGGTTGAGCAGCTCTCCTGAGGGAGCACACTGACCACCAGGGGGCAGCTCCTGAGTTGAGCATCTGCCCCCTGGTGGTCAGTGCACATCATAGCGACTGGTAGTTCTGGTTGCTCCGCCTTAATGGTTGCTTAGACTTTTATTATATAGACTAGAGGCCCAGTGCATGAAAATCGTGCAGGGGAGGGGGTGTGGGGTGTTGAGGGGGAGACCCTCAGCCTGACCTGCACCCTCTCCAATCGGGGAGCCCTCTCCAATCCGGGACTTTCTGTCTGTCTTTGCAATCATATGAGCAAATTGTCTGAGACCCCCAATCCAGTTTGGTTTGTTGCTCACAGAAAAATAAAGGCTTTTTTTTTTCTTTGCTACATTGGTAGAGATTTCCTGGAAGTTTTAGGATATCTTCCCTTTAATTTTTCCTAGACACTCTGATTTTACTTATGTCTCTCACCTTTGCATTCCCTCCATCCCCAACTGCAACAGTAACTTGCTCCAGGCTCACTTGTGTCTAGCTCTAGGCGATCTGTCTGCCACCAGAACTACGATTCCCAGCATTCCTGGTGCTCCCTGCACTCTGGGCTTCTGCTTCTGGTTCTGGGGCTCTTACCAAAACTACTAACCCCAGAATTCCTGGTGCTCCCCATGCTCTGGGTTTTCCCCGACTGAGAGAGCCACATCCCCACAAGCTGCCAGCTCTCCCACTCTGCTCTGTGTATGCAAATTACCCGCCATCTTTGTTGGGTTAATTTGCATACTCACTCCTCATTGGCTGGTGGATGTGACTAGTGGGCATGGCTTGAGCATAGTGGAGGGATGGTATTTGCATGTTTCTCTTTTATTATATAGGAGGACTAGAGGCCCAGTGCATGAAAATTGTGCACTGGGGGGGGTTGTCCCTCGCTCAGCCTGCACCCTCTCCAATCTGGGACCCCTTGGTCAATGTCTGATCGGGCCTAAACCAGCAGTCAGACATCCCTAACAATCCGGGACTGCTGGCTCCTAACCGCTCGATTGCCTGCCTGCCTGATTGCCCCTAACCGCTTCTGCCTGCCAGCCTGATCACCCCCTAACCGCTGCCCTGCTGGCCTGATCACCCCTAACTGCCCTCCCCTGCTGGCCTGAGAGCCCCTAACTGCCTCTGCCTGCCTGATCACCCCTAACTGCCCTCCCCTGCCAGCCTGATCTCACCCCCAACTGCCCTCCCCTGCTGGCCAATTTGGTTCTGATTGGTCAGTTTCTATGACAGTCAGTGTCAAAAGCTCTGCCTCCTAGGCAGCCATTGGCTCCTCACACTTCACCCAGATTTGGTTCTGATTGGTCAGTTTCTCTGCCAGTCAGCATCTCTGGGCCTATCAATGGGGCCTGATCAGAAAGGCGGGGTTGATCAGCAGCCCCGGTGGAGGCCTGGAGAGAAATGGAGGCGTGGCTGCTAAAGAGAAAGAGAGAGGCAAGTGCTGATCAACAGCTGCCACAGAGGCTAGGGATCAGACTCTGCTTCTCTCTTCAGGCCTCTCTCTGGGCCTGATTTGCAGCCCCCTCAGCAGTCAGTGCTGGGTCACCATGCCTGCAACTGCAACAGTCAGTGCTGGGTCACCACGGCAACCCAGAGCGCTGACTGCAGGACTGACTTCCGGTTAGTTGAGCTTCCGGTCCTGACTCCTGACAGCCCCAGGGTTTTTATATATTAGGATTAGCTAATTACAATGGTATCAATACAGTGAAAAGAAAACCATCTCTTCTGTCAGAATATGGATCTAGTGACAGATCCTAGCTCTCTGAAAATGTTTAGAAATCATGTATCTTAAGGAATTAGATTTGAAAAAAAGATGTAAATATTCAAAGAATTTCTGTGAGGATAAAATGTGCATAGACTTGAGAAAAAAGTATTTCCAAAAATTCAATATAATAACTTACAAAGAACAGAAACTCTCCTAACTAAAGAGAGAATATCTGAATTGAAGATATATGTATGTACAGCACTTATCCATATTGGGCACATATAATTTAAAGATTTACACAGATTTTCATACTGAAATAGCAAATGACTTCCATTAAACAGATGTACAGAAACTGACAAACTACTTCAGATAAAAGTTTATCAATGATTATTTATAATTAGAAGCATTGTTGCTATTTTCAAATTATTCATTTTTATACTGTCTTTTAAAATATAATCAATGGCTATTAGAAAGATTTAACAGTATAAACAACAAATATCAATTAAGTCTCTCCCATTCCAGAAAAGCATGTAAAAGAAGAAAAAAGCTAATCTATTCCATCTGGTTTTGTAAAAAGATGATTAGGGCCCGGCCAGTGTGGCTCAGTGGTTGAGTGCCGACCAGGAGGTCAGGGTTCGATTCCTAGTCAGGGCACATGCCCAGGTTGTGGGCTCCATCCCCAGTAGGGGGCATGCAGGAGGCAGCCAATCAATGATTTTCTCTCATCATTGATGTTTCTCTCTCTCCCTCTCCCTTCCTCTCTGAAATCAATAAAAATATATTTTAAAAAAAAGATGATTAGGATTTACATATAAGGAGATAGAGCCATTATTCAGGTTTAGAAAACTTGGATTCAAATACCCAAAGTCAATTTTATGTTTCTTTCAAAATGTCCTGATGTTTCACGTAGCATTCCTGTTTTAGACTGTACATCACTGTCCTCAACAGCAGCAAAAATGACCACAACAACAAACTTCAGAATTTGTTCATTGTTTTGTAATTCATTCATTGATAAAATAAATATTTTTCAAACAGTTAAAACAACTCAAGAAGGAACCAGGAATTTCAAATTCCCTGGAATGTAGTAGAGATTTTTAACATACTGAATCATCTGTAGGGTCAATAGGTTTAAAACTGATTTCCCTGAAAGAAGATGTACAGTGTGGGAATATTGCCAGCCAAATGACCAGTGAAACAGAGCAATGTATAATCTTTATAAATAGAAATCATCTGTGAGATTCAAAATACTAGGTCCATGAGGGGGAGTTTTATCTAAAATGTATCGTTCTTAATCTGTATGAAATAATTAAACTGAATTCTTCTATCTAATTTTCAAGCGGTATTTTACTATTTAAATTATCTTAAAGTGCATTGTACTGGTGATGTGATGTTTCACTGTGCAATTAGTGGTAACTCTAGACAAAGCAGTTATTATCATGAGATAATTGACCTTACTTGAGAGCTAAGCATCCTGAGGCAAAGTTGAGTGTACTTAATCCTGGCAGGTTAATTATCTAGCGATTATGGAACCTTGAAAGGTATTACTCTTAAGAACCATTTGTAAGAACCTATTTGCAAGATGATGCTATTCAAAAAACGTAATTTAATAAAAATGAAAAACAAGAAGAATAACCAAGTTCTTTAGTCACGTATTACCAGGTAATGACTGCAAAGCAGCTTGCATTAGCAGGCATCAATGGATATAATTACCTGCATGTATAATGTCCTTTATTTTTTTAAAAATATATTTTATTGATTTTTTACAGAGAGGAAGGGAGAGGGATAGAGAGTTAGAAACATCGATGAGAGAGAAACATCAATCAGCTGCCTCCTGCACACTCCCTACTGGGGATGTGCCCGCAACCAAGGCACATGCCCTTGACTGGAATAGAACCTGGGACCCTTGAGTCCGCAGGCCGATGCTCTATTCACTGAGCCAAACCGGTTAGGGCTATAATGTCCTTTATTAAGATGATTACATGTGATTCTAGCTAACAAATGGTTGTAGCTAAAATGAAATGTTTTAAACGTTGAAGATGTCAGAAACAAATTAAAAATAAAATGTAACATCTAAATAATTTATATACTAAAGTAGTTTCAAAATAACCTTAACAAGCCAAGCAATAAATTCAGATGTGCAGTTTAAAAGTACAAAATGCAATGTAACAGGTTACCAAGAATTTTTAATTGGGTCAACATATAAGTATGTTTCTATGCATTTCTACATTTCAGTTAAAAGTAAACCCTGGCCAGTGTGGCTTAGTGGTAGAGCGTTGGTCAGTGCACCAAAGGGTTGCAAGTTTAATTGCTGGCCAAGGTTATGTACCTGGGTTGCAGGTTCCATCCCTTGCCCCAGTGGGGCACATGAATGAGGCAACAATCTATGTGTCTCTCTCACATCAATGTTTCTCTCTCTCTTGCTCCCCCTCCTTCCCTTTCACTCTCTCTAAAAATCAATGGAAAACATATCCTTGAATGAGGCTTAACAACAACATCAAAAAAGTAAACCACACAGATCAAAATCACAATGAGATGCTATGTCACTCCCATTAGGACAGCTATTATAAGGAAAAGGAAAATAACAAGTGTTAGCAAGGATGCAGAGAAATTGGAACTCTCCTTCATTGCCAGTAGAAATGTAAAATGGTGAAGCTGCTGTGGAAAACAATTTGGTGGTTTTTCAAAAAGTTAATCATAGAATTACTATCATACTGAGGGGGGAGTTCCCTCAGCCCGGCCTATGGGGAGCGGGCCTAAGCCAGAAATCAGACATCCCCTGAGGGGTCCTTAGTGCTGCCACAGAGGCAGGAGAGGCTCCCGCCACCACTGCTGTGCTCGCCAGCCATGAGCCCAGCTTCTGGCTGAGTGGAGCTCCCCCTATGGGAGGGTACTGACCACCAGGGGGCAGCTCCTGTGTTGAGCGTCTGTCCCCTGGTGGCTAGAGTGTGTCATGGCGAACAGTTGTTCCACCATTTGGTTGATTTGCATATTAGCCTTTTATTATATAGGATTATCATACTAGAGGCCCAGTGCACGAAATTTGTGTACGGGGGTGGGAGGGTGTCCCTCAGTCCAGCCTGCACCCTCTCCAATCTGGGACCCCTCAAGGGGATTGGGCCTAAACTGGCAGTCGGACATCCCTCTCACAATCCAGGACTGCTGGCTCCTAACCACTTGCCTGCCTGCCTGATTGCCCCTAACCACTCTGCTTGCCAGCCTGATAACCCACTAACTGCTCCCCTGCCAGCCTGATTGACGCCTAGCTGCTTCCCTACCTGCATGATCATCCCCAACTGCCCTCCCCTGCCAGCCCAATCGCCCCCCATTGCCTTCCCCTGCAGGGCTGAGGGGACTGGGGGACTGAGGCTGGATGAGGCGGGGCTGAGGTGATTGGGTGCCGCCACCTTGTGGCTGTGGGCACCGCCATCTTGCGAGGGCATGACGGTCAATTAGCATATTCCCTCTTTATTAGATAGGATGTTCCAGTGATTCTGAGATAGTACAGGAACTTTAACCTGAGAATGGAAAAATACTAGGTGGTCAGGAAGCCAAGTTAAGACCAGGTGGCCAGAAGATGTCAAAACCACTGTTCCACATGCACAGAGATGGTCAAGGTTTGGCCACTATATGACCTTACTGGAATGGCGGTAATAAGCAACACCAACATTTTGCCCCCATAGCTTAGGCAAAATATTTGCCAAGCAACTGGACAGAAGGAGGAAGTAACCCTACCCTGACATGGAAAATTCCACTCCCTGAACCCTTCACAAGCTCACTTTTTTTGCACAAGCCTTCCTTTCTGCACAAGCCCACCTTTTCATGCAAGCTCGCTTTGTCCCCAGCATATAAAAGCAGCCAGGCAGAGCCAGCCCTGAAGCCAGATCAGAGGATCTTCCTTTCCTCTGTGCTGTCTCCCTTATACTCCAGCATTAACTTTAATAAAATCTGTCTCAAAACTTCTCGATTTCTATCTTGGGGAACCCAAGAACTCCAATGCCGGTAACAATTCCACTTGTAAATATATACCCTAAAGTCTTTAAGGCAGGGACTCAAACAATACTTGCACATCAGTGTTCAAAGCAGCATTATTCACAAAACCAAAAGGTGGAAAAAACTGAATATCTATCAACAGATGAATGGATAAACAGTGAAATTCTGATATATGCTATAATATGGATGAGCCTTGAAAACATTATGTTAAGTGAAATAAGCCAGACACAGAAAACTATTGTATGATACTACATATATGAGGTACCCACAAGAGGCAAATTTATAGACACAGACAATAAATTAGTGGTAATCAGGGACACTGTGAGGGTGGGGAATGGGAAATTATTGTTGAACTAGGGGCCTGGTGCATGAAATTTGTGCATGGGTAGGGTCTCTAGGCCTGGCCAGTGATCAGGGCTGATTGGGGCCTTCCTTCCCCTGGCTGCCTGCTGCCAGCTGGGGCCTTCCTTCATCCTGCACTGCCCCCTGGCGGTCAGCGCACGTCAGAGAGTGGTCGAACTCCCAAGGGGACAATTTGCATATTAGCCTTTTATTATATAGGAGTAGTGGCCCAATGCATGAAATTTGTGCATGGGGCTTGGCCCTCACAGCCATGGCGGCTTGCCTCGGCCTGAGGCAACTGCAGCGGCTGCCTCAGCCCTCGCAGCTCCAGTTTCATAAGGACGTTGGGTCTAATTAGCATATTACGCTTTTATTATTATACTAGAGGCCCGGTGCACAAAAATTTGTGCACTCGGTGGGGAGGGGGGTCCGTCAGCCCGGCCTGTGCCCTTTCGCAGTCTGGGACCCCTTGGGAAATAATGACCTGCTGGCTTAGGCCTGCTCCCAGGTGGCAGAGGGCAGGCCCAATCCCTAGGTGCAGCCCCTGGTTGGGCTCAGAGCAGGGCCCATCAGGGGGGTTGGGGCACCGCCCCCGTCACACTCAAGGCAGGGTCGATGGGGAGGTTGCGGCGCCACCCCCTATCACGCACAGAGCAGGGCCAATCAGGGGGTTGGGGCTCTGTACCCTGTCACACACAGAGCAGGGCCAATCAGGGGGTTGGGGCGCTGCCCCCTGTCACGCACAGAGCAGGGCCCATCAGGAGGTTGGGGCGCCGCCCTCTATCACCCACAGAGCAGGACCGATCAGGGGGTTGGGGTGCCGCCACTCTCACACGCAGGGCATGGCCGATGGGGAGGTTATGGCTCTACCCCATCACACACAGAGCAGGGCCCGTGGGGGTGGGGGGGTGGGGGTGCTGCACCCTGTCACACACAGAGCCACAGGGCAATCAGGGGATTGGGGAGCTCCCCCCTATCAGGCACAGAGCAGGGCTGATCAGGGGGTTGGGATGCCTTCCCCTGTCACGAACAGAGCAGGGTGGATAGGGAGGTTGTGCCCCCGCCCCCTGTCACACACAGAGCCGCAGGGCGATCAGGGTGTTTGGGCGCTGCCCCCTGTCAGCTTTAGCTTTGAGGCTTGGCTCCAGCTCTTAGGCCTCCGCTGCTGAAAGTAGGTTTCTGGCCTTTGCTTACAATGTTGCGATTCTGCTGGCTGAAGCCCGGACTAAAGCAGGTTTCTGAGGTTTTGTTTAGCTTCTACATTTGTTACATAGCTGCTAGAGTTGCAGCTCAGAGGCCTGCAGTGGCAGGCGGGGAAGGTTGGAGTCCTCCGTCACTGAAGCAAGCAAGTCTCATGTTAGTTTCAAGCTGCCTGGCTGCCGGCAGCCATCTTGGCTGGCAGTTAATTTGCATATTTCCCTGATTAGCCAATGGGAAGGGTAGCGGTCGTATGCCAATTACCATGTTTCTCTTTTATTAGATAGGATATGTATACAGAGCTCCTGTTTGGGATGATGAAAGGATTCTGGAAATGGATAATGGTGATGGCTGTAAAATATTGTAAGTATAGTTAATGCCACTGAATTATACACTTAAGAGTGGTAAATTTTATGGTATGTATTTTTTTTTTTTTACCAGAATTGAAAAAAAAGAAAAACGTAAATCACATAATTTAATAATTTGTTTTTATTACATTAATGCGAGAATGATATTCGTGTGGCGTGATATTCTATTTTGTCTTAGGATGTGCCCCACCAAATATTTTCCAATATTCTTTAGAGAAGAATATCCTTTACTCTGGGCAAATCAGAGAAAAGAGATAGAGGGAGTGAGAGATGGGAAAAATCTAGCTTGAAGGGCACTACAGTTGAGTCTCTAACACTCACAATGAAAAAAATATCTAAAATTAATATGTTAGGCCATACATTATTTTAGACTTCAGAACAAGGACTTTGTTAATTTATAATAAAATCGGTTAGTGTTACTGAATAATGGAATATGTGAGGAAATTAATTTTTGTTTTTAATCATTTTTAAACTATAAGAAAAAATTTGAAAGATCATCTGGTATTTTTACACAAATCCCACACTTTACATATAAGGAAACTGAAGGAACAGTATAGGCTAATAAACCAGCAAACTGATTAAATTAAGGGAAAACATCTAAATGTTTAATGTTTAAACTTGCTAATATTTAAAGCAAGTTCAAGACTTTTAGTTTGTGTCTTTCTTATAGAACTAAATCCATAATTCATAGTTTATGAATTCCAGTTTCAGTAGAATAAAAACTTAAAGACATGAAGCCCTCCATGAGTGGAGACAGTTATAGTTTTCTTTCTTCCTTTAATCTTTTATACTTTTCATGCCCACATCTAATTCAAGAGCAACTTAAAAAAAAGCAATATGAATTTATTGAGTTTTGTTCCCAAACTTAATTCTCTAAACTAATTTTCATTCTATTTGCACTCACATTTTATCAGATTACATAATAATTAAATAATTACATAAGGAAGACAGATTGCATAAAAAGGCTTAGGAACAAATAAATTGACTCTTGATAAACAATTTTGTAGGAAGGAAAGTAAGGTGGTATACCAGAGAATAACCTAATAGCAACGAGTTTTCCTTCACTCACTTGGCCCCACTTGTTATATTTATCAAGCAAATGGGACTGCATGTTATCTAAGCAAGTTAGTTAAGTGGAACTTAATTAAGAGAGGACTCAGCACTCCTATAGAACTACTAACACCACCTAACAAAAACTGAGTACTTTCTATGAGTGAAGCTGACCCTTTACAAATGCCTTAGAAAACCAGCCACAGAATTGCTGTGCAGGTTACATAACAGTTTTTGTGGACACCCTTTATGACTTTAGGAAGTTGGTATTTCTTCATTCTAACATTGGTTCTTTGAAAGTTTTTATTAGAACTACTCTAGATTAATTTTTCCTATTTTTAAGCCTATATAAATGTAATCACACAGTACATATACTTTAAAAAATAGCTTTATGTGATGTAATTGACATATAATAATCTGCCCAAATTACAAGTATATAATTAGATAAGCTTTTAAAAAAATATATTTTTTATTGATTTCAGAGAAGAAGGGAGAGGGAGAGAGAGAGAGAGAAACATCAATGATGAGAATCATCGATTGGCTGCCTCCTGCATGCCCCCTACTGGGGATGGAGCTTGCAACCCGGGCATGTGCCCTGACACGGAATCTAACTGTGACCTCAACTTTCAACCACTGAGCCATGCCGGCCAGGCTAATTAGATTAAGTTATGACACATGTATAAAGTCCTGAAACCATACCACAATCAAGATAAGGAAAGCATCCATTACTTTCAAAGTATGTCATTTATTATGATGGTATCAAAAATAGTATTTTAAAATTTCAATTTCTGAGTGTTTGTTGCTAATATATAGAAAAATAATTGGTTTTTGTATATTTTTCTTGTACCCCACAACCTTGCTAAACTCACTTCTAGTTCTAATAGCTTTTTGTAGATTCCATAGGATTTTTTACAGAGTATCATGGTGTTTGATAAATTTTTACTTCTTTCTTAAACTGGATGTTTTCATACCTTATTCACACTGTACAATGCTGAAGAAAAGTAAAGAAAGTGAACATCCTTGCTTTGTTCCTGATCTTAGAGGAAACTATTCAGTCTTCCATCATTTAGTAAAACGTTAGCTGTACAATTTTTGTGGATGTTTTTTATAGGGTTAAACAAGTTTTCTTCTATTCCTAGTATTCTGAGGGTTTTATCACCCTGAATAGATATTGGATTTTGTTAGATGTTTTTTTCTGTGTCTATTAAGCTGAGCATATTTTTTCTTTTTTAGTTTTACTAAGGAGAATTATAATAGTTGGTTTTTAAATGTTTAACCAACCCTGCATTATTCTTTTTATATATTGTTGGGTTTGATTTGCTAAAACTATCTTAAGAATTTTTGCATCTATATTTATGAGGGATATGGGTCAGTAGTTTTTTGTTTTTTTTTTTTGTGTGTGTGTGTGTGTGTGTGTGTGTCTGTTAATCCTCACCCAAGGATATTTTTTCCATTGATTTTTAAAGAGTGGAAGGAAGGGGGGAAGAGAGAAAGGGAGAGGGAGAGAGGGAGAGAGGTAGAGAGGGGGAGAGGGAGAGGAGAGAGACACATTGATTAGTTGACTCCTGAACAGTCCCTACTGGGGCTGAGAATTAAACCTGCAACACAGGTATGTGCCCTTGACCCTGGGAACCATGGGCTGATGTTCTAACCACTGATCAACACCTGCTAAGGCAGTAGTTCTCTTTTAATTCTTTGTTTTGGGCAGTGATTTTTCCTCTTCAAGTTTGTGGGATAATTCATATAGAACTGGTATTATTTCTTCCTTAAATAAGTGGTAGAATTCAACATTGAAGTAATCTGGCCCTTGAGTTTTCTTTGTGGGAATGGTTTTAACTAAAAATTTAATTTCTTTGATACATAATCCAAATAGCCCTATTTCTAGGTGAGTGTGCTTTGGTACTTTATGTCTTTCAAGGAATTTGTCCATTACATAAGGGCTGTCAATTATATTTGAACTCGAGGCCTGGTGCACGAATTCGTGCACAGGTGGGGTCCCTCGGCCTGGCCTGCGATTGGGCCAATTGGGGCCATCTCACCCAGTCCCAATTGGGGCCGATAGGAGCCGGCTGGCCGGTGGGAGGTACTGTGGGAAGTTGGCGGCCACAGGAGGTTGGCTGTGGGAGCACACTGACCACCAGGGGGCAGTGCCTGTTTTGAGCATCTGCCCCCTGGTGGTTGGTGCGTGTCATAGCTACCAGCCGGTTGTCCGGTTGCTTAGGCTTTATATAAAATATAATAGAAATAATATTGTTAGGCAGGACTATGTAGCTTCTACTCTAGACTAATTTTGCCTCTGTAAGTTTCTAAGTACTTTGAGGCCCCATGAATTTTGAGGTTTTCCACTCTGGCTAGTGAAACAAGAATGGTTACAGGCCCTATGTGTACTCTGAGTATTATTCCCTCTAATCTTTTCAGGTGGTTCTTTTCCCAATCTTCATGAGGTTAAAGGGATAAAGCTCACAATACTGTACTTGCTTTTTATAATAAAATATAGTAACATTTTTATTTATCCTTATTAAATTTCATCACTCTACAGATATTTCCAGTCTATTAAAAGTTTTAAGTCTCATTTTGACATTGAACCTACCTGATATTTGTTAAAGTGGTGCATTATTTGCATTCTCTGAATCTGCACTATCTGTAAATACAGCTTTATCCGAATGAAAGCTCCGAGTAAACCTTGAGGCTTATTACTAAAAATCTATTTATCAGCAGGCTTTCTGAAACTGGTTCAACAAAACACCAAATATATCTAATTGCCCTATATCCAATATTTATTATTCTATAATTCATATTATGACAGATTGTCTCAAAAATATTATACACCCACTGTTTATTGGTTTGCCAAAATAAGCACTATGTATCTGTTGAAATGAATTCATATGAATACTAATCCCACCAAAAAATTAAACATACATGACTTGTAGCCATGTAGCAGCTTATAATTTTACCACTTTCTCTTCTGGGTAGGGAAAAATGAGTTCTAATATGATCTATCAAGTTCCAGTCAAACTTTAACTTTTCTGGTTTGTAGAATCAATCATTTTTTTAATGTGATATATGTATATATATATAATTTTACCATTTTAAGTATTAAATTCAGTACATAAAGTACATTTACAGTGTTGTGCAACCATCACTACTATCTATTTCCAGAACTTTTATTGTCCTCTTTACCCCAGTGCCTAAAACTATTATTCTACTGTTTGTCTGTATGGATTTGACTATTCTAGGTACCACTTATAAGTAAATTCGCCATAGGAAAATCCAATAGTTGTTTATTTGTTTATGGCTTATTTCACTTAATGTTTTCAAGGTTTGTTCATGCTGTAACACGTATTACAATTACATTCTTTTTTAAGGTTAGATAATATATTCCATTGTATGTATAGTGACTCTTGAATAACATGGGAGTTAGGGGCACCAAACCCCCATGCAGTTGAAAATCTTTGTATAACTTCTGACTTCCCCAAAACTTAACTAAATTACTAATAGCCTATTGTTGACCAGAAGCTTTACTGATAACAGTAACAGTTGATTAACACATATTTTGTATATGATGTTTTATATACTGTATTCTTACAATAAATGAAGCTAGAGAAAAGAAAATGCTATTAAGAAAATCATAAGACAAAATACATTTGCAGCACTGTTCATATTTATTGAAAAAAAACCCACCCCTGTATATAAGTGGACCTGCACAGTTCAAACCCATGTTTCTCAAGAATCAACTGTATATACCAAATTTTGTTTATTCATCTAATGAGGAACAACATTTGGATTGTTTCTAACTTTTGACTATTGTGAATAATGCTGCCATAAACATTAGCATTTGAACCCCTGTTTTCAGGTATTTGGGGTACAAAGTAGAAATGGACTGGCTGGATCAAATGGAATAAATCTATGTTTAACTTTTTGAGGAACCACTAAATTGTTTTCCTGCAGCCTTTCAATTCCCACCATCAGTGCACAAGGGTTCTAATTTCTACACATCCTGTTAACATTTGTTTTTCCATATTTTTGGTATTAGTCATCCTCCTGGGTGCCAAGTGGTATCTTATTTTAGCTTTCATATACATATCTCTAATGATTAGTGATGGTGAGCATCTTTTATGTGCTTGCTAGATATCTTCTTTGGAGAAATGTTTACTAAGTTCTTTGATCATTTTGGAATTGGGTTGACTATTTTCTTGTTGTTAAGACATATATTCTGGATATTCCTTATCAGATGTATTATTTATAAATCTTCCCTTCCATTCCATGGATTGTCTTTTTCACTTTCTTAAAAGTGTCCTTTGCCCAGCTGGTGTGGCTCAGTGGTGCAGCATTATCACCTATGAACTAGGAGGTCACGGTCAGGACAAATGCCTGGGTTGTGGGCTCAATCCCTAGTTGGGTGCGTGCAGGAGACAGCCGATGAATGATTCTCTCTCACCATTGATGTTTTTCTCTTTTTCTCTCTCTCTCCCTTCCCTTCTGAAATAAATAAAAATATATAAACATAAAAAGGAAGTGTCCTCTGATGCACAAACATTTTAATTTTGATGAAGTCCAATTACTTTTTCTGTTGTTGTCTGTGCATTTGGAGTCATTTTTTTTTTTTTAAGTAAAGACCATTTTTATATCATCAGCATTTTCTGCAAACCTAATCATTTTGGGGCTTCTATTCTTTTCTATTCTCGTTTATCTCTGTAAAACTTTTAGCACTGTTTCCTGGTTTTAGAAATGCTTTCTATCTTTTCTTTTCTTTCTTTCTTTCTTTTTTTTTTTTTTTTTTTACCTGTGTTTAATAAATGGAAGCTCTTATTAAAGTTTTCTGTGTGCTCTGTAATGTTTTCTTAATATTCCTCCCATTTTCTTCCTAATTAAGGTCATTTGAGATTATAAAGTCAGAGTTGAATTTTTGATTGTTTTCAAACCTCTCAAGTTGTCTTTACATCTGAAGTCTGATTCTTTGGAATCATATTTATCTTTTTAAAAGGTTTTTATAAGTTTGTCTTCTTAAAGTCTAGACTCTAGAGACTCTATCTAGAGCATCTATTTACGTATTGCCAGTCTGATCTTTTCTGACTATAATGAGCTGGTCTGGCTCAGTGGATAGAGCGTCGGCCCGTGGACCGAAGGGTCCCAGGTTCGATTCCAGTCAAGGGCACGTGCCCGGGGTTGCCAGCTTGATCCCCAGTAGGGGTTGTGTAGGAGGCAGCCAATTAATGATTCTCTCTCATCATTGATGTTTCTATCTCGCTCTTCCTCTCCCTTCCTCTCTGAAAGCAAAAAAAAAAAAAAAAAGAAAAAAAGAAGAAGAAGTCAAAGCATCAATTTCTCCCCAAATTCTCAGACTGCCATATTGATGACCAATTCTTTCATGTTATTTAAAGGGCTAGAGTACCGCTTTTCCTAGTTACTTCCTGTACCCTTCAGAAAATAAAACTGGCAATAAGGAAAATCTAAAAGATATATTTTAGTCAAATGAGACTTCTAGGAGATAAATAGGAATTTAAGGCTTTTACCACTACTTCTTGCCATTAAGTTAGTTTGTAAATCATCAAGAATGTAGCATTTCCTTTGACTTGTTAGTGCTTTTAAAGATATTCATACCATATTCTTACTAGAAATCATTCAGGTTGATTTCATTAATAATTATTTCCAGGTTAAATTTGATGTTATTCTAGGAAGACAACACAGTGATCTCATTTAGATACAAAATCAGTGAATACAACCAAACTATGTTAGAACCATGGAATTAGAATTAGAATAGACTTCTGGTATAATTAAGAACATGTTTACTTTACATATAAAGACCCCAAGATTCATGAAATTTAAGTAATACTGCCCAGGCCAAATGAAGATACACTAAAGTTCTCTTTTTTCCCTATTTCCTGGATTATTAAAGTATACAGGTTAGACAAAAGCTCTAAATCTAAGTGAGAAAAAAAACCTATTTTCCACTAATTTAGAATTAAAGTATATTCTTGATAAAAAGAAAAGGCTGCAAAAATTCAAATACAATTCCATTCATCACCATCAAATATAACATATAAATATTAGCAAAAATGATACTATTAATAAAGAGATTTAATACAAAGTATAACATATAAACATTTACTCATAATTTATTAAATTAGATTCACACTTTGAAGAGCTACTTAACTTCATAAAACATTTATTTTAAACTAGATGTCTCTTACCTTAATCCATGAAAATTTCAGAGGAAAACATTATTTTACTGGTCAGAAAACAAATTAGTTTATGTCAAGGGCTCAGGATGGGGAGAAGAGTTGACTAAAAGGGGTAGTGATGAAAGTGGTTTTTATCTTGACTGTGGTCATGGTTATACGTCAGATTTATTGCATTTGCAAAAGCTCACAGAAATGTATGGTAAAAAGAGTGAATCTTACTATATGTAAATTATAAACTTCAATAACCTATCCCTTTAAAAACAGTTTTTTTACTATGTAAGAAATTAACATATACTGAAGGAAATACTGGAAATATTGAATTAATGTTCCAAAATTAGGCAGTTCTATTGTATAATTCTCAAATATATGTATGTAATTGTTTTGGTTTTTATTTATATAATTTCTAAACTTATACACAAACCAGAAACCAAAAAGCACAGGCACTTAAAAAAAGGAAAAAGAGTAACTCACTGTCTCATTTCCAAAAAGTATGTCAACATAAGGCATAATTTTCATCAATGGTTCCTTGTAGAACTGACTAATAAATGGTGCAGACAGGTTCAAAGTGAAAATTCTGTTGTTCGCAGAAGCATGCTGAGCCACTTTTAACACCGACTCTGGTGAAACGGTAAGAAAAAAGCCCTGGGTAAAGAAAAAAAAGAAGGAAAAATTAGAAATGCAATCTCCCTAGTCACTCTCAGTGAGAATAAAAGAAACCTATATAAAATACAAAAAGCCCATATAATACACACTTTAAAATATAGTAAAAAATGCAAGGCAGAAAACAGCAGCATTTGATCAGGAGAAAAGTTTATTATATGAGTACTGTATGTTTGATATGTGCCATTACGTCAGAGTATAACATTACTTATTTCATATTAGATTTGTATACTCAACACTAAAGAATTTCTGGATATCTACATAAGAAAAAATATTTGAAAGGTCTCATTCAAGACAATAATTACATTTAAATCAGAGAAATAGTAATGAAGGCAGATTAGATCCCTCAAACTTCTTAGAGACACTTCATATTCTTGTAAACGTAACATGATATTTATTTAAAGATTAGTTTATTAAGATCATAGTTTGTTACCTTATTAATATCTAAACTGATTTTTTATTATTTATTTATTTATTTATTTTAAAATATATTTTATTGATTTTTTACAGAGAGGAAGGGAGAGAGATAGAGAGTTAGAAACATCGATGAAAGAGAAACATTGATCAGCTGCCTCCTGCACACCTCCTACTGGGGATGTGCCTGCAACTAAAGTACATGCCCTTGACCGGAATCGAACCTGGGACCTTCCAGTCCGCAGGCCGACACTCCATCCACTGAGCCAAACCAGTCAGGGCTCTAAACTGATTTTTTAAAGGAAGATCTGAATTAAAAATATTTTAATTAAAATTTCATGTCAGGAAAGCTATATTTTAAAATGCTATATATCTATGTCTGACACATTAGTAAAAGTCTTTAAAATATATCTACACATTTTAGATGAAGAAAGCATAAGCAAAGACGTGGATGCTTATATAGGAAATTGGTTTGAATGGGGAACAAGTGTGTGGAGGAATAAATAACGGACAATAGATGGTAAAGCTGGATAGGCCAGCCAGGTGAACAACACAAAGGGCCTGGAGGGGCAGATTAGGAGTCTGTTAGGTGGGATGGGAAAGGATCGTGGATAATAAAGTTTCCCTTGAAAGAATGGAATAACAAACTTGTAAGAAAATTGAAAGAAATGTTAATGTGGACACCAAAAATTCAGCAACAGTCAATCAAAGCTACATTTAGTTCTGCAAAAGGTAATCATCCTGGGAACATTCTGCACTTCCAATTGTTTAAGATGTAAGGGACAAAGGAAAAGTCAGAAGATGACTGAGATTTTGAATACGGTTCTACCATTAATAGAAATAAAAATGTCCAGAATAAGACCTGGTTTAAATGGAAATAAAGAGTGTTTAGTTGTGTTTATACTCTCTTTGTGGTGTTAAGGGACCCCCTAATCTATATGAGAAAGTTGGACTCAGGAGAAAGGCTCTGGAAGGTGACAGTAAAGAGGGTTGTAATTACCAAGGAAGAGAATGGAGAAAAAGAAGAGGACAAACCACAGAATGGAGAAGAACAAAAATTAGGGGATAGAAGAAAAAATTTGCAACCATTTGCAACAGCATATATGGACCTGGGACCCCATAGCTTTTTCAAGGAGAGAACAAGAGGACAATAAAGGGGGGAAAGGAGACAAATGAGGACAGTAAAAGTGATGAAAGAAAAATCGAACAAGGGAAACCTCTAGAAGAGAGTTAAAGATATGCAATGCGATTAATGGGTAGAGAAAGGACTGAGCAAAAGCCACAGGATTGGATGTAAAAGCCAAAGGAGAATGTACTTATGTTATGAAGGTACAAAGAGATACTTGCTAAAGAAGGAATGAGAAAGTAAAGAGTAAGGATTATAAATTATTTTGGGAGATTTATTGGTGAATAATATAAAATCACCTGAAACTTACTGAATTATTGTGTTCCAAATACTATACTAAAAGCTTTATGTATATTAACTCAGTTATTACCATTTTTTCCTTACATCAAACCCACGAGGTGGATACTATTACTATTCTCATTTTATGAACAAAGATGACAAGATAAGAAAGTTAAGAAATGACCCTCAGGTCATAGTTTATATGTGATGGAACTTGGTTGGATTGAAATGACTGCGAAGATAATGCTCTTAGTTTGAACAGACAATAGAGAAGAAAAGAGCAGGAAGATATTTTTAGTGGGGATAAGGGGTGAGAGAGTTGTTTTTATAAAATAAACAAAATAAAGTTTGAGCATTTTTGCTCTTCAATGAAAAGGAACTACTGGATAAAAAGAATGAAGAAGCAAGAGAGGGAGAATAATTAGCACATTGTATGCGGGAAACGTATTTATACGTTTTACGTTGACTGGTAGTAGAGCGTGGGACACGTATTAATACATTTTTTATAGACTAGCGGTAGAATGTGGGTAACGTATAAATATGTTTATTTTTATACTTTTTTATTGCTCTAAAGGGATGCTAACATGCAGATATACGAATTCCAAAGGACAAAATTTGGGTATCTAGCACATACAATGGTGAATTATGTATGTACTTCCAGGTCTAATGGTAATCAATCTATTCAACTGCAAAAATGGCCCATGCCACCTGGTAGCGCGCGATAAAAACTACCTGCAAACAATGTGTTAGAGCACGAAACCAGAGGAAGTGAGGGAACCAGAGGGGAGAAGAGCAGCTTATAAATTGAAGAGTAACCTAGAAAATGTGAAGGAAACTATTTTAAAAGTTACCAACAAAGCTATTGAAATATTCATTTACAACTAAGGGACTAAGCACTTCTTTCATGCCAACTTTGGAAAGTTTAAAAAGAAAAAAAAGATGTTTTTCTTTTTTGTATTTATTTTTTAAATCTTTATTGTTGAAAGTATTACATAAGTTCTCCTTTTGCCCCTATTAACCTCTCCGCTCCCATCCCCCTCCTCCCAGGCCCTCACCACCCCATTCTGTGTCCACAGGTTATGCACATATGCATATAAGTTCATTGGTTGATCTCTTCCCACCCACGCTCCCCTGCCTTCCCTCTGAGGTTCAACAGTCTGTTCATGCTTCTATGTCTCTGGGTCTATTTCTGATCATCAGTTTATTTGGTTCAATAGATTCCACATATGAATGAGATTATGTGATATTTCTCTCTCTGACTGGCTTATTTCTCTCAGCATAATACTCTCCAGGTCAATATATGCTGTTGCAAATGGTAAGAGTTCCTCCTTTTTTATTGCCGTGTAGTATTCCACTGTGTAACTGTACCATAGCTTTTTATCCATTCATCTGCTGATGGGCACTTAGGCTATTTCCAAGTCTTAGCTACTGTAAATTGCACTGCTATGAACATAGGGGTGCATATATTCTTTCTGATGAGTGTTTCGGGTTTCTTCGGATATATTCTTAGAAGTGGGATCACTAGATCAAATGGCAGTTCCATTTTTAATTTTTTTGAGGAAACTCCATACTGTTTTCCACACTGGATGCATCAGTCTGCATTCCCACCAGCAGTGTACTAGGGTTCCCTTTTCTCCACAACCTCACAATACTTGTCATTTGTTGCTTTGTTAATGATAGCCATTCTGACAGGTGTGAGGTGATATCTCATTGTGATTTTGATCTGCATCTCTCAGATGATTAGTGAATTTGAGCATCCTATATAATAAAGAGCTAATATGAAATGGTTGTCATGCCCTTGCACCGGGGCCAGGGGACCTGAGGCCGCGCATCCCACCTGGCGGGGCTTGACAGGGGACCTGAGGCTGCCCCCCCTCCCAGCTCCAGGCTGGGGGACCTGAGGCTGTGCCCTCCACCCTGCAGGGCTTGACAGGGGTGGGGCTGGCCAGGCCCGGGTCTCATGCGATTCCTGCGGCGTGCCCCAGACTCTGACAGGAGGGAGATTTTCATATACATTTTACTAATTTTCTTCCATCTCTGATACTTCTACTATAGAGAAAGGGCAAATAGCAATATTAAAATATTTCCTCTAATTAATTACCTTTTAAATTGCATGAATTTCGTGCACTGGCCCACTAGTTTTTTCATGTCTCTTGGCTTTCTATATGTTCACTTTGGATAAGTATCAATTTAGGTCCTTTGCCCATTTTTTAAATTGGATTGTTTGTCTTCCTTTTGCTAAGTTGTATGAGTTTCCTATATTTTTTGGAAATTAACCCTTTATTGGATCAATCATTGGCAAATATGTTCTCCCATGTAGTGGGCTCTCTTGTCATTTTGTTGATGTGTTTTTTTGGTTTTTTTTTGGTTTTGTTTTGTTTTTGGCAGTGCAGAGGCTTTTTATTTTAATGCAGTTTCATTTGTTTATATTCGCCTTAGTTTCCATTGCCCTAGGTCAGTGGTCGGCAAACTCATAAGTCAACAGTGCCAAATATCAACAGTACAACGATTGAAATTTCTTTTGAGAGCCACATTTTTTAAACTTAAACTATATTCAACTTTAAATTCAACTTTAAATTCACGGTTTTCGTCTTCTGTTTTTCTTTGCTTCTTCTTTGTAGTCATGTCAAACAGGGCACCTAAAAAAATGTTTCATTTTATAATAATAAAGCCACCAAGACAAAAGAATTACAATTCTTAAATTGCCGACAAAAATACCTGTAGGATTTGCAGCTGGTTGGAAAAATACAGTTAACTTTATGCTTTGAGCAGGTACTTTTGTCACCCGCGCACAATTTGCTGATGCGACTAGCACTAACCACTGCACATGAGACTGCTGACTGACTGGCTCACTCAACTCCTGCATGAATCGCGCGCACCTCCCCCGCGCTGCGTATCCCGTGGCCCGACCGACCAACACCTCCCACTTCTTCTAACGCCACTTCTTCAAAATAGACTTGCTCAGGCCGAAAACCGACTTCTGCGCATGGGCCACGAAGTTTCAATTGCACTGTACGTGTGTGCTCGCACATGGTATTTTGTGGAAGAGCCACACTCAAGGGGCCAAAGAGCCACAGGTGGCTCACGAGCCGTGGTTTGCCAACCACTGCCCTAGGAGAAGCATCAGCAAACATGTTGATATGAGTCATGTCTGAGATTTTTCTTCCAGGACTTTTATGGTTTCACATCTTATCTTAAGTCTTTTACCCATTTTGACTGTATTCTTATGAATGGTGTAAGTTGGTGGTTTTTTTGCATGTACCTGTCCAATTTTCCCAACACCATTTATTGAAGAGACTGTCTCTGCTCCATTGTATGCTCTTGCATCCTTTGTCAAATATTGAGCATAGTGGCTTTGGTTGATTTCGGGGTTCTCTGTTCTGTTCCAGTGATCTATATGCCTGTTCTTGGACCAGTACTGGGTTGTTTTGAGCACAGTGGCTTTTTAGTATAACTTGGTATCTGGTATTGTGATTCCTCCAACTTTGTTTTTCTTTTTCAAGATTGCTGCAGCTATTGGGGGTCTTTTTTGATTCCATAAACATTTTTGGAGTTTTTGTTCTAGGTCTGTGAAATATGCCATTGGTATTTTAATAGCAATTGCACTGGTATTTTAATAGCAATTGCATTGTAGATTGCTTTGTGAATATGAACATTTTAATGACGTTGATTCTACCAATCCGTGAACATGGCACATTCTTCCACTTGTTTATATCTTTCTCTATCTCTTTTTTCAACATCATGTAGTTTTCAGAGAACAGGTCTTTTACCTCCTTGGTTAAGTTTATTCCTAGGTAACTTAATTTTTTTTTGTTGCATTGGTAAATCGAATTTTTTTTAAGTTTCTCTTTCTGAGAGTGCACTATTGGTGTATAAAAAGGCTATGGATTTTTTGGGTGTTAATTTTGTATCCTGCTACATTTCTGAAATCATTTATTAAGACTATTAGTTTTTTGATAGAATCTTTAGGGTTTTCTATGTCATCTGCAAATAATGAGTTTCCTTCTTCCTTCCCAATTTGGATGCCTTCTATTTCTTGTCTGATCGCTATGGCCAGGACTTCTAGAACTATGGTGAACAAGAATGGTGAAAGAGGGCATCTCTGACTTGTTCCTGTTCTTAGTGGAAATGATTTTAGTTTTTGTCCATCGAGTGTGGTGTTGGCTATAGATTTGTCATATATGGCCTTTATTATGTTGAGGTTTGATCCCTCTATTATCATTTTGCTGAGAATTTTTATCAAAAAAGAGTGATGGATTTTGTCAAATGCTTTTTTTCTGCATTGATTGATATGATCATGTGATTTTGTCTTGCAATACGTTTATGTGCTTATCATATTTATTGATTTGCAAATATTGCATCCCTGGAATAAATCCCACTTGATCATAATGTATGATCTTTTTAATGTATTGCTGGGTCTAATTTGCTACAGTTTTGTTGAGGAATTTAGCATCTATGTTCATCGGGGATATTTACCTGTAGTTCTCTTTCTCTGTCATGTCATTATCCGGTTTTGGAATAAGGGTAATGCTGGCCTCATAGATAGAGTTTGAAAGTGTTCCTTCCTTTTAATTTTTTGGAATAGTTTGAGGAGACTAGGTATTAGTTCTTCTTTGAATATTTGGTAAAATTCCCCTGTGAATCCGTCTGAAGCAGGGCTTTTGTTTGCTGGAAGTTTTTTTTTTAAATTTTAATTTTTTTTATTCCTGCTTCAATTTCATCAGTAGTTATCGGCCTATTCAGGTTTTCTGATTCTTCCTGATTGAACTTTTGGAAGGTTGTATTTTTCTAGGAATATGGATATATTTCTAAAAATATGTTTTTCTATTACTTCCATTTTTAAAATTGAATATTAAACGAATACTAAAAATTAATTTTGTGACAGGAATCATGTGTACTGGGATTTATCAATGAAGGGTGTATTGCCCTTATACATGCTGAGAAATTACTATAATGGTCTTTTATTATTTTAGAGTATTGCTAATAAAATTCTAATAAAATATTTTCCTATCACAATAACATAATATTTTATTATCATTAAAAAAATACCAAGCCATTAATTCTTACCAATATCCAATTGCTCTAAAAGATAACAAGTCTTTGTCTTAGGTAACATTATGTTTTAAGTATTTTCCTCTTACTTTTTAAACCAACTACCATGTCATTTGCAAACTATGAGCACCCAAACTGTTTCCTTTGCTATTTCTGTCACTTGGAGAATTAAAAGGAACAGTTTATATAGCATCTTGTCTCCATAGTAATATGTATGTACTTGCTTTTTAGTCTTTCATTTAATGAGGAAAGTTTAAAGTCTCCCTCCCCCACATCTCTCCCCAAACTGTTCCAGCATGAAATAAAAACCTCCCAGAGCTAGCTCTCTGCCAGCTGTGGATTAACCACAGACAGCCATAGAATGGTCTACATAAATAGTAACCTGGTCAAATAATTAGGCTTCTCACCAACTTCAGACTGAAAATTTGATCTGTGCTAAAATACATCTGATTGTAATTTACGGTACAGAACAGTATGCCCCTGGAGTCTAAATTTGGCCTCATTCCAAATGTGTGCATGTTGTATGTGTGTTTTACTTTAAAATGCAACACAAGATTATTGTGATGTGGATAGTATAACTTCCATTTTGTAAATTTTATAAACAATATACAAAAACTATAAGATTTTAAATGAGGCAAAATCACAATTTAAATTAATTCCATTTTGAATGGTCTCTTGTTTTTCTTTAAGTAAATATTTAGTATTTAAACAATTTCAGATTTGTGCTCTGTTAGAGTGCAAAGACTTAAAATTGATGCCAACCATAATTTTTCTTCCCAGATTTATATCCTTAGCTAGGCCACATGTTCCAAACTATAGTACTGCCGAAAATAAAAACAGCACCATTATAAAATTTTTCCCCCAAGTGTCAGATTTGCAATAAAAATAGGTCAATAGTTTATATGGTTATAGTTTAGAAAAATACTCTATATAATCAAGAAAATATAGTGATTTTAAAGTTAGGGATTTCAGTCTACAAGTTAACCTTGCTACTCTTTGTTCCTATGAGCAACTAAAAGCAGAGTGAATTCTAGCACTTAGAGGTTGAATAATGTTAATCAAAATTGAGAACGAAGCGAGACAATTTTACCCATTGAAATAGAAAACAAAACAAAACAAAAGGCAAGAGTAGGAGGGATGGAGAAAGACTAAGGCAGAGCCAAAGAACCATTTTAGCAGACTAGACTAATGCTTAGAAATCTCAAATACAGAGATTTGTTATTCAACCACTCTAAGGATTTATCAGGGAGAATGGAAGAAATTAAGCTGTTTAATATACTAAAAGAATAGGAGAGAGATGATCATTTTGCTCTTCACCAGTGTTTACCTTAATTCTGTGTGATCATTTAGGGTTCATTTTAGTTGTCCTTACTTAAGAGCACAAACTCTTTTTAACTATTTCCATTAACAATTATCTGAAAAATAGATGTGTATGTGTGTGTACATAAACACCTATATAAATTTTAGATATTTATCAGCTTGGAAGTATAAGAATATAAATTCAAAAAAAAAATAAAGCTAGTAGAGTAACCATGCCTTAAAATGATCAATTGTGAATACACAGTGATATAGGCGGGGGGTGGGGGGCGGGAAGTCTTTTGTTTAGAAAAAACTCTAATCAGAATAAAATAGGACAGAAATAGATAATTATTTTGAAACATTCAGACCAGTGGATTTTAACCTATTTGGGTCTATTTAGACACATATCTGCATAAAATTTTACATGCAGTGGCAGTAGGAGTGGGTCAGTAATCCCTTAAGGCTCATCTATAAATAATGGGTAAGCATTGGATTTGACTGAAGGTTAAGAACTTGTAATTTGGTTTCTTTCCTTGAGAATACAGAACCACATAAATTCAGTTTGATTAAAGAGTTTCCTTTTTTAAAAACACAGACAATCTCTAATAAAACAGAAGTAAATATCAAACTTCTGGAGTGGGAATGACTTTCAAGCCTAGGGAGGGGATGATTATCTCAAGATTTACTATACAAAAATTAAAACCTTTAGTGGGTTGTCTTCCAGTCCCAAGTGGGAGTAGGGGGAGCAACAACAACAACAACAAAAAACCAGGAAAAATGACTATAGTAAATATAACAAAGGGTTAAGAACTTTAGCCTATAAAGAACTTTAAAAATAGATTAAAAATTAAACAAATATTAGGACACCAATAGATAAGCCAAAAACATGAAAAAGTATTTCATTAAAAGAGAAAGGGAAATACAGAAATAAATATATAGACAAATATTCCTCTCTAGCATTTTGAGAAACAACATGGTAGTACTCAATGGTGAAGAAAGGTTCATGAACTTAATAACTTAATACTATTGGTGGGAGTGCAACTGACACTGCTTTTTCAGAAAATAATTTGAAAATACACATGAGAAACCATAAACAAATTCTGAGAATCTGTCTACCTTAAGGAAATAATCCAAAATATGGGAAAACATACATTCATGAATGTATCAACATACTATTTTTTTCACTGAAAATCTGGGAATATATAAATATTCAATGATAGAAGAATAAATAGTCAAGTAAGGACTGGCATAAAAACCTACTCTAAATCTAACTACTGATCATTTAAAATGTGGCTAGTGTTAAAGACCTGAACTTCAAATTTTATTTAACTCTACTTTAAATATAAGGAACCACATGTAGCTAATGAAGCACATACAATGTGGCTAGTATGATCGTGAAAAGGAATTTAATTTATTTAAATTTTAAAGTGGAAGCAATGCAAAATATTTTTCTTGTTAAACATAATTTTATTTTTTTGGTAGGACTACATTTTATTTTTTGATCATTGTCAATTTAGTGATTGAACTGTGTTATAAATGTAAGATAGACACAATTTCAAAGACTTAGTATAATTTAAAAAATGTTAAAAATCATACTTGTTGAAATGAGAAATATTTCAGATATGGTAAGTTAAATAAAATATATTATTAACATTAATTTTACCAGTTTCTCTTTACTTTTTTTTTAGGCTACTAGCAAATTTGTAATTGTATACATGGCTTCTATTATATTTCCATTAGCTGCTCAAGAGAATATTTTGAAGATATTAAAAGTGTTGATTATGAAAACTAAGTTGCAGACGAGAAAATATTTATGCTACACAATGTTAAATGAAACCTAAGATATATAAATAGTATGTACAACATATGGTTATAAACTACATCAAATCAATAGGAAAAAAATTAGAAGAGAATGCACCAAAAGTAAAAATGGTTAAATTTGAGTTTAAAAATTTAAATATTTTTTATTTTTCAAATTTTAGTAACATGGTTCGATTTACTTCTGATAAAAATTGCTTAAAGGTAAAACTATTTTGTTCACTTAAAGAAATCTCTACACAAATAAGAGATATGCATAAACAGTGAGAATAAGAGCAGATAAACTAATGAGAGTAAGTCTACATTCTTCAAGTAGATAGATGGCTGAAAAAGGAACAAACTAAATATGAGTTTACTGACTTTGGTAAATATAAATTACTATTCATAGAAGCAAAAGTGAAAATAAAGAAGAATATGTGATAACAAAAAAATATTTGGACAACCAGAGAGCCCCACCACACCTAGACTAGCACTGATGAGGGAGTGCTGAAAGTACCAGATGGCGTGCCTTGAGACGTACCACAGTTGTCTGTTCTGAAGAACATAATTAGTCTGTTTTCCATGCCATAACAAAGGTGCTATAGTAACACCACTCAGAGAATGAGGTTGAGAGAATGAATAAATTAGAAGTCAAAAATAACAAATACACCACCACATAGCATGTTATTCTTCCTCTTAATGGGTCTACATGTTTTGTAAATCTCCCAGAGAATGTAAAATGTATTTTTTTTTTTGCAGGAGTGGGAATAAAATACGAATTATGGCAAAACATAGTTTCTATTTGCTTGTAAGGAAAATACTGACTTTGACATCCATTAAGATAATGTATAAGTCATTTACAATTACAATGTTATATGATATGTACTACTTCATATCAATGACAGCAATAGAATCACAAGGAGAAAATCAGAACAAATACACTAGTGAATGCTGTAACGCTTGTGTCACCACTGATGGAATGTAATGCATCAATGGAATAGAATAATTCACTTAGATCGTCCTGCCTATGTGGCTGCTTTTGGAAGCATCAATGAAATTACTCATTTCACATATATTTTAATCTTTTTAAGGACTGAAATACTTGCAATCTTAACTATACCATGAATGTAGAAGTCAGCTTTTCTCCCATCCGAAATAACCCCCTTAAAGCATGTAGTAAGCAGCAGCAAGACAAAGTGGAAAGAAGGTGGGACACATAGGAGCATATTTATCACAGCTTTGCTGAAAGTGAAAGGGAGTGTGAGGTATCCTTGAAGTCCATTTCTAGGGGAAAAGATAAGGAAAATGTGAATGTGCATTATTCTAGAGATTTAAAAGCAATAAATTAGAAATATATCCATTAGACTGGACAACCTACATAGTGCATATTCTTAACAAGATACATTTTTCAAGGATATAGGACTCATATCAAACTCAGGAGTATACACATGGTGGGAGGGAAATGGTTTCAGACATCAAGAATGGTATGAAGCCCTGGCTGGTTTGGCTTAGTGGATAGAGCATCGGCTTGTGGACTGAAGGGTCCCGCGTTTGATCCTGGTACAGGGCACATGCCCAGGTTGCAGGCTCGATCCCTAGTGGTAGGGCATGTGGGAGGCAGCCGATCAATGAGTCTCTCTCTCTCTTCATAAATGTTTCTATCTCTCTCCCTCTCCTTCCCTCTCTGAAAAAAAGAAAAAAGAAAAAAAAGAATGATATGAAAAACAACAAAGGAGGAGCCATGTCTAAGACAAATTATAATAATATGAAAAGATTTGAGAAGGATTCACTTAATTCTCAGCACCAGAGAGTTTAAACAAACAAGTACACTTATTTTTAAAAGTCTGCCATGTTACTCAAGCATTACAGCATTCATTAGTGTATTTGTTCTGATTTTCTCCTTGTGATTCGATTGCTGTCATTGATATGAAGTAGTACATATCATATAACATTGTAACTGTAAATGACTAATACATTATCTTAATGGTTGTCAAAGTCAGGTTGGCAAACTTGTTGTCCTTATTAATTATGTGAATTTGGGCTACTTAACTTCTCTAGGCCTCATTGTTCTCATCTGAAAGATGGGAACAATAATACCTATTCAAGGTAATTATAAGAAATAAATGAGTGCTTAATGCAATGCCTGGCATATTATATAAACTCCATACATATTGAAATTTCATTAATATTTCTTTCTGTAATAATATCAAGAGCATTAGAAAGTTTTTTTTTTTTCATGAATGTTGAGTTTTATGTTACAGCTGTTAGTTACAATGCTGAACTGAAGTATGTTCTTTAATTTCAATATACAGTTTGGTATTTCCTTTGAAATACAAATACATAAAACAAAATTCATCATTCCCTTTACAAAAGCTCTCCCTGCCTCCTCTTTCTCTCCTTGATTTAATCATCCTATATCCTGCTGACAGATTAATCACCCTAATCACTCTTCTTTTCCTAGTAAATTAAATCCAAATGCCTCACACCCTAGCATTCAAAGCTCTCCACAATATTCCAACTTACATAGTAAACCAGCTGTAACCTCTATTACTCCACAGCATATGTCCTTGCTTCAATCATACAGAATGATTTGCTTCTCCCAACATAAATCTTCTGAATCTTTATGTTGTTCTATATATCTGAAATATCCACTACTTTTACTTGTTGGAATTTTACCTCCATCAAGGCCCATTTAAAATCTAACTTCCATCCCACAAAGATTTATTGCATTCCCACCAACAGATGTACTCATTCCTCTTTGAAACTACATAACATGTATATTATGCCATGAATAATCACAAGTATTTATTTCATTTTATTTAATAATATAAGCAACTTGCATTTGTCTTAAGTCCCTAACCTGACTGTAACCTTCAGGACCAGACTCCTTATTTTTATGTTTGCTATAGCGCAAAGCACAGTCTACAGTGTACCGATAATTTTTAAAAATCAAATTAAATTTGTATTCAGACTCTAGATATATTCCCATGTAACTAACATGCTATGAAAACTACAGGACTGCTGCATTTTCGTATGCTAAAGGAAGAGTATATTCATGTTAGAGTTGGTCAACTCTCTAGTGCATAGGATCTGAAACTTTCTCAGTTCACAGCACACTTAGTGTACAAGTAATGTATTATAGTGCTCTAAGAAATACCAAAAAGTTCTGTTTTTTGTCAGGTCCAAGCAACTTAGTAAGTACTATAACCTTAACAATTTAATACGTTTTTTAAAAATAATACACATAAATTTTAAAAAATTTATTTCATTAAAAAAAATAACCACAATATTTAATGATGGGATGTGCTAACAGGCATGGCACAAATCTTCAAGCTTTGGATTTGAATTAAATAGCGCAGCCCTGTTTCCTGTTCCAGCCTGCTTTACAGGAGCCTTGTGGTGTTTGTTTTTTGTTTTTTCAATTGATTAAATTTTTAGACAGGGAGAGGGACATCAGTTTGTTGTTCCACTTTATGCATTTATTGGTTCTTTTTAAAAAAAATCTTCATATTGATTGATTCTCGTATGTGCCCTGACAGTGGATCAAACCCACAAACTTGGCATATAGGGACGATGCTCTAACTAAGCTGCCCAGCTAGGGCCTTATCTTTCTTTTCTTTCTTCCCTCCCTCTCTTCCCTTCCTACCTTCAATCCCTCCCCTCCCCTTCCCTTCTCTTTTTCTTTCTTCTTCTTCTTCTTCTTTTTTTTAATCACAGCAACCATTCTCAAAGATAGGACATCATCCCAAAGGAATGTATTGCAACTTAATGCTGAAATGGCGCATTACTCGGGTGAGATAAAGTATTCTACAGCACTCTTCTGAGTTTGGAATGGTACCCTGGGTGGCTCAGGACACAGGTTGGGAACTGTGGATCTAGAAAATACCTTGATAAGCATTTTTATTTGATAAAGCTAAAGCCCTTCTTGGCTTCTTTTATTTAAAAAATAGAGGTAATTTACTCTGCATGAGAAAGCAGAAGTAAACGAGTATGAGAGTGGCAACCTGGAGAGCAGAGGGGCGAGGATTTCATAAAGAGATGGGCGCTGACCAGATGATGGCAGCGGCATGCCCTAACAACGTTCCTACTGCTAATACCTAGCAATCAATTTTCATTTGTTTCCGATCCTATGTAGTATTATAATCCCTCTCTAGTAACTTAAACTTTGCATAAAAACAAACACTTTACCTCCCAAATATGTTGAAGTAATTTTAATTTTTCTGCTCAATGAAGTTTGAATCTAAGAACTATTATCTTTATCTCTAAATCCAATGTTTAATGTCCTATCAATTTTAACTCTATAGTAACTTGCAACTCTGCCATCTTCCCTATTAATACATCATTAGTATTAATTTCCCATCAACACAAGCCTCGGTACTTTGTAAACACTATTGCAACGGTTTCCTGTTTTGGCAAAGCTCCTCTGCTCAAAACATTAAATGTCTCATTTCCTAAACAATCCATCTAAAGATCCTGACCTGGCACTAAAAAATCCTCTAAATCTGACGGTAACTGATCTTTCTTATATTTTCTTTGATGAGTCGTGACCTTCATGAAACTTACCCTAACGACACAGGGCTTCTAGCTGGCCTCCGTGCACATACAGATCTTCTATCTGCCTATATCCTTTCCTTTGCTGGTGATATTTACTCCTCGAGAATCTGTTCTTCGCCTTCTACTTAGTCAACAAGAGCAAGGGTTGGCAAATGTTTTCTGTTAAAGGCCTGGAAGAAATATTTTAGGTTTGTGGGCCATATGATCTCTATTGCAACTACTCAACTCTGCTGTTATAGCACTTGAAGCAGCTATAGAATTAGCTTGGTTGTATCCCATTAAAGCTTTATTCGCAAGAAAAGGCAGTGAGCCTAATCTGGCCACTGGACATATTTTTCTGAGCTCTGAATTAAAGGTACAGAAGAAGGCACACACTACTTAGTGGAAATGAAAACAACCACTCAGACAAAAAGAATGCTGGAGAGAATATTAACAGAAAATCCAATGTAAGGTGGTGCGGAAAGTTAGCTTCCTCTTAATAAAGAGCATGGAGAAATGGAAAGGTAATGTGGGTTTAAAGAGAAGGAAACTATGTAATTACTTTCCTAGTATCTTCTCTTGAAATGACAACATCTGACTATTTTCTGCAACTAGCACTAAATCAACACAAGTCCCTTACATTTAGTATGACAACCTATTTCCAGAGGGCACTATATTTTCTTGTTTTAATTGTTGCTGCTCTCTATCTCCACCCCTCAATCCCACTCAATACGTCTTCCTAGATGCCTCTGAAGACAACTGTTGAAACAGATCGTCTAGCTTCCCTGAGCAGGACAGGATCATTTATTTAACTTTTATACCCTGAGCGTTCTTGTCTGTTGGAAGAAACAAAAAATTGTCAAGTGGTCAAATGTGCAAAGCAATTTTCTTGTAGATAATTTTAAAAATTTTAATTGGAGTAGCATGTCTCCCTAAAATTTAAAAATAGCATGTGATAGTTTAAAAAATGACTGGATAAGAAATTCAGATATTCATATTCTGATCTAGATTTTAGACAACTACTTTGAAACATGAATGATATATTTAATCTTGATGAGCTTCAGTTTCTTCATTTATGAAAAATGGACAGGAGCCCAGCTGCTGTGGCTCAGTGGCTGAGCATCCATCCATGAACCAAGAGGTCACCGGTTCTATTCCCAGTTAGGGCACATGCCCGGATTGCCGGCTTGATCCCAAGTAGGGGACGTGCAGGCAGCAACCAATTGATGTTTCTATCTCTCTCTCTCTCCCCTTCCTCTCTCTAAAAGAAAAATAGATAGGAGATTGGGTGGATGATCTTGAGAGGCACTTTCATCTAAAAAATTCTAGAATCCAGTTAGGTTTTAAATTAACTGATTTTTAAAAATTAAAGTTAAATTCCTATAATATAGAATTATCCATTTTAAAATGAAAAAATGTCATTTAATACATTCACATATTGTACAACCATTACTTCTATCTTGTTTCAAAACATTTTCACCACCCCAAAAAGAAACACGTACCCATTAAGAAGTTACTCCACATTACTCCTAGCCCCAAGCAATCAACAATCTCTTTTCTGTTTCTACAGATTTACCTATTTTGGATATTTCACATAATTGAAAGGATACATTATGTGATCTTTTATGTGTGGCTTCTTTTACTTAGCATAAATTTTTGAAGTTCACTCACGTTGTAATATGTAGTATATCCTTTTTTGTGATCAAATAATATCCCATTGCATGGATATATCATAATGTATTTATCCATCTATCTGGTTATGGGCATCTGGCTTACTTTCCAAACTTAGGACTTTTTTGCATAATATTTAGAAAAACAATTAATAACATAAACATGTACATATCAAAAGTTTACTTTAAAATAGATTTGAAGGAATATTCTGAGGAGGGAATCCCTTTCATCAATAAATTGATAAATCTTAGTGAGCCAGAAATGCAGCTAACGACACCTTCTGATACATATAACTCAATGAGGTTTTAATAAAAACTTTAAAAATACAAAATTCTATCTATATATATAAAATCCTAAGCACGGTCGACCCTTTGACTGGCTGCTATGATGCGCACTGACAACCAGGGGGCAGATGCTCAATGCAGGAGCTGCCCCCTGGTGGTCAGTGTGCTCCCACAGTGGGAGTGCATCTCAGCTGACCAATGGGTGCCAGACGCAGGGCTCAGCGGCAGCAGGTGCAGTGGGGCTGGGATGAGCGGGAGTGGCGCGTCGCCCTGCCAGATTTGGGCTCCTCCCCAGCCACCTGCAGCTTCACGTACTACTACATCTTTCAAAACCAGCAGCCCGACATCCCCCGAGGGGTCCTGGATTGTGAGAGGGTGCAGGCCAGGCTGAGGGACCCGACTGGTGCACGAATCCGTGCACTGGGCCTCTAGTCTAACATAATAAAGTTTATAAAATACATGGGTCAGGCTCTGAAACAAAGTAATAGGGAACACAAGTGCTCTTTAAGAACCTACACTGAGATGGTTGTTCTTTTCTGCAATATTTATCTTGAAGTGATTTTAAGTAGTTAACTAATGGAATGCAAAAAAGTGACTTCTTCCGTCTACTGGTGGACACAGTTGTTTTAAATCCAAGTTCAAGAATGACAAAAATGCAACTATTTTTCTGAGTAACTGTTCTGGCTTTCTGAAGTTTGCATTGTTTATATTAATGAAAGTATCTATAATAATAAAAGCATAATATGCTAATTAGACTAGATGTCCTTCTGAATGACCTTCCAGACGAAGCCGGGGCTGCAAGGGAAGCCTGGGTCCTGGGTGCCTGCTGGCAGCCGGAGAGGAGCCCGGGTCATGGGTGCTGGAGGGAAGCCAGTGCTGGCAGCTGGGGAAGGAAGGCCTACTTTTTAAAAAAAATATATATATTTTATTGATTTTTTAGAGAGGAAGGGAGAGGGATAGAGAGTTAGAAACATCAATGAGAGAGAAACATCGATCAGCTGCCACCTGCACACTCCCCACTGGGTATGTGCCCGCAACCAGGGTACATGCCCTTTGACCGGAATCGAACCTGGGACCCTTGAGTCCGCAGGCTAACGCTCTATCCACCAAGGCAAACAGGTCAGGGCAGGAAGGCCTACTCTTGCACGAATTTCGTGCAGTAGGCCTCAAGTCACTTTATAAATGGAAAATGACTAAACTGAAAGCTTTTGCTTTAACATTCTAGGAGGTCAATGTTTCGTACTTTGATAAAAATCCAAATTTCAAACCATTTTCTGTGTCATAGAAAAGAGCTAAACTGTCAGTAAATGCACTTATATTGACCTTGACATTTTCTTCTTAGGTGCTGCCAGCACATCAAAAGGAAAAGACTGCTTGTACACTTGACTAATTTCTTTATTGCTGAAGCCAACCCTGATTATTGCTGGATTAGCATCTTTCTGCTCACAACAGTAGCATAAGGAGTCAAAAAGATACAGATACCCCTTGACAATAGATATGAAACCTTTACAATATTGGAAACTTTGTAATGTTAATTACATTTTTCAGATATCATATATAACTTAGACATTAATTGTCTTCTGAATATGAAGTTACAACTTATATAATTTTAAAGTAAGAAAACTGACTAAGCTGCATTGTTAACACTGTATCGGGCTATAGTTCAGAAAGTGTAATTCCTGAATCAGCACCTACAATGTCCCTGAGAACTTGCTAAAAATAAAAATTTTGGGTCCCATACCAGAACTACGGAATCAGACACTGTGGGTGGGACACAGCAATCTATTTTTTCACAACCCTTCCAGGTGATTGTGATGCATGTGAAAATATGAAAACCACTGATCTAGAATAATGAAATATCCATTCATTATCCTTACGACTTTTATTCAACATAGGGAAATTCAAAATCTTTATGAAGATGGCGAAGGGGGGGGGGGCACTACAAAACATAATACCTTACTGTAGTGGAGGAAAAAAAGATTAGTTCTAATACCATCTAGATTACGCATGTCAAACTCACAGTCTGAGTTTGACATGCTTGAGTAGAATTAGTTTCCCTGCAACCATGGCATTGGCATGAACACATCCATTCTGCTATTATTGGTTTCTATACTGGGTTTCCAAGTTATTTCCCATGTTAACAGCGTACTGCAGATCTATTAGCACGTTTTGCAGATGAAGAAATGAAAGCCCAGAGAGGTTGCACTACTTCAGCGATGGTGAACCTTTTGAGCTCGGCATGTCAGCATTTTGAAAAACCCTAACTTAACTCTGTTGCCATGTCACATATAGAAATTTTTTGATATTTGCATAGTAAAACAAAGACTTATATTTTTGATATTTATTTTATATATTTAAATGCCATTTAACAAAGAAAAATCAACCAATAAAATGAGTTCACGTTTCACTTCTGACACGCGTATCATAGGTTCACCATCACTGCTCTACTTGCCCAAGGTCATACAACTAATGCTTTTTTTTTTTTTTAAATATATTTTATTGATTTTTTACAGAGAGGAAGGGGAGAGGGATAGAGAGTTAGAAACATCAATGAGAGAGAAACATCGATCAGCTGCCTCCTGCACACTCCCTACTGCGGATGTGCCCACAACCCAGGTACATGCCCTTGACTGGAATCGAACCCGGGACCCTTGAGTCCGCAGGCTGACGCTCATCCACTGAGCCAAACCAGTTAGGGCACAACTAATGCTTTGAGGAGGCACTAGAATTCCAGCTCACTGACTTGTATGTCTGCTTATTTGTTTATACACACCCTGCAATGTTCCCCAATTAGTGAAATAACAAAAAAACAAAAAAAAGAAAGAAAAGAAAAGATCAGGAAGAATATAACAGAATCAGTTAAGTTTTGAGAACAAAGAAACATAGCACAGGGGGGTCTTGAATTAGCTTTAAATTTGTTCTAAATTTTTTGACAGCCAAAGCAAAAAGTAAGGCATCCAGTTACCTGGCTTTCATTCTTGAAAAGATGAAAAATACCACTTTCATATGAGAAATATTTGGTTCTAAAATTTACTTCCCATATGGTGCTTAAAATGTTGAACACTGATTAATACAGACTATGCTGTCCTCAACAACTTCTCAATAGCAAGTTCAGTGTATTTACTGTTTATAGATTGTAGCATTCTTCAATGAAAAACTAATACATTGATATCAAACCAACCCAGTAAAAGTAATGCAGATGGGATAAAGGCCAACTAAGTAGCTTTCTGATGGCCAAGCCTAAAATATAACGAGTTAGAGAAAATGATAGACTGTATGTTCCTCAAATGACCCTCTATCAATATAAATTCTCTAAAGTAGGGTGAGAAAAATTGAATAGGAGACAATTTGAGGTTGTACTTTCTACAAGAGTCTTTTCACTTGGTACATGTTCCATAATCTCATGCCACCCATCTATAATAATAAAAGGGTAATATGCTAATTAGACTGGATTCTTCTGGACGTCCTTCCTGACGAAGCTGGGGCCAGAGGGAAGCCAGCCCGGGTTGCTCAGCCTGGCCTGTGGAGATCAGGCCGAAACTGGCTCCCCGACATGCCCCGAGGAGTCCCGGATTGTGAGAGGATGGTTCTCGGTGATACACCCCGGAATTGGGCTCCCTCCTCTCTGGTTCTGGGTGTGTCACCCGAGAACCACAGCTGCCAAGTCACCGCAACTCGGCAGCTCCTGCATTGAGGATCTGCCCCCTGGTGATCATTGCGCATCATAGCTACCGGTCGGACGGTTGCTTAGGCGTTTGTATATAAAGATGTTAAAGGGTCTCCTTTGAGAAGAAAAAGAGCCCTAGTTGGTTTGGTTCAGTGGATAGAGCGTTGGACTGGGGACTGAAGGGTCCTGGGTTTGATTCAGGTCAAGGATACATGCTTGGGTTGCAGGCTCAATCCCCAGTAGGGGGCATGCAGGAGACAGCTGATCAATGATTCTTTCTCATCATTGATGTTTCTTTTTCTCTCTCCCTCTCCCTTCCTCTCTGAATAAAAATATATATATTTGGGGGGTCAAAGGAAGAAAAAAGATAAAAAATATGAACAATAAAAATGGTAATAAGTACATATCAATCAACAATTGAATCTAAAAACACAACAAACAAGAACAAAAAGAAACTCCTAGATACAGAGAACATTTTTTTTCTTCCTTTTTTAGAGAGAGAAGAAGGGAGAGACAGAGAGGGAGAGAAAGAGAAACATCAATGTGAGAGAGATTGGTTGCTTCCCAAACACATCCTGACTGGGGATTGAACTCCCAACCTAGGTATGTGCCCTGACTTGGAATTGAACCTGCAACCCATTAGTGTATGGGATGACACTCCAACCAATGGAGCCACTTGGCCAGGGCCAGAGAACATTTTGATGATTGCCAGATGTGAGCTGGGTTGGGATTGGGTGGGTGAAAAAGGGGAAGGGATTAAGAAGTACAAATTGGTAGTTATAGATAAGTCATGGGGATGTAAAGTACAGCATGGGGAACATAGTCAATAATATTCTAATGACAATGTGTGGTGTCAGATGGGTGAGAGATTTATTGGGATGATCATTTAGTAAGTTACATAATGTGTAATCACAGGGGTATACACCTGAAACTAATATAATATTGTATGCCAACTGTAATTGAAAAATAAAAAATGATTTAAAAATAAATAAAATGAATGCTACAGATTTTAGGGATAAAATCATTTTAATTATGTAAAAGTTTTTCATATTAAAAAAATCTAATAAGTGCTACTATATTTTTGCTATTTTTCTAGTTAACATTCCTGCCTAAACTGAAGCATCAATCTACATAAGAGCAAAATTCTTAATAGCAAATATTATCTTTAGCATGCACAATAATTAGGTTCTAATCACTTAGTTTAATTACTATAAAAGGACTTGCTAGAAAATATTTATAGCTAACCCTTTTATATACTTAACTATATTATTTTAAAGAATATTAATGATTTTGAGGGCTTTTAATTTTTCATAATGCTATGATAATCAATGTTTAAAAAACAATGTTCCGAAAACAAGACACAGGGGCTTATAGAAAACCACACAAACTGTCATGGTTAGGAAGCCATTCTGAAATAGGAATTCCACATAAGTAAAAAAAGATCCAATGGCAACCATGGCAAAAGATGCAATTTCATAGTTTTAAATATAAATATTAGTATATCCAGATCTGTGAAACATGAGTTCTAATCAAGAATAAAGAATATTTATTGTTCCTGTGACTCATAATAATAAGGGCATAGCATGTGCTAGCAGATTAAATTTTGTATTTCTAATTGTCATTAAAATTATTTCATGTAACAGATAAAGAAATTAAGAACTGGATTGGTTAAATAACTGCCTTCAGGCCTTCAGACAAATAGCTAGTAAGTACACAACTGACCTGGGACCTAAATTCAGATCTGACCTCAAAGCAAAAATCTACATCACTCTGTCTCTGATTAAAGAATATACATATATGTATGATAAAGCTTTAAACATTTATTGAAAACAGCACATGTTTAAAACCTTTATCATTAATTTAAAACACTAGTCAAAATGGAATCATATCTGTTGGTGTTTTTGGATTCTCTATTTTCTTTCATACTTATCATCACACCAATACCATATCTTTATTACTATAACTTTATATACAAGCATTTAACTTCTTCCATCTTGTTTGTCTTTAGGAGGGTCTTGGATACTATTTATCTCTTGAATTTCCAAAAACATTTAAGAATCAGTTTATCAATCTAACCACATAAACACACCCCTTTTTAGGGGACTTTTACTAGAATTACACTGAATCTACAGACCAATTAAAATGCAAATCAGATTTTGGCAAAGTTTGCCATGTTTCCATGGAACAGTAAAAAGCCAAGAATAATCAAGATAAAGGTATTAACAGAAGATGAAATATAAACTAGCTGGGTTCAAAGGAGAAATGTAAACTAAAAACAAAGCCATCATAGAGGTCAGGATGGGGTAAAGTAAGCAAAATAATTGAGGAAATAATGAAAGCAACAAAATAAATTAGTAGACTAATGATCAACACAGGGTTTTGGGGGCAGTGAAAATACTCTGTATGATACTATAATGTTACATATTTGATCAAACCCATAGAATGTGACACCAAGAGTGAATTCTAATATAAACTATTGACTTTAGGTGATTATGACTTGGCAATGTAGGTTCATTAATTGTAACGAATGAACCACTCTGGTGGGGGATTTTCATAATGGGGAAAGCTATGCATGTAGCTTCCTCTCAATTTTGTTGTGAACCTCAAACTTCTTTAAAAACACAAAATCTGAGAGAAACTAAGATGGTGGCACAGGTAAACACCAGAAATTGCTGCCTCATACAACCACTTCAAAAATACAACTAAAGGACAAAATGGACATCATCCGGAACCACAGGAAGGCTGGCTGAGTGGAAATTCTACAACTAGAAGGAAAGAGAAAAGCACACTGAGACTCAGAGGAGGTGCGGAAGTAAAGTGCAGAGGTACGGAGGCGCACGTGGAAAGGACTGGCAACTGAGGACAAGGTTGTCTTTTTCAATCGGGAGGGAGTCTCAAGCTCCCGACTGCTCTGAACTCCAGTTCTGGGCGAGTCTCTGGAGACCCAGACTCATACGAGGAGAAACTGGACTGTCTGGCATTGGTAGGAACTCGAGGGCGGCTTTCTCTCAGAGGTGCTTGCAGCAATTACCAGGACACTGAGACGCGGGGCCTCTTAGGGAGGACTGGGGAGCAGCCATAGCTGCTTGCTCCACCCTGTTGATTCCCTGAGATCCTGCCCCACCCAAGCTGTGCACAGAGGCTTTTGCATATGAAAGGCCTGGCCCTTTGCAATCTGAAAATTACCTAAAAAACTGCAGCTGGGTCAGAGAGACCCAGAACATCCAAAAGAAGGCCCAAGGCCCCACAGCAGCTTGCACTGCTTCACAGCTGGGCTTCATCTGGGCACCTCCAAATCCCAAACAAAGAAGAGGAATCTGCAGATCTCTCCATAGCTCCTGCGGGGTAGCCTCAGGCAGAGGCTAAATTAGCACCTTTTTAGAGATCCAAGAGCCAGTGTACCCAGTGGTCAGAGTGGGACCATCAGATTACAACTCCTCAGATCCATAAGGGACACACTCAGAGGACAGACTCAGTGAGCACCAAAGCCCCACTGAAGCAAGTCTTGCCCCAGAAGGGTGTCTCCAGTACAGAAGTTCTCCCACTGCAGACACAGCTGATTCTCACAGCCAATGGCCTAGAGGTCAATTCCTCCCAGTGATACCTACAACAATCAAACTGTGCACAAAGCCCACAAAGGGGTGCTCCAAGAGTGTCCTCTTAAGGTAAATGGGGAGGCTGAGCCCCTGGGCCCTATAGGACACCTAGCACAGAAAGCCATTCTATCAACACAGGGAAGCATAAAAAATGCGGAGACAAAGAAACAGGTCACAAATGACAGAAACTGAGGAAAGCAAACTACTGGATATAGAGTTCAAAACCAAACTTACAAGGTTTTTCAAGAATTTTCTATAAACCGCCGATAAATTTAGCGAGACCCTCAAGAAATCTAGTGAGACCCTCGAGGATATGAAAAAGGACCAACTAGAAATTAAGCATACACTGACTGAAATAAAGAATATTATACAGAGTTCCAATAGCAGACTAGAGGATTGCAAGAATCAAGTCAAAGATTTGAAATACGAAGAAGAAATATGAAAAACAAAAAGAAAAAAGAATCCAAAAATATCAAGATAGTGTAAGGAGCCTCTGGGACAACTTCAAGTGTACCAACATCCGAATTATGGGGGTGCCAGAAGAAGAGAGCAAGATACTGAAAACCTATTTGAAGAAATAATGACAGAAAACTTCCCCTACCTGGTGAAAGAAATAGACTTACAAGTCCAGGAAGTGCAGAGAACCCCAAACAAAAGGAATACAAAGAGGACCACACCAAGACACATCATATTTAAAATGCCAAGAGCAAAAGACAAAAAGAGAATCTTAAAAGCAGCAGGAGAAAAAAAGTTAGTTACCTACAAGGGAGTACCCATACGACTGTCAGCTGATTTCTCAACAGAAACTATGCAGGCCAGAAGGGAGTGGCAAGAAATATTCAAAGTGATGGCCGAAACCGGTTTGGCTCAGTGGATAGAGCGTCAGCCTGCGGACTGAGAGGTCCCGGGTTCGATTCCGGTCAAGGGCATGTACCTGGGTTGCAGGCACATCCCTGGTGGGGGATGTGCAAGAGGCAGCTGATCGATGTTTCTCTCTCATCGATGTTTCTAACTCTCTGTCTCTCTCCCTTCCTCTCTGTGAAAAATCAATAAAATATATTAAAAAAGAAGAAGAAATATTCAAAGTGATGAATACCTAGAACCTACAACCAAGATTACTTTACCCAGCAAAGCTATCATTCAGAATTGAAGGTCAGACAAAGAGCTTCACAGATAAGAAAAAGCTAAAGGAGTTCATCACCACCAAACCAGTATTATATGAAATGCTGAAAGGTATCCTTTAAGAAGAGGAAGAAGAAAAAGGTAAAGATACAAATTATGAACAACAAATACACATCTATCAACAAGTGAATTTAAAAATCAAGTGAATAAATAATCTGATGAACAAAATAAACTGGTGAATATAATAGAATCAGGGGCATAGAAAGGGAGTGGATTGACTATTCTCGGGGGTGTGGGGGAAGGGCTGTGGGGGGTGCAGGAAGAGACTGGACAAAAATCGTACACCTATGGATGAGGACAGTGGGGGGGAGGGGGTAAGGGCAGAGGGTGGGGTGGGAACCGGGTGGAGGGGAGCTATGCGGGGGAAAAAGAGGAACAACTGTAATAATCTGAACAATAAAGATTTAATTTTAGCCCTAGCTGGTTTGGCTCAGTGGATAGAGCGTCAGCCTGTGGACTGAAGGGTCCCAGGTTCGATTCTGGTCAAGGGCATGTACCTTGGTTGCAGGCACATCCCCAGTAGGTGGTGTGCAGGAGGCAGCTGATCGATGTTTCTCTCATTGATGTTTCTAACTCTCTATCTCTCTCCCTTCCTCTATGTAAAAAATCAATAAAATATATTAAAAAAAAAAGATTTAATTTTTAAAAAAGATTAAAAACAAACAAGCAAACAAACAAACAAACAAAAAAGTGAATGTCTTAACTCCAAAAAAAACCACAAAATCTTTCAAATTCCAGTAAGTCCAGATTTTACAAAATTTTTTTAAAAAATGTAAATCTAGCCGAAACCAGTTTGGCTCAGTGGATGGAGCGTCGGCCTGCGGACTGAGGGGTCCCGGGTTCGAGTCCGGTCAGGGGCGTGTACCTGGGTTGCGGGCATATCCCCAGTGGGAGATGTGCAGGAGGCAGCTGATCGATGTTTCTCTCTCATCGATGTTTCTAACTCTCTGTCTCTCTCTCTTCCTCTCTGTAAAAAATCAATAAAATATATTTTTAAAAAAAGTAAATCTAAGTAACATCATGATGTTCTTAAGTTAGAGTTATAAAATAGAATAGAAAAATTGTTTAAAATGTAATTGAAGATAACAGCATTTACTTTCAACTAAAAAGTTTATTTTATTTGCATTCTTCACCTCAACATCAAAAATAGTCCAAAGATGTCCCTAAAGGGTGGCCTCAAATATAAAAATGGCAATAAGTCAGTTAAGGCACAGCCTTTTTCTTGAGGCGAAGGTGAGAGAAGGCTCTCTGTAAGAGTCATCACTGTACCTCTAACTACTTTCCTAAGGGCCTTTTAATACCACTAGCTACACCACCACCTTCTCCCTCTCTCCCATCAGAATCATTGACCACTTGGGGACCTTGAGTAGAAACTGTACTGAATGGAAAAAGGCAGTTGAGAAGAGAGGTATAGTTGTACTTTAACAGTGTAATAAAATACAAAAAATTTAAGTGGAGGAAATTGCCTATACAGTGTAGTAAGAAATAATGAGAAAATGTGGTATAAAGGAAAAAAGATGGGGTACCTGGGTTTGAGAACTGGCTGTCAGTGACTGCGATATGTGACCTATATCTAGTTCCATAAAGATATTATATTAAATGGAAATGAATTGAGATTGCAAACTCAATAACTTCATATAAATTGTGAACCTGGGGCAATACAAGATCAGTTAATGTTTAACATATAGTTTTAAAGAAAAATTTATAATGAAAATTAATATTGTCCTTATGAAATAAATATTTGTCATGAATAATTCAAATAGAGAAAAACATAAAATAGAAAGTGAAAAGTTGCCCATAATCCCACTTCCTAGAGATAAAAATTAAGTTTTATTACTAATTCTCAACTACCATAAAAATCAATTTAATATATTATTACTCTAACATAAAATAACCTGGGTAATTTCCATGAAAATTTTTAATACAATGCAGCATTAAATATAATAAGTGAATTCTATTCTTTTGGATTCTAAGTAACATCATGATTCTAAGTATTAATGACTAGCAATCTGGACTGTAAAATCAGATACAAGGGAATTCCTGAAGATCTAAATAATCCATAACTTCATGTTAACATTTGTGGTTCTTGGGAAGATCTTAAATTCATAAATTAGTTTCTTTATCTGGAATTATTAAATTGGACTGAGGATTTTACTTAGTGCATGTAAATACTACTAAATCACTAAATGCCTCATGTAACAGATATAAAATAAAGACATGACATTTCAGCTAACGAAGCAAAGGCATTTATCTTGAAATTTTCTTGCTATAGAAAGAGAAACCTTTAAATGTGGCCTTACGTTTGCAAAAATCAGCAACTTTAATCTATCCACTTTCTTTTGACCTTTACACTGAGCCTCAAAAAACTGTTCAGCAACATAAATTCGATCTCAAAAGGCTGCTGCAGATCTCATTTTCTGCTGTTTTTCCATTAGGTATTTATGGGACTTGCGAGTGTTACAGGGGACTAGTAAAACGCCAAAGTAATCCTGCAGTTCCTGTGTATGAATTCAGCTTTTCCCTTTGAGATGATAACTTTTTTCCCCTTGCCAAGGCCTTTTCAGAATCAAGTATAAAACTGAGACCAAAGGTGCAATGTTCTTTTTTAAGAGGTAGGATGGGTGAGTTGGGACAAGGCAGGAGGAAAGAACATTAACCAGGTTTAGCATTTCAACTGTTAAAACAAAATAAAATTTTAAGCCACTAAGGTAGCTTGTTACACATTTGTACTAATTGAAGTCACAGCATGATTAAACAAGATAGAAATGGAATCCAGTGAATTCTGAAGTTTGAAGATCTCAACTGTGTTCTTACCATCTCATAAAGGCACAGGAAACCAGCTGCTTCCATTTATGAACTGTATTGAACACATGTGCTCTGGTACACCCATGACATAACGTGTAACACTATACTTTCAAACAAGTTTGCCAAGTAGGGGGAGGGTGCACAAATATGTTAGTGAGACAAAAAACATTATATATGCTTATTTTTTGTAATGCTAGTAAGAACTTCAAGTTGTGTTTCCATTTATGTGCTTTGTAATCCATTTTAAAACATAAATAATGAAATCAGTGAACTTAAAAAGAAATCCATTCATTATAAACATAGAAGTTTATTAAAACCTAAATCTAAATCAAGCTGAGACAAAGAGAAATATCAAATTAAGTCAATCATACCTACCACTCACTCATTATGGACAAAAGACTATATTAGCCATAGGATACTTTCCATAATTTATATAAAACTAGACCAGATTCTCCCCATTTTCCCCATCTCAGTTAGTGGAAGTTCCATCCTTGACTCATTTCTTTCTCTCATACCTTACTTCCAATACAATAGCAAATTCTATTATATCTATCTGCAAACTATGTTCAGAACCTGATTGCTTTACACCGCTTCCACTGCCAATAACCCAGTCCAAGCCACCATATCTCTCACCTGAATAATTGCAGTGGTTTCCAACTTGATCTCCCTACTTCTATTTTTGAGCCATTAATCTCCTTGTTCACATAGCAGCCAGAATAACCCTACTACAATGTTATGTTGCATTTCCCCTCTACACAAGGCTTTTTTTTCATTCAGGGTAAAAAAATAGTTCCAAACAAGAGAACTCAAAGAAGCCCACACCAAGACACAGCATCATTAAAATACAACAGGTTAAAGACAAAGAGAGAAACTTACAAGCAGCAAGAGAAAAATTTACCTACAAGGAAGTTCCCATAAAACTGTCAGCTGACTTCTCAACAGAAACTTTGCAGGCAGAAAGGATTGGTAAGAAATATTCAAAGTGATGAAAAAGCAAGGACCTACAACCAAGATTACTCTACCCAGCAAAGCTAGCATTTAGAATCAAAGGATAGGTAAAGAACTTCCCAGATAAGAAAAAGCTAAAGGAGTTCCTCATCACTAAATCAGAATTTTATGAAATGTTAAAAGGTCTTCTTTAAGAAGAAGAAAAAAAGATCAAAAATATGAACAATAAAATGGCAATTAATATATACTTATCAACAATTGAATCTAAAAAACAAGATAAATGAACAAGCAGAACAGAAATAGTCATAGACACAGAGAACATTTTGATGGTTGCTAGATGGGAGGAGGTTTGGTGAAATGAGTATAAAAAGGTGAAGTGATTAAGACGTACAAATTGGTTGTTCCAGAATAGTCATGGGTATGTAAAGCACAGCATTGGGAATATGAATATATATATGCCTAATATGCAAATTGACCCCACAGTTCAACCGGGAGATTGATCGCTTGCTATGACGTGTGCTGACCACCAGGGGACGGTGCGGAACAAAGAAAGGCCCAGCCGGCAGCCAGGGAAGGGAGGCCCCAGCTGGCAGTCAGAAGGCCCTGACGGGCCCTGATTGCTGGCCAGGCTTAGGGACCCTGCCTGTGCACCAATTTCATGCACTGGGCCTCTAGTATAGTAATAATATTCTAATAACTATGCATGGTGTCATATGGGCGTGAGATACATCCAGATGATCATTTAGTAAATTATGTAATGTCTAATCACTGGGGTGTACACCTGAAACTAATATATAATCTATGTCAACTGTAATTGAAAATTAAAAGAATGATTAAAAAGCAAAAATAGAAAAAAAAAAAGCAAAAAAAAAAAGCAAAAATAGTATTCACAATGACCTGTAAAGTCTTATGTAATATGCCCCTTAGCTCTTTCTCATTAGCTGTATCTCCTACTTTTCCCATTGTTCACTCCATTCCAGCCCTATCAGCCTCCGTGTTTCTTAAACATGCTATGCTGCCAGCATAGCCTTTATACTTACTATCTATTCCATGTGTTTAGATTGTTTTACTCCTTAATCTCTGGCTCCTTTAACTTCTTCAAATTTTACTTAAAATGTTACCTAATGATCCTATTTGAAAGTGTAACCCCTCTTTTCAGCCCCAGCTTTCCTTATCTCTTTTTCTGTTTTATTTTTCTCCACACTTATTATCTAGTATACTGTATCTTTTGTTTAAAGTCTTTACCCACTAAAATGTAAACTCCTTGGAGACAATAATTTAATTTTGTTGGTCACCGCTGTATTTTCAGCGCCTAGAAATGTACCAGGCACACATTAAACTTTTAATAGGAATGAATTAAGCATACAAGACATTTAAATATAAGTACTTATTTAAAGGTAAGTTATCTTTTGAACTTCTATATCTCTCCATAAAAATGGTTAAAAGTTCATGAAATAGTCATTCAATGTATGATGGGTACAAATATACAGTAAAACTCTTTTAATAATAATCCCTAAACTATTTGTAGATTATTATTTTACAGATGCACATTCACATACTGTTCTTTCAAAGATGAAGATTTCCCAAAACTACAACACAGGGTGAGTGTCATGTATAAAATATAGTTTATGTATATTCCTGAAATTTTCCTTAAGTCACTGCTCATTTAGTAAAAATACTTTAGATACATAATTTTGGAAGCATCCAAGTAACACATGTGTACAAGAATCTTTGGGTGTCTATATGAATACTCCAATTCAGATTAATCATAAAAGCAACAGTCCTTTTAAGTTCAGCAAACATCCTTTTAGGAAGTTTTGCTTATGATTTTTCTCTTAAAATACATTTAGGATCTATATGTTCTCAAATAACAATGTAATTTCTTTCCAAGAACATTTCATTGAGTTTTATTAGTATTTTATTTATGCTTTTCTTAATTCCTTAAGGATTAAGGTGGTTTAGAAGGATGTAAAAAGGACTATTCCAGGATTGAAAGTTAGTGGTAAAGAAGAAAACAGAGTAAACCTTAAATGTATGCTATAAACTACACAAAGAGATTTGCATTTAGGCTTCTAATAACCGTGGGGGAGCGGGGAGGAAGGAAAAATGTACTGATACAACTGAAAACCTACAAAAGACTGGCAAATATGGGTAAACAGTAGATAGAGATTCTTTGTTTAAAAATAAAGATAAAATAATCACATTAGATAGGAATTTCTGAAGACTTTTTATTCAAATTTTTCATATTTATTTGATGAATTTTGAGTCATCACTGTATTAGAATTAAAAAAGACAGCTTTGAGACTATCACAAATCCTTAAATCCATAAAATATGCATATGCTAATAAAAACTTGTTTTTATCCTAAATTTTATGTGGGAATCATCTTTCTTTTATGTCTATCTCTAAGCTTAAGGTTAATCAGTTTTAGTCTCCTGTTCTCATTTAAAGGCAATTAAAAAAATTTTTTTTGTTAATCCTCTCCGTAGGAATTTTTTTTCCCATTGATTTTTTTATTTTTTATTTTTATTTTGTTTTTATTGATTTTCTACAGAGAGGAAGGGAGAGGGATAGAAAGTTAGAAACATCGATGAGAGAGAAACACCGATCAGCCACCTCCTGTACACCTCCCACTGGGGATGTGCCCGCAACCAAGGTACATGCCCTTGACCGGAATCGAACCTGGGACCCTTGAGTCCGTAGACCGACGCTCTATCCACTGAGCCAAACCGGTTCCGGCATTGATTTTTATTTTAGAGAGAGTGGAAGGGAGAAAGGGAGAGAGGGGGCGGGGAGATAGAGAGAAACATCAATGTGAGAGAGACATATCGATTGGTTGTCTATCACACTTGCTCCAACCTACCTGGGCCAGGAATCAAACCTTCAACCTAGGAATGTTCCCTTAACCAGGAATGGAATCCACCACCCTTTGGTGCATGGGCCGATGCTCTAAGCACTTAGTCATACCAGTCAGGGCTTAAAAATAATTTTTCAAAAAGAATAATTCTTATCATTTCAGAAGGGCAACTACTATTTCGTAAGCTGTAAAAAACCACTAAATATTTCACATTGAATGCTAGATGGTTGATTAGACACATTCACTACCTAAGATCATAGCAAATTTGAATCATACTATGAAAGTTGCATTTATGAATGCAAGAAATGATCTTGTTCATTCATTCTGAAGTGGATGACTCAAGTATGACGTAACTATAACACACTACTTGGTGGCCAAAATACAAAATGATTTGGATTTTTGAACTTAGATATGAAATATACGTCACTTACTGAATTTACTTTCAGAAAATTTGGTAGTGTTAAGAGAAAATGTGTTCTCTCTACACTTTTCCAAAACTTTATTTCCCTAAACTCTATAGTTTGATCTATAGAATTTTAGAAAAGCTCTTCATATGTACTATTAAAAAAGTTTTGTTTTTCCTGCGAGTCCCATAATAAGAGAGATTTTTCTTAATATACTGTATAACTTCTAAATTTTCCAAATTGTCAAAAACATTTTTTCATATTTCCAACAAGAGGTTAATAATTTAGACAGACTACCCTTGCCTGGATGGCACAGCTGGTTGGATGTCATCCTGTGCAACAAAGGTTATGGGTTCAATTCCCGGTCAGGTACATACCTAGGGTTTGGGTCCCATTCCTAGTCAGGGCACATACAGGAAGCAGCCGATGGATGTTTCTCTCTCACGTCAAGTTTCTTTCTCTCTCCTCTCCCTTCCTCCCGTCTCTCTCTCTCTTTGCTTTAATAATATTTTTTTTAAATTTTTCAATTAGAGTTCAGGTACAGTATAGTTTCAGGTACGAAGGCCTTCCTCTGTTTTTAAAAATCAATTTAAAAAACATATCCTTCTGTGAGGATTAAAAGAAAATTTAGACAGACTTTATCTAATTTAAGAAATATATTAATGATATCATAATACAATCCTAAGAAATGTTTTAAATTTGTTGATGCTCAGGACTTGGAGTTTTGGTATAAAAATACAATCAACAAATAAAAAAAGACACACTACAGAGAGATTAGTCTGTTCTCAAAACCTGTAATGTATTTGTATAAGATTTAAAACAGACATATCCTTTTAAAGTCAAGAACTTTCAAATGCAAAAGTTAATCCACATAATAATTCAACAACCAAGATAGGTTTAAAGTTCTAACAGATACCATATGCAACCTGTAATAAAGCCTGAGTTAAGCTATTTCAAGCAACAGGATAATTTCATTTTCCATTCTAAGTACCCATTTATTTTTACTTAACAGGCTATGACATAGCATAAGAAAATGCTGTAATTATTGTACAATAAAACCCTAGTACAGATAACATATTTTATTATTAGTGAGGAAGCTAAGACTTGGGGAGAATTACAGAAACATTTCTATGTTTACTACAGAAGATAATGCATACTGAAGTTACTATTAATTATAAAGAGTAATGAAGATTAGTAACTTCAAACAGCTAAGAAAGTAGATGAAACAGCAGGAGAGTTATATTTAACTTAGACAATGTATGAGTCCCAAATCATCATTCATTATACTGGATCTGTAAAGCTCTACACCAGACATAAAGGGAATACATGTTTGCAAGGCATTATGCTACTGCAATGGGAATTACAAAAGAAAAAAAAAAGTATTGAGGGAGGACTCTGAAATGTATATGAAATATTCCTCATTTTAAATAGGAAAGAAACTATTAAATGAAGTGCTGTCAGGACTTCTTTCCTTCCCAAAATAAAAAAATCAAAGTCTCTCTTCTGACAATAATAATAGAGGGCTACATAAACCATTCAGACTAAGACAGTGAGAAAAATTTTAAAATGAAATCAATGTGCAGATAAAATCAGATGTTAGCTGAGTAAAGTATATTTATTGTTTGGTTTTTTTGCTAACAGTTTTTGAGACAAAGGAACAAGTGTCTGGCAGCTGAACCGAGAGAAATTGGGAAGTTAAATGGCATTGTTAAAAGGAAATATCATTTTCTATTTCTGGTTTCTCAAGTTTATAGTTGGTTTACTCTAAGGACTTACTCTAAGTATTCCTTACTTTAATCACAGAACATGCTCTATAAATTTAAAGACAGAAAATTGGCAGCCCCATCAGTAGTATTTCAATATTACAATAGTGTCTTTTATTAGAAACTCACTACTCCTAATTCATTCATCTGCTAGACAGAACTTCCTGGCTAACAGTCCATTGTGATGACATAATTTCTGACAAAGGCATTCTCAGTAAAATGGAAACGACCAGGACTAATCACTACAGTTTTATTTTAAGTATTTTTTTTAAAGCTGTTCGTAATTCTTAGAATAAAAGGATTAAAAGAACAACCACATCACATCATGTCACCCTGAAGGGACAACTGCACAGAGGAAAAGGCACAAACAAAAAACCTTGCAGACTTCATGTGTGCCTTATTGTAGTAGTGAAAATGTTTCACTTTTGACTGCAAAGAGCTGATCTTTTTGTACTAGTGTTTTCCAAACTGTGTTCTGTTCTTTCCGATATAAAAAGAATTCCTGTGAAAAAGAAGTTTTGTCCCACAGCAAAAAATCTGTTCAGTTATTGCCTATCCTTACATTTTCTAGGCAATTTGGATACGAAACTCTTCCCGTGGAACATAATTTGGGAAAATTTGCTTTATAAAATATGTTAAGGTAGACTATATATGTGTATGTTTAAAGAGGAAAAAAACTCTTTTAATTCCCACATTAAGTCTTAACTGATCAGAAGAACTCTGCAGTTAGGGAAGAACCACTAGTCTGTGGGCTGCACATAAAGGTGAGGTAGATGAGTGTTTCTGAAAGCAGTATGGAAAGGAAAGCTATTTACTTTTGTTTGTTTGGGGCTGGTAGGACAGGTATATACACCAAACTGGATCTGCTTCACCTTAGCAGGAGTACAAGACAATAATAAAAAATGTCCAAAGCCTAACTGAATGATAACATACAACTTTTCTTTGGAACAGGCCTCACAGTATCCATTCCTGAATGACAGAAAAGAGCAGTCACTTCAAAACTGGGATGTGGTGGTGGTGGGAATACAAGGGGTCTGAGGATAAATCAAGTTAAAATTTATTGGTCATCCATTTTAAAGAACCATGGGACTTCTGAATTAAATTGTTTTCAGATAAAACTCTAATAATTAGTTTGCACAATTTTACGTCCAAGATGTGACATATCCCTGATATTTTTAAAGCTAGTTTGAAAGGCAAAGGCTTAAGACAATCAAAAGAATAGCAATAAATAGTTTGTTTTAAAGAAAATAAAACAATGCTCTAGGCCGATGTTTCAAATATCAGTCTGTCATTCAACAAATAATTACTGACCACACATTATATGCTAACCACTGTTTTTAGGGCCACAAAACATTCCCTCCCCTCTAAACATCAAGCATACTGTATTCTCTGTTTCATCTGCCTAGAACAGTGCTATTTCAGATATATGCATGATATACCCCTGAAATAATTTCCGTCTCTCAAAAGTACTTTCAATAAAGAGACCTTCCAAGAGTACCCTGTTTAAAATAGAGTACCCCCAATCCCTGCCAGTCAAGCTCTTATCGATCCCTGGTTTATTCTATAAAGTGCTTACTGCCACCTGAATATATGAACTATACACTGAGTGGCCAGATTATGATGATTGGCCAGATTATTATGACCACCCCATCAGTACTTCGTTGGGCCACCTTTTGCCTTCAATACTGCGGCAATTCTTCTTGTTACTGACTTCACGAGATGTTGAAAGGTGATGCGAGGAATCTGACACCATGCCTGATGAATAGCACTGTCCAGTTCTGTGAGGTTTGATAGTTATGGGACCAGCTGCCTGATGGCTCTTCTAATTTCATCCCACAGATGCTCAATTGGATTGAGATCTGGTGACTGTGGGGGCCACCTAAGCAAGGTGAAGTCTCCCTCATGTTTTTGAAACCACTCCTGCACAATACGAGCACCGTGTCATGGCGCATTGTCTTGTTGGAAGACGCCATCTCCATTGGGATATGCCATCAACAGGATAGGATGAACTTGATCAGCAACGATACTTAGGTATGTTGTGATCTGGCCCTTTAGCAACTTCAGCAGGAAATTATAGCTAATTTGCCTACAAACGTCAGGTGGTCATAATAATCTGGCCACTCAGTGTATATATAACTAGAGGCCCGATGCATGAAATTCATGCAAGAGTAGACATTCCTTCCCCTGGCTGCTGGCACCCAGGACCTGGGCTTCCCTTGCAGAGGGAGACCCCGCCCACCCGCTGCATCCTGTCGGTTGGTGGCCTGGGCTTCCCTCTGTGGGGCGATGACCAGGCCCCCAACCAATTGCATCGTACCCGCCTTGGCTGGCCTGGCGCCAGTGGATGTCATAGCGTGGTCCCGGATGGTCGTTCAGATAGCCGTTCCACTGTTTGGCTGTTTGGTCGATTTGCATATTATGCTTTTATTATGTAGGATTATATAGGATAGGATTGTTTATGCTCTACCCATTCCCCTGACTCTCTAGGATGACAGTTTCCTGGTAACAAGGTTTTCTGATCCTGTGGTACATCTGGCATCTAGCATATAGTATGGACTCACTTAATATTTGTTGTTGAAACTGTAAATGCCACATGGATTTAGGATAGAGAATATTTTAAATGGAACTGACCAAGTTAGGAAGTGATGACAGACGAAATCTGGTGGAACAGTAGAGATAACTAGGTAAAGGAAGGTAGAAATGTGAAAGCGTTGATCTAGCAGAGAATAAACCTGAAAGTCCTGTGTGTTTGGAACACAAAGAACACCGTATAAAGACAGGTAAGAGGTAAGTAGAAGCTAGATAAGAAAAGGCCTTTTTTGGACTTAAAAAAGATTTTTAAATTAAATTCTCCCTTAAAGATTTGCTTAGAGGAAGAGGCAGAGAATAGTTTTGTGCATTTCAGAGCCAGGTCATTGCAATGCACAATAATAAAAATCACTCAGAAATATTCATTTAATTTAGATGAAGCAATATTTTTCAAAAAGAAAGTTAAATATTTCCTATGTTACATGAATAAAAGTCACTTATGAGTCACAAAAATCAAACCTGGAGCTTCTGACCATATCATTTGAATTAAATCATTTTACTTCTTGTATAAATAAGAATGTGTCAGCTTTCTAAGGCAGTGTTTTTCTACCTTTTTTATCTTATGGCACACAAAGTAATTACTAAAATTCTGTGATACACCTAAACATATATTTTTTGCCAGTTTGACAAAAATATAGGTGTAATTTTAATTTATTCACACTGGATGGCTATTGTTGTATTGGCTGTTGCCATTTTTTAACTGACAATCCAAGGGAAAAAAGGTCAGTGCCCCTGACTAAATAGTCAGGTACTGCATGTTTTAAAAATTCTTGTGGCACACCAGTTGAAAATCGCTGCCCTAAGGTGTTCCTGAACAGCCAAGCAACAGGCAGGTGCTATTTACTCAATATAACTCAATCATAAATGCAAGAGTTAATTACCTTTTCAAAATTCTGAGGTTGCACTGTACATAGTTCTAAGTCCAAAGAACTATAAAGAACTGTCTCTACAAAGAACCAAATAAACAACTTGTTAAATGTGTTATTTCTTTTATGTATATTTTTTATTGGGATTCAGCTTCTTTCTTTGACATTTCTTTGACTTAATTTTGGGATAAACATATATAAAATTTAACATAGAGTCTGTCAAATAATAAAAATATCTCCTTAGCAAACATTTGATAAATGTTTCTTGTGGGGTACAGACTTTGCTAGCAACTTACATATATTATCTCGTTTTATTCTTACAAGATAGGTATTGTCATCCCCATTTTGCCAATGAAGAAAGTGAAGTTAGAATTTAACTTGCTCAAGATCACACAGCTAGTCAGTAATAAAACTTGGATTTATATCCTGATAGTTCAATTCCAAGACATTTCCTCTGAACCAATATGATATATTCTTGCCTTTACATCGCATGAAGTTCATAAACACTATTTTCACAAATATTTAAAAATAAAAAGTATAAAACATTAATACTTTCTATAAATGAATGACATTTCATAAACTTATTGCCAATGCTTTAAATTGTTTCCAAGTTACCACAAATGTACTCTATTGATGATTTTTCTTCACAATAATTAAGTACACTAATGAAACAAGTTGAATCAAGTACTGTAATAGAAACTATGCCATTGACAAACACCAGGAAAACAACCCCAATACACAATTTTAAAAAGGGGAAAGAATAGCGAAATGGTACCAATGATTTCCAATATATATAAATGAAGCCAAAAGATTATTTTTTTATTTAATCAATGCTATAGCATTTCTAAGACTTAGAAGGTCTTTATTTAACACTAGAGGCCCGGTGCACAAAAATTTGTGCACTCGGGGGGGAGGGGGTCCCTCAGCCAGGCCTGTGCCCTCTCGCAGTCTGGGACCCCTCAGGAGATAACGACCTGCTGGCTTAGGCCTGCTCCCGGGTGGCAGAGGGCAGGCCCAATCCCTAGGTGCAGCCCCTGGTCGGGCTCAGAGCAGGGCCAATTGGGGAGTTGGGGCGCCGCCCCCTGTCATGCACAGAGCAGGGTGGATCGGGAGATTGCGATGCCACCCTCAGTTACGCTCAGGGTAGGGCCGATTGGGGGGTTGGGGCACCGTCCCCTGTCACACTCAAGGCAGGGTTGATGGGGAGGTTGCGGCCCCACCCCCTGTCATGCACAGAGCAGGGCCAATCAGGGGGTTGGGGCACTGCCCCGTCACTCACAGAGCAGGGCCTATCAGCGGGGTTGGGGCTCTGTACCCTGTCACGCACAGAGCAGGGCCCATCAGGGGGTTGGGGCGCTGCCTCCTGTCACGCACAGAGCAGGGCCAATCAGGGGTTTGGGGCGCTGCCCCCTGTCACGCACAGAGCAGGGCCCGTGGGGTGGGGGTTGGGGCACCGCCCTCTATCACCCACAGAGCAGGGCTGATCAGGGGGTTGGGGTGCCACCACTCTCACACTCAGGGCAGGGCTGATGGGGAGGTTATAGCTCTACCCCGTCACACAAAGAGCAGGACCCGTGGGGGGGGGGGGTTTGGGGCGATGCACCCTGTCACACACAGAGCCGCAGGGCAATCAGGAGGTTGGGGAGCTCCCCCCTATCAGGCACAGAGCAGGGCTGATCAGGGGGTTGGGGCGCCTTCCTGTCACGAACAGAGGAGGGCCGATAGGGAGGTTGTGGCCCCGCCCCCTGTCACACACAGAGCCGCAGGGCGATCAGGGGGTTTGGGCGCTGCCCTCTGTCACACTGATCCCATTGCCGGGAGGCCTTGCAGTTCCGCTGATCCCGGTGCTGGGAGGCATATTACCCTTTTACTATATAGGATAGAGGCCTGGTGCATGGGTGGGGCTGGCTGCTTTGCCCTGAAGGGTGTCCTGGATCAGGGTGGGGATCCCCACTGGGGTGCCTGGCCAGCCTGGGTGAGGGGATGATGGCTGTTTGCAGCTGGTCACACACCCTTCAGGGTGGGGGTCCCCACTGGGGTGCCTGGCCAGTCTGGGTGAGGGGCTGAGGGCTGTTTTCAGGCTGGCGGGTGACGGAAGTTCCCAACCACTCCTTTTTTTCTTTTTCTTTTTATTCTGGGCCAGCTTTAGCTTTGAGGCTTGGCTCCAGCTCTTAGGCCTCCGCTGCTGAAAGTGGTTTCTGGCCTTTGTTTACAATGTTGCGATCCTGCTGGCTGAAGCCCGGCGGACTAAAGCGGGTTTCTGGGGTTTGGTTTAGCTTCTATATTTGTTACATAGTTGCTTAGAGTTGCAGGTCAGAGGCCTGCAGCGGCAGGCAGGGAACGTTGGAGTCCTCCGTCACTGAAGCAAGCAAGCCTCATGTTAGTTTCAAGCTGCCTGGCTGCTGGCCGCCATCTTCTCTGGCAGTTAATTTGCATATTGCCCTGATTAGCCAATGGGAAGGGGTAGCGGTCGTACGCTAATTACCATCTTTCTCTTTTATTAGATAGGATTCGTATTTCTGATGTGCTAAAGAAAGATCCATTCACTGGAAAAGCTAAAAAAACAAAACAAAAATATGGACATATGCTAGGTATGAGAAAATTTTAAGATATTAATAAAGCTCCAATTTAGAAAGAGTTCTGCCTCATTAAAAACCAAAAGTCTAATATATGTGTGTATGTTAAGTTTTATAGCAATTACTAATTTTTAGATTCAATTCTTGTCCTTGTTCTCTAAATTCATTATGGCTTCTATTATGAATATCCATAAGCTTAAAGCAAACAGGTATTATAAAAACAAACCCCAAAATTTCATTAGTTCTATAAAAATTGTGTTAATTAAAATATTATTAAGTTATTAAATTACAAGTTTATAAGTTGTTATTTTTTATGAAATTAATCAATGAAATGGTTGTTTCAATCCTTTTTTCTAGGATTTTATAGGTTGGGGACAGGAGAGAAATGAGAAGGAAAGGAAATAACCATAAAATGATGAAGTAATTTTCAAAAGCAAAATCACTGAAAGACCACTAATAACTTCAAGTGAAATGCCATATAAAAGCTTTTAATTGCCTTAAATTTGTGAAAAACTACCCAGGAGATCAACAAATTCACATCAATGAACTGCATTATACTAATAAGAGACCCCTGGCCTGTAGCCAGAGAGAACAAACAAAATGAACCATTCAAACATAGCTGTAAATTATCCAAAAGGAAGAGAAAGAGACAGAGTCAAAGTAACATGTTTGCACAGTAGGAAAAAGATCAAATATTGATCAGTCCAAACTGAGGTAATTAGAGCCACAGTCAAAGAGATGGGATGCATGTTCTTAGTCTTATAGAATTGCATTTTAAATGCTGAACAAATTAGCTATTTGCTTGTTAGACTTTTTTTGTTTAAAAAAATTCAATGAAATATCTGAATCATACCATGTGTTTATACTTTTAAAATGTAATAACATTTTTACTCTTTAAGAAATCACCTAATTTGTGTGATTTTCAGAAAGATTTATAAGAATGCTTGAATTTTAGTTAAACATATCTCTCTTACCATGAGACTAATTACCTGTCCGTATGGTAGTGCAATTAATCAAAGTAAAATAATTGCAAAATGAGGACAATTTGAAAATTAGTACATCTTATTAAGTATCTATTTATACACATCTCTAAAATTCAAGGCTTATAAGTGTTTCTAATTTTTATTTATCATAAAACCTAGACACTTCCTTTTTTAAAAAATATATTTTTATTGATTTCAGAGAGAAAGAAAGAGGGAAAGATAGAAACATCAATGATGAGAGAATCATTGATCAGCTGCCTCCTGCACGTCCTGAGGTTCCAGCCTACAACCCAGTCATGTGCCCTGACCGGGTACTGAACTGTGACCTTCTGATTCATAGGTCAACACTCAACTATTGAGCCATGTTGGCCGGGTTAGACACTTCCTTTTTTATGAGGACATTACTACTATCATTTTTGAAAACTTTAGAAGTTATAGTAACCTTAAAAATTGGATAAAGTTCTTAATAGTCTATGGCAAGAAACAAACCAGAAATCTGTCTATTACTTGTTCAAAATGAAATTTTTATTTAAGAGCTATTCAATTATAACCACTAAAATTATAGTATATGGCAGTTAAAATCAAATGTACATATTAAAACTGTGGCCAGTCATAACATAAACTAGAATTAAGATAAAAATGTCCTCTCAGAATCAACTTGCCATAAGAGACTGTTCTAGAAAACACCTGAATAGAATTATTATTACTGTCCTGGAAAAACATTAAGCTCTCATATATAAATTTCCTGATATATATCCAAAGGAGTGTGTTTTCATATCTATTTATAAATTCATGGTTTTATAATGTTGAAATAAAAATAAAGTTTGTGTGCCTAACCTCATTTCTTCCCACATTTATGTGTTGATCAATTATGAACTGAGTTAAAAAATTCTGTAAGAAACAGCAAATCATTAACAATTCTGAAAAAGGCAGCACCACAAAACTTTTATATCATAAATTCAGTACTTTAGAAGCTGTTGATAAGTAGAATGACTGCCTATTTTCACATTCTAGCGAATGACATGTTCCAAATGCAGATAATTGTAGGTTAATTTGAAATTTTTAAATTTATTTGTCTAAAATATCTTTCATGTTTTCTTGTCAACAAGTCTATTAGTTGAAATTTACTAAAATAATGATTATTTGTTCAAGGTAAGGTATATCCTTCTTTTAATCATGCATGATTATATGTTGCTTAATTTTTGTGTAACACATCACATCTACACTGAGCAATTAGTTATAACTGGCTTACCATGAACAAACAAAACAGGCATTAAAATGTTTAATCAGTGTATTGGTTCTGATCAAGTTCTTACAAGCTCCTTTTCAGAAAGTACCGAAGACAGGAAAAAGTAAGTGAATAGTCATTAATATAATCATTATTTTCACATTGAGTTAAATTACTATTCTTTTAAAAATAATGTGGTTTTTTTCCCCCCTTTCCATCTTTCTGACATTTTACTCCTTTATTTTAGGACAGTTCTGTTCTATAATTTACTTCTTTGTAAAGAAAACAAAAAAAGAACTACATCTATTTGTGCCAAATTCTTAATCCCAGATAAGCTTTGACAGATGGAATAAAATACTCAAACAGTCAATGTACTAGCTTTGCTATTATATTAGCCATTCCACCCCCACATACCCTTTTCACTTAACTGCTGGAAAAAGTGGATCCCACTCGATGAAAATGAACTGAAAATCTGGATGTCACCTCAGAAAAATAGGTTTAATTTTGAAATTTTTAGTCATATTTCAAGGAACAACAATTATACTAATATTTCAGCTTAACATTTTTCACTATATCTATAATTCTATATAATAAAACTCTAATCTGCAAATCAACCAAACGGTGGAATGACCAGTCGCTATGATGCACGCTGACCACCAGGGGGAGCACCGCTCAGCCAGAAGTCAAGCTCACAACTGGCAAGTACAGTGGCGGTGGTGGGAGCCGCTCCCGCCTCCACGGCAGCGCTAAGGACCCCCTCGGGGGATGTCCACTGAGGGTTCCTGGACTGCGAGAGGGGCCCCTCCCCGTCCCCAGTGTACGAATGTTGTGTGCACCGGGCTCTAGTCATGTGATAAAAGTTCCCAGTACTCCCCAAGAAAAACACTCAGAAAAATGTTCCACTGGAACACTGCTTTTATTGTCTCTTTGGGAAAAAGTAGAAAAGTAAATACACTACTTTGCATTCTGTTACCTAGTTTGCAGACAACTTTACTGACTAAAATAAACAATAAAGCAATGTTTATTTTTCTAGTAATAAAATCACTAAAAGCCATCAGAGTAAGATATTCTTTGCTTCCTTCTACCCCCCACAAGGAAATCTCTGCATGTCATCAATTGACTAGATATTTAAAAAATCAGGACAAATTAAAAAGAAAATCATACACTAGAACTATTATTTTACTTTTTTCACAAAATCCCAGGAAAAATTAATTTTACTAAAGGAAAAAGCAGTAGAGCCAAAATTCTTACAAATTTTGGAAAGCTCATAAAAGAGAAAGGACGTCTAATTGTTCCATTGACATTCTTCTAATACTTAAAAGTGGAAACAGTGGGAAATAAAGCAATTTCTATGTATTAATAGACCACTAGCCTATAAATGAGATAGGAAGATAAAAAATAACACAGTTAATTAATCTTTACACCCTTTATCTAATAAACTTTTAATCTCGCAAACAAATATTTGTACTCTGTAGGATAAAACGGCAGCAATTTTCTTTTATATTCAGTTGCTTTGCGCCTTGTTCTACAGAAAAACTGTAAAGATGTCTTGTTCACTGAAAGACACCAAAACAGCCCTGGCCAGTGTTACTAAGTGATTAGAGTGCTGGCCTGTGCACCAAAGAAGGGTCGAGGATTTGATTCCAGGTCAAGGGCTGCAGGTTTGATCCCCAGCCCCAGATGGGTATGTGCAGAGGCAACCAATCCATGCGTCTCTTTCACATTGATGCTTCTCTTTCTCTATCTCCTCCTACCTTTCTCCCTTCCACTCTCTCTAAAAAAAATTAATGAAAAAATATATTCTGGGGTGAGGATTTAAAAAAAGGGAGGGAAAGAAAAAAAAAAAGGTACCAAACCAAAAAGAATTTATAATTCTTTAACACAAAATAACTAAACATAAATTTTAAATACATAAAAAGCAAGAACACTGAAAAAAAATCATTTACTATTCCTTGTTCAATTACATGATATAGTTCAAATATTTTGGTTTCTCTAAGTCTCAAAAGAGATGTATTACAAAACTCCAAATACGATCAGATCTGGATGCCTATGATGGATCACACTATAACACAGATAGATTTTAAATTTTGTTTTTGTTCATTACTTAACCACTTAAATAACAAGTGGTTGTTAAATACTTTTTTCCCCCAGGTACTGGGCCAGATCACGGGATGCAAGGATAAATAATACAATAACAACTTTTAGAAAGCTCATAGTCTAGTACTCTTCATATTGTTATTTTTTTATCCTCTTAGTCACCATACATATCCATGCCTCAATCCATGCTTAATCATACACTGGAACAGATCACTCCATTTCTGTCAATCTAAATCATATTTATAATTCAAGTTCTACATCTTCTATCAATACTTATAATAATTTCAGGCAGTGTTTGAACCCTAAGATATTAAGATTTGAAAAAAACTTATAGACAAACCTCTATTTCCTTTAAACTCTCAGCAGGACACTAGGCACATAACAGATTCTTAAAAAATTAAAAGTTTAAAATTTCGATTCATGTAAAATAAAGACCAAATACTTAAAAGTTGCTATCTATTTCTTTCATAAAAATTTATCCTCTGTGATAATGTTTTGACATGACAACTTGACTAGGCTAACGGGCTCCAGTTACTTGATCAAGCACTAATTTAGATGCTACTGTGAAGATATTTTCAAGATGTAGGTAAAGGTCCCAATCAGTTGACATCCAGTAAAGAAGTATTCTGGACTAGAGGCCCAGTGCACGAAATTCGTCCACTGTGGAGGGGGGCCCTCAGCATGGCCTGCACCCTCACGCAGTCTGAAACCCCTTGGGGGATGTCCACCTGCTGGCTTAGGCCCGCTCCCCCTGGGGATCAGGCCTAAGCCAGCAGTCAGACATCCCTCTCGCAGTCCAGGGCTCTTGCTCCTCACCACCTGCCTGCAGCAGAAGTGGGAGAGGCTCCCGCCACTGCCGCGCTGCGCTTGCCAGTCGGGAGCCCAGCTTCTGGCTGAGCGGCCCTCCCAGTGGGAGTGCACTGACCACCAGGGGGCAGCTCCTGTGTTGAGAATCTGCCCCCTGGTGGTCAGTGCACATCATAGCGACTGATGGTTCCACCGTTCAATTTGCATATTAGGGTTTTATTATCAATACATATAAAAGCCTAAGTGACCGAAAGACTGGTCGACCGATCGCTATGATGCACACTGACCACCAGGGGGCAGATGCTGAATGCAGGAGCTGCCCCATGGTGGTCAGTGTGCTCTCTCGGCCCCTCCCCCCAGCCAACCTCCTGTGGCCCCAATCGGCCCTAATTGCCAGCCAGGCCGAGGGACACCACAGTGCACGAATTCGTGCACTGGGCCTCTAGTATAGAATAATTGGGGAGGGCCACACTGAATCAGTTGGAAGGCCTTAAAACCATAGCTGAGGGTTCCTTCCCTGACCGAATAAATTCTATCTGTAGGAGATAGCTTTGGCCCATGCCTGTGGAGTTCGAGCCTGCTGGTGAGCTTCCCTTTCTGGTTTCATGCCCTCTGGTTTTTGGACTGCTTAGCCATTTTCCACAATGATGTAGGCCAATTCCTTGAAATCTCAATCTCTCTCTTAAACTCCTTCTTAATATCTCTCTCTGTCTCTGTCTCTATCTCACTTATTGGTCTGCTTTTCTAGTTGAACCTAGACCAACACAATCTCATTATTTTAATTATATAATTACTAGAGGCCCGGTGCACAAAAATTTGTGCACTCAGGGGGAGGGGAGGTCCCTCAGCCTGGCCTGTGCCCTCTCGCAGTCTGGGACCCCTCGGAGATGATGACCTGCTGGCTTAGGCCTGCTCCCGGGTGGCAGAGGGCAGGCCCAATCCCTAGGTGCAGCCCCTGGTCAGGCTCAGAGCAGGGCCGATTGGGGAGTTGGGGTGCCGCCCACTGTCATGCACAGAGCAGGGCGGATCGGGAGACTGCAATGCCACCCCTAGTCACGCTCAGGGTAGGGCCAATTGGGGGGTTGGGGAACCGCCCCGTCACACTCAAGGCAGGGTCGATAGGGAGGTTGCGGCACCATCCCCTGTCATGCACAGAGCAGGGCCGATCAGGGGGTTGGGGCGCTGCTCCCTGTCACGCACAGAGCAGGGCCGATCAGGGGGTGGGGAGCTCCCCCCTGTCACTCACAGAGTAGGGCCGATAGGGAAGTTGGGGCACCGTCCCCTGTCACACACAGAGCAGGGTGGATCAGGGGGTTGGGGCACCACCCTCTATCACCCACAGAGCAGGGCCCATCAAGGGGTTTGGTCGCTGCCCCTGATCGCTGTCACACTAATCCCGGTGCTGGGAGGCCTTGCAGCTCTGCTGATCCCGGTGCTGGGAGGCCTCACTGCTCCGCTGATTCCGGTGCTGGGAGGCATATTACCCTTTTACTATATAGGATAGAGGCCTGGTGCACGGGTGGGGGCCGGCTGGTTTGCCCTGAAGGGTGTCCTGGATCAGGGTGGGGGTCCCCACTGGGGTGCCTGGCCAGCCTGGATGAGAGGATGATGGCTGTTTGCAGCTGGTCACACACCCTTCAGGGTGGGGGTCCCCACTGGGGTGCCTGGCCAGTCTGGGTGAGGGGCTGAGGGCTGTTTTCAGGCTGGCGGGTGACTGAAGCTCCCAACCTGTTCTTTTTCTTTTTTTTTTTTAATTCTGGGCCAGCTTTAGCTCTGAGGCATCGGCTCCTGAAAGCAGGTATCTGGGTTGTTTGGGTTCTATAATTGTAACACTGTTGCGGTCCTGCTCACTCCAGCTCTGAGATCCCGGCTGGCTGAAAGCAGGGATCTGCGTTTGTTCTATAATTGAAACAATGTTGCGGTCCTGCTGGCTGAAGCCTGGCTGGCTGAAAGCAGGCTTCTGGGGTTTTGTTTAGCTTCTATATTTGTAACAATGTTTCTTAAACTGCAAGCTCAGAGGCCGGCAGCGGCAGGTGGGGAACGTCACTGGCTTCCTCTGTCACTGAAGCAAGCAAGCCTCCTGTTTGCTTCAAGCTGACTGGCTGCCGGCCGCCATCTTGGTTGGCAGTTAATTTGCATATTGCCCTGATTAGCCAATTGGAAGGGTAGCGGAGGTATGGCTAATTACCATGTTTCTCTATTATTAGGTAGGAGGATTATACCAATACATTTTCAATGAATGTGTGCCTCTGCTTTATAATTAGACAAATGGACATTTTATCAATTATAGAAGTTAGTATATATTATTGTATGTGAGTATATAAAGTAAAGTGTATACACAAGTTTGAATTGGGGTGAATGTGATATCAGGTATAAACCTGAGTAGGGATTTTAACAACTCTTGGCTTAAACTTCAGCTTTCAATTAAAGTGGCCTAGTTCTAGAAAAAAACTGAAGAGGAGTTCTAAACAGTCTGTCAACATATACTTTGTTTTCTTGGTTAAAAGAGCACTCACTAGGCATTGGGGCATATCACAAGGAAAAAGAGGACATGGTTTTATGCAAAAGTTGCTTAATGTTCTGAGGCAAGGCAAAAGGCTGAGAAAGTATATAGAGAAGGTGGTGACATGTCATATTTATCATATGCCAGACATTACACATATGCTGCTCATTTAGCCTCCTAATAAGATGAAGTAAACATTATTATTATTCCTATTTCCAGATAGGAAAAATGAGACATAGAGTTGTCCAAGGTCACATAGATAATAGATGACAGAATCAGAATTTGAACACAAGCTTATCTAACTGTAAAGCCCCCAACTTTTTCTTCTGCACTATAGATTTATAGAAGAAAATGATTCCTTAAAAGTACAGTGAATCATGTACTGATCACTTACCATGTATTAGAAAATGATATTAAGGTCTATGTTAGATCATTATATTTTTACATTTGCTATGTGTTAGACCACTAAATTAAGCACATTCATTCCTTCATTCATTCTTCAATCCTCACTGGAGTTCATGTTCACTAATTCCAGAGAGAGGGGAAAGGAAAGAGGGAGAAAGAGAAACATCAATGTGAGAGAGAAACATTGATTCATTGTCTCCTGTACGCACCCTGACTGGGGATCAAACCCACAACCTAGGCATGTGCCTGACTGATAATCAAACCCACAACCAGTGAGCCATCTGGCCAGGGCTATTTAATATCTTTTACTGACTTTTTACAACCCTTCAAGGTAAGTACTATCATTAATTCCCATTTCATAGATGAGGGAACTAAGTCAGGAAATTGATACAGTAATAGGATATTAGTCAAAGCTTAAGAATCACCTGAATTCAGCACCCTGCTATCTGGAGTAGTTTGTAGACAATCTACCCTCTTCTGAAGGGATGTTTAAGTAAATATACAAATAGAATAGATGCTAATTTAATAGTCAGCATGAACATAATAAAGAATGTTTGATAGAAATTATTACTGGAAGGATAGAAGATCTGATTTCAGAAAAGCATTAGAAAACAAAAACCCAAAGCTTCCTCAATGAAAATCAGTAAGTGAGGAAATGGGAAGCTTTCATATATACTTTGGCTTATAAAATCTATATATAAATTAGAGCAAATGTAGTTAATGAAACAATTTTACAATTGTCTCTTCTCTCCACCACACACACACCCTGCCAAGTTCAAGTGGTTAGAATGAATAAGGAGATTATCAGTCTTGAATCAATATATAAGAAAAAGTTTAAGCCCTTTAAAGTACATAACATCCATTTTAGCATTCACTTGACAGAATCTACTCCAAAATTTACTGGATTTTGGCTAACCTACTATTTAAATGTAATAAAAAATACGTTTAAGCTGTATGCTTCAATTAATTCAAAATTGCTATCAAAGTAACAAATCAAAACACTATATATATATTCATTTATGTATTTATATTTAAATCACCCTTTTTTAAAAAAAGGTAGAAGTTTTAAAAATGACAGAAGTTCAATGAGTGAATTGCAATTCCTTAGAGAGGCGAGCAGTTATAACTCTTTCATTTATACTTGACATTTTCCATTACCCTTTCTTAGAATTCGCAGTAAACAATTACTTGCACTTACTTTATGATTTAGGTAAGGCTCAAAAGCCACTTCCTCTAAATAAGGAAACCAAGGTTAAGAGAGGTTAAATGCTTCAGAGCAGAGCAGAGGTGGAACTAGCTATACAACTGTGGGGTTCTCAGGAAATGATTTACTCTTTCCTTCAAGCAGGTGTAAACATACGAAGACACATGATATTATAGACATTCCAAGTAGCTTCTTTTACATTTCAACCACTTTCTTTTACACAAAGGCATCTAAAAAGTATAGTATAAACATAAATAAATGTATAAAAGAATGGTATGAAAAGATGTTATAAGTAAATATAAGAATTATCAATATTATCAGCAGCACTTTGTTTTACTTTATTAAATAAAAATTATATAATTGCCATTTAGTTGTCACTTTGAAAACTCTTAATTCGAGAAATGAATAATAAAATGTAAGGTGTTAATAGAGAAATTAATTATAGATACATTAATAATATTCACACTTGTGATTAACTTGTTAATCACTAATTACTCAAGGTGTGGCAAGCTAAGGGCAGCTGATTTTAACAAAAGGTCTTTCAACAGAGGTTGTGCACAACATCCTTAAGTTTCCTGTCAGAATAGGGAGAAAACATTTTTTGGAAAAATTTATGGGTAAGTGTGTAAAAACTAAATGCTCATCTAATGAATTAATTCTTTAGGAGAATATTGAACAAACTATTTACAACCCATTGTTTGCATTTATTTTTTTTAATTTATTATTATAAGATTTAAAAATAAATTCTACTAGGATGTTTATTCTCAATGTCTTCTTATACTTCTTTTCTAACCTATATCTTTAATCTTCTTTATGTGCCACTATAATCAGATGTTGTGAAAACTATTATACTGTCACAAGAAATGGATTTCGTGATTTCTGGTGGGAAATAAACCAGTCAGACAAATGAACCATTACAAGAAAAAAAAATCATATTTTTTATGAAAAGTGATGGATCTAGATACTAATGACCATCACCCCTGAACTCACTGCTGGATGCTGAAGAAAAAGGATCTAAAAACCCTTAATTCTCTATTTAAATGGAATGGCTTCTTTTAGAGACCAAACCTCCTTTTTTTCATATTATAAATCATATGTTTATAGTACAGCCATAGGAGAGCTGTTGTCAGATGGAGAAGCTGCTTAGAGTATATTTCCTCCATCCCTTGCTACTTGTTTTAATAAACACTTCAAAATACCCCAGAAACTGAGAACCATTTCTTTTTTAACATGGAAGGCTAGAGAATAACTTAAAGATTTTACTCTTTCAAGGTTGATATCAGCTGTTTGATCGGGATCAAACAGAAGATGAACAAGGCTACTAACTCCCAAGTACGCGATTATCACAAAACAGACAAATATGCCCATTAAAATTACAAAACCTCAGGCCAGGATTTATCCTCAGGAAAGAGACCTTTCTTCCTCCTCTTTCATTAAAGGTCCACCACTTTCTACCTAATTAATGCTTCAACTTGGCTACATGAAGTGTATGGAATAGTGTAGGAAATTAAACAGCATTTGTACAAAGGGCTAATTTCTGTGGGTAAATATGTCTTAAGCTCTAAATAACTAAATTATAAATAAACTTTGGGCATATTGCTCATTTTGTTCACACTGGATGGACTGGCAAAGGACTGATGAAGTGCCAAAAAAATGATCATATTAATAGATAGTAAGTTGTATATGCCTGAAATGGAGAGGCAAGTGATAGGTGATCTATAACATTCTGATATAGATTCTTCCTCATTGGATTGCCATTTGAGTTTCATCCTAAATAGTGTAATGTATTTAACCAATAGGGACTACAGTGGAATGAATAAACTAACAAAACCAGTGTTTGATGAAAATAATAAGTAAAACAGCAATAATAATACTTTCACATTATATACATTTCTTCAAGGTGTCCCTCTATAAATCTGCATTTAATACTACAAATAAATATATCAATTTCTTGGATACTTTGTTCTTAGGTGTGCAAAGTGGTCTATAAAGTCTAAAAGTTCTATAGCACCATCTGATTGTTTAAATAACAGCTTTATTGAGATTGAATTCACACACCATACAGTGCACACATTTAAAGTGCACGTCAGTGGTTTTTAGTACCGTATATTCAAAGATATGCAATCATCACCATCATCAATATCATAATACTTTCCTAACTCCCCACAGAAACCTTGTACCCATCAGTACTTCCCGCCCCTCGCAAAAAAAGAAACATTTCAGCCTTAGGCAACTACCACTGTAACTTCTGTCTCTGTGTATTAATTATTCTGGACTTTTCACATAAATGGTATTAGACAATATGTCACCCTTTGTAAATGGCTTCATTTGTTTATCATAATGTTTTCGAGGTTTATCCATTTGTAACATGTGTCAGTACTCCATCCTCTTTATTGCTGAATAACACTCATTGTTTTGATATAAGCTTTATTTATCCATTTATCAGTTGACAGCCATTTTAGTTGTTTCTACATTTTCGCTATTATGAATAAGAGCTGTTATGAGCATTCATATACAAATGTTTGTATAGACACAGGCTTTCATTTCATATATATATATATATATATATATATATATATATATATATATATATATATATATATACACACACATACATACCCAGGAGTGAAACTGCTGGGTCATATGGTAATTGTGCTCAGCCTTTTGAGTAGCTGCTAACATTCCCATCAGCATGCATGTGGGTTTTACTTTATCCACATCCTTGTCAATACTTGTTATCTCTCTTTTGATTATAGCCATCCTAGTGAGTGTGAAGTTGAATTTCATTGTGGTTTTGATTTGCATTTCTCTGATGGCTAATGATGTTGAGCATTTTTTTCAAGTGCTTATTAACACCTCTGATTTGTGTATATGTGTATGTAAGCATTTTCAGAAAGTGGATATAAGGTCATGAGTTTTAAAGCTATAAGATTAACTGTGATGAAATTACTGTTAAGTTGTTAACTTTGACATCTTAGCTGAGGAAAACCTCACAATGCTAAGCACTTATCACTCTAATTTATATTGGAATAGATCTTATTCTTCCTAGAAGATTGGCATTTCCATAAAGACAGCACCCATGTTTTCTTTAGATATGTACCTGTCACATTAATTAATAGGATACACACATTAGGCACGCTAAATGAATGACAGTTAAATTAATAAATTTAACATCTGATATCATATTACCTTCACACATCTCCACTCAGATAGATTGGACAGACTGTATTCAACCTTCTTTTGAAAAATGATGATCACATACAACTATGCTTTGAATTAGTAAAACCATTTAAAACTCCAGGTTTCCTTAATTCTAAATTTAGTAATCAGTATGCCTTTGCTTAGGATAGATATTTTTAAAGTTCGGATGATCTAAGTTTTAAAATATTCCTATCTATAATAATGCAATGTCTTTGCTTTGGTATATGAACATGAACAGGTAGTTCAATTATGTTAAACAAAGTGAACATGAAACTAGATATCCTATCATTAGGATATAGTAAAGCTTAATTAATTTCCTCATTAATTGTGAAGTATGTGGTTAATGAAGTTTTTATTTCTCTTAAATATAAGAGACAAACTGGAGAATGAATGTTTACTGGATGAACCCATAATGAGGGCCTGAGTTCCAGTCCCAAATCTATTACTTGAGTTAGGTGACATTTAGCAAATTATTTAACCTCTTTGAGCTTTAGTTTCCGCATTTTTTAAAAGTATATTTTATTGCTTTTTACAGACAGAAAGGGAGAAGGATAGAGAGTTAGAAACATCGATGAGAGAGAAGCATCGATCAGCTGCCTCCTGCACATCGCCCACTGGGGATGTGCCCGCAACCAAGGTACATGCCCCTGACCAGAACTAAACCTGGGACCCTTCAGTCCCCAGGCCGACGCTCTATCCAGGGAGCCAAACCGGCTAGGGCAGTTTCTGCATTTTTCAACATGATTGGATAACAAAATTTAACTCAAAGGCATACTGATGGGACTAAATATGCAATGTATTAGCAAGCATTAAAATTTTATTACTCAAGGAAACATTGTTAACACATTGCGGACCAGTAGTTTTATTGCTAGCACTTTACCCAGTGACCAGATAAGTGACTGGCCACAAGCCTTAGAACAGAAAACACAAGAATTCTCGTGATCCGCCCACAATGTGTATGTCCAATGTGCATCAATTTTCAAATAAAAAAATTCTTTAACCTATACCAAGCTACTAGGATTAATCTTAATTTCTTTCTTTTTTTTTTTTTAAATGATACCAATTTTTTTTCTTTTTTTCTTTTTTTAAATATATTTTATTGATCTTTTACAGAGAGGAAGGGAGATAGACAGAGAGTTAGAAACATCGATGAGAGAGAAACATCGATCAGCTGCCTCCTGCACATCCCCCACTGGGGACATGCCCGCAACCAAGGTACATGCCCTTGACCGGAATCGAACCCGGGACCCCCCCCAGTCCGCAGACCGACGCTCTATCCACTGAGCCAAACCGGCCTTGGCAATCTTAATTTCTTAGCTTGGTGGGGAACTAGGTGAAAGAGATGGGAAAAAGATGATGTGTATCTTCTGAATTACATATTATCTATCTATCTATCTATCTATCTATCTATCTATCTATCTATATAAAACCCTAATATGCAAATAGACCGAACAGCGGAACAACCGAACAACCGGTCACTATGACGTGCACTGACCACCAGGGGGCGTGCGTGGAACATGGCAGGCATCAGCAGCAGGCGGCAGAGCGTGGAACATGACAGGCTAGGCAGCGGTCGGATGGTGGAGCAGGTGAGTGGAGGCGCCAGAAGCTGTCATTGGGGCGAGCCTCTGGTGGTTACTGAAAATTCTTTGCTCCCACATGCTGCGGTCCCACCTGATGCTCGCACCTGCTGCCAGTACCAGCCCTACTCACACCCGCTGCCAGTGCTGGAGCTACCGCTTGCACCTGCTGCCAGTGCCGGAGCTGCTGCTCACACCCACTGCCAGCACCTGGTGCTGGTCCCAATTGCTCGGTACTGTCAGTGGGTGCAAGCGGTGGCTGCTGGCCCTGGTTGCCCCTGAGGGCTTCTCCACCTCACCCTGCTCCTGAGGGGCAATCGTGGCAGCAGCCACCACTTGCACCTGCTGCTAGCGCTGGCCCTAATTGCTCTGCGCTGTCAGTGTGTGGGAGCAGTAATGGCAGGAGCGATGCTGCCAGCAGACAGGGGACCAGGGGCTGCGGTAGGAGGGGCCAGGTGGGGGCACGGAGGATAGGCCGAGACCCACCCCTGTGCCAACTGCAGCCTCGTGGCCCACAGTTATTTTCAAGGTGCACGAACTCATGCACTGGGCCCCTAGTTTGTACATATTATTATATTCAAAATAAGTCTACAAAAAAGCCCAAATAACTTTGATATTTGACTATTAAAAGAAATATATGTTATGATAAAATTATTTTTATATTATAAGTGGACAGAAGAGTTTATATGACCTAATAACATAAAAGTATTAATACCAAATATATATGCTTACATGAAAGCAAATGTGTTATTTCAATTTCGACATTAATTGGAACATTAAACAAACATAAAATGGTTTAACATTAGTGATTTAATTTTATGTGATGTCCCTATTATGTTTATTTGACTCAGTGTCTATCACACATTTTATAAATATGAAACCCTTATTTGCTGACTTAAGTAAACATTTTCAATATTAAGGCGAACTTTCTTTTGGAAGCCAAGACAGATTATAATCCATTAATATATCTTTCAACAAAAAGAATGAAATCTTCCATTGGTTAGGCTGATAAACTCTTTCGTGTCAAAACTAAGCCTCTTTATCATGATAACCCAGAATAATGGTCGGCTGCTCTAGGCATTTTATCTACTTTACAGATGAAAAATCAGCTCTACTTTCATGGAATTAGATTAATGCCATAACAGGAAATACTTCTGGGGCTGAACTTGCTTCATGCCTTCAAAGCTGCCTGTAAATTTAAAGTACTTCCTGAACTCAAAAGATAAGACAGGAGAAGTAAAAAGGAAAAACAGTACAGTGACCCCTTTACTGAAGGAAAATATTGCTTCCTGAAAAAGCTGTTGAAAGCTACTTGGTAAGGGCATTATGCTCTAGAAAGCCTACGGCAAGTCTGTTTTAGTTGAACATGGGGATTTTGTTCATATATCAGACAGTTACTATAAATCTGTTCTTTCTATAATCCCTTTTGATACACTTTCTTTAAGTCATTTTGGTGAAAGCTAAAGTAATAACTTTCTCAGCTTTTAGTACATACAAATTGCTCATTATTTTACATATAACATTTTATAAAGGATTACAGTTTAACACATTTGGAAAAATGCTGACCCCAAGGTCTAGAATTAAATTTTGGTTCAGAATGTGTACCAAGGCAGCAAATCCAGTTTACATCCAATTGGGTTGTCACACATAACATTCCCCACCCCCAACTTTTTTTTAAATGAGGCAATATTTGCAATATATAAAAGTTTTTCAAAAGGTGATCATGATATGAAGATGACAATTTTTATACAGGAGACACATAATGAGGGGCAAAAGAAAGCACACTGGCTATAGATTTGCATTTGAACATGTTCACATGAAATTGAAGATAAAGCCAATAAAATATAATCATTATATGATCTAAAAGAGAAAGGAGAAATGAGGAAATAGGCCCACTAAGAACACAACAAAGAAAATCAAGGGAAATACAACATCTATCAATTTATATATACTTGGCTATTTACAATGTGATTAGCACTGTGGAAGATACAAAAAAAGAAGTAGATTCTACAGATGCATAACTGAGCATTCATTAAATACTAGGCACTATGCTAATTGCTAGAGATAATATGGTTTTAAGACAGGCAAGGACTTTCTCATCTAGCTAGCATTCTAGGAGGAATTAGAAAAGATAATTAAGGCAACAAGCTTGATCATATGACAGCTTGGGAGTGGGCTAAAGGTATACAATGAGACTAGCTCATGGAAAAGCAAGAGAAGCTATTTTAGATAGGTGACCAGAAAGTCTTACTTGAAGTTTGGACTTTATTCTAGGAGCAACTGGCAGTTTTGCAAGGAATTTAAACACCAAAGTACTGTATGCCGACTTGCATTTTAAAAAGGTCACTCCTGAGAGGAGGGTCAAGATGGCAGCGTATGTAAATGCCACACTCACCTCCTCCCACAACCACCTCAAAATTATAACTAAACTACATTCAGAATAACCAGCATTCAGAACCACCTGTAATCTGGCTGAATGGAAATCCTACTAGAGCAGTGGTTGGCAAACCGCGGCTCACGAGTCACATGCAGCTCTTTGGCCCCTTGAGTGTGGTTCTTCCACAAAATACTGGCTCTTCCACAAAATACCGACTTCTGCACGAAGGGCCACGAAGTTTCAATCGCACTGTACGTGCACGCCCACACGTGGTATTTTGTGGAAGAGCCACACTCAATGGGCCAAAGAGCGGCATGTGGCTCGCGAGCTGCAGTTTGCCGACCACGGTAATAGAGAATTAAAGAAGAAAGCACACTGAAACTGGTAGGAGGGGTGAAGACTCGGTTGTAACCGGGAGGGATATCTTGGCTGCAGAGGTCCCCCTGAGAAGGGGTCGCAGCCCCACACCAGACCCCTCAGCCCAGGGTCCCAGTGCTAGCAAGAGAAGTCCCCATAACTTTGGGCTGTAAAAACCAGTGGGGATAGTGGCTGAGTGACAAGGAGGCTTTTGGAATCCCAGGCAGTTCCTCTTATAGGGCCCATGCATAGACTTACACAGACGCATTCCCTCTGAGCTGTAGCACTGGGGCAGCAGCTTGAAAGGATCCAGGGACACAAAGGGAGGAACTGAATTATCTGGCATCAGAGCAAGAACTGGGGGGAAGCTGTCTCGCAGGCAAAAGCCTTGGCCGAGATCACTGTTCCTTTACTGAGACCTCCCCAAAAAGCCCACAGGTAGGCACCATATCTGAGTCTCAATCAACCTGGTCCACACAGTTCATCCTGCCCTGGTGATTCCCTGAGACCCCACCCCACCTGATTTGCAGCCCCACCCAAGCTGTTTCCAGTTGTTTTTCCATATGAATGGCCTGTCCTGGCTCTGGCTCCAGACTTTCCTAAAATCTCTCAAACAAGCAATAACTGGCCTCAGCATGGCCCATACTACTTGATAAATGGCTCCAGGTATGGTAGCAGCAGCAGCCTACCTTGGTTAACAGCTGGGCCTCTCCTGGGCACCTCTAAACACAATACAAGTAGCCGCCATCTATAAATTACTCTGTAGCCAGGCAGGGCACAGGCAGTAGCTGACTTTGCACCTCCTGGGAAGCCACAGACTTAGTGCACCTGGCAGTCAGCTTCAGACCACGCCAGTTTACAACCTGACCACTGCCACACTCAAGGGGCATACTTGGTGAGCACCAAAGTCCCACTGAAGCAAGTCCTGCTCTATAGGGACATGTCCTGCACAGCATCTGTTCCACTGTAGTCTGGTCTTCACAGTTGATTGGCCTGGGACCATGGTCGGCAAACTGCGGCTCGCGAGCCACATGCGGCTCTTTGGTCCCTTGAGTGTGGCTCTTCCTAAGCCTTAGGAGTACCCTAATTAAGTTAATAACAATGTACCTACCTATATAGTTTAAGTTTAAAAAATTTGGCTCTCAAAAGAAATTTCAATCATCGTACTGTTGATATTTGGCTCTGCTGACTAATGAGTTTGCTGACCACTGCCCTGGGAGAATCAATCTCTCCCAGTGATGGCAAGAGCAATCAAGGCTCAACTAACAATAGGGCAATAAACACAGCCCACACAGGGGGCACACCTAGAGTGCCTAGTTTAGGTGACTGGGGAGGCTGAGCCACTGGACCCTACAGAAAGGCCTACTACACAGGGCCATTCTACCAATTCCAGGAGACATAGCAGCTCTACCTAAAACAGAGAAATAAACACAGGGAAGCAGCCAAATTGCAGAGATAAAGAAACAGGTCTCAAATGAAAGAAAAGAAGAAATCTCCAGAAAAATAATAAAATGAAATGTAAGCAAGCAAACTACCAAATACAGAGCTCAAAACAATGGTTATAAAGATGCTCAAGAAACTTAATGAGAACTTCCAGAAACTTAGTGAAAACTTCAAGGAACATATTGAGAACTTCAAGGAACTTAGTGAGAATACCAACATAAAAAAGGACCAGTCAGGAATGAAGGATACATTAACTGAAATGAAGAACTTACAGAGAATCAACAGTACACAATACTGAGAATCAAATTAGCAATTTGTAATATGAGGAAGCAAAAAACACCCAATCAGAACAGCAAAAAGAAAAATAAGACAAAAAAATATGAAGACAGTGAAAGGAGCCTCTGGGACAACTTCAAGAGTACCAACATTCACATCATGATGGTGCCTGAAGAAGAGGGATCAAGAAATTGAAAACCTATTTGAAAAAAATGATAGAAAGCTTCTCATACTTGATGAAAGAAATAGACATACAAGTTCAGGAAGTACAGAGAATCCCAAACAAAATGAACTCAAAGAGGACCACACCAAGACATATCATAATTAAAATGCCAAATGTTAAAGACAGAAATAATAATAAAAGCATCAAGAGAAAAGCAATTAGTTACTTACAAGGGAGTGCCCATACCACTGTCAGCTGATTTCTCAATAGAAACTTTGCAGGCCAGAAGGAAGTGGCAAGAAATATTCAAAGTGACAACAAGCAGGTACCTACAACTAAGATTACTCTACCCAGCAGAACTATCATTTACAATTGAAGGTCAGATGAAGAGCTTTCCAGAGAAGAAAAAGCTAAAGGAGTTCAACACTACCAAACCAGTATTACATGAAATATTAAAGGGCCTTCTTTAAGAAGAAGAAAAAAGATAAAAATATAGACAATAAAATGACAATAAATACTATCTATCAACAATTGAATCTAAAAATAAAAATAAACAAGGAATCTAATGAACAAAATGAACTGATGAATGAAACAGAACCAGAGGCATGGAAACATGGAATAGGCTGATGAATTTCACAGGGAACTGGGGAGGAGGGAACCCTAAGAGATTAATCAAAGAACTTATATGCATCTATATATACCCATGGACACAGACAATAGGGTGGTGAAGGCCAGGGATGGGGCGGGATCTGGGTGGATGGGGGCTAAAGGTGCTCAACAATAAATATTTTTTAAAAAGAAAATAAAAAGGTCAGCCCTGCCCTAGCTGGTGTGTCTCAATGCTTAGAGCAGGGGTCCTCAAACTACGGCCCGCAGGCCACTTGCGGCCCGCCGAAAACATTTGTTTTTCTACTTCAAAATAAGATATGTGCAGAGTGCATAGGAATTTGTTCATAGTTTTTTTTTAAACTATAATCCGGCCCTCCAACGGTCTGAGGGACAGTGAACTGGCCCCCTGTTTAAAAAGTTTGAGGACCCCTGGCTTAGAGTGTCAGCCTGCACACTGGAGGTCCATGTGTTCAATTCCCAGTCAAGGGCACGTATCTGGGTTGCAGGTCTAATCCTTGCCCCCAGTTGGGGCATGTGTGGGAGGCAACTAATCAATGTGTCTCTGTCACATTGATGTTTCTCTCTCAATCTTTCTCTCTCCTCTGTCTCTCTCCTCCTCCCCTCACCCTTCCACTCTCTCTCAAATGAAAAAAATATCCTCACTCCTCAGGTGAGAATTAAAGAAAAAAAAAAAGGTCACTATGGTTATTCTGGTGAGAATGGCTTGGGAAGAGTTAAAAAGTAAAAGTAAGGAGACAAGTTATTGCAGTAGGCCAGGAGTAAATAAATAATGTCTTAACATAAGGCCTTGCCAGTATGACTTAGTTGGTTGGAGCATTGTCCTGTGCACTAAAGGATCGTGGGTTTGATTCCTAGTCACCAGTTTGCGGGTTTGATTTCTGGTCTGAGTGCATGCAGGAGGGAACAGATCAATGTTTCTCTCTCACATCAATATTTCTCTCTCTTCCTCTCTTTCTCTAAAATATATGGAAACATAGCCTCGATGAGGATTAAGATAACAATCTATCTATATAAAAACCTAAGTGACCAAATGACCGATCACTATGACACGCACTGACCGCCAGGGGGCAGGCATTCAATGCAGGAGCTGCCCCCTAGTGGTCAGTGCGCTCCCACAGCGGGAGCACCGCTCAGCTGACCAAGGGGTGGCAGATGCCGAGCTCACAGCTGGCAAGCGCAGCTGCGGCAGCACTAAGCAGTGGAGGCAGGCACAATGGGCCCGGATGAGTGGAAGTGGCGAGAGCACAGGCTCCCCCTGGCTGCCTGCCACTTCGCACACTACTATATCCCTCAGGGGATGTCGGACTGCTGGTTTCGGCTGATCTGAGGGGTCCCGGATTGCGAGAGGGTGCAAGCCAGCTAATGGACCCCATTGGTGCACAAATCCGTACACTGGGCCTTCTAATACTAATAATAATAATAGTCTTAAGTAGAATTGTAATTGCTTATAAATTAAGAATAAATGGATTCCAGATATACTGTAAAGCTAGAGACTTCCTGAAGGAAAAGGAATAATCAAGGATGACTCCTAGAATTTGGCCAGAGATTCCTGAGCCAAACCCTACAGCGATGCCATATACACAGATGTGTTAGACATGAGGGAGAAGTAGGGTCGACAATGTACATCAAGACATCTGTGTGGATATAATCAAGTAACCAGTTGAACATTACATTTGAAGATCAGAAAAGATGTGTATTATAAAAGTACATTTGGAAATCATCACCCTGTGAATAATTTTTATAGCCACGATTATGGCTAAGATCAACTATGACAATAATGAATGAATAAGTGAGAAAATCCAGAATGTATCAAACTTTTAAATTTATTGGTCCATATTTCTTCCTAGAATTATTTACTGAGTAAACATTTTTTTTCATTTCTAATAATGCTAGTATGTCTTTTCTTTTTTTATTTGATGAATCTTACAAGCACTTAGTTTATTTCCTTAATCTTTTTAAAAAGCAAAGTTTTAGATTTCAATCTCTCATTTTCTATTTCATTAGTTTCTGTACTTATCTTTATCATTTCTCTTCTTTCATTTGATTCTTAATGGATGCTTTAAGATTTTCTATATTCAAAATTTTAACTGCAAATATACTGTTTTGGTCCAGTTAGGCTGCTATAACAAAAATACCATAGACTGGGTGGTTTGTAAACAACAGGAATTTATTTCTCACAGTTCTGGAGTCTGGGAAGACCAAGACCAAGGGTTTGGTGAGGGCCCACTTCCGGTTTCAGAGATGCCCATCTTTCCCTGTGTCCTTATGTTGTAGAAGGGGCAAGTAATCTCTCTGGAGAATCTTTTTTAGGAGCACAAATCCCACTTCTGAGAGTTCTACTCTTAAGACCTAATCACCTACCAAAGGTCCCTACTCCAAATACCAAACATTAAGGATTAGATTTCAACATATGCATTTGCAGGGACACAGTCTACAGCAGATAGACGTTTACTTATCAGTTTTATGTCTTCCTTTTTAATCTAGATGCCTTTTATTTTTCTTGGTTAATTTCTATGGTTAGAACCTCTAATACAATGTAGAACGGAAATTGCTTAGCTCTACGTCCAAAATATTTTCTTCCATGTTCTTATCCCTAAAAATTTATAGTGTGCACTTTATTTTACATTTAATTCTGTGATCCCTTTTGATTTGATTTTTGTATGAGGTATGGGATTTAAGTCAGAGTTCATTTTTTGACTCATGGAAGTCCAATTCCTGAAGCAACATTTTGAAAATGATATCCTTCCTCCACTGAAACGTTTTGTACCTCTTGCACAAATCAGTTGAACCTATTTGCAAAAGTCAGTAAACTATAACTTTTAATTAATTTCTCATTGGTTGTCCTAAGGTGTACAATATACATCTAATCTATAATAATCTACTTCAGATTCACATAAACTTAATTCCAGTAAAATATGTAAATGTTATTCCTATACAGCTCTAGTGCCTCCTCCCTCTTGTTCTATTATTATACATATCCGGTCTATATGTATGTTATAAACCCAGCAATACATTTTTATATGGACTATGTTAACTAATTTTATGTCTTTTAGATAATAGAGAGGAAATATATATTTATAGAATTTGTTATATTAACCTTCTTATTTAACACTAGAGGCCCAGTGCATGAAATTTGTGCACTGGGGAGTGGGGTGGGGGACTGGGAATGTCCCTCAGCCCGGCCTGTGCCTTCTCACAATCCAGGGATGTACTTTTTGTAAGGCAGATCTGTTAGCAACAAATTATCTTGGATTTGTTTGTGTAGGAAAGTATTTCACCTTCAATTTTGAGATATTTCTGTTGGACAGAAGATTATTTGTTAATTTTTTTTTCTTTCAGCACTTTAAATGTGTCATCCCACTGCCTTCTGATCTCCACTGATTCTGATGAGAAATCAGCAAAAAATTTTATTGGTGTTCGCTATTACGTAATGACTTTTTTTCCTTTGCTGCTTTCACGATGTCTTTCTACATTTTGACTTTATATGTTTTTGCATTTATCCTAGTTAACATTCTGTGAGATTATGAGATGTGTAGATTAATGTTTTTCATTACTTTGGGAAGTTTTCAACCATCATTTCTTCAAATATCTTTTCTGTCTTTATTTTCAGACATGATAATTATAGTGCAGAACAAGGCATCAAAATATTTCAATTTTCTTAACTATGTGATTAGGAATAAGATGCTTCACTTTTTTTGTCTCTTATATGGATTAATTATACTTCACCTAGCTCACTGGATTCCTGTGAGGACCAAATTACATGCTATCTAGTAAAAACGACACACAAATATTAAGCAAAACTTTCCCCCCAAGGATAAAGCCTTTACCTATATGCCTTTGATCTCATTCCTTCCATTAGTTATCATTTTTCATACTGCACCATCAGACTCTTCTGCTCTATCATAACTCAAAATTTCTTATGTCTTTAAACAAACCTTCTTTCTCATCCAACACTCTTATTATTATTGATTTCAGAGAGGAAGGGAGAGGGACAGAGAGAGATAGAAACATCAATGATGAGAGAGAATCATTGATCGGTTGCCTCCTGCACGCCCACACTGCGGATCAAGCCTGCAACCCAGGCATATGCCCTCACCGGGAATTGAACCATGACCTCCTGGTTCATAGGCTGACACTCAAGCACTAGGCCATGCCGGCCAGGCCCAACACTCTTTAACTCTGTGTAGTCTGCCTACGATCACCATCTCTTTGGTATATATCTTCTTAAATTCTCTGTCATGAAGGACAAGTTGGTTTTTTTAACTCAGTTCAACATGGACCCATATACAGTACTATTTTTCCAAGACTTGTTTACAAATTGTACCACAAGACATTCACCACAGATGTTTCCCAACATTTGAAATTCCCTGTTCAAAGAGGAAGCAATGTCAACTCGATAAAAAGTTTCTAAATACTTACTCTAGATTTCAGTATTTAAGTCATTGAAGACTGGGATCAAATGTTTCCCAGACCACATCTTGCTGTAGTGTTTTGTTGTTTTAACTGTCACAGGTGATATATCCAAGTCTATTAGCTGGTTCACTCAGTGATGCACTCTTACCTTTCAGAACCATCCTCTATCTCCTCTCTTGATTTTATTTTCTTCCTCCACCATTTAGGAAGCATTCCCCCAAATGCTGCTTTTGGAATTCTTTGTATGTTCTTTCTCCTTGGTAATCTCAATGCTCTAGAAGCTTTTCCAAACCCATCATATGCTGACTTCCAAATCTGTACCTTTAGCTCTGACTCACTTCCCAGGAACTATAATTGCATTTTAGATCACCTGTGGGTATGTCAGTTGCATTTCTATTTCAACATGTCCTAAATCAAACTCATTGTGTACCTCCTAGACGATCATTTATTCCTCTGGAAATGGAGCCTTGATTTTCTCAAGTCATCCAAGATGGGAACCTCTAACTTGTTTTACTCTGCCACACACGTTCCTTTCCGAAGACTCGTATATTTCTCTCCCGATTTCTTACTGGTTTCTTGGTTAAGGTTCTCCTACCTTGACCTAGACTGAATTAACACTTTCCTAATTAATGTCCCTGTAACTAATCTCTCTCACCCTAGGCCAGCACAATTTTGATCATATTACTTTTCTATCTACTCAAAAACTGTCAGTAATACTTCATTGCTTTAGCACTCCATGACATAGTATCCATTTCAAATTTTACCACTAACCTATACTGTACTAATCAATTTTGACAAGTCAACCGTTACCTAAACATGCCTAACAACTGTAAACATCAATAAAGTTATTGAATGACTAACTTAAATGATTAAGATATTTTGACTCAAAATAATTTTAAAAATAGTCACTCCCTATACTGTTAATATGATTATGCTTTTATATTACTATTTTTCTTTTACTAAAAACCATTCCATAACCAATGCTATTTTCACATGTCTAATAATATTGCTGCCGGTTTTACTCTTGGATGAACTACATTCTAACCTCCTGCTGTTACTGAGAAATGCATTAAAGCGGGTCACGTGGTTTTTCTCATGTCAACAAATGATGGCTCAATTAGGCAGATAAGTATCTACAGCCCTCAGCAGAATTTTTCAGTCCATTCTCAGCAGTTTAGAAAAGCACTCTGGTTAGCATTAGAGCTAAGGAAAGGAACACTTGTAATTCTTTAAGCATTTAATTAAATTTTTTAATTCAAGACTGGCTATTGAATGTTTTCAAACACAAACAGTGTGGAAGTAGACTTTCATCATGAATGAGCACTCTAAAATCTGATGTGTATGTAAATTTCTTAATGAAATGAGATTATGACATTTCTGATGCACTGTTTGCAGTAATAAACTCTTACAAATGAACCATTTTGCTAATTTTCTCATCAGCAGAATTAATCTATGTCAGACTGCTAATTAATGGGCAGAGTGTGCTTGCATTGAACCAAAGGAGTTCCAACTGAAAGATACATGGAGCTATTGCTGAGTCACCTTATAGAAAGGAAATGTCAGGGATGCAGAGTATAAAAGAGAAACAGGGCCCTGGCCCAGTTAGAGCATCGTCCCACTATGTCAAGGTTGCAGGTTTATTCCCCAGACAGGGCACATACAAGGAACAACCAATGAATGCATAAACAAGTGGGACAACAAATTGGTATCTCTCTCTCTCTCTCTTTCTCTCTTTTCCCCTCCCTCTTTCTCTCTCCGTACCTCCCCCACCCCCCCGCCTCGCTAAAAAAATCAATTTAAAGAGAGAGACAACCAGCTGAAAAGGTCCCAGAGTAGTCAAATGTCTCAATATTTAGAACTCAATTTATTTACTCTTTTCTTCTAAAAATGCTACCTAATTAGATTTTCACACCCTAAAAAATTAGAATAAGAAAACAAGGAGTTTAAAAATGATACATTTACATATCCAGAAGTGATAAAATTATTACAAACTATATGCACTCAAAAATACACAGCAGTTTCAAGCCACTTAAAATAAAAGCAAATAAATGTACCATAGACTAGACCAGTGGTCAGCAAACTCATTAGTCAACAGAGCCAAATATCAACAGTACAATGACTGAAATTTCTTTTGAGAGCCAAATTTTTTAAACTTAAACTATATAGGTATAGGTGCATTGTTATTAACTTAATTAATAATTTTGGATTGAGTAATTAGTATTAACAACATGAGTTCAATACACTAATATATTTATGGAATGCCTATTATGTGTCTAAGGCTGGAGATAACATGACATCCTTCTGGAACTTACATTCTAGTGAGGAAGATCAACTTTAAATAAATAAATAGTCACATCAAATAATTGCAGTTGTCATGAGTGCTAAGGAAGGAAATAAACTGTAAGCGAGAGAAGTTATTTAGCAAGGTTAGGCATTTAAACCCCTCTAAGCAGATGTTTCATTTTATAATAATAAAGCCACCAACACAAAATAATTACAATTGTTAAATTGATGACAAAAATACCTGTAGGATTTGCAGACGCGACTAGCACTAACCACTGCACAATGAGACTGACTGGCTCACTCAACTCGTGCATGAATCACGCACGCCACCCCTGCACTGTGTATCCTGCGGCCCGCCTACGCCGTGTCTCCCATCGCCCCGACCGACACCCCCAATTCCGAACCACTTCTTCAAAATAGGCTCGCCCAGGCCGAAAACCGACTTCTGCGCATGGGCCACGAAGTTTCAATTGCACTGTATGTGCGCGCCCGCACGTGGCATTTTGTGGAAGAGCCATACTCAAGGGGCCAAAGAGCCGCATGTGGCTCATGAGCCGCAGTTTGCTGACCATAGGCCTAAGCCATCAGTTGGACATCCTTAGCGCTGCCACGGAGGCGGGCTGCTGTGCTTGCCAGCCATCAGCCTGGCTTGCGGCTGAGCGGCGCTCCCACTGTGGGAGTGCACTGACCACCAGGGGGCAGCTCCTGAATTGAGTGTCTTCCCTCTGGTGGTCAGTGTGCATCACAGCGGCCAGTGGTTCCGCCATTCAGTCGATTTGCACATTACCCTTTTATTTTATAGGATGACCCTTATTCACAGCTATATACTGAATGCCTAAAACACTATTTGGCACATGATAAGCTCTTAATATTTGTTGAACAAATGAATGCCCCTAAAAGATGTATTTGCTTTTAGTGTATTAATAAAGTCACTCTTATAAATCTCCAAATTTGAGTACACCACTAGTCAAACTTTCTTTTTGTATCATTGATTATGGTTGACCACAAAAATTTTTCTCTGTATTAGTGAGTTCTCCTTATCCTCCTTTTTCTTCCTGTCTAATGAAACCTTTTTTGGCTTAAAAACCATTAATATTGCATTCAAAGTGATCAGAAAAGCTGATGGATATATTTTTATTCTCTCCTTCCCTACTTCTACCACACATATGAATTGTAGTAATAATGTGACCTGTGTAAAGATTTTGCAGGTATCTTCAAATAATTCTTTTACATGCATATAAAAAATTGTTCAGAATTAACTGAATTAAGATCTGTTGTTGCAAGTTATAACTATATATTAACTATACATTTAAAAACTACCTGGAACTGTTACCTATAATAACTATTTATAATGTATATTAACTATATATAATGTGTAAACTACATATTAAATTGCAATTTTGTGTTATGTCTCAAGGTGACTCTAAGTAAGATAATTTAATGCTGTAAGGAGCATAAAGGCAACGTAATATGACATTTCACAATGAACACAAAATCGTTTTCCTAACTAAATATTTTGAATTACAGTCACTTAGACTGAGTCCACTTTAAGATTTTTTCTACTCATTTTTTCCTTTACAACTTAAGGACAATTTATGTAAATTTTTAGTAAGAAATAATTTCAAATGTACGAAAAGCCCCCAAAATAGAAATAGTACAGGTAACACCCATATGTAGACATCCTTTACACAGATTTTCCTGTTAACGTTTTCATCTCATGTGCTTTATTATTTGTGTTTGCTAGTACTGTCTTGCTCTATGTATGTGTGTATTTTTCTACTATTTCCCTGTGATTAGATTGAAATTATACATTCTGAGCCAGAATACTTCATAGGTAGTGCTGTGTCCGTTTCAGAAACCTCGCCAAGAAGCACAAATCGCCCTCTGACCTTCATTAATGATGAGAATTTTGATCACCAGGTCAGGTGTTGTCTGACTTCTCCACTGCATTACTGCTGTTTCTCTACAACTGATTAACGTTCTATGGGGACACTATGCAAATATCCCGTTCCTCATCAATGTGCCTTCTTAGATGTATCCACTGATGATTTTTGCCAGACCTAATCTTTACCCTGGTAGCTGCAAAATAATGTTTTTCTTTGTTTTTACTTTTTTTCCAACTCCAGCACAACTTCCACATTTGCCAATCAACTTTTGGCATTCTACTGTAAGCCAGATACCTTCTCTTATCTCTCCCTCCCATCTATTATTGGTATAGTCTCATAAAGTTTTTCCCCCCTAATGGTCTATAATTCATTGTTGTATTTAATTATTTCAAAGCTCAAATTGTTCCAGATTTGGCTAGTGGGAAACCCCTCCAGTGAGCTCCCATATAGTTATGATAAACCACCCATTATTGTTTTGAGTACTTCATTTGTAACATTATAAGATGTCTATCTTGTATCTACTTGGCCCTACACCCAGAGCCAGCCATTTCAATGAGGAATCTTGGTTCCTTTGACACCCGTTGTAGGTTGAATTCTGTTAATCAAAAAGGTATGTTTAAGGCTTACGCCCTGGTATCCGTGAATGTAGGCTTATTTGGAAGTAAGGTTTTTGCAGATGTATTCAAGATGAGGTCACACTGGATTAGGGTTGGCCCTAATCCAATTATTGGTGGTCTTATAAGAAGAAATTTGGGCTCAGACACATAGGGAGAATGTCATATGAAAATAGAAGCAGATATAAGAGTTATTTGCCATAGCCAAGAAAGACAAAGGATTACAGGCAACACAAGTTAGGAGAGAGGCATGGAACAGATTCTCCCTCTGCCCCTCCAAGAATTAACCAACATTGCCAACACCTTCATTTTAACTTCTGGACTCCTGAACTATGCTGGAATTTATTTTAAGTTTACGGTAATTTGTCATGGCACCCCTGGTAAACTAACAGAGTGGGAAATGGTACTAGCTGTGTCATTACTATTTGAATGACTGCTTCTTTGCTCATTTGGCAATAGAGCTAAATACACACACACACACACACACACATTAATATTCACATATACACACACACATAAACTGATACACATAAACATATACATTTACACAGATACCTCTAACCAGTGGTTCTCAACCTTCTGGCCCTTTAAAACAGTTCCTCATGTTGTGACCCCCCAACCATAAAATTATTTTTGTTGCTACTTCATAACTGTAATTTTGCTACTGTTATGAATTGTAATGTAAATATCTGATATGAAGGATGGTCTTAGGCGACCCCTGTGAAAGGGTTGTTCGACCACCAAAGGGGTCGTGACCCACAGGTTGAGAACCGCTGTGTCTAACCCAATCCATCCCCACAGTGTTTTTTCCTGTCTTCTCCCATTCTATATTTATACATCCTTTTTTCCACAGTGAGAACACGGGTTCCTATCAACATCAACCAACTAGTCATTTGCTCAATATAGTTTCAGAATTAGTTTTCCCATTCCACTAAAATAAACCAACTAAAAGACTTCAGGATTTGTTTGTGACACTTTCTTCCTCTCCTACTCTGCCCCAAACAGGGTAGTCCAATAGTGTGTCCATAAATTACTTGGATTACTCCTCCTTTTTTCCTCCACTTCTTTTTTATTTTCAGCATAGTTGTAGTATTTTTTTTTTTTTACTTTTGACAATAAAGTTCATTTGTTTCAGTCTGCTTGTAGTTTTTTTTTTTTTAATATATTTTATTGATTTTTTACAGAGAGGAAGGGAGAGAGATAGAGAGTCAGAAACATCAATGAGAGAGAAACATTGATCAGCTGCCTCCTGCACACCCCCCACTGGGGATGTGCCTGCAACCAAGGTACATGCCCTTGACCGGAATCGAACCCGGGACCCTTGAGTCCGCAGGCCAACGCTCCATCCACTGAGCCAAACCAGTTAGGGCTGCTTATAGTTTTAAGTCCCCTATCGTACTGGTACTGTTTTTATATATATATATATATATATTTATATATATATATTTTATTGATTTTTTACAGAGAGGAAGGGAGAGAGATAGAGAGTTAGAAACATCGATGAGAGAGAAACATCGATCAGCTGCCTCCTGCACACCCCCTACTGGGGATATGCCCGCAACCCAGGTACATGCCCTTGACCGGAATCGAACCTGGGACCTTTCAGTCCGCAGGCCGACGCTCTATCCACTGAGCCAAACCGGTTTCGGCAGTTTTTATTTAACCTTTTGAATAAGTGGGATATTAACATGCTATCAAAATTCAAAAATGGTATCCCAAAAACTATATTCCAAGAAGCGTCATGCCCTTTCGTATCTCATCCATCCCACATTCTTTTCTAACCTGTATAGATTACTGATTTGTTTTCTGCTTTATCCTTCCCGCATATGTTTTCTTTTCCCTTTTAATTACATAAAAGGTAGCATTATATATGCTCTTTTGTGCTTTCTTTTTTTTATATATTTTCCTCCTAGAAATCACTCCAGATCTGTTTATTCAACAAAACACCTATGACTGGTTATTTATATAATTTCTAATACTTTGCAATTATTAATAATGCTGCAATAAAAAATATTAGCAAAATTATTTTTATATGCCATAAGAACTGGATTCCTGGATAAACCATAACTCTGATCTGTGCAGATTTTTACCTTTTCTCTCAGGTATATTTAGGTGGGGGTAGTGTGGGGGATATTTAATTACTTAAGCAAACATTTAATATTAAGAAACAAAAATTGTATTATGAAATAGTAAGACAGAGTATGATACACATTACATGAAAACTCAAAGAGATGCAAATATGCACAAAATGAGGATTTTAATATTCTTCTCTGTACCTCTTTATATTTCTCAAGTTTAATGTAATCATCATGTATTATGTTTAAAATAAAAACAAATTATGTATATTTGTAAACCATAAGGAGGGACTCTATTTCCGGCAGTGAAACTGACTTAGACACCATGATACTGTCCTTTTGCTGAAAACGACAAATGATGAGTTAAAATAAAACAAAATATTCTATAGTCTTTTTTTTGTTTTGAAATCTATTGGGTTGACACAGAATACTCACTGGTTAAAACATGATAAAAATGGAAATACGGGGAGGTAGGCATACACTCACATGTCTTCCAGGGGAGATGCCAACATGGGTGGGCAAACTTTTTGACTCGAGGGCCACAATGGGTTCTTAAACTGTACCGGAGGGCCGGAACAAAAGCATGGATGGAGTGTTTGTGTGAACTAATATAAATTCAAAGTAAACATCATTACATAAAAGGGTACGGTCTGTTTTTTTTTTAGTTTTATTCATTTCAAACGGGCCGGATGCGGCCCGCGGGCCGTAGTTTGCCCACGGCTGTGCCAACCCTATAACTTATCCTCAGTTTTCACAGCCATGTACTGAGCAGGCAGTGGTTTGCTAGAGCTGATCTGTGAAAAGCCAACTATACACATCTTTTCCCAAATTCACATTCAATGACTTCATGTTGGTAGCCTGAAATCAGCCATAATATGAAATTGGAAAATATTACAAGCTGGGACTTTTTTTTTTCTGCTCTCGAGAGTCAATATTTTAAAGTATTTAACAGCACATCACTGAGCCCAAGGTTGAGAGAAACCCTGGGTATACTGAAGATAGGGAGTCTAATTAGAGATCTCCACATAAAACTGCGATTCTGAAGAACTGCATACTTAGGGTAAGAGTGGAATAGAATTATGCTGGAGGAAGAATCAGCAAGAAAATTTGCCGGTTTCAAACTTGATACTGGATGGAAATAAAAATATCTTCCCTGAAAATTTAACTACAAGCCCATCCTCATGAAAGTTTATGGACCTGGAACTCATGCTACCTATGCAGGTCACAAAACTTTAAGTCTAAAATTTACTTCACTGTGTTCCTAGGTTGACTGTATCCCCAGGCTTTAGGCAGATTCAAATGGAAATCCTTTCTTTGGAAATCCATCTTCGTCTTAGCCTCAGAAATTACAAGAAATAATGAAAATGAGCTAACACACACACACAAAAATAAGGCAGCTGGAGTAAGAGCTAGCAAGAACAACAGACATCAAAATCTGAACTGCAAAATTAAAGTAAATGGTTGCCTTTGGGGAAGAGAGAGACATGGAATCATAGGGGCACACAGACATTCAAAGACACTGCTAATGTTCTGTTTCTTAATATGGGTGACAGGTACACAGGTATTTTATTTTTAAATAAAGCTATTATTTGGGAATACTTCTGGAAGTACAGAAAAAAACTCCAAACATAATGATGAGAGTTTCCATATACCCCTCCCCAGTCTACCCTAATTTTAACATTTTATGTTAGCATGGTACATATGTCCAAGCTAAGAAAGCAACCTTGGTGCATTACTATTCACTGAAGTCCAGACGTAATTCAGATTTCACCTATTTTTATACCAACGTCCTTTTTTGTTCTGGATCCAACCCAGGAAACCACTTTGCATTTAGTTGCCATGTCTTCCTAGTCTCTTCCTGTCAGCGACCAGTTCTTAGTCTTTCCTTGCTTTTCTTGACCTCGGCACAGTTCTGAGGAATACTTGTTAGGTATGTTGTAGAATGAACATTAGTTTGGATTTGTCGGATGTTTTCCTTATAATTAGATTGAGTCTATGCATTTGGGTAAAGAACACAAGATAGTCCATGCTCATGTTGTATTTTTCTTGCCCCAGCCATAGAATCAGACATTTCTCCAAGGATCCCTGGATCTTTTTACTGGAGAATAGTATTTACAAATCCAGATCTAAGCCTTCTCAGTGGACAAAGACAGAAAATAGATGTATGGATACTAATACATGTATACAGATATATCTGTAATTATTTCTGCATCTACCCATTTATATATATTAAATTAAACATAAGTTTATACTATTATCTCCAACTGTAATCCAGGGCCTACCATAGGATATATTTTATATTCCGCCCCCCCCCCTTTTTTTTTTGAGAGAGTGGAAGGGAGAGTGAGAGAGAGAAACATTGATGTGAGAGAAACACGTCAATTGGTTGCTTCCCCACATGCCCTGACCAGGGCTGGGGATTGAGCCTGCAACCAAAGTATGTGCCCTTGACCAGAATCGAACCCGGGACCCTTCTGTCCTCAGGCTGACATTCTACCCACTGAGTCAAACCGGCTAGGACAGGGTTTATTCTAGCCACGTCCCCCTCTTGTTTGTCTTATAACACCTCTCTCAGAAAGCACCTATTTTTAGCATTTAAAAATATTCTCCAAGGAAGGAACCTGCAAGCTTTGCTCACACAAATGTTTAGACCGAATGTTTAATGGTTTACTAAAGAAATATTAAAAAACAGAAACTACATTGTTGTGACAATAAAACTATCTTTACATGCTATATCTACTATGTGATTAATAGCTAAGCTATATAGCTGGCCAGTATCCTAGATCTATTCTAAAGCATTTAATTTCAGAAGGATAGCTCCTCAAATTGATTGACAGATAAGAGAAGAATAAAATACTTCAGAGTGCTTATTTGCACTCTCTCTTTAAAAACAACAGAACAGAAGGCTTGGAAGTTTTCATTTTATTTACATTTAAATAGTGTGTTAAGTCTGTACAGATTTCACATACAATTTGAGAATCATGTCCCCAAAGGCAGAGTCATCTGGGGAAGCGGTTAACTATATAGGTCTGAGCAGCACAATTACTTGGTGGAAGTATTACCAGCAGTTAGTGTTTTAGTTTAGCTTTCTCCCCCTGGTGGTAGTGTCTGCATTGATAACATTTTTAAAACCACTAGGATAGTATCTTAATGTTTATGGCTGCTACAGTCAATTATAGGTAGGCAATTCTGGGATAGAAGTAGATTTAAATGAAATAGAAGCAGATCTCAAAACTCTTCTAAAAGAAGCACTTGTCTCCTATAGTTCCTCTTTTTTTTTTTTTTTTTGTCTAAAATGCAATTATAACCATTACATCACTGTAAATTACATGCTGGGGTTATCTCAGTAGGTATCTGCCAAATGTAAAACTTACAGAAGGTCTTCAATGTAATAATGATGTTTTATCATTTTAATTACAAACTCTTTTAAAAACTCCCTAAAGTATACCAATTGGGGTGGTCTAAATTAACAGTATCTTTGTAGCCCAAGGGTAGTAAAAATAAATTGAACTACCAAATTTCATCATACTTATAGCAGCTGTCTTCCTGCCTCTAGGAAGCTAAGTATTTAACAAAGCAGACAGCTTGGCATTGGCATCTGATTAGCAGTGTGTGCGCATTGTCAGATAGAATGTGCTTAGCTCTTTTGTTCTGAGGTTTGATTAGAAATCTGGAGAGCAATGCATTATGTAACTTTATTCTTAAGTCTTCTGACAGGGTAAATAAACGGTGATGCTCCCTCAGGTATTGTACAGGAAAGCTTAATCAATGTTTTTTGGTTAATATGCTTTATCAAAACCTAAAAAATCAAATAAAATACTATCTTTCTTGAAAATCACATCAAAGATTGATTAAACAGGCAAATTTTAAAATAATTTTAGTTAAATATTTTATATATTAAAAATGTTTTTACAATAGGGTGCTTTGAGTCATACTGAGTCCTGTAATACAAATACTGTGGGTGGGAGGAAGAATAGTCACTTTAAAGCACCTGATGATAAGATTCTATTTTTAAAAATATCAAGTCTAAATGAAGATTCAGAAAAATTTTTTTAATGCATATGGACATCTTATTGGAAAAAATAACAGTCTTATAAGAATAATACTGTTTTGATGCAGGTGCTCAAACATTAAACTATAAAAGGGTGACTCTAATTACCTTCTCCCCACAAATTTCTTTGAAAATTTATTACAAATGATTGTGCTTATTGGCAGAGTTCAAAATCAGTAGAGTCCATGCAAACAATCTACTTCAAAAAGAAGTACATTCTTTTACTCTCAAATCCATCGAGGTAATCAGACTGGATGTTTTATTCAACAGGACTGAAGAAAATTGTTCTACAATAGGTTAATTCAAAATGGCAGCATAGAAAATGCATCTGTCAGTGGGGATCAAATTACAGGGCAAGCTCCTCTCAATGCTTAGAAAAACAAGTCTGCAGTTCTACAGATTATGTGCCTGTGTGTGTTTAAAGGGGTGGGAAAGGAGCTAAATATCTGAGCTAACCTCCAATTAAAGTCAATCATAAAAACAGCCAATTTAATGAGTGCGGATTTCTTTGGGTAATTATAACACCAACCACTTTTTTCTCTTTTAAATCTGTAATTCTGCCTTCTTGTTATTGCTTGCTTTGTCATTAATCGCCTCAGGACCTTGATTTCCTAGCAACAGACTGCCACCAAACATTTGGCTCCTGTTCAACATTTTCTTTGTGAAAAATGGCACTGCTGTTGCCGCCTGGGCTGCTGCCGCTAGACTGGCTGTGTAAGTGCTCTAATAATGTATTCCACTGAAGAAAAAAAATCACATGATATGGGGTGCAATGACTGAGCTCAGTTAATTACTGAGCTGGGAAGTTTATCTACAATCTAAAAGCTGTGTTGAGGGGAAAGAGGATATAAGGATTAAAAAGGTGCTCCTTCCATTACCAATAATTTGCAGGTGAGAATTTACATAGAAATATTTTATTCTTGAGTCGACAGGTTTCTGCTTAAGTTTATTTAGGAAAGGGTACAAAAGGCCAATGTCCTTCAAATGTTGCTTGACAAATTCATTCTCTAGAAAATAGCCCCAAATGCACAAAGAATCACAGAACATTTAGCTGCAATTTTAAAAAGCAAATTAACCCATGTATCTGTCAGCTGTTTCTTTTCTACTTAAGGCAAAAATCATGTGCATATGTAAACATTCTATGAGATGGCAGAATGAAGTTTTCATTCACAACACGAACACTAGACATGAGGAAAACAGAATTCAAAATACTGTGTTGTGATGTACTGTACGTTTAAATAACTATTTTATAATCCATAATGGGGGGAAAGGTACTTATCATTATTTCTGAAATGATTCAATTGAGATTGAAAAAAATCAGACTTCATAATTGGAAACTTAGTGACAAAGTAGATATTTTGCCACTTTTTACTTGGTAGATTTATCAAGATTCTCCATGCCTTAGAAATACTACCATTCCCAGTAATGATAGTTATGGAAATTAACATGGCATGTCAGATACGGTTCATTGATACCTTGCTTTAGTTCTCAGGAATATGGCTTTTTAAGACTGGCATGTTTCAGGATTGCTGTCAGGATATGATAATTTAATATACCCAAGAGTACACTAAGTATTATGGAAGCATCTGTGAAATTAATAAATCAGTGGACATGCCAATTCTTACTAATGCCTACATATTGTATAAAAAACTTCCCACAAAGTATAACCCCAATTCAGCTCATTTTAGGAAGTGAAAATGCTACAGTCTACCTGAACACATCACAATGACCACCTTGACAAAATGAAATAAAAATGACATTAGGAGATATTTATAAAGGAGCACTAAGCATTAAGAGATCATTGGTTACGTTCAAGTAGTTAAAATATACAGATATTTTTAGAAGAAATCAAATGAATTAAAGATATTCAGATCATTTTTATAGAATTCTGCTTACTGTTGGCACTAAACCACATCATTTCACAATTGAATCTGATTCCTCACTTTAATACATTTTTACAAAAACCAATTCTTGGTTGATATAAGAAAGCAAGTGTACATTCACAATCATAAGAGTTTTAAAAATCCAGCACGGATTTTCAAAAATTCCACAATTTCTAATATGGAACTATAACTGGAATTATATATCTGTTTAATTCGCTATTTACTATATGACAGAGGTTTTTTTTTTTTTTTTAACTTCAGGAGTTTGTTGATTTAAAAAAAACACACATATATTTTATTGATATTTTACAGAGCGGAAGGGAGAAGGATAGAGAGTTAGAAACATCGATTAGCTGCCTCCTACACACCTCCTATTGGGGATGTGCCCGCAACCAAGGTACATGCCCTTGACCGGAATCGAACCTGTCCGCAGGCTGATGCTCTACCCACTGACCCAAACCAGTCAGGACTATATAACTGAGGTTCTTGACCTGGATTCCATGAATAAGCAAAAAGCTTTTTGAATTATATGAACTTGGGAAAATTTTATTAGTAAATAAATTTGGGGGTGAGGAGGGTATAAAACTCAGAATAGATTTAAAAAAACCCATTACACTAAGCATATCAATATACCTGAGAAATGCTAGTTGACACTTGCAAGTAAAATAATATTTTAAATTCAATTTATTCCATTATAGCTGCCAAATAAATGTTAACCTTACAAGGAGCTACATATGTATAAAAATAATTATTTTTGAGAGATTAATAAGGGAATACGGTGTTCTTTTACTTTATTACATGTGTATTTTTCTGGAAAAAAACAAATTAAAAATTTGGTGGGTAATTCTAAATTTTATATTTTATTTGATTGGGACTTCCTATAACAGTAATATAATAATACACAGTAATTGTAAATTCTTTATAAAATGAAAAAAGAAAGGAATAGTTAGGAAAATACACAAAATGACTAGTCGGGACAGCAGAGTTTAACAGGGTTGGAAGGTTGGGCAAAAAGTAGATGTTTGGGTGAGGGTATTATAAGGGAAGATGGGAGTTACAGAGAAAAGTATTCAAGAGTTCTCACAACTAAAGAAAAACTTGTGCCAGAAATATGTATAGAAGAAGAATGTAATTTGTAAAAGCAGCAATCTATCTTTCAGAGTGTCTTCAACTATTTAGAATTTACTAATGTTCCTAATTATATTAGGACAATGTCAGTGAAAATAATAATATATGTCCTAGAAGTTTAAAAGGTTCCCTATAGTTGCAAGAAGCTATTTTCAAGGGATACAGAGAAAACATGTGAGAAACACTAAATTGTACATTTTAAACACGTGAACTTCATGGTAAATAGACATCACAATAAGCTGTTACAAAAAGATTAAATCCAATTTTATTTAGGATAGGGACAACAGAACATATGGGTTAAACCACTATAAACTGTAGAGATTCTATAATGTGTACAGTAAAATGTTGGAAAATAGATACAATTCTGCAGATACTAGAATGTTTATGTCCAGTTTATATACAATTTCAAAGATATGACAACTAGAATGTAAAAATGTACATTGCCGTCAAAATATTTATAAATTATCCCTCTCTTAATCATGTTTATTAAAGAGATTTAGTAAACAGTTCATTTTCCCAAGCAACTGCTGTATGGTCTGAAATATATAAATAACATAAATGAAGTGGAAACATTTCAGTAGATGGTTTGTTAATTCATTTTGGGCTCTGTATAAGGGCCTACTGTCTTAACAACTAAGTGCTATACATATGTTTATTTTCTTAAAATTCTAAGGCAATTAGCACATAGCGTGGTTTCCAACTTCACATAAAATTCCAAGGCTTCATTATAATGCCACAAGTCTAAAATACAAAAACTTCCAATCTTTATCTTTAAAGCTCAAAGCTTCTTTAACCAATGCTATCTTACTCCTACGGAGTAAGTAGAAAGATTATGCTGCTTAACTAAAAATAACCTTACTTTAATATTCCATATATCTCTCCCGTTTAGTAGAGAGCTTTACTTTAGATAGCTGCCAAAAATAAGACTTAAGAAAAATTACAGAAATATAGGAATTGCTCAACTTGAATAAAGTATTTATCTATAAAAATCACAGAGTATTAGTATCACTAAAAAATGATACTGTTAGACTTTACCTGGAGGGGGAAAAAAAAAAAAGAAACAATTCTAGGCAAATTGGAAATGAATACAAATAGAATTTCTATAATCACACTATCATTTAAAGAAATTTCTAGCAACAAAGATTGTCACTATAAAGGAAGAAGTAAGAACAATAGTCATTTGTGTAACTAACTGAACATTAATAACATAGGGCTAATTTTTTAGAGTTAAAAATTGAACTCTAATGCTAATATTTAAGAAGAAACATAATTAACAGTCTTTTTCTTATATCTCTCTATATTATATCCGAGTTAAAGAAAGATGTCTTTATCACATAGTTTTGGGCTTTCCTTAAAGGGGTGTCAAATTGGCACACAAAATTCTAAACTCATGCATGATGAAGACTTGTGTACAGGAAGTGTCAGGAATTATACACAAACATGAACTTCTCCAGATATATAGAAAAAAATCATATATTTCTTCTCATTTTATTTTTTGAATGTATAAATGTAATAGTTAAGGTCACTTGCAAGGACTTTTTCATATGAAGGATTACCAATCCACAGGTAATCCTTAATTGAAGCAGTTCAGAACAGGATGACCAAAAACTTGAGCAAAAAATATCATGAAAAAGTCAAATGGTGATCAATGATTTGACCAACATAATAGGAATTCCAATACACAAGAGTTCAAAAATTGAATTTAGAACAGGGATAAAATGGAAAGTCAGAAGTTCAACCATCCAACCTCCTCTTTATGTAATAATCTCAAAATATTATAATGATTAAGAAATTCCAAAATTGCTTTGAATTCTATCTAAATGTCTTATAAAGAACTGTAACATCTTAAATCATCATTCATAAAATAGCTCATATTTTAACCCCTTTTGGTCCAACGTGAAGGCTGACTCGACAGACCAGGCGCTAGGAGCAGGTCCAACGTCCAGCTGAGTCTAGTGAGACAGATAACTTCAACATTCAATCCCATCAATTAATTTGGACCATACTGTTTGAATTCCAAAAATAAAATTGGACTGCAAAGGGTTAAAAATCCATCAGTTTCCATACTCTGACAAAGTATATATCCTTTCTAATAAAGAGGGAATATGCAAATTGACTGTCACACCCTTGCACAAGATGGCTGAACCCATGTGCGCACAGGATGGCCAGCAAGGGAGGGCAGTTGTGGGCGACCAGGCCTACAGGGGAGGAAAGGCAGTTGGGGGTGACCAGGCCTGCAGGGGAGGGCAGTTAGGGGTGACCAGGTGGGTGACCAGGTCAGCAAGGGAGGGCAGTTGGGGGGAACCAGACCTGCAGGGGAGGGCAGTTAGGGGGGACCAGGCCAACAGGGGAGGGCAGTTGGGGGCAATTGGGCGAGCAGGGGGGCAGTGAGGTGTCAATCAGGCTGGCAGGAGAGCAGTTAGGGCAGCCGTGGGCAAACTATGGCCCGTGGGCCAGATCCGGCCCGTTTGAAATGAATAAAACTAAAAAAAAAAAGACCGTACCCTTTTATGTAATGACATTTCCTTTGGATTTATATTAGTTCACACAAACACTCCATCCATGCTTTTGTTCCGGCCCTCCGGTCCAGTTTAAGAACCCATTGTGGCCCTCGAGTCAAAAAGGTTGCCCACCCCTGCGTTAGGGGGTAATTAGGCTGGCAGGCAGAAGCGGTTAGGGGCAATCAGGCAGGCAGGCAGGCAGGCAGTAGAGGGGTTGGGAGCCAGGTGCCCCGGATTGTCTGACTGCTGAATTAGGCCCAATTCCACGGGGATCAGGCCTAAACTGGCAGTCGGACATCCCCCGAGGGGTCCCAGATTGGAGAGGGTGCAGGCTGGGCTGAGGGACAACCCCCCCCCCAGGTGCACAAATTTTGTGCACTGGGCCTCTAGTATCCTATCTAATAATAGACAAACATGGTAATTAACCGTACCTCCGACATGCTTCCCATTGGCTAATCAGGGGAATATGCAAATTAACTGCCAACCAAGATGGCGGCCGGCAGCCAGGCAGCTGAAGCGAACAGGAGGCTTGGTTGCTCCAGTGATGGAGGAAGCCAAGGTTCCCCGCCTGCCGCTGCCGGCCTCTGAGCTGCACTCTAAGAAACAATGTTGCAATTATAGAAGCTAAACAAACCCCAGAAACCCGCTTTCAGCTAGCCAGGCCTCAGAGCTGGAGCTGCAACAGTGTTTCAATTATAGACGCCAAACAACCCAGATACCTGCTTTCAGCAGCTGAGGTCTCAGAGCTGGAGCCGAGCCTCAGAGCTAAAGCCGGCTCTCAGCTCCAGTGAAAGCCATAGAAGGTAAATAAATCCCAGAATAAAACAAAAAGAAAAATAGGAGAGGTTGGGAGCTATAGTCACCCGTCAGCCTGAAAACGCCCCTCAGCCCCCCCACCCAGACTGGCCAGGCACCCCAGTGGGGCCCCCCACACTGAAGGGGGTGTGACCAGCTGCAAACAGCCATCATCCCCTCATCCAGGCTGGCCAGGCACCCAAGCGGGATCCCCACCCTGATCTGGGACACCCTTCAGGGCAAACCAGCCGGCCCCCACCCATGTACCAGGCCTCTATCCTATATAGTAAAAGGGTAATATGCAAATTGACCCTAACAGCAGAAGGACTGGGAATGACTGGTCACTATGACACACACTGACCACAAGGGGGCAGATGCTCAATGCAGGAGCTGCCCTCTGGTGGTCAGGGGGCTCTCACATGGGGAGCTCTGCCCAGCCACAAGCCAGGCTGATGGCTGCCAGTACAGCGGTGGTGGTGGGAGCCTCTCCTGCCTCCTCAGCAGTGCTAAGGATGTCCAACTGCAGTTTAGGCCTGCTCCCCGCTGGCAAGTAAACATCCCCCGAGGGCTGCCGGGCTGCCAGAGGGATGTCTGACTGCCAGCTTACGCCCAATCCCCTGGGGAGCGGGCCTAAGTCAGCAGGTCCCAGACTGCGAGAGGGCACAGGCCGGGCTGAGGGATCCCCCCGAGTGCACAAATTTTTGTGCACTGGGCCTCTAGTATATATATAAAAGGCTAAGCAACTGGCCGACCAGCTGGTAGGTATAATGTGCACTGACCACCAGGGGGCAGACACTCAACGCAGGAGCTGCTGAGCAATAACAATTTTTCAGAGTGCTCTCTACCACTCTGGGACCCCTCAGGGGATGTTGCAGAGCCACCTGCTGGAGGGGCCCTGCTCACTCCGCAGATGCCCTTTGAGCCACGGTGCGCCCCATGTGTAACCGGCTGGGGAGGGGCTGCAGGAGGTTGGCTCCAGGGTGTGTCCGGCCCATCTCACCCAGTTCTGCCCTGTTGGCCACCTTCTAATTAATTTCCTTTGAATGTGCAGGAATCCGTGCACCGGGCCACTAGTATTCATTATAATAGCACAATTTTAAAGGATGATGTAACAAGGGCTTTTTCTATGGTCTAATAAGGTTTAAGGCAATGAGGTTGTATAATTGTCTATATGTGAATAAGATTCCTTTAACTGAAAAAAAAATTTGTGAGGGAGGATAGTAAATCTCAAATATATATATAGTCATTGCTATCTTTCATTTCCTTTTATAGTATTCCAAATTTCTAATAGGTTAACATTCTAAGACAAATTCATCCACTTTCACTATAAGTCTTTAAAATCTTTTCATGATAAAGGTAAAAATTCCAGATGACACATTATTCTTTAGCATAATCAAAAGAATCTTTCATAATTTCTAATAAAGTTTTATGTAAACATATATTTTTTTCCTTTTTAGATATATTTTTAGTAATTTCAGAGAGGAAGGGAGAGGGAGAGAGATAGAAACATCAATGATGAGAGAATCATTGATTGGCTGCCTCCTGTATGCCCTCTACTGGGGGTTGTACCCTGACCGGGAATCAAACTGTGACCTCCTGGTTCATAGGTAAATGCTCAACAACTGAGTCACACCAGCCAGGCACATATCTTAATCCTCATTCTAGGATATGTTTATTGATTTTAGAGAGAGAAGGGGGAGGAGGGAGCGGGAGAGAGAGGGGGAGAGGGAGAGAGAGAGAGAAAGGGAGAGAGAGAGAGAGAGAGAGAGAGAGAGAGAGAGAGAGAGAGATCCATCAGTTGCTTCCCATACCCACCCTGACTGGGATTGAACCCACAACCTAGGTATGTGCCCTGACCAGGAATCTAACTCGCAACCTTTTTGATGTACAGGATGATGCTCCAAAAAAAGTAAGCAACCCAGCTGGGCTGTAAGCATAACTTTTTGTAAATATTGTGAAACGGTAAACAAATCCAAAAAAATAGCAATTGTATATTTCATGATACAATTTATTATTCAACATTTTACCTTTTTAACATGTAAAATTTCAAATATATGATTTTTTAGATTAGATTTCTTACAGTTTATCATGTCACTTCATTTTAAGTACTTTAGTTATTACTTTCAGATTACTGATAAAGATACTGAAACTGAGTCTAAGTAACAGTTCTAATAAAAATTATTATTCATGGTGTCAATAAGAATTTTAGTAGAAAACCCAACCAGAGCAAAGAGACAGAAAACCCCAAAATTATTACTGATTACTACTTGTCTTTTATAAACAAATACTCCTTTTTTTCCAAGTATGAATTCTATTCCTTTCCTCTAAAGCTTTATACTTCTCCAAATTATAATTCCTGCACCTGCCTGTAATCATACCTTTCTTGATCCCAGAGGCAAACACTAGTAACACTTGAAAACCATACCCTCACAAAAACTATATTCCCCGAAATGGTAAGATTCTAGGCTGAGGAGAGATAAAACCAAGATGGAGTTACAACATAAATACAGACAGAGAAAAAGAAGATCTACAATAAACCATGGGAACTGAAAAAAAATCACAGAAAGGAAGCAAGCATAGGTAACCAAAGGAAAATTCAAACTCCAAGTCCCATATTCTCAGATAATTATTGACAAACTATAATTCACTATTCTTTCATTTATAGTCAAAAGAAAGCTGGACTGGCTATATTAATACCAGTGTTTCACACAGAGAGTACATTTTGGGACAAAATCTATTACCAGGAATAAATAAATAAATAAATGGTAATGGGCCAAATAATCAATCCTACACTTTTATGCACTTAAAACACAAGAAGGAAAGTCTGCTAGACCTGTGAAAGGAATATACAAATTTATAACGTATAGGAGGAAGTTCTCCATGTTTAGAAAAGAAACAACACACTTCAAAGAAGAAAGCAAAGAGGAAGTAGAAAGTATTACAAGCTGAATGAAAATGAAATGTCAAAATTTGTGGGAGGCAGCCAAATCAATGCTTAGAGAAAACGTTATGTAGCACTAGAAGTCTATAGTAAAAATGAAAAGTCTCAAATCAAGGAATTTCATTTTCTTTTACCTTTCTATTGAATTTACTAGGGTGACATTGGTTAATAAAATTATAAAGGTTTCAGGTGTGTAGTAATTAATTTTTCAATGAATAAGAAAGGACACACATGCAGCTGACTTAGTTTATGTAAAATAAGTCACAAGGTACTGAAAGCTTTTGTTAAACCTATTTCTTAAATATCTGATTAATCTCCAATGTTTAAAATTCTTCCTATAATAAGCCTAAACTTGCAAGCTAATTTGTGCTTTACAGTGTAGTTGAAACGTGTAAGGAAACTTTTTCTCATAAAAAAAAGAATTATTAGAAATAATGCATAGATTTCTATGCAAAATTCTACTATTGATATTATGGTATATCTTTTTCCACCCTTTTACTTAAAACCTACTAATATTTTTATTTTAACATGTATTTATTTTTAACATGTATGTATTTATTTTACCATAACTTATTTGTGTGCATGTCTTATAGGCAACATATTGTTGGATCTTATTATTTTGTAAAATGTTACAATGTCAACCTTTAAGTTGGGATGTCAGAATGACTGTCCTTAATAAATCAACAAACAGCAAGTGTTGGCAAAGGTGTGGAGAAAAGGGAATATTCATGCACTCTTTGTGGGAATGCAGATTGGTATAGCCACTGTGGGAAGCAGTATGGAGTTACCGCAAAAATTAAGTATGGGAGTGCTTTATGACCTAGCAATTCCACTTCTTGAAATATACCCAAAGAAACGTAAAACACTAATTTGAAAGAATATATGCGCCCCTATGTTCATTGCAATTATTTACAATAGCCACGATTTAGAAGCAGCCCAAGTGCCCATCAGTAGATGAGTGGATAAAAAAGCTGTGGTACATTTACAAAAGGAAAACTACTCAGTGGTAAAAAAGGAGACCTTACCTTTTTCAATAAAATTCTCATAGCAGGGGGTGGGGGAGACAAAGGAAGAAGAAGATTAAAAGAGGAGCAAAAGAAATCCAAAATAAGCAGAAAAGAGGATTAATAAAGAAAAAAATCAACCTGGACTTATATTTCCCATAAAACATGCTAGAAGACAATAAAGCAATGTCTACAGAGTACTTTGTTTCACAAAATATTACACCAAACATGTCATCTATATATATAAACGGCTAAGTGTCCATCCGTCCGACCGGTAGCTATGACGCACACTGACCCCCAGGGGGCAGACACTCAATGCAGGAGCTGCCATGACACGCATTGGCCATTTAAAAATAAACATCACCACAGATCTGGCACGGACAAACCAACACTAGGCTTCTCCCAAGTGGGACACAGGCCCCACCACCAGCCCAGAGCCACACCCCACCAAATCGCAGCCAATGCTGCCAAGACCCTATGGCATAAAATACGGCCCAGAGCCAGACCAACCCATAAACGGTGGCTGTGGGTGCCGGGTAATGATGTCACATAGCAACTCCCAGCTTCCTCTCCCTAGCCATGACTAGCCTCCTTGTAGTTTCTTCAGCCCAGGAACCTGACTTGCTTTATAGCCAGGTGGAAACATTTTACATTTTAACCAAATGTCTGTGAAATGTTTTCCTGTGCCTCATCTCATTTGATCCTCACAGAAGTCCTGGAGTAGGTAGATAGGAGACTCGATGGAATCCTATTTTCTTTTCATTAGACAGAAAATGGAGATTTAGAACACTTAGAAACCTGAACCGACTGAAAAGAAGTAAGAAATGGTGGAACTTGAAAATGACTTCAGGTTTTTCCATGCGCAGAATATAGTCAAACACTGCTACAGTTAAATATTTTACCCTTTGTTCTCCCTACATGATCTACAATAATAATCTGATTCGTGTGGATATTTACTTCTGTGTTGTGGACAATTACCTGAAAGAGAAGTTGGGGTGCTTCACTGGGCTGGAAAAAGTTTAGGTAAATCAGAAAGCAGGTTTAATTAAGCAAATTTATTCTATAGATATAAAAGGCTAAGTTGACTTGCACATGCGCGATTCAATCTGTCATTGTCGATTGTGAATTTGATTGACATTTCTATTATAGAGAAAGGGCAAATAGCGATATTTAAATATTTCTTCTAATTAATTTCCTTTCAATGTGCATGAATCCATGTACCAGGACACTAGTTCCTATATAAAAGCAACAAAAAGTAAATAAAAACTCAGGAACACAGGAGCTCTGAGTCCTTCCTTAGGGAAAAACTGATGATAAAATGCAGCTAATTGAGGGTAATAAAAATAAACAATAAAGAAATGGGGGTAATTAGTTGGAAAGCATTTAACTCATTTAAATGTAGAATTGAGGCTGTAAGAATTATGGTTATAGAACAGAATGCAAGTGTTTAAAAACTGAAAATGCAAAAATAAAATTATAACTACTCCAAATCAAGAGGAGGTTGAAACACAGTGCTAATTTTCATATTTTTTTGTTTGTTTGTTTAAGATTTCTATTGTTTTTTAGAAAGAGAGGAAGGGAGAGGGAGAGAGAGAAACATGAAACATCGAGGTGAGAATGAAACACTAATCAGCTACCTCCTGCACACCCCCTACCGGGGATTGAAATTCACATGCCCTGACTGAGAATCAAACCGGCACCCTTTCAATGCACAACTTAGCCACACCAACCAGGGCTAATTTTCTTGTTTTTCATAGCACATAAATATTGCCTTAACAAGGAAACACAAAGTTTAGAAAAATTAATGTCTCTAATTTCCTATCTTGTTCATAAAACTTTCCTAAATATCATAGTCTTAGGGGACTATTATAAGAAATATTTCCTGGAAGAATATATATATATATATGCCAATCTGCTGCTCAGATGAAGAGAATCTTGAGATTTATATTTTTAAAAATGTAATTAGCTATCACATAACTAGTAATCCTTAATCACCAACTAACAAGGAATTTGGTTTAAACATGAAAAAAACTGAGTTTACATGCCATAAATAGTGTACTTGTTATAAAGGTAAAAAAAAAAAGAAGAAAAAAAAATAGATGCCAACATTTTATCTTAAACCAAAGAAGAACGTTGAATGGAGCACATTCCATTTCAGTTTTTTTTTTTAAATCAGGAAAGTTTTTGACGTGAACTCTGCATTTTAGCTTCACTACATCATGTGACAAAGAAAATGATTAAGGTTTTGAATTATCTTAATGCTCACTACTAATTTTTGGAATAGTGGGAAGAAGAAGAATTGTTGAATATGTAGATCTGGTTTATCCTATATAATAAACCCTAACATGCAAATCAACCCAACGGTGGAACAACCGGTTGCTATGCAGGAGCTGCTCCCTGGTGGTCAGGTGCTCCCACAAGGGGAGCGCGGCTCAGCCAGAAGCCGGGCTCACGGCTGGCGAGCTCAGCAGCAGTGGCAGGAGCCTCTCCCGCCTCCACTGCAGGTGGCGGTAAGGAGTGAGGGGTCCTGTACTGCAAGAGTCCCAGATTGCAAGAGGGATGTCTGACTAATGGCAGGCGGACATCCCCTGAGGTTCTCAGACTGCAAGAGGGCGCAGGCCTGGCTGAGGTACACCCCTCTCCCCCGAGTACATGAATTTGGTGCACCAGGCCTCTAGTTTTATATAATGCAGGCAGATGTCTTAATTTTGGAAACTTGTTGAATAGACATATTGAGTTGCTTCCTTAGATCAAGAACTTTTTGTAATTAAAGGGCTCCCAGAAATTCAACTTGTTAAAACCTCAGGAGTTTAAAATGATGATGTGAGAAGACTGCTGATTCTATGGAACTTAAAAGTAGGAAGGAGTCCCTCTATTTAATTAAGTACAGCTACACCTACTCAATCTAAAATTTTTTGTTTTGAAAATAGGCTAAGAAAAGACTAAACTGGATGATCTGTGCTCAACGGGAATTAAAGATTTAAAAGAACTGCAGAATGTCTACAGGAAAGTAATATTACATTTCAGAAGATAATTCACAGATTTTAATAAATAAAAATTATGCTCTTAGTTGTTAGCAAAATAAATATTTGTTGAACGTCCACCAACAGTAACAGCATCCCAGGTATCTAATATATGTCTACTATTTTCAGGAGTATTTTAAAATAGCCAAACTCTGAGAAATTTATAGATTTACCTGGCAATGTAAAAGAGCATTCTTTTTATGAAATTGTTAAAATAGAAGCTAAAGGCTAACAGCTATCATCAGAGATATCAACCAGAATCCATTCTGATATTTGTTTCTGGCTAATACACTACATACGTTTCAAGAATAATTCTATTTTCTTTATTAACTTGTCCAAAACTAATCACTCCGTACTTTATACAAAATAGCACTTGTATAAATAGTTAATACTCTTACAAAAATTTCATTCACCCTAAGGTAGCTAGATACATTATAGTACATAATTGCTGAAACTATGACTTGTTTGCAAGTTAGGTCCATGCTGCTATAAAAATTCCCCATTCACTCACACTTGGCAATATGGCTTACATGTGCATAACTGTTAAAACATGAGTTGTTTCCAAGTTAGTTCATGATCTGGGGTCCAATTACTATACATTTAAATAGAGACAATTGTAACTGTCAGTTAAAATACTTTTCCATCATAATATATTGTCATATATCATAGTCAATATAAATAATATAACATAATTAATGTCACAATTTAAATCATGTACTCTTTGAAAAATCAGACTTTCAAATGTAAGGTGGTTTGAAATACTTAATAAATCTCCCTAAAAACCTTCACTACAAAAATATGCTACCAACACATTAACAAAAAAAAAGAGAACATTTTGCAAAATAAAATGAAATAGATGATGATTAACAGAGAAAATTTTTTAGTTTTGAAATGTTTTTCTCATATACTGGCAGAAGAGGTAAAATGTCTTTCCTCTAAATAATCCTCTCAATGTAAGCATTTATTTGACATTTATAAAGGGGTAGGGTTTGCTATACACTGGAATCAATAACAACCTTGTAAAGCCTACAGCAGTGCACATAAACATGCTGTAAGAGACATTAACACTAGACTGAAAGAAATAATTATATTTTCAATAAGCACGTTCCTATTAGAAAATCAATTTTTTACACGTGTTACCAGCAGTTTCACAGATCAGGTAGTGAGTGGCAGAGGCTGTTATATCAAAATCATATATTATATGCTTATAAGGTACTTTTAATTTTTCAAAGGTATCTACTTATTTTTGGTCAGCCACATTTAACTCAGATTATATAAAAACAAAATATTCATGGGGTGAATAATTCAGGAGGATTTTTATATCAGTCTTATCTTAGAAATAAATTCTTAACCAATTACTTTCATGTCAGACGACTTAATAATTCTAATTACATGCTGCCCTTATTCCCAGATTTAAGAGATTTGTCACAATCAATATTTCTGAAATATTAAATTAAAAGGTATCATGATAATTACTATGGAATAAATAGCAATTAGGATTTTTTTTAGGTAAATAAGCTCAAACTGTTTGCAGTGAATATTTAGAATACTAATATTTCTCCATACAATGCATGCATTATTCAGAAGTAGCCTAAAAATATAAAATGTAAATTCACAGAATTACTTCAAAAGACCTTAAGAAACAGATTTTACAGGAATTTGATACTTGGTTAAGAAATATCTATGTATAACGTATCCCAAAAGAGGTAGACTTGAAGGTAAATAATACAAATTATGTTACCATAGAATGATCATATTACTATTCTGCATGTTAAATAGTGAACATATGCTTTGAGATGGGTAATTTGCAGGCTAAATAAAAGACAATTATTTAAAAATTTACATCAGCTAACAACTATAATTTATAGTGTAAACATGTACCGGAAATTTGAATTAGGTAAATACTTACTGCTATATAATAAACTCTTGCCTTTTCTACTAACATCCAATTTTTCTCCATATCAAGATGTTTTTCTTTTTTATAACAATTGGCAGCAGCAAGATTAGCTACAAGGGACCTAAAACAACAACAAAAAGCAAAGTAAGTTTTTTTGCCCCAGATATACAACTTATTCCTTTTATTGCAAACTTGTCATATACTTCTATACAGTCAATTAACAATATTTTTTACAACTTATATTTTATTTCTTCAAAACTGTTGTATATTGATTTTAATAAATGTAAAAATGAATTTTGTTTTGAGAACTCCTGAGACTTCTATGTTGCCTGTGAGATAAACAGAGATATTAATCCTTGTTCTAAATACCACCTGGTATTTTGAGAAACTGGCATTTAAGTTTCTTTTTAATATTTAAATGCTAAGATTATCTACTGTCTACATTTTAATAGTTCAAAATGCAGTTACGAAACAAAGCTATAATGCCATTATGCATAAAAAAATTCAAATAAAAACTTCAGTTTTTAAGTATCAATACACTATACATTTCTTCTTTAACCTAATGCTTTAAAAGCCAAGTATGGGATTAATTTTACAAAATACATATAAAGACTATATTTACTATGTGAAATTAATTTGCCAAGCATTAAATGTTAATGACTGGAATAAATTTAAATTAGTTTCTACAGTTGAAACCTCCCTGCCCTGGTCCAGTTTTGCAGTAGAAAAATCTAAGCAGGATACTACATTTAAAATCTTGCTACAAGTGCCTCATAGAGCTTTTTATTATTGCTCAACAATTAAACTTAATAATTACTTACATTACATATGAAATTAATAAAAATATTTTTCCTCCTCAGAATTTAGAAAATAACTTGACAGTTTTTCACTTTTTTATTTGTTAATTTTTAAATATATATATGTGTGTGTGTGTGTGTGTGTGTGTGTATATATATATATATATATGTAAATATATTTAATTGACTTCAGAAAGGAAGGGTGAGGATGAGAGAGACAGAAACATCAGTGATGAGAATCATTGATCAGCTGCTTCCTACTGGGGATAGAACCCAAAACCCAGGCATGTGCCCTGACAGGGAATCAAACTGTGACCTCCTGGTTCATAGGTTGATGCTCAACCAATGAGCCACACCAGCCCGGCAGTTTTCCACTTTTGTAATCAATAGTAGTTACGGTACAAAAATCCTCACAAATAAAATATCATCTCATTACTTAAGATTGTGGTAATATGATTGGTTCCTCTTGTTAAGAAAAAAGTAAATCAATTCTCTTCCAAAACATATTTCTGTTCATATGCCAACTGACTACTGAGAATATTTGTTTATGTTCAATTAGATGAATGAAAATAAGAGTAATATGCATCAATATATTTATATGCAAATAACTATATTACAAAATCAGAATAATTAATCCTGATTTATACAGCATATTTAAGTAATCATGTCTTTAGCAAAATTTTGACAAAAATGGTTACTAAATAAAAGCAAACACTTGTGGTATCAATTACTAAACTCTATTTTGATAATAAAACTACTCTTTGATAGGAAACTACTCAGTTTCTCCAAAAGAAAAACACAAGTATTCTTACTATCCAAATGTGTTTGGTTCAGAGTTTGGAGAATGAGAACTTGGATTAAGAAAATTATTGCATTATCTAAACTCTTTGATTCCTGTGTTTTGGATAGTGGTACTGAGAGTTACCACCCCTATCTAAAACAATTTATCCAAATATGTTAGGTTCCACAATTTGGATAATGAATTAGATAGGGAGGGTTTCCTTCAGTTTCAAATTTCCAAAATTATCTGCACAATACTGAGCAACATAACCATAATATTAGTATATAAATCAAGCTGTTAACATCTGGGAAACCTAATATTATCATACTGCTCTTTAGCATACAAAAATAATTTCTCAATTTTGCTCTAGCTTGAGTGGTATCAGAGGCAAAACTTGACCCATTTCTGTCTTTGCACCTGCATATTAATGTTGGTTTTAGAAAAACTAAAAAACGAAAAGGTTTAAATAAGTATATTTCAAATATGTTTGAACAATAGTGGTTTATTCACTGAAACCTTAAAATCATAACTTTTTTAAAAATATATTTTATTGATTTTTTACAGAGAGGAAGGAAGAGGGACAGAGAGCTAGAAATATCGATGAGAGAGAAACATCGATCAGCTGCCTCCTGCACACTCCCCACTGGCGATGAGCCCGCAACCAAAGTACATGCCCTTGACCAGAATCAAACCTGGGACCCTTCAGTCTGTAGGCCGATGCTCTATCTACTGAGCCAAACCGGTCAGGACAAAATCATAACTTTTTTATACATAAAAAATATAGTTATAAGAAGTTTGGAAGATTCTGGCACTCTATTTTTGAAAGTTCTATTTTATTTATTTAATGATTACTGCCATAATAGTGTCAGATACTTAACATACATTTTCTGGAGGTCAAAGAGTGAGCAAAAATAAAAGGAACTAAAAAAAAGGAAATGACCAAGGGGAAGAGAGAGAAGAGAAGAAATAAAGGAAGAGAAAGAGGCAAATAAAAAGGGTGGGAAAGGAAGGGAGTCAAGAAATGGAAGAGAACAGACTAAATACTTCTAGCTATAAGGAACATAAAATATCCAATGAATCACTATTTAAAAACGATCAGCTTTGGTGATTCTAAGAATATGACAGTTAGAAAAGTTATTTTATTTCTCCCTTGCTGATGAGTAATATGGTAACAATATTGTCAGCGATGTATGAATGTACTGAAAGAAAACCTCCATGTAGTTGCAAAAGGCACAAATACAACCAATGCATGGGAGGCCCTGAAGTATATATTCAAAGGTCACTTACAGAAGAATTTTTAATAAGTAAAATTGTATAGAAATGCAATGGATTGTTTCTTGAGTGGTACATTACCCATGACTAAAGTTGTTTAATATGGATGAATGACTATTTGCCAGAAATGCTTTAGATGACCTAATTCATATGAGACTGGATATAACATAATATTGTATATGTTAAAAATACATATGAATATGTACATGTATCCAAACTCAGGATATGGTGAAAAGAACATTTCTTTCTAATCGCAGTTTAGCAAAATGCTTGCTATAAGACATTGAATAAAATGTTTTCCTTCTCTGATCCTAATTATAAGGAGTAGATGCTAGATTAGATAATCTCAAAAATTTCATTCCACTATACCACATGAAGACCACAGCAGGTTCAACAAGGGCAATTTAAAAGAAAAAGAAAAAATGATATAAGGAAGAGTTTATCAAACATTAAAAGCAATTATAAACGAGAGATCTAAATTCCAAAATTAGATTGGAATTCAGATTTTACCAGTATTGCAATAGCCAGTTAGTATAAGCTTCCCTGGGAATTACACTGACCTGTTGCCACCAGTGATGCATGCAGCACAAGTTCCTGTTGGCTGCTCATTCTGTTCGTAGTAATGAGCATCCACATGCGCTTCGGCAGTTTTTCTCTTCAGGATCTCCCCAAATTTATCTGTCCCAATGCAACCAAAAAATGTTGCTGCTTTGTGTGGCTTCTGAATCATCCACTGAAAAACAGGAACATAAATAATTTTAATGTGTCAGAAAACGGTACACCATAGTTCAGTATTCTGTTGTAGATAGTGGCATAAAAGAGATACCTTATTAGAAACTGTGGCTGTTATGAATGGAATTCCAATCCTGTACTACCATTTATGATAACAAATTTGACATAACAATCACATAAAATCTTATTATACTACTTTTGGGGAGAGAAATAGAGCACAGTGGTTAAAAACTCAGAATCTAAAGTCAAATAGACCTTAGGGCAATGATGGCTTGATACAGAAAAATAATAGCAATTCCCAATAGAAGTAGTATAGCAATATCATTAAAAGCCCAGCATCTACTAGGTGTACCAGTTCATAATGCAGATTTTTTAAATAGATGGAGTTACACATGTGTTGGTATATAAGTGATTTGATACGTATGCTATTTTGTTGTATTGACAGCAAGCTTCAAAACTTCATATGTCAAATTTGCTGAAGGTGTTAACATCATAGATATTTTTACGCTTAAAAATGTCGAATTTCGTGCCAAAAAAAGAGCATTTGCGGGAAGTTTTAATTCATTGCTTAATTTTAAAGAAAAAGTTATTGTATACTTCGGGAAGCTTATGGTAAACATGCTCCATCTCAAGATACATGTGAACGCTGGTTTAAACGCTTTAAAAGTGATGATTTCAATGTGAAAGACAAAGAATGTCCAGGTCAACCGAAAAAGTTTGAAGACCAACAATTACAAGCATTATTGGATGAAGATCGGCCTGTCAAACTCAAAAACAATTTGCAGAAAGATTAAACGTTGTTCAGCAAACCATTTCCGATCATTTAAAAGCAATGGAAAAGATTTTTAAAGGAAGGAAAATGGGTGCCACATCAAATGAACGAAAGACAAATGAAAAACCAAAAAGTCACCAGTAAAATGTTGCTTCAACGGCATGAAAGAAAGTCTTTTTTGCAACGAATTATGACTGGTGATGAAAAGTGGATTTATTTTGAGAATCCCAAATGCACAAAATCATGGGTTGATCCAGGTCAACCATCAACATCTTTGCAAGGCCAAATCACTTCAGAAAGAAGACACTGCTCTGCGTTTGGTGGGATCAGGAAGGTGTGGTGTATTATGAGCTTCTAAAACCAGGTGAAACCGTTAAAACTGATGGCTACCAACAACAAATAGTCAATTTGAACCACACTTCAATCGTGAACCGACCAGAATGTGCCAGAAGACACGCAAAGTAATTTTGCTTCATGATGACACACCATCACTTCAAAACCAGTTAAAGACACGTTAAAAGATCTTGCTTGGGAAGTATTAACCACCCACTATATTCACTAGACCTTGCTCCTTCAGATTATCACTTGTTCTGATCAATGGCACATGCACTTTCTGAGGCAGCACTTCAAAATATACGAAGAAGTGGAAAATTGGGTCTCTGAATGGTCTGCCCCCAAATAAGAAAAGTTCTATTGGGATGGTATCCACAAATTACCTGAAAAATGGGGGAAATGTGTAGCTAGCAATGGACATTACTTTGAATAAAGCACTTTTGATGTTTCTCTTGAAATTATCGTGTTTTCTTTGATTACAAAATCCGCATTATTAACCAGTACACCTAGTATATTGAGACAGTCTGGACACAAATCTTGCCTCTGCCACTTACTAGCTGTACGAGTAAGAATGTCACTTAGGCATTTCTATGCCTCATTTTCCTCATCTGTAAATTTAAAAATATATATAAATACACCTCATAAAGTTGTTGAAAATTAAATACTTTAAACCAGACATACGAAAAGTACAGACATAACAGCCAAGAATATGTCTTGTTCTACACATTACTTTTGTTCATGTAGAAAGTCTAAATACTCTGGCTATTTTTGATATCTAGGACACTGACAAAATGTGAGACTTTTACTCTTAATCAGTGATTTCTACTCAAAAGTTAGTCAACTTAAAATAAGAGTTTAGTAAGCCAAAGCAGACACATAAAAGAAGTAGAAGCCATGCTCATGGCTTGAAAGCACTTAATAACCTAGCTGAGAAAGTAAGGATGTTTTCAAGAAAGTTGAAAGATTAAAAAATCTTTTTTGAAAGTTTATAAATTAATCTGCTAATAGTTCTGTTAAAATTTTAGTACATGTGTAACATTACCTCCAACATAATATGTTACCAACACCTAAGCAATCTGTTTTTGACCATTCTGACATCCAATCAATAAACACTTAATGCATGTCTACTAGAGGAAAATGACAGTGACCATAATACAAAGACACAAGCACATTTTCAAATTCTCCAGGAAAGAGATGCAATCGTGTTCAAAGCTTCTTGTTATGTTCCTTCTTTTAGCCAAAATAAATTGCTCAACCTCTCTTTGTTTAGGTATGTATAGTACATCTTTAAATACCCATCTTTAACTTCTATCCTAGCCCTGAGTGAGTAAGAAGGTCCAGAATTACTCTTGTGTTGTGTATACTTAAAAAACAAAACTAAAAGGAAACAACTATAGAATTTTCAGACACTGGACAGGGCAGGACTATGATTCTGACAGAAAACAAGGTGAGCCCTGACATCATGCAGGCTATCTGCCAGAAGGCAATCTCCAGGCTACAGTGCCAGGAGGAAGAAACCAAACGGAGCCTGGCATTCTCACTGAAATGAGGGACCAGAGACAAAGTGAAAAAGAGTCTCAGAGAGGAATGAGCTGAAATCCATATAAAGTAGCTCTTGAGGCTTTGGCAGGACACCAATCTGTGCGTGTTTAAGGAAATCATAAGAATCTACATAAATTTTCTAGGATTAAAAAGTGACTTTATCAAAGTCTCAGTATTTAAGATCACTGTACACAAATCTAATGTAATTCTATATACTATCAAGAAAAAGGCGAAAATTAGGAAAACAATGTCATTTACAATAGCATCAAAAATTGAAACATAAAGGGACCAATTTAAGAAAACATGTGTAAGACCTATACACAGAACACTACCAAAAAAACAAAAACAAAAAACAAAACAACAAAAAAACAACTAAAAAAACCCACACCAACTATATAAAGTGATACTATGTGCGTGAATTAGAAAACTCAATATTCTTAAGATAGCAATTCTCCCCAAATTTATTCATAGATTCACTGCAACACTAATCAAAATCTCAACAGGATTTCTGAAGATACCAAAAAGCTGATTCTATACTCAAGAGTAAAAGAAAAAGGAACTAGAATAGCTAAAGGTTAGGAGGTGTGTCAGTGTTCTGGAAACCAACAGTGATAAATCCCAATTTCTTCAAATATAATGTTGATAATACAACCTATGATCTTGGGAGCATGTTTTAAGAATTAGAAATAGACTAACAAGAAATGTACTTTAGATCAGTAAATGATACCTATTATTATAATTGGGTCACTTTCATACAGAGAATGAAAGGGTTCTCACTACACTGTAAGTAACTACACCTAACTTAATGAATAAGAAAACTACAGCAATAATTGATTACTTTAAATAAATACATGAAATTAGTTGAATTCAATTTTAAAAGCAATAGTAAAGGCAGAATACCACCAGGAAACACTCAGGAGGGCAATTAAATATAAGCGAAGGGAGATCAGAAAAGGCATCCAGAGATGGGTGACATTATCAACTAGTATCTGAAAGATGGGTGTAACTTTCAAAAATGGCTGTGAACTGGAAGTAGAGGCACAGCACAGAGCACATGCCTCCTCTCCTGTTGGGAATTTTATCATGGTGTTCTTAAGGTGAAATAAATTCTATTTAGTAAGTAGCTAGTTCCAAACAATCTAGTATTTATTTCCTAATAATTGAGAGCCTATTGCGCACTGTAAAATTCTCAAAACTTGGAATCAGACTGGTCAGCACCACTCTTATTTGCTGTGTCACAATGATTTTTGTGTAGTACTTGTTTTGTTTTTTTAATCACAGAAGCTACCCAAACCCCAGTTTTCCAAAGTATCTGATACCACCAAGAGGAAAGTAGCAATGCAATGTTAAAACAGAAAAATCTGCAGTTAGTGGTTCAAATGTTGAACCTAATAGATGTCACATGTTTTCCTAGAAATTTTGAAATGACCTGCAGACTCAATGTGGATTTGCTAAAGCACCCAAGGGGTCTTAGCACACAGTTGAGGAATACTAGTAAAAGAGTATAATGTTAACAAAAAACAATGAAAAGAGAAATAAAGGACTATTAGGAGTATAATGACAGAGCACAATGTGGGAGGGAACAGACTAATGTGAAAAGTAGATCTAGGCCAGATCATTAAATGACACTTTAAGAAATTAGGGAGCATTCTGTATGTAGAAGGGCACAAATGAGGATTTTGAGTAAAGGAGTCAGATGATGAGAGATGAGGCCTCATTAAGAAAGCAGGAAGAGGCCTGGCTGGTTTGCTCAGTGGATAGAACGTTGGCCTGCAGACTAAAGGGTCCAGGGTTCGATTCTGGTCACGGGAACATGCCTGAGGTGCAGGCTCGTTTCCCAGTAGGGGGCATGCAGGAGGCAGTCAATCAATGATTCTCTCTCATCATTGTTTCTATCTCTCCCTCTCCCTCTCTGAAATCAATAAGAATATAGAAAGAAAGGAAGGAAGGAAGGCAGAAAATTTATAACTGAAATTAAATGGAGCTAAATAAATATCATATTAAGCTTCACATCAAGAGTCTTTAACCACATATGGAAAGATTTCTATTAATATTAACTTCATCTGCCAGATGAATTTCCTCTTTGTCACCTAAATGGAATATTTAGAACAATATAATTGACAATGATGCTCAAGCGACAGTCACTTCTAAAGCAATGGTATATACTTTAATTCAATTCATAATAGAATGCTGAAGAATGGTACCTAGTTACTAAAATAATAGCAAGATAAGCCAAACGTAAGAAATTTTATATCAGAAATCCAATGAGGCGTTTCAGAAAAACTGGAGCACAACTGAAAGAGATTAAATGTCAAAACTGGGTAATAACAGCAACAAACAGATTGCAAAGGGTGGTGAGGAAATCGTAAGTGAAGTAGTTGGTTAGGAAAATAGCATCTATCACATAGCTTAAAGGATTGGTTCTTTCAAAGGATTGCTGTGCTCCCAAGTGAGACGGTGGAACACAAAGATTTTTATAAATATTATTAAGAATCCATTCTCCCTCAATAACTAGTATGCTATGCTCCTTTCCTGCCAAAACTGCTCCATTTCCCCTGTTGGCAAACATACTATTAATAAAAATTGGTTCCCAAGATTCCTACTATTATACCAACAATGGTTCTTTTGTTATTTTTATTGTTAAATACCTGTTCACATCTAGTTTTCAGAAAAGATTTTGGGAATTCTGGTCTAGTAGAAAGATAAACTTTAGGACACAGATAGTTCATCTTGTCCTGTGATAGTAAATTACATAGTCTATTAGAGATTATATTTCTTGTAGAATTATTGTAAGAATTGAGTAAGATAATGAATGCAAAGTGTCTGTTAAAGAGTACTGATGATGATAATATCAGGGCACTAAAATATAAAGTACGTTTTAGTCTAATCTCATTAAACTCATTGCATAAATATTTTCTGATCATCTACCATTTGTTGAATATTATTGTAGTAAAAAATAGATAGCTGCGGACTGAAAGGTCCCCGGTTTGATTCCGGTTAAGGGCATGTACCTGGGTTGCGGGCACATCCCCAGTAGGAGGTGTGCAGGAGGCAGCTGATCGATGTTTCTCTCTCATCGATGTTTCTAACTATCCCTCTCCCTTCCTCTATGTAAAAAAATCAATGAAATATATTAAAAACATTAAATTTTTTTTTTAAAAAAGAGCAGCATTTCTCTAGCTCTTTTGTAGGCTTCTTTTCTTTATTGATCCCTTAGTGTTCTATAGGCCTGGATTCAAGGATTACCTGCTCTTCTCATCCTACACAATTTTTCTGGATCTGATCTAATCTATTCCCAGGGTGTATGATATATATATCAGCACATGAGAGTAGCACATATGTTAGACTTTGGGGAGAGGCCAAAGAAATTTCCTAAGGAATATATGTGAAACTGTGGCCATGCTGAAACTTGTAGAAACTAAGGGACCTGGTAGATCTTGTGCGAGATAGTTAATTTTCAGAGGAAGAAGGATGACAAAGAGGCTCAGAAGCAAAAAAATGAGGCTATTGGAATTAGAGAACTGAAAGTAAATTCAGTATTCCACACAGGATTTTGGTACCTTACAAATGCAATGAATGAAGATGAATAAGAAAAGTGTCAAAATGCTATAATCTCTTCCTTAAATCTGTATTCTAAAGATAGAGTATTTTCTAAAACACACAATAAATGCTTACTGAATATATGTCACTTGGAGATATTAATAATATAACCAATGACCCAGGTTAAAGTTGTAGTATAGGACCTGGCATAAAGTTGGTACAGAATATATTTTAACTATTGTTATAATTACCACTAATGCAATTATGTGGGTGCCAAAAACACTATTTTATTGTTATTTCTAAGGCAAACTATTAAATATTTAGAATACTAAGGAGTTTGAATTTTATCTTCTAAGAAGATTTGTAGTCTGCATGAGACCCATGGGCCGCTATCAGGTCAAGGCATGTGTGGGAGGAAGCGGGGGAAATCCATGAATTCCCTGGAATTATAAGGAAACTCTGATGTACTTTTCTGAGAAGAGGATTCAATAGATTTCACCAGATTCCTAAAAGGGACTAAGGCACCCACAACAAAGGTGAAAAGGCACATACATGGAGAACACGAATATAGCCAGGGAGGAAGCCTTTTTTCCTTTTAAGCAGAAGATTAACAGGTTATATAGGATTGCACCGAATGAACCAATAAAACCATTTAAACTAAAGGTATTTATCCAAATTTAAAAATGCTGTGTAAGTTATGTTTTTAAAATGCAATTGTTACACAATTAGTTTCTTAGCTATCTACAATAAGTAACCTAGATATATTTCCAAAGGTCTCCAAAACTAGATGATAAAAATTAGCATAGTACCCAAATATGCTTTAGGTTTTTATTCAAACCAACTTTCACCAGAAGCCTTTAAGCAACATGATTTCTATCAAAAATGGATAGTATACATTCTTCTTCTATTTCTTCTTCTATGTTCTCCCAAGATTTAAAAAAATCATGCCAACTTTAACTTTTAGTTTCTTGCTATGCACAAAAAAAGAGACTTTCTTTTAGGTTGGAATACAAAGAGTTTTCTTAAGGAGAAATCTGATCTTATTTTTAAAAGAAAACAACCTTCTAGAAAATGTTTTTAGAAACAGAGTTCAATAGATACTATTTTCACATTATTTGAAACAGTTAAATTGCCTTACAGAGTGAAATGCTGTAATATATAAAGGAATATACTAATGGGGATCAGGACACACTATTCCAAATTATAGCAAAATGGCTAAAAAAAACCTGAGGAAATGCAGAAGCAGGAAGGTACTCTGACCTCCCCTTTACTTCTCTCTTGAAACAGCTCATTAATCCTCGTGTGGGAAGTACTCCCCACACCCCCCATACCTGGAGGAAGAGAATATCTTCATCCTACAGACAAAGGGACATGAGAATCCTAACAAAAGTTCACCCAGTTTTACTCTATGTGCCTCATCCGCTGACCTATCATATTTCTACAAGACTTCCTACTATTCATCAAACCTGGCATAAAAATACTCAAGTCAAATTTTTTCTCTGAGTCTTCATTTCTTTATGAAGGCTCTTGTGTTGCATAAAACTTACATTAAACAAATGTGTATGCTTTGTCAGTTTAACTTTCAGAGATACTAAGAGGGTCGAGGAAAACTTTCCTGTACCCTCAAGCAACTTCAACTTACTGGTAGCAATGGCTGCCCTTGTTTAGAGGACATATGATTAATCCACATATTTATCACAATTTCAAAATCACTTCTAGAATTATTTTATCATTTTTCCATTATACTCCAGACATTTCCCCCTGACAATTTGAGAAAAAAATTGTGCTAAAACTAAATATAAATAAAAGGTTCAGCGAAGTTAACACTATAATTAGCTGAAGATGAGTTAGAAAGGACAATATAATTAGGAGCTAAATTAGCAAGTACTTACTATAATTTGGGCATTATGCTAGTCCTTTACTTACTATGTTACCCCAGTTAATCTGAACTACCAAACATGAGATAAATACTCACTACTCCAATTTCACAGGTGAGGAAAGTAAGTCAGTGGCAGAGCTCAACTCTGTATGGTTTTATAAAGTAAATTCTCAATCATTACTCCAGATAGGAGGAAAGAAAGGGAAATAAAGAAAATCATATTGGAAGGAGTATAATCAAATATGACTGTGGTCATGTATAAGTAACTTCGTTTCTCTAGCTATCATTATCCTTAATTGTAAAACTCAAGATATTATGATGATTTTCTAAGAGATCCATCAGTTCAAGCTATAAAAAAAACAATATAAAATAAGAAAAAAAATCACCATATAAGTTATTGTGGCCAAATAAAACTGGGACATAGAGGTGAAGCTAGTAAGAAAGTGGGTCTTTAGAAGTAAGAATGTCACTCAGCTGCATTCACCCAGAAATTCTACAAAATCTACAAAGAAGCATGCTTATTAAATACAAAAGAACAAGAGAAAATTGTAGAAAAAATCCTTCTCTTTTACTGTTTTTAGCATATGTGTTATAAAAAGCAAAATCCCTTAAAGGCAGTAAACATCTGCCCATAGACACATAGTAGAAGCAACATCAAAAATATAAGGCAAAGGTCAAGTCAAAGTTTATTGACAATGATAAACTATGACAGCGTCTATTAAATTAGCCCTTCCTTCAAGGTGTATGTGATCAAAGCAGCAAAGATATTTTCACTCAGTCACATAACAAGCTATTTGTTGAGATTGAAACATCTGGTCAATATCTCCTAACACTGCAATTTCATGCACAGTTAGCATTAGGGCACATTTCTTCTCCTCTTCTTACAGGGTCCATAAGGGTGGCACATATGGTTCATCATTTCATTGAAAAAAGGATTCAATTCAAGGCATTACATACAATCGTCTGTGCTTTATGATGTTTTAAGTCTACCTGCCATCATTTTCCATCATCATTGCTCACTGCTGTTCTTTTCTACTATAAAAGCCTGCAAATATGACAGAGCACTTAAAGCTTAACAGCCTTCCTCCACTGGAGTTAGAAAGCATTTACTAGTAGGGCAAAGGAATCTATAAAATGGCAGGTCGTTTTCTATTGCCCAAAACTCCCAATATATTAAACTGTTTACCATTTTATTTACCATTTAAGCAAAGATCTAGTACAGATTAGAAAACTAATGTTTATTATCAAATCAATAAATGACTTGAAAAATTTATAATAAAAACATTTAAAAATTAATTTTAACAGGGGTTTTCAGAATTCTTTTAATTTGACAAAGAACAATTTTATACTAAGAGAATAGGATGCTACCAAATATTATCATCTGATGAAAAATTTCCACTTAAAATCCATGCATCAGTTGTCATGGTAACAGGACCCTTTCTTAAACACTTACTGTGGTAAACCTGAACTCACAACATAGATTTCTCTTTTTTCCCCCTTTCTTCCTTTAGGGTAATAGCTTTAAGAGAAAAACAGAGTGTGGGTAGGGGACATCTTTAAAGTTACTGTTTCACATTTCTTTGATACATTTCCATGACAGGTAGTATAACTATATGAATATAGGTAATCTGCTAAAAATAAGAATTTACCTAGATGTTAATAGCTGAATGGATTTCAATGAGGAAATATTCTTCTGGTGATAAAGAATCACTTATGGCCATCTTACAATAAGCAATATGCAATGACTGATTAAGGAAGGAGAATATAAGAATAATTAGATTTAACTGAAATCTAAGTAAGATGTAATGTCCAGCTCTGCTACTGTAGCATGTAATGTAAATATTTTGTTTATTAATTTAGTCAGTCAATCCAATCGAAATGTATTTAATGAATAGTTCTATGGACCAGAAATTATGCTAGCACTGAAACACAGTCTTGAACAAGTCACACATGGTCTCTATCTAATGGAGATTCCACACAAAACAAAATATAAAGCAAACAAAACAGAAACATGAAACAGAGTAATAAAATAATTGTAAGAAGCACTATGAAGAAAAAAACAAATGGCTGAGGACAATGGGGAGTGAAGAGGTGCAAGGACAGAGTCTACTTTGAATAGGCCTGAGGATATTTAACAAACAAAAATATTCAAATGAGCTAATCACGCAAAGAATGAGCTTGTGGTTGGAGAAAAAAAGAAAGAAGAGCCAAGTGCAAAGATTCGAAGAGGGTTGGCATATTTAAAAAATGTGAAAATCAGTGTGGCTACGGCATGGTGAGGAAGATAGAGAGTAGCTAAGTAAGTTTGTAAAAATATGCTGGTCCCAGATCATGCATACCTTGTTGGGTATGGTAAGAAGAGTAACTTTTACTCAGGGTGCAACAGGATGCCACTGCAGGGTTTTAAACAAGAAAGTGAAATTACTGAATTTAAATATGGATCACTTTTGTTACTATACATAAAGGTATGTTTATCCTGTATAATAAAGAAGAAGCAATAAGGAGATACGTTGGGAAAATATTATTCACCCCACACACATCCAGTCCTTTGAAAAAGCTATTAGCTCTGAAGGGTAACAAAATGTACCACCCCAAATGTGCCCCTTCAGCATGTGGATTAGTTTAAGCAGAAGGCAATCAAGACCCAGGCAAATCAAGAAAAACTTTGACCTCTCCCTACCACCTACAAGAATTTAGATAGGGGGCCTGACTCAGGAAGGGAACTATTATCAGAGATAGCTGTTATCTGAATGACCTATCTACATGGCTGGGCAAGTAACTAATTATCAAACATCTGTACTTCTTATTGTCTTGTGAATTACCCGCCTCCTCTTTAAGTCCCCAGACCCCTATCAGACCCCTATCCCATTCCTTAGCTCAGGATGGCACAAAAGCCTCAACTGCCTGACTTGCCTTTGGGTCTCATATTTTTATAGGGCTCCTATACATGTGGAATTAAAAATTTGTTTTTCTTCTGTTAATCTAGCTTATTTTTATTTTTTTGACCATCTAATTATTAGACCAGCCAAAGAACCTAGAAGGGTAGAAGAAAAAATATTTCTTGTCCAGTAGCTCTATCCTAAAATTATTTCCAGATTTTAACCTTTTTTGCATCCACTTTTCAGTAATTCCACTAATATTACCCATTCAACTTATTAAGACTTCTTGCCTGGACTGTTGCAATCACTTCCTAATCTCCTTACTTCCATTCTTGGCATTTTCCTTTAAAATGCAAGTCAGTGAGCTTATCATCCCCTTACTCAAAACCCTCAATGCTCTTCACATCACTCGGTAAAAAGCAAAAATCCTTATGAGGTCTGTGAAGCCCTACAGAAACAAGCCACTCTTCTTTACCTCCTATTGCCTCTCTCACCTCATTTCCTGTTGTTCTTGGTAATCTGCTCCAAGCAGATTTAACTCCTTGCAAAATTTTGAAACATGCCAAGCCTGTGCTCTATTAGGAAATGCTGACATCTCTACTATACCAGACATCCCCTTAAACCCTGTGGCTCTTCCTTCATCTTGAAAGCCTTTACTTAAGTCTTATTTTCTCAACAAAACTGTTCCACGCACCCTATGTAATATTGTAAATAAAATGCTCTTTTTGTTCCAACATTGCCAATACAACAAAACTTCTACTTTTTACTCCCTTTCTTTAACACCTTCTAATTTGTTTACATACCACATTCATTATATTTCTCCCTCCCACTAAAATATGAGCTCCATGAAAGCAGGGATTTTCATGTTTTACTCATCAATGCATCCCCAGCACTTGACCTCCTATAGTAGTTAACAGTATGTATTTAATGAATTGCATCTTATTAATATATCAATACATCCCCATAAACCTCATAAGTGAGATCAACAGATACCAAAAATTTATTCTGGTGATTATTCACCATATTCCTAAAACATACTTAACTGTTGTAAAATGAGAATAAAATCAGAATAACACAAGAATAAAATAATACTTCAATAAATATTAGCTACTAATAATATTGAAGGATTCATGTTATCGCTGCCATTATTAAACAGTGCATGACCAGTATAATTATATTATACAATTATATAAAGCACTAAAAATATTATAAAGGCGAAAACATAATGTCACAGTCTACAAATGAAATGGGAATTTTTTAAAAAACATACTTAATTTCTGTACATTATGGGAAATAACTCATTTACTCTCCCTTTCACAGATGAAGAAAGTGATGCAAAGAAAGGGTAAATGAGGACCCAGGACTTAAAATCTAGACATTCTACAAAAAAAGCCCAAGGTTGAACCACTCTTCTGTAATAGTCACTGGAGGGAATACAGTAAAAAAGTACTAGAAATAATTGTTAGGTAAGATGTTCAGTTACTAAAATGAACATTCTCATATACCAATAATAACTTATTAGACAAAAAATATGGAGATGTAATATACAACATGATGATTATATATATGAAAGTTGCTGAGAATAAATGCTAAGAGTTTTCATTATAAAGAAAAACTGTTTTTTCTTTGTTAATCCTCAGGTGAGGATATTTTCTCCATTGATTTTCAGAGAGAGTGGAAGGGAGGGAGAGAGACAGAGAAACATTGATGTGAGAGAGACACATAGATTGGTTGCCTCCTTCTCGTGCCCCAACCAGGGCCTGGGATTGAGCCTGCAACCAAGGTCCATGTGTGCCCTTGAACGGAATCGAACCTGTGACTTTTCAGTTCTCAGGTCAACCAACACTCCAACCACTGAACCAAACCGGCTAGGGCACAAGGAAAAACTTCTTTTCCTATTTCATTTATTGTATGTATATGAGATGACAGATGTTAACTGTGTTGATCTCTCAGGCTCCTGACCTCCACTGTGTGTTTTTCTCTCCCTTGAGTTGTGGCCAGGGTGGGGTGCTGCCTGCAGGCTGCGCTTTCCTGCTCATGGATCACCGGATCACTTCAGAGACCCGGGGCACGCCCTGCTGGATGCTGCCTGTGGGAACTTTCCTGCTCTGGGATCGCCATGGCATCCCAAAAGCAGGCCCGCCGCCCTCCGCACTTGCCTGCTCTGGGATCACCATGGCATCCCAGGAGCAGGCAAACCTGGGGGCCCCCAGCCCTCTGCATTTGTATGCTCTGGGATGGCGATCCCAGCAGCAGGCCCACCTGGGGGCCGCTTGCCCTCTGCACTTGCCTGCTCTGGGATCGCCATGGGGTCCCGGCTGGGGGCGGGGCTTAGGTGCATGGGGCTTAGGCGGCACACAGGGGTCCCGGCTTTGGTGGGGCTTAGGTGATGCGGTCGCGCTGCCTAAGCCCGGCCACCCATGGCTGCACCCAGCCCGGATGGTGTCTAATTTGCATATGGCGCTGATTAGCCAATGGGAAGCGTAGCAGAGGTACAGTTAATTACCCTTTTTGTCTTTTATTAGATAGGATTATTTAAGCTAGATCATTAGTACATGGAGTTCATTATACTATTCTTTCTACTTCTATGTAGATTTGAAATTTTCTACAATAAAAAATTTAAATACACACACATAAACAAAATGGAGAATTAAAATCTTGATGTAAGACAAAAAGAAGACATTTATCCTAAAATATTATTATGAAAATATTATTTCTCCTCAATGAACCTATAAATTCCAATGTGATATTTTGAAAACATCAATATGATCCTTAAACCTGAGAGGATAATAGGAAAATACATCATGAAAAAGGTGAATAATAATGATGGGGGGAGAGTGAAGGATTTACTACCAGGTATTATGAAATCAACAGAAAAAAATAAAGTTTAAATACAGACCCAAGTATCAATGACAAAAGAGTATAGAATACAGATGACACTTCATTGAGATGACAGAAGAGGGAATTATTGAATAGAGTGCACTGGGATAAGTATATAGCCATTGAGGGGAGTATTCTTTCCCCTCATACTTTAACCAAAAATGTAAAAATAAACCACTCAGAAAGGTAGAAAATTCAGCTTATTTTAATAACTTTAAAACAGATTTCCTAACCATGACAAGAATGCCAAATAATATAAAGGAAGTACTGATAGTTGTAACTAGATATAAACTTAAGATCACTCACTATACAGGAAAAAAGTTGAGCATGTGGCAGGGGGTTGGGGGAAGTCAGTATCCTTAATGGATGAAGCACTCTCAAAAATCTGAAGAAAAAGATGGGCAAGGTTGTCATAATGATCTGATGCTTCATAGTGTGATGTCCACAGATATAGGCAATCATACATATACTCCTTTAATGTAAGTAAAGAATTAAGAATTTAAAATACTGAGAGGGCTGTACCTATTAAAGAAAATCAGCAGCACTTTGCAAATACAAGAGCAATCTTTAATGGCTTTCAAATCTGCATTAAGGAAGCTATTGTTGATGCTGTTCACAGTGAGGATGGCATAAGGTCTTTCAAAAAGCCCCCTCTGTCATTCTCTTCATACTGCTGAGATGCTTATGCCATTATAGCCCCTCCTAATTGACTCTAGTAAGAGACTTTATTTAAGCTTTGAGCTTTCCTATCCACAAAGTGTAAGTAACTGGTCACAACTGTATTATAGTCCTGAGTGCTGGTTTGTGAGGCCAGGTGACTCAAAGGACAATTTCCTAGTCAAATATTTATCTGATGGGCCCATACTTAGCCCACCTGTATCTATTCTCACAATGAAATAACAGCAATGGACAATAAACATTTATTTTTTGCACAGTAACATAAAATAATTACACAGTAACATCAGAACAAAAAGTCTGCAAAAGACCAATAATTCTAAAATGTATAGAATTATTTTAGGAAAAAAGATTTACATTCAGAGAGTTCAAGGATAATCTTATCAGTGGCTCAGTTACAATGTCATCAAAATAAAATGTTACTGAGCACCCACCATAAAATTATACACTTGTTAATCCAACACACTTCTATTAATTTCTTAACATCTAAAGTACTCTATGAGGGATACAATCTTGAATAAGACCTTGAGGAGTTTGCAGTGTCGTGCAGGAGGCAGCATAGAAACAATTTAGGTTCAATGAGTGTTACAACAGAGATACATACAAAATATTCTGAGAGCATCAGGAAGTTTGGGGAGTTATGAAAAAGTCAAAGAGAAAATGACAAATAGGCCAGTTCTTGAAGGTTAAATATTTTACCAGGCTGAGAACAAGAAAAATAAAAGTAAATTATACACAGATAAATATGCAGTGCAAAACGGAGGGATACTGGGTCCCTGGCTTACTCGGGGAATCAGTAAAACATGCAGCCCATAATAGCATATTTTATGAAAGAGAAGTAATCCATAATACTGAAAATCAGGCTGGGATCAGAGAGTTAAATGACAAAATATATTTTACAAAGATAACTTTGGCACAAATGTTCAGAAAACAAACAAACTGATGAGAGAAAATTGCCATAGTTCTAAGATGTCTCTGTGAATCTTTATCAGATTTTGTTTTCTCTTTTTAAGGATATTTATATATCAAACATCCTTAGTTAAAAATACTGGCTTTATCTCATTGTAAAGGTTAGGCAGGTTTCCAATAAACCACCTTTAAAGATTGAGGTTTTCTAGATTCAGGATTCATCAATTGTGATGCAAACTCTGTGAGCACAGCTTCCACCTGCATCAACCTCCAAGTTGCTCCTGAGTGATGGGGATGCAAGCTGAACCATTGGGAATGTGAAACTCATGCTGCTTGTTGTGCTTGAGTAAAAAAATTCCTTTATCTCCAACACAGTAGGTTCTAGTCTTCTATCAACACCTATAAAACTGTGGCAGACTAGTTGGTTAGTTTGCAAGTGGGGTGAAATCCAAGACACTTCATAGTTATTGAAAAATACTTCTTAAAAAAGAAGAGGACCAGGACAGAACAAGGCCATGTGGTATTACAGAAAAAGAGAAAAGGATCTCAACCTTAAGAATTTTGCGGAAAGGAGGAAATATGCAAGAAAAAAAATTTTGAGGCAAAAAGGACAAGAGTTGGGACTAACTAGGTGAGGAAGAGTGTAGGTTAGTCTGACTATGATGTAATTGGATGACTAATGGATAGTTATGTCATTAAGAGAGAAAGATAATTTAAGAACATAGGAGCAAGTACAATGTAAAAAGCCAGAGAACAGTGAGTTGAGTTTGAACATATGGAATTTTGCAAATAAATCTTTAGAGATATCTACTGAAACACTGGAAATACAAGTTTGTAGTTCCAGAAAGAGGTCATGAATAGAGAAAAAGCATTGACCTTACAGAAAGGTCTGCAGTCCCCTGGAAGGTCCTGAGAACTTTTCAGAGGATCCACAAAGTCAAGTTAATTTTCACAATAATATTAAGATGTCATTAGCATTTTCACTACGTTGACATTTGCTTTCAAATTAAAAAGATACCAATTTAAGAATTTTTTTAAGCAGCAAAAATCATTGATTTTTATTAAATATAACACTTAAATACACATCTTTTAAATACCCTGTGTAGGGAAATGGGAAGTATGAATGAAATACAATGGTTTCCTGAGGAAAAGTACTTGTGCATTTGAGTTTTTATATGAACTGCTTTTTTTTTAATGAAAAACTATTTTTATTTAAAAAAAGAAATGACTGACAGACAAATGACAATTATTCAGACTTGGGTATTTGGCAGACATTTTATTGAAAATGAAAAAGTAAGCCTGTCACTTACAAAAATAACTGTAAGGATTTATTGCTAATAATAAAATTTGAGCTTTCAAATGAAAATTATAATTGGGTAAAACTCTTATCCACCATGATGAGATCCCCAATACATAAAAGATTATTCGAGATTAGTAGTGATATAAAATTTTATATCTGCAAAATCTGCATAATTTAATTAACAAAAAGTTTGCAAAATGACCAATGTATTATAGTAAAATTCACATATGGGTTAAAGGTCCACTCAAAGAATTAAACAAATCAGTGCATATATATTTTATAACATAATAGTTTTGTTGAGATACAAATCACATACCATACATTTCACATTTAAAGTCTAAAATTCAATGGCATTTAATATATTCTCAGAATGTGCAAGCATCACCACATCAATTTTAGAGCATTTTCAACACTAATAGAACCCCTCATCACTTAGCCATCATACCCCAAAACCCCTATTGCCACAAGCACCACTAATGTATTTTCTGCAGCTATAAATATGCATATTCAGGACATTTCACAGAGATGGAATCATAAAATATGTGGACTTTTGTGAGAGGTTTCTTTCACTTTGCATAATGTTTTCAAGGTTCATCTATATTGTGGCATGAATCAGTACTTCATTTCTTTTTATTGCCAATATTCTATCATATAAATACTCCACATTTGTTTATCCATTCAGCAATTGATAGACATTTGGGTTGTTTCCACTTTTTTTGCTATTATGAACAATACTGCTATGAACATTCATGTGCAAGTTTTTGACATAAACATATGTTTTCATTTGTCTTGGGCTATATGCCTAGAATTGCTGGGTCATATGGTAAATCATTACTCATCATATACTTTGTCTACTTTTTCAGTTGGGTTTTCATTTTCTTCTTAATGATGTCAAGTCTGTTTATATACTAGAGAGATTAACTCTTTGATATATCTTGCAGATATTTTCTTCCATTTCACCTTTTGTTTATGATGTCTTTTACCCACTTTTTTTTGCATTTTATGTAATTTAATCTTAAAAATTTGTGAGATTAAAAACAACAATGAGAAATTGACAGAGAAAGATAAGCCAGTGAAGGGTACAGAGAAATGATGACTCAAAGAGTTAACAAACAAAAAAAGAACAAAGAAAAAGTGCTATCTCTCCTGAAAGCTAATGAAGAAAGTTTCAAAATTGAGGGAGTAATAGACAGATGAAACAACCTTAATTGGATCAAGTAGGACCCAGATTTTTAAATGGCCATTGGATTTGGCAATTATTTTATTAATGTCTTTTGCAACAACAACAAAAAATGTTTTCAAAGAGAAATAAGGATGAGGTTCCACATGGCAGTTTAGTGAATAAAGAATAAGTTGGAGGTACAGCACTGGTAATAATGAATATATTCTACTCTATCTATGGTAGACATCTGACAGTGAAGGGAAGGTGGGGAAGGATAATAAATTTGAAGTTCTAGAGAAAAGAAAAAATGGAATAGAGTTAAAAAGGCAAAATTACGTAAACATGTTTCAAGACAATGGGGAGAGAAGTTAAGTACTTGATATCCAATAATTTCCTTTATATTTACAGAGAAGAATATGAGGTCACTTGCTAAGATTAGGGTAAAGTAGGATAAGAGATTGTAAAAAATCTGAATAAACACAAAGGAAAATGAGAATTGGAATAGAAACTGAAAATAATGTAGATGCAGACATGATGAGTCCCTTATAATGCCTAGAAAATATGCCCTGCATATAGACGAACTCAATAAATATGTATAAAACCTAATAAATTTCTGATAATAAAAAGTATAAATGCTAGAAAAAAATCAGTTTTTATATAAGCTTTAAGTATGCTTTATGTAAAACAGTATACTAATAAGATATTCTGTGACATGATTTCCCAAAGAGAATATATAATTCCATTTATTCAATTTCTATAGTCAAATAATTTCCAAAATAAAAGCAAAAGTAAGAAGTACTAAAATTGTTAAATGGTAAAACTTGTGTTTAAATAGAGTTAGCATGAAGACTATACTCAATGCTTCTAAATGCACTCTGAAAATGATTTTTTTAATTAATAAACTAACACTTGGGGGAAATTAGATGAATATTATATGGGAATTTTGTACTATCTTTGAAATTTTTCTATAAATCTAAAATTATTCCAAATAAAGTTATTTTTTAACTTTATTTTTATGGTTAACACTATTACAGATGTCCCAATCGCCCCTTTGCCCACCTCCACCCAGCCTACCTCCTCCATGCCACATCTCTCTGGCCATCACCACACTGTGTCTGTCTTTGGCTAATCCCAAATAAAAAGTTTATTTTTAAAAACTAATAATGAGCTAGTTGTTTTATATTTTTAAATTTTTATTTTGAAATAAGTTTATACTTATACAAAAGTTAAAGAAATACTACAGAAAATTCCCATATATCGTTCAAACAGCTTCCCCTAATGTTAACATGTTATATAACAATAATATAGTTATCAGAATCATGAAATTGCTTTTATATTTTGAAGTTTTGTCCCCCATATCAGAAAAGTCTTCTGTTTCATAAGGTAGTATTTTTACTGCAAAATTTCTTTGACATCATTTATTGTTAATCATTTCAGGTGACAAATAAAAGGACACATTTCCATAAGCAAGCAGTGTAAAATATAGTGTTTTCACCTATCAATTATATTCTTCAACTTTCTAGAACGTATTTCTATTTTGTAAATGGGTAACCTCTAAGCCAGTGATGGCGAACCTATGACACGCGTGTCAGAGGTGACACGCGAACTCATTTTTTTTTATTTTTCTTTGTTAAATGGCATTTAAATATATAAAATAAATATCAAAAATATAAGACTTTGTTTTACTATGGTTGCAAATATCAAAAAATTTCTATATGTGACACGGCACCAGAGTTAAGTTAGGGTTTTTCAAAATGCTGACACGCCGAGCTCAAAAGGTTCGCCATCACTGATCTATGGGAACATAATCTGATCTAAGAAGGATGAGAGCCTTGAGAAGCAACATAGAGCCTGGAGCTCAAAGCTTGGAGTCCAGCACAGACAGGAAATTGGCCATCATCTGTAGACCATGAGCCTGCAGATTACTGGGTTCTCCTAAAACACACGCCTAATGAACTGTGGAAACACATTTTTAACCCAGTGTCTAGTACAGGGGTCCTCAAACTTTTTAAACAGGGGGCCAGTTCACTGTCCCTCAGACCATTGGAGGGCCGTACTATAGTTTAAAAAAAAACTATGAACAAATTCCTATGCACACTGCACATATCTTATTTTGAAGTAAAAAAACAAAACAGGAACAAATGCAATATTTGTATTTGCATGTGGCCCGCAGGCCGTAGTTTGAGGACCCCTGGATCAGACCGTCAAACCTCAGAGGGAAGGCAAGGGAGGGTGGGGGGAAGAGGTGAGATCAACCCAAGAACTTATATCACACATATAAGCATAACCAATGGACACAGACACTAGGGGGGCTGAGGGTACAAACTGAGGGGTGGTGGGGGAATGGGGGGATAAAGACACATATGTAATACCTTAATCAATAAAGAATAATTAAAAAAAAAAAAGAAGTAGATGTTGGATTTTGTCAAATGCCTTTTCTGTATCTATAGAAATGATCATGTGGTTTTTGAGATGGGAGAGTAAATCCAGTATTGTTACTCCATCTTGTTAGACAGAGGGAACCTCAAATTCCTTTAGTTTTGAATAATAAAAAATATAATTTGATTCAATGAATACAGTCAAGTATGCATATTTATAAGAAAAAGACCCGCTTCTAACTTTTCATCTATTATGAATTAGTATGCCCTTAGATAAAATGGCTAACCTCAGTCTAAATGGTATCAATACCCCATAGATCAGTGGTTCTCAACCTTGGCTGCACTTTAGAATCACCTGGGAATCTTTTTAAAATCCTGATTTCTGGGCCTCATCCTCTGGAAATTCTGTTTCTCCGTTACTAATGTTGTGGCCCCACCCCATAACAAAGAAACAGAATTTCCGGAGGATGAGGCCCAGAAATCAGGATTTTAAAAAGATTCCCAGGTGATTCTAATGTGCAGCCAAGGTTGAGAACCACTGCCATAGATGTTATATTCTAATATACTGTATGATGAACAATAACAACATTTAAGAAAGAACTGTGAAGTAGAGCAGTGAACTCTTGCAGAGCTAGAAAGTGTAAATATGAATAACACTTAGATCAATAGCATCTATCGTGGTTATGTTAGAAGCATCTGATGTGATATGAAGACATAAAAGATGCCTAGCCTATTTTAATGTCAGTATATGTTTACAAAAATATAAATTAAGAAATATTACGTTTAAATAGAAAAGACTTCAAAAGGTCAACTGAATTGGTTTCTCTGGCTCTTACCAATTACAGCTGATTCTCGTTATCATGGTATTTGTGTTGAACAAAGTTGCCATGAACATTGAATTTGTGAAACTGAACCACTGCTCCTAAGAAAAATACAGGATTAAGTTCCTGTAATCCTTTGGTTAGATTTTTGTTAACCAATCAATATCAATTCATAACTTTGTTTTATGTGTGTTGCTCCTTATAGGAGCACTAGACAGCATTTCAACACTATGCTTGAGGGCCACAAAAGGCACAAAATACAGAAAGACATGGTACTAAATACACCACCAAAAGGACAGTTGTTTATGGTATGAGAGCTGAAACAAAAAGGCAGAGTGTTGCCTTGTTTGACCTCAGATGGTACTCTGCACATCAGGCAACTCAAACTTTTTTGCTGCTCTACGTATGTCTGTGAATAATTGCAAAAATGCTCTGAGTACTGATTTGGGATTTACAAATAAATTTTTACAGGGTAGGTGAACTTGCAAATACAGAATCTACAAATAATGAGGATCAATTGTATATGTAGTGGGATTCCCTGAGGCCTTTATCAACATTTTAAATCAATGCTTCTTTATTATTTTTTAAGTTTTGAATTCTTTTGAGATAATGTATCCTCCTTCCATTCCAACTGATAATTCGTGAACCACAGTTTAAAAATGCCAGCTTTAGAGTTTCCAGGCAAAGACTTTTTAAAGCATTCTTTGATAACCATTTTAGATTTCAACTGCTGCTGAACTCTTCATATTTACAGATAGTAATTGCTGTGCCTATCATCAGCTTAGTACATTTTCTGAACACACAGCCTAGTACAACAATAATTGGGGTTTACCAATTAGAATTTATAGAATATACAATGTCATAGAGGGTAAAATGCATATGCAGTTTCAAATTTTCCAGAGCAAATTTTTCTTGTCTTTCTTGCAGAATTACTATTTTTAAAAAATCTACAAAACCTAAGCAGAAAAACAATATCCTATATGTAATAAAGAGCTAATATGCAAATGGTTGTCACACCCTCATGCCATCACACTGTCACAATCTATCACCAGGAGGCTGCGTGAGCGGCGAGGCATGCATGGGTGGGCAGGGAGTAGATGCTGCATGCACAGCGTGGAGGCGAGTCCTGGTGGCTCTGTGCGGCGAGGCCTGGGGGTCCTGGTGGCTCCACGTGGCGAGGCCTGGAGGTCCCGCATCTTCTCGCGGCATGGAGGAAGTGGGGCCCAGCACCTCCACACGGCAAGTCCTGGGGGTCCTGCGGCTCTGCAAGGCATTGAGGCGGGACCCCCGGCTCCAGCCTACATCTTTGGGGCAATCCATCGAGGAGCCCTGGATGGGTGGGAGGGGCCTACCTCTTTGGGGTGATCGATTGTGGGGCCCCTGCACTGAGAGAGGGCACAGGCCAGGCTAGGGGACCCCCCCCCAAGTGCACAAATTTCATGCACCAGGCCTCTAGCACATTGATTTATATCAACCTTAAGTTTTGTTTGGTTCTCTACATTTGAAATACCTAAAAATGTTGATTGCAATCTGGTATCCCTTTAGTCTCAAAGAAAAAGTTTGACTGTCAGAAACACTTTTGTATCTAATTTACAACTGACACATTAACCCAGTAAATGTTTGTGAAATTCTAGCAAGCAATATTTTTTAAGGAGAGAAAAAAGTAAACAACAGAGAAAACAAATACCAGCAATTACTTCAGCATTAACCAATGAAGCTAGTTCATCAACTGAGAAAATTTCAACTTTTTTTTTTGCAATTGTATATTGGAGTATGAAGAACTAAGTGGAAATGTTCTAAATTAAATACTTCATAAAATACTGTATAGTTTAGTATAAAGATTTAAAAAAGGACACTGCTCTTTAACTATAGAGAGTCCAGAGTTGCTGATAATATTCACGTAATTATAAGAAAGGAGACTAATAGTAGAGAACTTCAAAGGTCAAAATGTGGCTCTGCTTCAATAACCATTAAATCAAGCAAAATCCTGGATCTGATCATTTAAAAGATATTTCTGGGTTAAAAACAGAAAGACTAATAACCAAATAAAAAATTAAATAAGTTGAAATGACATTTCAATTAAAGAAAATACACACAGGACCAAGCATTTAAAAAGATGTTCAATATCATTATTCAGTAGGAAAATACAAATCAAAAGTACATGAAATACTACTTCATACCTAGCAAGTAGGCCATGTTAAAAAAGGAAGGAAGGAAAGAAAGAAGGAAGGAAGGAAGGAAGGAAGGAAGGGAGGAGGGAGGGAGGGAGGGAGGGAGGGAGGAAGGAAGGGAAGAAGGGAGGGAGGAAGGGAGGAAGAGAGGAAGGGAGGAAGGAAGGAAAGAGTTGGCAAGGATGAGCAAAAATTTTAACCCTCCTATGTTGCTGGGTAAAACATAAATGAGTGTAGTCACTGTGGAAACCAGTTTGGGGTTCCTTGTAAAGTTAAATGTAGATTTACCAATGACCTAGCAATTAAACTCCCAGGTATATATGGAAACAAATAAAAAACAGGCATTCTAAAGACAGAAACAGTTTTTTACCATTTATAAAGGAATTGTGTAGAGGCATCATAATGATGCAATTTTTCCAGAAAAAAAAATTCACACAGATACTGGAATATTTCTATGAGAGTTAATGAGGCTATGCATATGATTCCATTCAGGGCAGCATAGGATTTGTGCTAGTAATAAGGAGGTAAAAATTACTATCTTGCCTCTGGCTGGAACTTATTCCAGATGCTCAAGAGAATGATGAGTTCACTTTTTCCTATTCCTGTATGAAACTTCTGGTGGATACTAGCGTTCAGTAGAGACGCTAACCAAAGACAAAGGTTTAGATGCTTTTATTACAATTTATACCCCAATTTGTACAATATATATTTTAAAAGATTGATTTCTTTAAAAAAGAAATCTTCCTTGCAGAAGGATTGAAAGCATGTTTTGTTGTCAATCCTCACCTGAGGATATATATTTTTTAATCAATTAAATAAAGGGAGGGAGGGAAGGAGGGGGGAGGGAAAGAGGGAGGGAGGGAGGGAGAGAAATGTCAATGTGAAAAAGACATCAATTGGTTGCCTCCAGCACCTGCCTGACAGGGCGGGATCAAACCTGCAACCCAGGTATATGCTCTTGACCAGGAATGGAACCCAGGACCTTTTGGGGCACGAACCAAAACTCTAACCACTGGCTGGGGCTTAAAGCATTTTTAAAACTTTATTTTTGTTCTATGGCTTTTTTTCCCCTTTGTAATTCAGAAAAACATTTTTTTTAAGTCCCCATAGAACTCTACACACACAACCAAATAAAGTGAACATTTCAAAACCAAAATTTCTCTTTTTTACATTATGAAACACTTTAACTTTGCATTTAAGTTATTTTAGTACTTCCTTCCCACTTTTAAGAGGTTTTATTAGAAAAAATATATAAGAAACAACTCAAGTCAGACTGATTAGAAACTGGAAATCAGTGAAAATTTAGACTTAACTTGTATTAATTACAAGCTAATTAATCAATTACATTGGATGTGGCCCACCCATATTATAATTACACTGTTTTATAATTGTAAAACACTTATCAATATCATTAATGGCATGCAATTCTATATGGCAATAAACTATATAACATTTTAATCTCAGAGAAAAACCTAAGTGGTATATAAGCTTAATTTAAAAGTTGTTTAAATTTAATACTTATTTCTCCATGCCAGAAAATAAACTTATAAAACGTAACTACTACATCCATTATTCAATTAAAATCAAGTAGTCATAGACCTAGAAATCACTATTTTTACTTGTTTTTGTAGTATGTACCATGGCAGAAAAATAAGGGAAGTAAACATGAACTTTTGACTCATTAGATAACAAATTTTTGAATGCAATAAAACTTAAGCGTATTCAACTGATTTTCTCAAAGACCTTACTAAAATCAAGCTGGATTTTACATAATGAGTAAATGACGTTTTATGGAATAATTCATTGATCCCATGCAAACAGGATAATAGGACAAATTTCACATTTTTATATGAAAAATTCTAATTATACATAAAATACATTTATGTTTGTCTTGAGGAGACACATTTTAGATTAAAAGGTACAAATTGATTGAAAGTAAGAGTGGAAAAGATATATCATGCAAATAACCACAAGTGAGCTGAAGAAGCTATATTGATATAAAACTAAACAGACACAGAAAACAAATTAGGTAAGTTAGATTAAATGGAAAAAAAATTCCTAGAATGACACAAACTACTGAAACTGACACATGAATAAATAGGTAATCTGAATAGACCTGTTCGACAAGTGAAGAGATTGGATTAGTACTCAAAAACCTACCCATAAGGAAAAGCCCAGATCCAGGTGGTTTCACCACTGAATTCTAACAAACACTTAAAGGAAAATTAATACAAATTCTCCACAAACTCTTCCCAAAAGTAGAAAAAAAACCCAACACATTCCAAACCACTTAATGAGGCCAGTATTACCATATCAAAACCAGACACAGAAATCACAAGAAATCACAAACTCTAGAACAATATCTCTTACGAATATGATGGGAAAATCCTCAATAAAATACTAACAAAAACTAATCTAGCAACATATAAAAAGATGAAGTACCATGACTTGTGAGATTTATCCCAGTAATGCAAGGTTGGTTTAAATTTCATAATCAATAAATGTAATATATTATATCAATTGAATAGAAAAAAAATCACAACAGATGCAGAAAAAGCATATGGCAAAAACTAACATAGTTTCAAATTAAAACAGTCAACAAACTAAGAACAGAAGGGAACTTCCTCAATCTGATAAAAGACATCTAAGAAAAACCCACAGTAAACATGATGGTGAATAACTGGATGCTTTCGCCCTCAGATGAAAAACAAGACAAAGATGTCTTCTCTTATCACTTCTCTTCAACATTATACTAGAGATGTTAGTTAAGGCAATTAAGCAAGAAAAAAATATATAAATAAAAATCTTTCAAATTGGGGGGAAAAGAAATAAAACCACCTCATTTGAAGATGACCTGTTTTATATTTAGAAAATGCTAACGAATCCACTAAAAAACATTACATCTAAATGAGTTCAGAGAGGCTACAGCAAATACAGATCAATATTTTAAAAATCAACTGTAACTCTCTATATACTTACTATGAACAATCCAAAAGTAAAATTTAAAAAAATTAATTTACAATAACCTCAAAAAGAAAAAATAATTGGGAATACATTTTTAACATGGAAAGACATATATTCTGAAAACTACAAATCATTGTTGAAAAATTTAAAGATCTAAATAAATGAAAAATATATCCCATGTTTATAGATCATTAGACCTAACACTGTTAACATGACCAATGCTACCCATATTAATCTCCATCAGAATCCAAGCTGTATTCTTTGTAGAAATTAACAAGCTAATTCTAAAACTCAGAAGAAATTGCAAGAGATCCAGAATGGGCATGGGTTAGAGCAGTGATGGCGAACCTATGACACGCGTGTCAGAGGTGACACGCAAACTCATTTTTTTGGTTGATTTTTCTTTGTTAAATGGCATTTAAATATATAAAATAAATATCAAAAATATAAGTCTTTGTTTTACTATGGTTGCAAATATCAAAAAATTTCTATATGTGACACGGCACCAGAGTTAAGTTAGGGTTTTTCAAAATGCTGACACGCCGAGCTCAAAAGGTTCGCCATCACTGGGTTAGAGGATATATGTCTAGTGAACAGAATTAGTCTTAACAATCATTAAGAAGTATTTCTTAGGGAAGTAATTTGTGGAAGTTTCTCTTACAAAATATTTGAAAGGCAAGGTTCAATGTTCTATATGTCATACTATTCCTGGTATAATTATATTTTGTAATTATACAATAATTAAATATTCATTAAATAAATTGCTCCTGTATAAACTTGCCAGCCATTTTACTTTTTCAAAATTACTTATTTAAAATGGGTACTACACAGCAAGTTATACATATGATTAAAACAATAAGAAAGTGCATGGTTTGGAAAACTATTCTCCCACAAATAGCAACTATTCCTCAGTTTTCACCCAATTTTATATATATTCTTACTGAATTTCTATTTCTTGACTACTCCGATCCTCTGACCTATCTGTGAATCCAAATACTATATGTATATGCTGAAACTATATATCCTAGATTTTCCAGAACAGTCCAGAATTCTATTCATTTTATCAGAGCAAATGGTATATATGCCTTCATTTTCATAAAAGATCTATTTGTTTATAGTTTTGAATAGTATCATTCAGATTTCCCAAAATACATAATTTGAAACCTGGTTAGGAAAATATTTTTAAAATCAAAAGTCTCTAGGTCAGCCGTGGGCAAACTACGGCCCGCGGGCCGGATCCGGCCCGTTTGAAATGAATAAAACTAAAAAAAAAAAAAGACCGTACCCTTTTATGTAATGATGTTTACTTTGAATTTATATTAGTTCACACAAACACTCCATCCATGCTTTTGTTCCGGCCCTCCAGTCCAGTTTAAGAACCCATTGTGGCCCTCGAGTCAAAAAGTTTGCCCACCCCTGCTCTAGGTACAAAAATGAAAACTGTCACACTACTCAAACTGTAGGAAAGGATATGGAAATATAGGGAACAACGGAGATTTTCTCACAGTATATAAATGATACAAAATGCAGATAGATGATTAAACATTGAAAACATTTTCTTAGATGTTTAGCCAGTATTCTGTACCTTCCTTCCCCTCACACCCACCAAAAACACTACTTTTCTGAGTTGAATTCTGAGTGGAATCCTAAAATTCTACAAAATGCATATAAATCAATATGTATTTTAAAATCAAACTAAAGACAATTTATAATAATAGAAAACCCTAATACCAGCTCAAATAGTTTAAATTCCCTCATATGTAAGAGAAAAATGGACCTTCAAAATGAACAGAAATTTCATCAACTGATTTAAAAATAACAATGAAATAAAAAGCAGAAGAGACAAAACTACTCTTGCCCTCTGGCTTCCTTCAATACAGAAGATATATTATAAATGAAAGGAGTAGGCCAGCATTGATATAGTAAAGAAAACTCCACTTTAATAAATCATTTTTTCAGGAAAAGGAGAAGTCTGCAAAATCTGTGAAAGTGATTTATCTTCAGGTGAATAAAATGAACAGCAATTGATCTTGTACCTAGGGAGTGATTCTTCTTCTACCAGTTACAAATATATCACTGTTAAATATCACTAGAATAGGTTGGGTGGTCTCGTGTTTTGAATAATTTATTGTACATTTAAGGTCTAGGATGTATTTTGAAGTTCTATATACCAAATGACACTGCTTCAGTTGTGTTTTTAACTTGCCCATTATTTGGTCACTTTGTACATCTATAAACTGATCCAACCCTCTACAGTAGCAGATCAGAGTTGCACCAAAACCCAGATTTGGGGAAAAGAAGAGTGTCAGAGGTAAGACCGCCCTAAGAAAGTGACTTTTAAGCTGAGACATACAAAATGAGTACAATTTGGTCAAATGAAGGAAAAGGACATTATAGGCAGAAGAGACTGTTTATGCCAATGAAATGGATGACTACCAAAAATATCAATTTATAGAACAGAATTCTGAAGAAATCAGGAGTCCTCTAATTCAGTCTACAAAGTGGATCATTTTAAAAATAAAATTATTTTATTTATATTTGTAATCCTGGAATTCTAAGAAGAGGGGAAATTGCTTACAAATTTATTTCATGCAATTAGTTTTTTAAGTCCTTGCTTGTTATTTAAAAAAAAAAAATCATGGCCTGACTGGTGTTCTCAGTGGTTAGAGCGTCGACCCATTTAGGGCAATCATAAAGCTGCTATAAATATTTGTGTAGCAGGTTTTTGCAGGAACTTAAGTATTAACTTCTCTGTAATAAACATTCAGAAATGATTGCTGAGTCATATAAAAATGTATGTTATGAGAAAGCCAAACTATTTTTCAGAGTGGCTGTGTCATTTTACATTCCCACCAGCAATGTATGAGAGATCCAGTCATACCACATTCTCACCAGCACTTGCTATTGTCAGCATTTTTAAATTTTAGCTGTTCAAATATATGTGCAGTGTTTTCTCGTGATTTTAATTTGCATCTCTCTTATGGCTAAAGATACTGAAAATGACTTATAGACTTATATATGCCATCTTATATATCCTCTCTTCTCATTTAACATTTTAAAACACATTATCTAAAGAAGGAATATCCTATAATATTTCCAAGTGTGCAGTTAGTAAGCTCATCTAGGTAATTAGATAGCATGACAACAGGGGTAAATATACAAAAAGTTAAAGAAGCTTTATGAATAAAAAGTAGAGATAAGCATAAGTATAGAAAATATCTGATTTATTTAAAAAATATAGCTGGAATAATTTTTTATTAAATTTATCGGTTAAGATTATATAAGTTTCAAGTGTACATTTGATTAAAGTTAGTTCGGATAATCCAGGAAAGGCACTTAAAAGTCATAGAGCATCAGATGTTGTCAGTGCCCCTCCCATATCCTGTGGGCCTAACCATTTCTCCCCTTGCTCCAGATTACTTCCATCAGCTAGTATCTTTTTTAAAAATAAATCTTTATTGTTGAAAGTATTACATATGTCCCTTTTTTTCCCCATTGCCCTCTCCCACCCCCTTTCCTCTAAGTCTTTACCACCCTAGTGTCTGTGTCTATGGGTTATGCATATACACATATGAGTTCACTGATTGATCTCTTCCCCCCTGCCTTCCCTCTGAGGTTTGACAGTCTGGTTCAATGTTTGTATGTCTCTAGACCAACAGCTAGTGCAGGGGTGGGCAAACTTTTTGACTCCAGGGCCACAGTGGGTTCTTAAGCTGGACCGGAGGGCCGGAACAAAAGCATGGGTGGAGTGTTTGTGTGAACTAATATAAATTCAAAGTAAACATCATTACATAAAAGGGTACGGTCTTTATTTTCTTAGTTTTATTCATTTCAAACGGGCCGGATCCAGCCCACGGGCCGCAGTTTGCTCACGGCTGAGCTACTACTATCTTCCTCTCTAAGCCTGGGGGCTTTTCCTCTGAACTGCTGAAACTTGCTATGTCAACCTGGGCGCTGAACTGCAATCCACAACCAATAACAGGAAATAAATTCACACTTATGCTGAGTTAATCCTGAGACAAATTTGATACTGATTCTTCTCAAAATTTTCCCAAAAGATTAATTAGGCTCCAGTAACTTATCATGATAGTGACTTAACTTTTATTAGCTGCACTGTCTTCACTGAATCACCCTCTGCCACCCTTGCCCATGTTACCTACATCTCCTAAACAGGCTTTTGTTCTAAAATCCTTGTCCTAGGTTCTCTGTGAAGACCTATTTAATTTAAACCACCTACCACAACAGAGTCTCATTAAAATAAAAATATTTAAAAGAAACATGTAGTGACAATGAGATGTATAAGCTTTCCTTTTTCCACCTATTTACTTTTTCTACATATTAGTTACTATTTCAAAACTCAACTGTAAACTAAAAGCCTTTCTTCCATATTGATACATAATTTCTAACATGTACATTATATCAAAATTCAATTGTGAAAATGTATAGATGTCTATGATTATAAATGTAAACATTTTTCAACCTGTGAAATGTAATAATTTCATTTCCAGATTCAATTTAACATGATTATAAAGACCACAAAAAAAACAAAAACAGAAAAAACACATCAAGGGTTACTGTACAGCTGCACTAATCAGGACAGCATGATATTGGAGAAACAAACATACAAATCAATGGAACAGAATACAGAGTACAGAAATACAGCCATATAATTGATTTTTGAAAAAAGTACAAAGGCAATTAAAGCAATTTAAGACTTCAGGAAAGAGAGCTAGCTGGAATAATTGGATATGCAAAGACAAAGTGGGATGCGAGACCTTATTCCATACCTCACCCTACATATACAAAAATTAACTCAAAATATAAAAAGTAAAACATAAATTTCTAGAAAAAAATACAGTATAAAATCTTTCTGACCCTAGATTAGGTAAAGAGTTTTGGGGTATCACCTAAAAGCATAATCAATAAAAACAAACATAAATTTTTAAGAACTTCTGCTCATTGAAAGATACTGTTAAGAAAATGAAAAGATAAGAACAGACTAGGAGAAAATATTTACAAATCACAGGTCTGATAAAAGACTTGTATCCAGAATATATAAAGAATTCTCAAAACTCAATAATAATGAAAATTAACAACTCAATTTTTTCAAAGAAGCAAATATCTGAACAAACTTCTCCAAAGAAGCTCTACAAATAGCAAAACAAACAACCCCAAATCACCCCACATTCAACATCATTAGAAAAGTGTAAATTAAAATAATGAGCTACAACTCTACCCCTATTGTAATGGATAAATAACAAAATCTGATAATACCAAGTGCTAACAAGAATGTAGAGCTACTAAAGCTCTCACTAACTGCTGCTGGGAATGTAAAATGGCATGGCCACTTTGGCCAACAGTTGGGCAGTTTCTTGTGAAGTTAAACACACACTGACCACATGACCCATCAATCCCTATCCTAGTGAAATAAAAATGTATTTTAATACAAAAACTTACACACAAACATTTATAGCAGCTTTATTCATAATAGCCCAGACTGCATATTCCAAATATCCCCCTACTGTTGATGGATAGACCCAGCAGCATTACATCAATATGATGAAGTGCTACTCAGCCATGAAATGAACGAACTACTGAATGATACACAACAAAATGGATGAATCTCATATGCATTTATGGCAACTAAAAAAAGCTAGATTAAAGAGCTACACTGGCTCCAACCAGGTCGCTCAGTTGGTTGTAGCATCATCCGTACACCAAAAAGGTTGCAGGTTCAATCTCAGTCGGGCACATTCTCTCTCTCTCTCTCTCTCTCTCTCTCTCTCTCTCTCTCTCTCTCTCTCTCTCTCATATTCTCTCTCTCTCTTTTTCTTCCCCCTTCCCTCCCTCTCTTTCAAATCAATTTTTTAAAAAACACAAGCCAAAATGAAAGTAACAGTCAACACTTAAATGTGGCAGTATAAGAAAGAGGCTAAACTAGAAAAAGTGACAGCTCCCCACAGTTCCATTTTCCCACAAGGTCCCTCACAATAAATAGTCAAAGATCAGGCGGATCAGCACAGATGTAGGGGTTATTTCACCACCAACGAAGCCCCCAACCAAAAAAAAATTTGCAGTTTTTTGACCCTGGATCCAGAGGAAGGTAGAAGGGACAGAGCTATGAAGATGCTTAGGCTAGGAATATACATGTGTTTAGTAAAAGCATGGCTGGCCAGGGGGGCTGAGTGCTTGACTGCAACTCCTTTCAGAGACTGAAATGCCTTGGCTTTGCACCAACCCTGGTGTAGGGAAGACACCTTTCCCACATAAAGACCACCCAGTAAACCTTTGGACAAAAAAAAAAAAAAAAAAAAAAAAAAAAAATCACACAAAGATTTTTGGCCAGGTGCTAGATTCCTCAATGTGAACCACAAGAAAAGACAAAATAATAAAGACAGAAAACTAGAACATGTGGGATATGATATTACTCTGTTTAAAAACTAACAACAAAAGTCTGTTACTAATTCATGGATGAGGACAGAAGACACGAGACTCCTGGGTCAAAGAGTTTATTACTCATGGTAAGGCGCAAGAACATAAGCATAGTTGTACGCGTTCCCTTTGCCCCACGTCCTATGGAGGTGAGATGATACGGTTCACTTAGATGCTATGTATGCACTGGGTTTACATTGGCAGGTGAGGAACATCAAACTTAGGGAATCCACAAATTTTATAGCAAACAGTAACAAAGTGTGCTTTTTATCTTGGTAGAGGCAGTTACCTCATATCTTAAGCTATATAAATAACACGCGGAAATGTCCCAGGAAAAAGAACAGTCAGAAGCCTTACAGTCTTGGCACATCAAGCAAGGAGGACTGTCTCTGCCAACAAAAACACAGCAGTGATGGCTAGGAGCTAAGGTGGGGGAAAGGCTAATGCCAAAGGGGCGTGGGGAAGTTTTGGGGTGATGAAACTATTCTAGCTTGTTTCTACTATTGGTTAAATGACTGTGTGCATGTCATATCTTACAGAACTATACATTCAAAGGGTCAATTTAACTGTATGAAAATTATACTTAAATCTTTTAATGGAAAAAATACTGAAAAAAGTAAATTTTCAAAGAAAAAGAGCCTAACCAGCTTGGCTCAGTGGTTGAACATTGACCTTTGAACCAGGAGATCCCTAGTCTGGGCACATGCCTGGGTTGGGAGCTCAATCCCCGGTGGGGGGCGTGCAGGAGGCAGCTGATCAATGGATCTCTCTCATCATTGATGTTTCTATCTCTCTCTTCCTCTCTCCCTTCCTCTCTGAAATCAATAAAAATATGTTAAAAAAGAAAAGATAGTTAGGACCTTGTGTTAACATCCCCAGTGGCCCTTTCTGCATGTCTACTTTCAGTTGCCAATCACTTAACAATGTTTCTAGCATTCATTTAAAGTTAACTAATTATACTTTAAGATATACTTAAACCAGGACTCACAGTTTCCAAATATCATTTTGTTTGTGAGGTTTTTCTTTTTTCAACTTTTGAGAAAGAAAACATTAAATTTGTAAAACATAATAAATAAAACTTAATATAGTTTACTGTTGCCTTTCAGCTTTCTAAATTAAGATATCAAAAAAATATAATAAAAATTGGCAAGCTTCCCTTCACCCTCCCTACTACCAGTATTAACTGACAAGCAGAATAAATTTTCAAAATCATTAAATTGCCATTGTTCATGTCTCTCCCATTGACCAGTGATGTAAACATTCATTTTAGTTAAGAAGGTTTTTAATAGAATGTAACATCTGTTTTATGTTACATGGGAGACAGCAAAATTCTTCCTTTCTGACTGGATTATTAATGCTCATGCCTTCCATGGGGTTATCCTTCATTCCCATCCCCACACTAGCTCTCTAAAGTGCAACATATCCCCTGATGTAATACATTTTCCTGCTAACTTTACAATACTGTATATACCATAACTTTAATGTGACATGCTGGTATTTCTTTTTAAACCACAAATGCATTTCTTATTCTCAATCACAAATTTAAATTTCCTGTAAACTCCCAGCCATCCAGGCATTTTGCTTTTAAAACAGCTGAATAAAAATAGGTGATTTCAATTTTTTATGTATCATCTCATTTTTTTATAGACCTCTCCCAATTCTTAGGATGGAAAGTGAAAAGATATTTGTCTATATCCTTTTACTATTAAATAAACTTAAGCTTAAGAAACATTGTGAACTACTTCTTAAGGGCGATATAAATAAGTCCATGACACACATAAAATTATTTAAAATAATGTTTGTATTCTTCCAATGTCCAACTCTAAATTTATTTTAATAAGAATATATTTTTGTCTCTTAAAGTCCTCAAACTTGACATATATATTCCTCATTCTGTTTCTAAGATTCACACCAAGACTTATCTGATTAAAATGAAAATAAAATATGCCAAATGGAGGGATTTCTATTACCCTCAGTTTTTCTTCTTGTGCAATATTTTGTTCATTATGAACAGATTCTGACAAAATTGAGAAAAACCACATCACTACTGTTGATTCTCAATTAGTTCTTCAGTTCATTTCCCTTGCCTAACTCTAAGAAAACTACATATGGTTTAAACCACTGGTATTTTTTACTTTCTGCCAATACACAAACCATGCTTTTTTGTGTGTGCTGAAAACATTCCCATGGATAATTATAATAGTCTCCAAAGAGACCAGATGGCAATAAACTCTAAAACAGATCTGGAAACTAACCATAAATTTACCTTTTCATAGTCTCACCATCATAATACAGTTCTTTGTGCTATGCCATTAAAAAAAAAAATTGGTGATAGAAGCAACATGAGTATACACTGTACTTAAATAAAAAGATATATAATGTTAGGAGGGCCTTTCATAACTACGCACACCCCTCATCTTATATTGTTATCAATAATTTTTAAGACAGCATCAGGTTGATGGCCTATAGCATTACTAATCACATTGTACAGGGGTTTTTACATTAGCAAAATTACTATCAAAGCAAAACAAAAAATATGACCCAGCTAATGGCAACAAACGATTTGAAGTTAAAGAGATCAAAATATAAGTCAACATTATACAGAATTGCCAAGATTTTTATTTTGTTATTCTTCTGGGAAACAAATTTTGCTGGCCTTGCTATTTCAATTGAAGTAAAATGACTTGTATAATCATTTATCACTCTATTTATTTAAGAGTATCATATTATGCCCTAACTGGTTTGGCTCAGTGGATAGAGCGTCGGCCTGCAGACTGAAAGGTCCCAGGTTCGATTCCGGTCAAGGGCATGTACCTGGATTGCAGGCACATCCCCAGTAGGATGTGTGCAGGGGGCAGCTGATCGATGTTTCTCTCTCATTGATGTTTCTAACTCTCTATCCCTCTCCCTCCCTCTCTGTAAAAAATCAATAAAATATATATTTTTTAAAAAAGAGTATCATATTGTGAAAAAAATCAAGAGTGGTTTTTAAATCTAGAAGCATGATTCTTATATTGTTTAAAACACATTGTGGTATATAAAATTAAATTTTAAGCATTTTCCTGCATCTGTATAAAGCCCAAGTAAGCCAAAAAGTAGCTTATTTTTGTACTTTGCAATTTAAGCTACAATATTAATATGTAAAATAAGCTGTATTTTCTGTATTCATTGTAATGTTGTGATCTATAATGTTTCTGGTATTATTATTATTATTATAGCTCAAAACAATGAATATATTAAATTACATGGCAATGGGAGAATAAAGAAAGACAACAGAAAAATAAAAACAAGAGGAAGATAAAAAAAAGTTTAAATAGAAACAGAAAATATAAATGTGGGTAGAGGGCAGAGATTACAGAAAACAGGAATAAAAACAATTATCTGTCCAAAAGGTATTTTATCTTTTGGTTTTTTAATGTAAATGAGGTTTATGGTTAGTCTATTAAGTTAAGTGCCTCAATATTTTAATTTAAAATCCAGCTAATTTATAGTTTATTTATAACAGTTTTCACTTCATTCTATTGAGATTTTCCACAACAGAATCAACAAAGATAGTGTTATTTTATTTCCATATTTTATCAATAAAATATGATGCTGGCATTGGAGAAATAGGTTCTATCATGTTAAAGGAAGCATATATCTATATTATCATGAATGGATGGTTTTTTGGCATCTCCAGTGAAGATCCTATTTCTCTCTTGTTTTATTGGTAGGTGACCAAAATAATAGATTTTATAATATTGAACAATCTTTGCATTCTCAGAATTAACCGTACTTCCCAACTCTGTCACTAATTATTATTAAAGTGGTACTAGATTCTATTACCAAATATTTTATCTGGGATTTTTTTAAAAATATATTTTATTGATTTTTTACAGAGAAGAAGGGAGAGAGATAGAGAGTTAGAAACATCGATCAGCTGCCTCCTGCACATCTCCTACTAGGGATGTGCCAGCAACCAAGGTACATGCCCTTTACCGGAATCGAACCTGGGACCTTTCAGTCCACAGGCCGACGCTCTATCCACTGAGCCAAACCGGTTTCGGCTTATCTGGGATTTTTACAATAGTCCTGAATAGTATTACTCTATACTTTTCCTATTTGTTTTATGCTTGCTTATACATTTTTCTTTCTGCTATCCTTGTTGGGTTATGGTATCAATGTGAGACCACTTGAAGAAAAAAAAAGAAGCTTTTATTCTTCTATGATGCTGAATGATTTAGAATTATCTGCTCTTCATAGGTTTGGAGTATTTTCCCAGTGCAGTCATCTAGGACTATTTATTATTCTTGAGGAGAGAAAGCCATTTGATAAGATGCTCTATTCTTGTATGAGCATTATCCCATTCAGATCTTCTATCTCTTTTTAGCTAATTTGGCAATTTATTTCTATTGGAAAATAGTTCACTTAATCCCAGTAATTCTATTGCATCCAGGGAAATGTAAATGTAAACTTTAAATGAGATATTATTTCTTACATGTCATATTGATAAAGGACACTGGATATCTAAATTAGTGAGAATATATTAAAGCAACTGCATTCATTAGTTCTGGTGGAAATAAAAATTGGTAAAATGTTTATGTGAACAAATTTGGAAACTTCTATAAAAATTTGCCATGCCTGTGCTCCTTGAGCCAGCAATTCTATATCTAGTAATAAATTATAAAGATACATTTACACAGACAAAAAATAACATGTATATTAAAATAATCACTGAAACAACTTTGTAAGCCATCTAAATGTCCAAAACTAGGGGACTCATTAAACAAATAATATTGTCATAGAATGGACTATTATAACCATGAAAAAGAATTAGCCAGATCAATTTTGTATTGATATGGAACAATCTCCACAATATAATAAATACAAGATATAGAACTGTGCATATTAGAATAACATATGTATACACAAAACATATATTAATACACATATATATACACACATATATATTTACTAGAGGCCCGGTGCACAAAAATTTGTGCACTCGGGGGTGGGGGGTCCCTCAGCCCGGCCTGTGCCCTCTCGCAGTCTGGGACCCCTCGGGGGATGACCACCTGCTGGCTTAGGCCTGCTCCCCGGGGGGATTGGGCCTAAGATGGCAATCAGACATCCCTCTGGCAGCCCAGCAACCCTCGGGGGATGTCCACTTGCCAGCGGGGAGCAGACCTAAGCTGCAGTCGGACATCCTTGGCGCTGCTGAGGAGGCAGGAGAGGCTCCCACCACCACCGCTGTACTGGCAGCCATCAGCCTGGCTTGTGGCTAAGCAGAGCTCCCCCATGTGGGAGCGCACTGACCACCAGAGGGCAGCTCCTGCATTGAGCGTCTGCCCCCTGTGGTCAGTATGTGTCATAGTGACCAGTCATTCCCAGTCTTTCTGCTGTTAGGGTCAGTTTGCATATTACCCTTTTACTATAGAGGATAGAGGCCTGATGCACAGGTGGTGGCCAGCTGGTTTGCCCTGAAGGGTGTCCCAGATCAGGGTGGGGGTCCCGATGGGGTGTCAGGCCAGCCTGGGTGAGGGGCTGATGGCTGTTTTCAGGCTGGCCACACCCCCTTTAGGGTGGGGGTTCCCACTGGGGTGCCTGGCCAGTCTGGGTGAGGGACTGAGGGCCATTTTCAGGCTGGCCAGTGACTGAAGCTCCCAGCCTCTCCTTTTTTTCTTTTTTCTTTTTTCTTCTGGGATTTATTTACCTTCTGTAATTGAAACTTTATTGCCGTCACTGGAGCTGAGAGCCGGGCTCCTGCTCGCTCCAGCTTTGAGGCCATGGCCAGCTGAAAGCAGGTATCTGGGGTTTGTTTAGCTTCTATAATTGAAACTTTGTTGCTTTTGGAGCTCAGAGCCAGGCCACGGCAGGCGGGGAACCTTGGCTTCCTCCATCACTGGAGCAAGCAAGCCTCCTGCTCGCTTCAGCTGCGTGGCTGCCGACCACCATCTTGGTTGGGTTAATTTGCATGTCTCGCTGATTAGCCAATGGGAGGCGTAGTGAAGGTACAATCAATTACCATGTTTGTCTATTATTAGATAGGATATGCATATATATATGCACATAGTTGTAAAGGGATAGAGTATTTCTGAAAGCATGCACAAGAAACTCATTACAGGAATCACATCTAATAAAATGAACTTGGCAAATCAGAAAAAATATGTTCACAGCCAAATTATTTATAATAGCCAAGATCTAGAAACAGCACAAGTGCCCATCAGTAGATGAGTGGATAAAAAAACTGTGGTACATTTATACCATATGCACTGTAAAAAAGAACCCTATGGGTGAACATGGAGATTATTATACTAAGCAAAATAAGCCAGTCAGAGAAAGACAAATACCATATGATTTCACTAATATGAGGAATCTAATGAACAAAATAAACTGATGAACAAAATAGTATCAGAGGCATGGATACATGGAAGAGACTGACAAATGTCAGAGGGAAGGGGAGTAAGAGGGACTGGATAAAGGAAGGTGAAGGGATGGGCTAAAGAATATACATGCATGGCGCATGGACACAGACAACAGCGTGGTGAGGGCCAGGGGTGGGGATGGTGGGAAGGGGGCTGGGTAGAGGTGGGCAAAGGGGAAAAAATGAGGGACATCTGCAACAGTGTCAACAATAAAAAAATTTAAATTAAAAAAAGAAACTGGGCAAGTGGAATATAGACACAGGAAAAAAATCCAGACTTTTCACTATATACTCTCTGGTACATTGAAAATTCTGGACTTAGTGCATATTAATTATTTATTGCTGCCAAACATAGTGGCTTAAAACAAGAAACATAATCTGGCAGATTTTATGAGCCAGGTTAGGTTGCAGTGAGTAAGTTGACCAGGGCTCCAATCATCTGAAGATTTGATTGAAGCTGGCTCCTGCACATGACTAGCATTGTTGTAGCTGGGATGGTGGGAAGCTTTAGTTCTTCCACACTTGGGGCTCTCCCTAGGCTGACTGTCCATATGACACAGCAGTAGATGTTCCCATTACGGGTGTTCCAGAAGACAACTGTGTGGAAGCAACAATGCCTTTTATGATCTAGCCTCAGAAACAGCATACCATCATTGCCACACATTCTATTTGTTAGAAGCAAGTCACTAAGTTTGACCCATTTTCAAGAGCAGGGAAATTAGACTCCACCTTTTAAATGAAGAAATGTCCAAGAACTTGTGGGCATACTTTAACCAAAATGTGTGTGTTACATTTTGAAAAACAAAAATATTTTTATAATATTAAATCAAAAGATTCACTCAATTCTGTGGTAGACATACTTTCATCTTTAATCAAAAGGACGATGAAGAGTACTGGGAGATTTAAGTTGTATGAAATGACAATACAAGATGAACATATGCTGATATCTAAAATCCAGCCATAATTCTGTGCTTCTGAGAAGACACAGTAGGCAGAGCAGCAATTTCATAAATATACAACTAAAAATAACTTTAGAAGTGTTTGGGAATCCAAATACAGGACTATTTTGAAACTGGAATTGGCCAATGCAATTTAGCAATGCGCATCACCTACTTCATATAAAAATTTCATTAAAATACTAAGAAATTAAATCACAATTTTAATGATGCTAATTATCACACTGAAACCCAATAACATTGTCATAACACTTTTATGTGCCAGCACTTTACCTACTAGTGCATACTATTCATATCTTTATTTTACACTTTACCCTCACACTCCCACAAGTGTACAAATGAGCAAACTGAAGCACAGGAAGACTAAACAAAGTTGCCCAAAGTCATATATTCTAAAATATATGGTTCCCAGAACTGACCACCCCACCCAAGTGCTCAAGAAATATACTATCCTTAGTCCATTTCCCTTTATTTGGAATACTATTTTTACATTATTTTTTTTTTAAGTAAATTCAATTTGCATCATGTAGTTTTACAGATCCACCAAAACACATTTTTTGGTGGATCTGTAAAACTACATGATGCAAATTGAATTTACTTAAAAAAAAAAAAAAGCAGCAAAATGTTAAGTTCTATGTTGATAAGATACAACATCCATTTATGATTAAGACACTCAATAAAATAGGTATAGAATGAAAGTACCTCAACATAATAAAGGCCATATATGACAAACCCTCAACTAATATCATACTCAATGATGAAAAACTGAAAGCTTTTCTTCTAAAATCAGGAACAAGACAAGGATGTCCATTCTCACAACTCTTACTCAACACAGTATTAGAAGTCCTAGCTAGAGCAATCAGGCAAGAGGAAGAAATAAAAGGCATCCAAATTGGGAATGAAGTAAAAATTGTCACTTTTTGCAGATGACAGAATTTTTTATATAGAAAAGCTATTAGAAACAATAAAGAAATAAAGTTGCAGGATACAAAATCAACAAAGAAAAACCCACTGCATTCCTATATACTCACAACAAAATTTCAGAAAAAGAAATGAAAAAATTCCTTTTACAACTGGAACAAAAAGAATAAAATATCTAGGAATAAACTTCATAAAGGATGTGAAGGACCCATATAGTAAAAATTTTAAAGCATTATTAAAAGTGACTGAAAAAGACACGATAAAATAGAAAGATATTTCGTGTTCATGGAAGAATCAACACAGCTAAAATGTCCATATTACCCATATTTAGAGATTTAATGCAATCCCCGTCAAGATCCCAATGACATTTTTTAAAGAACTAGAACAAAAACTTATCAGATTTGTATGAAACCACAAAAGACCCCAAATACTGAAAGCAATACTCAAGAAAAAACAAAAAAAGCTGGATCTATCACACTACCTGACTTCAAACTACATGACTAAGCAATGATAATCAAAACAGCATGGTATGAAATACAGACACACATACCAATGGAACAAAACTGAGAGCCCAGAAATAAAACCACATGTGTTTGGGCAAATAATTTTTTTACAAAGGAGCCAAAAACTTAGGATGGAGAAAAGAAAGCCTCTTCAGGAAATGGTGCTGGGGCCCTAGATGGTGTGTGACTCAGCTGAGCATCATCCCATGCAACAAGGGGTCACAGTTTTGATTTCCAGTCAGAGCAATCAGGTTGCAAGTTTGATCCTGGTGGACATGTATAATGGAAGGCAACCGATCAATGTTTCCCTTTCACATTAATGTTTCTGTTTCTCCATCTCTCTTTAAAATCAGTAAAAACCACACAGCCTGGCTGGTGTGGTTCAGCAGTTGAGTATCAACCTATGAACCTGGAGGTTAGGGTTCCATTCCCAGTCAGGGCACATGTCTAGGTTGTGGGCCTAATCTCTAGTGGGGGGCATACAGGAGGCAGCTGACCAATGACTCTCTCATCGTTGATATTTCTCTCTCTTCCTCTCTGAAGTCAATAAAAATATATTAAATAAATAAAAACATATTTAAAATAAATTAATGGCGCTGTGAAAACTGGAAAGCCACATGCAAAAGAATGAAACTAGACTAGTTTGTCCCCATGTACAAAAATTAATTCAAAATGAATGAAAGACCTAAATATAAGATCTGAAACAATAAGTTGCATATAAAAAATATAGGTACTAAATTTATGGATCTTGGACTTAGAGAAGATTTTATGAATTTGACCCTAAAGGCAGTTCCGGGAAGTAAGGGCAAAAATAAATGAATGGGGCTATATCAAACTAAAAAGCTTCTGCACAGCAAACGAGTTCACCAACAAAATAAAAATGCAACCAACTGAATGGGAAAAGATATTTTGTAAACAACAGCTCCAACAAGGGGTTAATATCCAAATTATATAAAGAACTCATACAACTCAACAACAAACAAACAAAAAAATCCAGTAAAATAATGGACAGAGGACCTGAACAAACACTTCTCCCAATAAGAAATAAAAATAAAAATAAAAAAAATGGACAGACAACCTGAACAAACACTTCTCCCAAGAAGGCCAGCAGATATATGAAAAGATGCTCAACTTCACTAGCAATTAGGGAAATGCAAATCACAGCTACAATGAGATATCACCTCACACCTGGTAGAATGGCTATTATCAACAAGACAAATAATAACCAGTGTTGGAGACGTGGTGGAGAAAAGGAAACCTCATTCACTGCTGGTGGGAATGTAAACTGGTATAGCCACCATGGAAAACAGTATGGAGGTTCCTCAAAAAATTAAGAATAGAGTTACCATATGACCAAGGAATCCCTTTTCTAGGTATTTACCCGAAAAATTTAAAAACATTTATTTGTGAAGATATATGCACCTCCATCCCATGTTCATTGCAGCATTATTCACAGTGACTAAGACATGGAAACTAAGAAAGTGTCCTTTGATAAATGATAAAAGAAGATGTGGTACATAATTATAATGGAATACCACTCAGCTATAAGAAAAGATGAAATAATACCATTTGGGACATGGATGGACCTTGAGAAAATTGTGCTAAGCAAAATAAGTCAGTCAGAAAAAGCTAAGAACCATATGATTTCATTCCTATGTAAGATATAAAACTGAAACTCATAGACACAGACAACAGTGTGGTAGTTACCAGAGAGAAGAATGTTGAGGGGTAGTAAAAGGGGCCAAGTATATGGTGATGGAAGATGATTTGACTTTGGGTAGTGAGCACACAATGCAATATACAGAACATGTATTTAAAAATGTACACTTAAAACCTATGTAATCTTATTAATCAATGTCACCCCAATAAATTTAAATAAATAAAAATAAAATTCTAGAACTATGTAAATATGCACATTTACTCAAATACTTACTGGAAGAAAATAAAAATGAGATTGTCATTTTCCCCTTTATTTTTCAATTTTCTAATGTGTTTTGTTTAACAATTAAAATGAATAAAAAATGTAAGGAGTCCTACTGATTCCAATATGATGGTAAAGCATAAATCTGGCACTGCTTCTTAGATGTCAGGTTTAATTAAGTGTCCGAGTCCAAGAGCAAAGTTTGCTTCTCTACCTGCTACTCAGTCTCTCCAAAAGTATAAGCTCTGTCAAATCAGAAGCTTTGTACATTGTCCCAAATCCTGTACATTACTTGTAGCCAGTGCTGCTATAAAATTAAGATTCATCCCTTAGGGGCATAAAGGAAATGGTTAAGAATTGATAGTAATTGCTTTTAAAAAAATGTAGCACTGGCTATATTATTAGTGACTATTATCTTTCACATTTAGTAAAATTTTCCTCAGGGTAGGATTGCATCTGTAAGTTTTGAGAAGGGAAAAGGACCCATTTAAAATAATTTAAATAAGTACTAGTCTATATACTTAAAGTTTTAAAATTTTTCATTATTTAAGGCACATGACATATTTATATAAATGTTTCACAAAGATGTTACTTTATGGTTACACAATATATTTAAATATCTGGAATTTCTCAAATATTAGTTTCCTATACTAATTATGTTAATCCAGCGGTTCTCAACCTGTGGGTCGCGACCCGTTTGGGGGTCGAAGGACCCTTTCACAGGGGTTGCCTAAGATCATCCTGGATATCAGATATTTACATTACAATTCATAACAGTAGCAAAATTACAGTTATGAAGTAGAAACAAAAATAATTTTATGGTTGGGGGTCACACCATGAGGAACTGTATTTAAAGGGCCAGAAGGTTGAGAACCACTGTTAAATCTATCTGATGAACATTTCATTTGATTTAATTTGAATTTTTAATTTGACAAATGTTACATAAAACTTAAACCCCTAGTTGTCAATAAATATGAATAAATACTATTGTTACAGAACTGGAAAGCAATCTGATTTATTTAAGGAAATATATTATTGTAAATGTTCATATTTACAGCAATGGCATGCCATCTTTATACACTTAACACCTCAACACCGATTCTTTTTTTTTTTAATGTGTTTTTATTGATTTCTGAGAGGAAGAGAGAGGGAGAGAGATAGAAACATCGATGATAAGAGAAAATCATTGATCAGCTGCCTCCTGCATGCTCCTTACTGGGATTGAGCCCACAACCTGGGCATGTGCCCTGACTGGGAATTGAACTGTCACCTCCTGGTCCATAGATCGATGCTCAACCACTAAGCACGCCAGCTGGGCTCAACACCGAATTCATGCACAGGTGGGGTCCCTCGGCCTGGCTGGCAACTGGGGATGATGGGGGCTGTCTCACCCAATCCCGACTGGGGCATATCGGGGCCAGCCAGGGGGAGGGATGTGGGAGGTTGGCTGTGGGAGCGCAATGACCACCAGGGAGCAGCTCCTGTGTTGAGCGTCTGCCCCTGGTGGTCAGTGTGTTGTCATAGCAACCAGTCAACTGGTCGTAACTGTCACCTGGCTTTTATATATATAGATTCTGTATTATTTATTTTTCTGTTACATAAATGCTATTATTTGAACAAAACAATAGAAACCATTAATAGTGGTAATTATTAATAATGAAAAGTAGGACTAATTAAATAAGTATGAGAAAATATAACAATTGTTATTAATGTTTCTTTTGTTACAATAAATACAGCATACAGCAACTTATTTGAACTTTACTTAACTCTTTACTGGATATTTAAATTTTATAGGCCATATGTGCATTCTTAAGATATATAAATGTAAGATTTTTGAAAAGAAGAGTAAGTACAATTGGATTAAACAGATATTACCAATGGTAGTAAAAAAAAGCATTTTTCTTTTTGTCCCTTAAAATAATATAATATTTTTACTCTTTGTGATTCTTTTCCAATACTATTTCTCTGAACTATTACCATTAGGACTAGACCCATTAGGACATCCTTCTTTTATGTGTGGTAAAATAATATAGTTAAATGTACATTTCACTTTTACTTACAGCTCTGCTCTTATCAAGTCTACATTCTTGCTTTTACTCCAAATGTGATGACATCGAGCTAAGTCTTGTTCCAACCAAAGCATTTAAGCACGGAATACTTAGGATTTTACTTATTAGCAACAGCTGGTATTTAGATATATAAGAATTAGTTTCTAGCTCTACAAAATAACCATCTAACATGAATCTAAATGCTTGTTTTGGTATCCAATTTTTTATCAATCATGTTTATAGATTCTGTTTATAGATTCATTATATATGCTATCCATCTCTAAAATAAACATCATTTCAAAACACTCTGAAGCACCTTAGTAATTTCAACTTGTGCTGTCAAAATTGGATTCCAAATAAGTTACAATTCTAGTAAAGAAATTGAGAAAGTTTTATTTAACTTGCCTGCCCTTTTGTGATAACCATTCCCCCCACTTTAAGTTATAAAGCAATCATATTACACAAAAAAATGAGTCATTTGTTTGTTGTATATATGTCATCGATACTTTAGAAGAAATGGCATATAAATTTGTTTTACTGTAATCTTTTTCTCCACTTTCATCTTTTATGTATTACCAAATGAGACAAAGACATTCTTCTTGTCTCACATTTAAAAAATATTTTACTGCCGACATCTTAGCTAAGTCCAGAAACAACTATAGCCATTGTTTAGGCACATGCCCAAGAAGGCTATCTCCCTCCATATCTTTAAAGTAAAAAATCACATTAAGTACATCTATACATTTTGATAAAATTGAAAAGTGACCAAAAAGTTCACTAGGAAAGCATCAATATCACAGGTAAGCAGAGCACACCCCCTTTCCGCACTGTGGTATATATGGTGTGCAGGATATTTAGCAGATAATAGCTTTTTATTTCATTAATAACTTTACACTGAATGGAATTTGCCAAAATTTAAATTTGTACTGTGTCAAAAATGCAGATGAAAAAAAGTTTAGAATTGTATTTGGATGTGATATCCACAATATTTTATTTTATGTTGCCTGTGGTTTCATTAAAAAGAACAAAACAAAAATATCTACAAGCTAATGGGAACAATTTCTTGCTGACATAATTTGCCACATCACTTAATATATCAAAGTATGATTGTTGGTAAGATCTGATAGAATTAGCTTTACATTGTAAAGTGTTGACCTTTACTTTCCGTATTACCTTCAGTTCATATTTCATAAAGATGATGACTTTTTCAAATAATGTTCCCTTTCAATGTCTCTGCATATTTTTCCATAGCTACCATGTAGTTATTGTTAAATTACTGAACAAGGAGAAACCTATCTAATCCTGGTGTGGTATGGGGGAATTAATTACCTTGAAGCCCTGTTAGCCTCCATGTACATAAGCAAGCAAGCTATCCTAGAGGTCACAGAACAGAAAGGGCCTACCAACCAAATTAAGATATGAAATTACAGATTTATCCATTTAAGACACAGCAAGAAGCAAAGGAAAGAGCTGGGTAAGTTAATACTTTAGTGTGCAATCAAGTACTATAAGGACCATGCTACTTGAATGTTCAAATGTCCTGCCTCTTCTCCACCAGATCAACTTTTCCTGATAATGATGGTGTGGTTATGAAAAGGGTCACAATATGAGAAAGGGGGCACATGACTAGTGCTTAGGAACAAAGAAGTGTACTCACTTGCTTTCTGGGAGAGATTCAAAAGCAAGTATGTTAAAGCTTGGGAAATAGCTTGCTGAATAGTCATGGTTTTAGTTTCCTTTCCTGGGTACCGTGCATGTGGGGCCAGAATTAGAACATACTGTCACTAATGAGTGATCTATTTGAAGGTGATATAACTAACTGTCAGCCCAGTGGTACATGATCATGATATGATCTTTCCATTCTGTTCTATCTATGAGTAATAATCCTGTTTGTTACAACAGTTTTACTTTATGCTATCTTTAGCAGTCTTAAAGGTTACACACTTACTTGCTATTAATATTTAACACATCTTGTCAAGTTTGCCTGTTTCCCAAACTAGTTGCTTATTTATTATATATACTTACAATATCCTGTGAGTTCTGCCTAATTCTTATAAGCTACCCACTTACTATCTACGAATTTCATCCATCCTGTTTGTTTTTCTTATCTTTCTATAAGAATTTAATATTTTTTAAATACATATTACAGAAAACACATATTACACATGGTATATAGCAACAAAATTTATAGAATTAAATTTTATATGAATACTTGAATGATGACTGAATTCTTATTATGGATCTTATTCTATTTTAGATATACAGTTCACAGACACTCAACTAGTATACTTCTATTGCACTAATATTTTTGTCCAATATTTGGATAAAATTTTCAATAATTAGAGTAATAGAGGAAAGCTGTAATCCAGTTGTTTTCTGGGGTGAAGGATAATTCAAATGAATAAGAAAAGAAGACAATGACTCCAAAACATCCAATCAAACACATTAACATTAACAAAACCCAGTACCATCCCTGGTGGGCTGTCCCTGTCAACTCCTTTCTATTGTATTTGCCTAGACTTTTTGGACAGCTTTAAGCCAATTTCAATGTCCTCATTCATTCACCACATTAGATACAACCAAGGCTATTTTAGGATTGTTGCCTCTAAGGCTCTAAATACTTTTTTCAGGTTTTACTCAAAATTTAGACAGGACAGCTTAGGTTACCAGTTATTACCTAACACAATGACTAAAACATAGCAGATGCTCAATGTACAATGCACAATCTGCTTTACATACAATGGAACCAGTTCTTCCTGTTAATGACTGCCAATGAAAAATCTGAGAAATTCTCCTTCTAAAAGAATATTTTTCAAACTGTGTGGTTATCCTAGTCATAAATTACAATTTGGCAGTTATGTAGTTGGCTCATCAATCAGATGGAAAGGAAAAGTACTCTCAAAATATTAGAAGAACTTAGAAGTTAAACAAGATGTTCAATTGAGGGCTAGATTGAAATACTAGTAAATATTTTTAAGTGGATGAGAGCCACAAACCTGGTTATACTGTCCATGAATGGGTAAATGTAGTTTTGTTAAAGCAAAGAAAACTCAGAAAAAAATGGGGGGGGGGGGGCATGACCTTCAACCTTAGTGGTTTCCAAACTTTCCTTTGAAAGTACTATAATTTTTTTTTAACATTCATTATCTCTTTAATCCTTACAACTTCCATCTGAGGTAAGCTTTTAACCCCACATTTAAATATGAAAGGCCCCAAAAAGTTGACTAAATTGATCAGCCAGTAAAGTGACAAAGATTGAACTTAAACCCAGTTCTAATGGACTATCATGATCCCAAGATCAAGCCCATACTCTCGTTATGTTGCCTCTCTGATTGCTGAATAAGCAAATGAAATCTATAAATGCATCAGGCTGATATCATTCCCTACTGAAGCATTTCTAGAATCCATTTTTTGTTTTTTATTGTGCTAAGACAGACATAACACAACATTTACCTTTTTAATCATTTTTAATTATATGAGTACAATGGCATTAAGTACAATCACATTGTTTACAACCATCACTACTATCGATTTCTAGAACTCTTTTCATCTTGTAAAACTGAAACTCTACCCATTAGACAGTAATTCTGCATTTCCCCTTCCTGCCACCCCCTGGCAACCACCCTTCTACTTTCCAGCTCTATGAATTTGACTACTCTAAGTACTTCATGACTAGCTTATTTCACTTAGCATTAATGCCTTCAAGATTCTTACAGGGCTGTAGTATGTCAGAATTTTTTTCCTTTCTAAGACTGAATAATATTCCATTGTATCTATATACTGTATACATACATATATGGGTATATGTACACACACACACACACACACACACATATTTTGTTTATTCATTCATCCACTGAAGAACACTTTGGGCTATTGTGAATAATACTGCTTTTAATTCTTTTGAGTATGTAACCTGTCTTAGTCTGCCATACAAAATATCATAAACTGGATCACTTAAAGCAATAGAAAATTTATTCCTAACAGTTCTGGAGTTTGAGAAATCCAAGATCAAGGTGTAGTTGGTTCAGACCCTAGTGAGAACACTCTATCCTCATGTGGTAGAGAGGAAGGGAGGAAAAGGGGGAGAGGGAGAGACACAAAGAAAGAGCAAGCTTTGTGGTGTCTCTTCTTATAAGGGGATCCCTCATGATCTCATTTAGCCATAGTCACCCTCTCAAAGGCCTCATCTCTAAATCCGATCATATTGGGGGTTAGGGCTTTAACATGCGGACACAAACATTCAGTCCATAGCATACTCAGAAGTGAAATCGCTGGGTCAGAGAGTAATTCTATTTGTAACTGTCTGAGAAACAGCCACACTGTTTCCATAGTGGCTACACACAAACAGTATAAAGGTTCCCAATTGCTCTACATCCTTGCCAGCACTTGGTGTTTCATGTTCATGTGACAGAAACCATCCTAATGGATATGTGGTGGGCAGTAAAACTTTTAAAAGCTAATATACAAAACAGAAAAAAAAAGAGAACTGCTTGCCTTTAAAGCAAAAAAATCTAGAACAAATCTAACATTACCCTTGCCTCCTTACGACAGTCTCTGGAAGGTTTCACAAAAAGTTTGGGAAAAAAAAATCTTAGGAAACAGACTGATAAGCCAGTCTTATAGTGGGGAGTGGGGTTCAAGTTGGGTAGAGAAACACTGTTATTCAGGGTATCTCTGTTTTGCTAGTTCAAATGTAAAACTTCCTAAAATCTAGGACATGAGATAAAAATCCTACTGAGAAAATGGGAATTAATTGTGAGTCAACTAGGACTAGAACATCACACTGGAGGTGTACTTAGGAAGATACACAGTTTTGCCTTCAAGTTTCCAGAAACTGAAGAAATCACATATATATCATGTGAGTACAGATATATTTTTATTCTGGTTCTTATAAATTTTTTGTTTGTATTCTAGGGATAGAGAGGGTTGCTCCTACAACATTATATTATACTTAATAGTTTATAATTCTCTCTCCCCATCCCAATACCCCCCCATCCCCAGATACATTTTCACTACAATAAACGCTTCAACGGTGTGGGCCAAGTAGATTATTAGCTTTTGCATCACCAACATCTAACAGACTACCTGGAACACAGTAGAAATTTAATAAATGACAAGAAATAAAGGGAGAAAAGGGAAAAACAAAAAAGAACATTTTTTGTACATATTGGCTGAGCTGATCTGAACTGAATTGCTCTCCCTATGATATCAAAGAAAGACTGCTAGTCTGGCAATTAGGCCAACTACAAAAATATCACTAATAAGATAAAAATACTGGATGAGCCACTCAAAACTTTGAATTCCATATACTTCCTTGCTAAAGATAGGAATAAATAAAGCATTACTAGAGTACACTGTTACAATGCACATGGAATATTATAAAAATTGTAAAATAATAACTGTTGGACAATGATTATTTTATTAATGAGAACAGTATCAGCCAGAAATCCAATAAGGTCATGATATTAATTATGTAAGCAATAAACTTTGGAAAGGTAGAGATTGATGAAAATGCTCAAGAAAGGAGAGAATTTATTAGTGGACAGCTAATAGTCTCCCAGATCTAGAAAGAGAAACAACTGAAGAGGTATTAGAATGTGTTTTTGATAGACTGGGGCTTTAAAAAAGGTATCAGTTATGGACAGAATTGAGTCCCCACGCTGAAATTCCTATGTTGAAGCCCTAAACCAGTGACTTCTTTGGAGATAGGGCCTTTCAGAAAATAATTAAGTTAAATGAGGTCCCAGGGGTAGGGCCCTTATCCAATAGGACTGGTGTCTACATAAGAGGAAGAAACACAAGAGATGTCTGTCTCCATGTGGGCACAGAAGAAAGGTCATGTAAAAATACAGTAAGAAGGCAGCCATCTACAAGGCAGGAAGGAGACCTCTCCAAAAACTAACCCTGATGGAACTTTGATCTTGGACTTAAAGTCTAGAACTATAAGAATATAAATTTCTCCTTTATGCCATCCAGTCTGTGGTATTTTATTATGGCAGCCTGAGTGAACTAATATATTATCCCTTTTCTGTTAACCTGAGCTCACAAAGTAGAAATGTCCTTCCTAAGCACTATATGAAATGCAGAAGCCATAAAGCTTAATTATATTAAAAAAAACTAAACACTGCAGCACAGTAAAAGCCACTAAAAGAGTTAAAGTACAAATAATCCTTTCAATTTATAGGATAAAAAGCTATCAAATGAGGAATTTCTACAAACAAGTACATGAACATTCAAAAAATAATAATCAAAGAATTTGACAATTAAGAAAGAAAAAATGTAAATAAACAATAAACACATTAAAGATGTGCAAACTTACCAGTAACCAAAAAAATACCAATTAAAATAATTTTTGTTGATTAGATGGAAAATGACTTATAAAATCCTAATTCAGAACTAACAAAAGTATTCAATAGCAACAAAATATAGATTGGAACAATTATGCAATGACCAAAAGTCTAGAATCAGTTTGAATCTATTTCTTTATAACTTTTAAAAAAAAAGAACCAACCAACCTGGGCCACTTTCATTGAATTCTGAGTAGAACCACCAGCATGATATTCGACTTTGAATTTTTTTACAAGTTCATTAAACCTGTAAGGAAACCACAGTAGAAAAAGTAAGTTAGCATATGTCAGTTGTCACAACGCAAATTTCTGATTAGAAGCACATTAAATTGCAATTAGTGGAATTTTTAATTATATAATTATGATGCATAAATGAATTAAATATTGTATAAAAAACTTTGCTACTACCCATACTTAAGAAATTTATTATACAAATGTACAATTATAAGAATTTAAAATATATAGGCTTTCCATTATTAATCATTAAACTAAAGTTAGAAATAACAATTCATAATAAGCAATGCATATTTTCCTACATTAAGTGTTGCTCTCTAAAATCTTTATAAATGTATATTCTAATAAGTTTTAAAAGTTTTACATATTATGAGGACTAACGGTTTATAATTTAAAGAATCAGGAAACCGCATTGGGTTGTATGATTATAGGCAAGTTGCTTGGTGACAATTTCTGTATCTGACAAATAAACGCACAGAGAGAGATGATTTAAGCTTTGATACCTCATTATTTTGGAATCTGATAAAAGCTAACTTCTCTTCAGGAAAATATATACATAGTTAATATACATGTAACTTTTCATACAAGAGGATCCACGTACACCCCTCCTATTACACACCCTCAGCCAGGGGACTTTGGACACTGACTGGAATAAGGGTCACATTAGATGGCATTTACTAACGTGGATCACAAGTCAGTATTCCCGACTACATGTCTCGAGGATGTGAGTAGAATATTCAAAGAAGATTTCAGACTTGAAAATATTTTCAAAACTTGTAGTAGATCCTGCTATTCAAGTGAAACTTTTTACAGAAGTTTAAAATATATGTATATAAAAAAAGATAAATTCAAAGATGGTTAGATTTGGGATAGAGAAAAGGGAGTTATAGCCAGTCGCATACTCAAATTGCCTTGGGGTTCCATCTGTAAAACCTGAGATGCCAATGAACACAATTAGCAAACCTGCTCAGAACTCTGACAGCAATATTTATCTACCACTAATACTACTAATGCAATAACAGTAGAAAAGCAAAGTACATGGGACACAGATACATATACTAGCAGGTGGATGGTCTGGGTAATCACAGGAAGTTCTCTAATTACTTTATTAACTAGGTAACAGCTAAGAGTAACATTAGAGATTGGAGGAGAAAGGGGGAGAATGACAAAGTAAACAGAGAGTGATCAACTGCCTTAGTGCAGAGATGAGGACCTGCAATCTTAATTGCATAGAGAAAATATCTGCACAATACAATGCAACAAAATTACAATATACATATGTATATTGCAAACAAAATTACCCAGTATACACGTGTACTAAAAAGAACCAGGAAGATTACAACCAAGGTGTTAACAGTGGTTAGCTCCAAATTAGAAGCAATTAGGAATATTATATAAATTTATTGAATGTGTAATAAGCACATAAACTATTTTGTAATAAAAACAATATTAAGTATACTTCATTTTATAATGGAAGAACATAGCAACTTTCCATACAATTATTTAAAAAGAACTATATATATAGAACAAAGTCAAACAAAAAGCATAAAGCAGAAAAGTAAGTGATTCTGAATGAAACAGGCAAGGAAAGTTTAACATCTGGAACTGGAATTTGACAGATAAAGAAGAAAAAGTATTCAGGAAGATAAATAAAAAAGACATGACATATTCAGAGAATCAGGTTAAACATAGACTAAAATGTAGGTCAAAATAAAAGTAGTAAAAACTGACAAAGAAAAGACAGGTTGTTCTCTCTGCCAGGCTAATAAATTTAGACATTATTCAGTAGACAACTAGGAATTATTAAAATCTGTTTACTACTAGTGCGAAAGGCAGCTGGTTTGTTTGTTTTTAAATGATGATAGCACTGTTTGGAGGACAGGATGGAATAAAGAAAGGAAGTATGTCAATTCACTATTGTAAACCTGAAATTAATATAACAAATATAAGACTGTATACCTACTATACTTATATAAGAAAAAATAAAAAAGAGTTAGATCACCTGACTAGAATAGTTCATACCAAAGATCAGATACTGAGCTAACAGCTGGAGAAAAGTGATCAAGCTAAGGAATCATTTCTGATGTTAAAGACATAGCATGTGATAAATAACTGCAAATGGAAGATATGGCAGAGGAATGACAATTCTGAGATTTGTACTTTGGATAACTGGTTGGATGGTATTTGAAAAGGAGATACAGGAAAGAAGAAAAACCATATGCAGCAAAGAAAAATCCTAAATGGTTGACTGACAAACCAAAAACATTCCCAGCCCTAGCTGACTTGGCTCAGTGGATGGAGCACTGGCCTGCAGACTAAAGGGTCCTGGGTTCGATTCCAGTCAAGGACACATGCCCGGATTGCAGGCTCAATCCCTATGCAGGAGGCAGCCAATCCATGATTCTCTGTCATCATTGATGTTTCTATCGCTCACTCTTCCTTCCTCTCTAAAATTAAAAAAATTATTTAAAAAAAAACACACAAAAAAAATATTTCCACTTAGGGAATTTTTTGCAATGAGGCAAGATTTGTTTCCTTTAATCTTCTACAATTTGATCATGTGCTTATTTCAATTTATAGTGAAAGCATTTTTATTAAGGGTAACTTTTAAATAAAAATGAGTATCACTGGGGTTTAATTCAGAATTTCTTGTGGACTAATCTTATGGAAAAAAGCAAAAAACAATATACTGTATACTTCTAAAGAAATTTTAGTATTTATTCTGATAGTGTATAGGGGAATTTAAATTCTAAGTAATGCTTTCCACTCTCATATCACATATTACTAAATACCTAATAAACAATTTAGAATTCCTGACAATTAATATGATGGCTATCTATCTATCTATATCTATATTTATGCTTTGCTTTTGATAAGAAAAGTAAAATACAGGGAAGTAGAGAAGGTTTCAAACACTAATGTGGTAGGCAAAACTGTGACTAAATACTAGTCTTTAATCCTAGTTTAATATTAAATTTCTGGAGACACAGTAACCTCCTCAGAGTGGTAATGTGCATAAGAAAAGGTATCAGATCAAATGATCAAATATAGAAATTTTTAATTCAATTTATTGGAGTGACATTGGTTAATAAAATTATACAGGTTTCAGGTATGCAATTCTACAATATATAATCTGTATACTGTATTGTGTTTACAACCCCAACTCAAGTCTCCCTCCATCACCATTTATCCCCCCTTGAAAATGAAACCATTTTTATTAAGGATAACTTTTAAATAAAAATAAGTGTCACTGGAGTTTAATTCAGAATTTTTTGCTATTCAATTTCCTTGAATTGCTTCAAAAAGGAATAAAATGCCTAATTATACATTAACCAAGGACGTAAAAGACCTGCACTCAAAAAATTATAAGACACTGAAGAAAATATCGAAGAAGACACAATAAAGTGGAAGCATATGCCAAGTTCATGGGTAGAAAAATTGAAATCACTAAAATGTCCATGCTATCCAAAATAACCTATAGATTCAATGCAATCTCTATCAAGATACCAATGGCATATTTCACAGATTTAGAGTAAATATTTTAAAAGTTTATATGGAACCACAAAAGATCACGAATAGCAACAGCAATCTTGAGAAATAAGAACAAAGTTGGAGAAATTATGCTACCTGATATCAAACTATACAAAGCCATAGTAATCAAAACAGCATGGTACGGGCATAAAAACAGACATAGAAGAGAGGATAAATAGTGGTGGAAGGAGACTTTACTGGAGGTGTTAAACACACAATACAATATACAGATGATAATTTTATTAACCAGTCACCCCAAGAAATGGAATAAATTTAAAAATATATATATATAGATCAATGGAACAGAATAGAGAGCCCAGAAATAAACCCATGCCTTTATGTCAATATTTGACAATGGAGGCAAAAACACACAAGGGGGTAAAGGCAGTCTATTCAATAAATGGTGCTGGGAAAATTGGACAGATAACATGCAAAAAAAAAAAATGAAACTAGACCACCTTCTTACTACACAAAAACTTAAAATAGATTAAAGACTTAAATGTTAGACTTGAATCCATAAAAACCCTAAAGAGAACACAGGCAGTAAAATCTCAGACATTTCTCATAGCAAAAGTTTTACTGGTTGATGAGAGAGAAAGAGAGAGAGAGAGAGAGAGAGAGAGAGAGAGAGACAGACAGACAGACAGACATGGATTTGTTGTGCCACTTATTTATGCATTCATTGGCTGCTTCTTGTATGTGCCCTGATTGGAGATCAAACCCACAACCTTGGCGTATTAGAACAATACTCTATCCAACTGAGCTACCTGACCAGGGTTATTTTTTCTGTTATATAGTTTCAGGCAAAAATAAAAAATAAGATAAATAAAAATAAACAAATGGACTACATTAAACTAAAAAGTTTTGCACAGGAAAGGAAACCATAAACAAAATCAAAGGACAACCCACTGAATGGGAGCCCACTGAATGGGAGAATAAATTCACCGATATATCTGATAAGGGCTTAATATCCAGAATTTATAAAGAAGTTATATAACTTGAACACCAAAAAAAAAAACCAAACAAACAAAAAACAACTAATCCAATCAAAAATGTGCAATGGATAGACACTTCCCCAAAGAGGACATACAGATGGCCAATAGACATATGAAAAAAATGCTCAGTGTCACTAATGATCAGAGATATGCAAATTAAAACCACAATGAGATATCACCTCACATCTATCAGAATAGCTATCATCATTAAATCAACAAACAACAAGTATTGTCAAGGACAGGGAGAAAAGGGAACTCTTGTGCACTGTTGGTGGGAATGCAGATTGATGCAGCCACTGTGGAAAGCAGTACAGAGTTTACCTCGAGAAATTAAAAATAGAACTGTCTTATGACCCCAGTGATTCTCCTTCTGAGAGTTTACCCAAAGAAATACTAACTTGAAAGAATATATGTGCCCCTATGCTCACTGCCGCATTATTTACAATAGCCATGATTTGGAAGCAGCCCAAGTGTCCATCAGTAGGTAAGTGGATAAAAAAGCTGTGGTACATTTGCATAATGGGATACTACTAATCGGTAAAAAAAAGAAGGAAATCTTACCCTTTGCAACTGCATGGATGGATCTGGAGAGCATTATGCTAAGTGAAATAAGCCAGTCAGAGAAAGACAAGTACCATATGATTTCACTCATATGTGGAATCTAATGAACAAAATGAACTAACAAGCAAAATAGAGACAGACTCATAGATAGCAAGCAGGCTGACAGATGTCCATGGTTGGGGGTGGGAGGAATTCAGTACAGAGATAGAAGGGTTGAGCAAAAAAAATTTAAAAATGAGAGAAAAAACTCATGGATACAGCCAAGTGTGGTAATTGTTGGGGGAGGGACATGGGGAGAGGTAGAAGGAGGAATAGGGGAGATAAATGGTGATGGAAGGAGACTTGACTTGTGGTGAACACACAATACAGTGTACAGCTGCTGTGTTATGGAATTACGCACCTGAAACCTGTATAATTTTGTTAACCAGTGTCACCCAATAAATTCAATAAAAAGAAAAAAAAACAATATTTGTTGGAAGATGCTAATATAACCATGTATAGTTACCATACCTTAGAAAAATAATCACAGGACTCTTAATTCCACTGACTGAGATCCATTCACACATAAGGATCTGAATGAAAAAGTAAGTCTTACTCCCATAATCTGAGGACCAAGTATGGTTTAGTTCAATTTGTAAGATTTAAAGGTTTTAAAATCTAGAGCATTTTGAATTCCTATCTTCATTTGGTTTTTGGTTAAATAATTTCTTCCAAAATACCTTTTTAAACCTTACACGAATTACCCATAAATCAGCAAGACAAATGGCAAAGTTCTATAAATGTGAGAAATCGAATATAAAATTTTAGAAATACTAACTTATTTTCTGACATTCCTAAAAAACACTGACTTAACAGCAATGATATTTTTCATATTACATAAAATTAATCCCTGACAAGTCAGACATCCTATGATATAGAGTCTGAATATGTCCCAGTGATTCTAGTGATTAAGGATACAAAAGCACAGTTCATAATTTCTGACTTAAACATAACTGATCAACTATTTTTAAAATAGACTTATTGTTATAGAAATACTTTTTACTAAAATTATTAACTTTGAGAAGGTTATACTATCCAGAATATTATCAAGAACTCTCAAAATAAAAAAATTGGGCAAAATATTAATAGTAGCAAAGAAAAGATACAGATGGCAAATAAGCATAAATTTTTAATATCATTACTCATTAGGAAATCCAAATTAAAACCATATGGAGATATATCTATTAGAATGACTTAAAAAACTGACAATACTAAGTGCTGAAAAGGATGTAAAGCAATTGAAATGCTCATAAAATAAAAATGAAAATGGTATAGCCTCTTTAGAAAATAATTAGACAATCTCTTTAAAAAGTAAACATGTAGTTACAAGACAACTCAGGCACATGACAGGTTATAAAAGCCTTATTTATAATCACCAAACACTTCAAACAACCCACATATCCCTCAATTAGTGAATGGATAAACAAATTGTAGTACATTCATACAAGAAATACTATTAAGCAATGAAAAGAAACAACGAATACAATCAAGAACATGACTGAATCTCAGAAATATTAGGCTATGTTAAAGAAAGCCAGACATAAAAGGCTACATAAAATATGATCCCATTCATTTGACATTCTGGGTAAGGTAAAGCTACAGGAATAGAAATCAGAGTAGTGACTGCCAGCAGCTTAGGGGAGAGAAGAAACTGACTATAAAGAAATGTGAATTTGAGGGGCAATGGAAATATTCTATTTTGGTGATGGTTACACTAATTGTATACACTTGTCCAAACTCATGAATTGTACACATAAAAAAATAAATTTCACTCCATATAGCTTATACCTCAATATATCTTATTTTTTAAATACACACACACACACACACCCCTAGGTAACCAATTAAGGAAATTCCAAAGAACAATCTGTCCCTCTCTGCATTTATGTATATACATATGTACATCTCTACCTACAAAGAAAGACATAAACATGGACACACAGAGACATACATAAACCACATTTGAAACTCAAAATAATCCTAAAGATCAAAACAATTACCCCAATTTTCTAAGGCACAAATTTTGAATTTTAGTGACTCATTTTTAAACTTTGAATTTTGAAATTAGTTTCAAAGTATGAAAAGGCTGCAAGAATAAGAGAACACCTGTACACTTTTTGCCAAGATGACCAATTTTTGCAGGTTTTTCATTTTTCTATAGATACATAAATATTTAGTTATTCCAAATCATTTTGGAATAGGTTGCATATATAACATGCTTTTATTTGTAATACTTCCGTGAAAATTTTCTCAGAAGATAAAGTTTATGTCTATGAAATCATTTGATTTGGGGGTTACTATTGATATATTCAATTAATCCAACACAATCCAAAGCTATTGTCTTACCTCATTTCTTGTCACCTCCTTTTCCATTATGTATCTCTCTTCCAGTGAGATCCCTTGCTCTGTACAGGACAAAGCTCAGGGCTCCTACTGGACAAGCTCCTTACAGGGCAAAAAACAGGCTAACTAGAATACTAGTAGACTGGGGATAATACACTGAAAAGAGGGCTTGCCTGATCCTGCTCTATGTCCAAAACACAAGTCTGAGACCTGTGTGTTAGACTTTTTCTTTTCAGGAGTGATTGTGTCTGATCTTGAACTACACTCTCCATATCTCCCTTCTTTTTCACAGTCTCTTAAGCCTCCCATTCACCTCTACTCTCCTAAGGTAGAGACATACAGAAGCAATAAGAGTTCTATTGGAATATGATATTTCTTCCTCTACTTATAAGAAATTTGAATTCTTAGTATATTCTGTCTCCTAGCAATTTTAATGGTACAGGTTATATGTGATTATATTTGTGTCCTTTGTTTCAAGAATGTTGAGAAAATTCATATTTATTATTCTCCAAGCCCAGTTTAAGTGACTTTTGATGAGTTTCCCTTTTACAAGTGGCAGACTTGGGACATATTAAAAAAGATCCAGCCAATAATTAAGAAAATGTTAAAAACATATACAACAAATATAAGAACATTTAGAATAAAAACCTTATGGCCTGAAACTAAACAAATTACTTTTTAATAAAAGAGAGTTGTTGACTAATAATTTTTAAGTTAATGCATTCAGAAGATGCATTCTAAAAAGCAAAAAGATAAGAAAATGATAATAAAAAAAAGGAGAATAAAAAAGGAGAAAATTAAAGAACAGAAATAGCTTTTTAAAGTATAATGGTAATTTTTCTAGTTATCTGATATTATGTAAATACTAGTTGAAATGAGAAAGATTTTATTATTATACTCTATAACTAAGCACCAATAATTCTTAAATCAAAAAGTCCTTATAAATAAGATGTAAGAAAAATTATGAACAGGAAAATGTACACAAAACCACCCTCTACAATTTCTAGTTTATTCTTAGGGCAATTGCTTTCCACTTTCACAGTAACTAAAAACCTTTTCTATTCCAGTCTTGGGGAGAAAATTAGAGTTCAGCATATATCAGTAGATAAAGAATATCTCACATTGCACTAACATCACCACAGCACAGAAACAAACATCAACAATTTTGAACATTTCATAAAGAAAGATATATGAGGGATAAGACATAAGTAAAGTTTTTAGAGTAAAACTTAAAGAAAAAAAATTAACTCCCTTAAGAACGCATTCATAACTGCCAAGTCGTGTTTTTGATGAAGTTCTTTCCTGAACTTATCTAAACAAATAATAAATGAAAAAAACATCAGTTAATTCTAAACAGGTTATAGTTATTAAGACCAAATGCTAATATAATAACACGGGGGTGGGGTGGGGGATCCATAGGCAAATTGTAAGATTCAAAGCTTTGAAATCTTTTACCACAAATGTTTAGTGAAGTAAAAAAAAAATTCACTTAAATGTCAGTTTGATAAAAGCCAAAAGAACATATCCCACATGTGTTTACATTTAAGCATATTTTTAAAAGATGGAAAAAGTAACAGTCATTCAAAACTGAGGTTAAGCTATTAGTTCATAAGGGTTGTAATTTAAAGGTATTGCTCCGACCTCTAACTTCATTTTCTTTGATAAGAAAGCAGTTTTAAGCATGTGTTACTTAGATAACTCCTTATTCAATGCTAAAATGACTAAAAGGTTTAAGTGTTCCCATTTATAACACTGAAAATGAATGAAGTTTTTGCACGAGACAATAAAAAATACTGTTGACAAGCACTTTGTATATAAGTAGGTGGGGCCTTGACTTCCGAGTGTCCCGACTAACGAGTTTTTTGAGATACCAGCTGTCTCTCAGCCGATTTTTTGCATTGAGTTGACAGAGTAATTTGAGTTAATGAGCTCCTTAACGAGCTTGGTCTCGGAATGAATTAAACTCGTAAGTCAAGGCCCCACTGTATATATATAAAGCCTAAGCGACCCTTATGTCGGAACCAGAATGACCAGTCAGCCAGTCACTATGATGCGCACTCACCACCAGGAGGCAGATGCTCAATGCAGGAGCTGCCCCCTGGTGGTAAGTGCGCTCCCACAGCCAACCTCCCATGGCCGACCAACTTCCCGCAGCCACCCACCCCAATAGGCCTTGATCGCCAGCCAGGCTGAGGAACCCCACTCGTGCACAAATTTGTGCACTGGGCCTCTAGTAGATTAGTAAAATAAAATGAATTATACCTAAACTCAGATGCATGATATGTGCATTAGGTTTCTACCCATTATAAAAACACACAACAAAATTTTATTAAACCAACTTACAATTTTCATTAAATAATAAAATTGTTTGACATTTATATTTAAATATAAAGGAAAAAGCCATATATAAGTAGAAGAGAAATATTGCAGGACGGGGGTTTTCAAAACGAGCTATGTAGTCTTCTGGTAAATCTAACATGCCATCTGTATGTCCATAGTCAGTTCTAAAACCTAAGTTATACCTCCTTCCTTCATTATTGGTTTGATTTCAGCTGTTATTCCTATCACAGAATCCATGGTTTGTAATGGGGCCTTAGTTTCTCTGATCACAGAAAAATTCTAGAAACATATGCTAACAGATATGCAGAAAATGTATTCAAGCAACAATTATTTTTCCTCTACCAAACTTAAAAAAAATCACAATCAGAGGCAGTAAAACTTTTAAATATCTTCTCAAAACATAACATATGGAATTTTTGATTTTGAGTAGCATATAGAGGGACACAGCCAGAATTCCTGCTTGCAAGAACTAGAAAAGTCATATTAATTACAATCATTAAAGGTACAAAAGAGCTGTGGAAGCAACAAGGACCAAATGAATACATTCCCAGGGAGGTGAGAACTGTTTAGAGGGAAGGCCAGAACTGGCAACTGTTTGTTTGACCTGTCCAAATTTATAGTCAGTAACATAGGGTTAGAGAGACAAAATTTGACATATTGGGGATTGCAAACATTTGACATATGGTTTGCCCAATAACACATTTGCTCAATTCTGAAAGTGGATGGAAAGCTAAGAAGGTCAACCAAAATCACCTGAAAAGCAGAAAGTTCTCCCAGTCAGGCAGTGCTTATTACAAAACAAAAACCAGGAGAAAAGGAACTAAAAACATAATGGGCAAGAAATGAAAGTCCTAGCAGAAGTGTAGATACATGGACACTTTACCCTTAAGCACCGAGAGAGGACATGTATCTATACTGATTACATCTAGAAGCTGAAAATTCAGATTTTGGTATAAGCAGAATACTAGAATGGGGGTGGAGACCAAGGTTAAAAAAAAAAGAAAAGTAGGGATTTCAGCCATTACAAAGTACTAAAGTGATAAAATTGGAAACTGAGGGCCTATGCTGACATAAGGTCAGTCTCCCACTTGAGATATTTGCCAAATTTTGAAGGTGGGCAGGGCAGGAGGATAAAGAACTAAGCTGTAAACTCTTGGAGCAGTACTGGTGCCCTTGTTCTGGTGGACTTTTTCAGAGCTGATGAGACAAGACCTGGTGATCTCAATTAAAAGTCCTAGAGGGTCAAGTTCTAGAAACAAACAGTAGGAGTCTATCAAAACTGAAAATCAAATTTGACCTATCTTAATCCTTGATTATTTGCCTCATAAAGAAAACAGTGAACACTCTAATAGAAGATAAAATCTGAAGGATCTACAGTTCTTAAATAAACAGTGTCTGGCAAGCAAAACAACTGATAGTTATACAAAGAGGCAAAATAATTAGATAAAAAAGGGCAAAACAAAAGAAATAGTTTCAGAAATAATTCAGACATTGGAAATAAAGGGATCTCAAAATAATCATAATTAATATTTTTAAGGAAACAAAGGAAAGGATGCATCAACTAGATAAAAGAATGAAGAATTTCAACAGAGTTGAAATTATAATAAAAGGAATAAAATAAACATCTAGAACTGAATAATTTAATATGAGTTTAAGAATTCACTGAATAAGGTTCAATTTAGACTATTCTCTCTGTATCTTCCCACTACTTAGCCAGACATCGGCTCAGTCATGGAAATCTTGGCAGAACTGGGAAAATAAAGTGCCATTTCTCTGGCTAGAGGACCAAAAAGGAGAACTCTGGGAATCACGAAGTACTGGGACTATTGAAAAATCTGAAAAAAAATTGAAAGAATCAGCAAAGAAACAGAAGATACAGAGAAGACCAAATAAAAATAGAATGAATGAAATTTTAAAACTCACTAGATAGAGAAACCAAGATGGCGGCATAGGTAAACACCGGAAATTGCTGCCTCCCACAACAAATTCAAAAATACAACTAAAAGACAAAATGGACATCATCCAGAACTACAGGAAGGCTGGCTGAGTGGAAATTCTACAACTAGAAGGAAAGAGAAAAGCATATTGAGGCTCAGAGGAGCTGCGGAGGTGGAGTGCAGAGGTACGGAAGCGCATGCGGCAAGGGCTGGCGACTGAGGACGCCGCTGTCTTTTTGAATCTGGAGCCACAAGCCCATGACTGCACTGAACTCCAGTTCCGGGAAGTCTCTGGGGACCCGGACTTCTGCGGGGAGAGACTAGACGGTCTGGCAGCTGGGAGAACTCAGAACTCCAGGGCGGCTTTCTCTCGGAGGTGCTTGCAGCAATTACCGGGATACTGAGACGCGGGGCCCCTTAGGGCAGGGCTGAGGATCAGCCATAGCTGCTTGCTCCACCCTGCTGATCCCCTGAAATCCCGCCCCACCCAAGCTGCGGCAGAGGATTTTGCATATGAATGCCCTGGCCCTCTGCAATCTGAAAATTATCTAACACACTGCACCTGGGCCAGACAGACCCAGAACTTCCAAGAGAAGGCCCAAGGCCCCACAGCAGCTTGCATTGTTTCACAGCTGGGCTTCATTTGGGCACCTCCAAACCCCAAACAAGGAAGGGGAATCTGCAGATTTCTTCGTAGCTCCTGCTGGGTAGCCTCAGGCAGAGGCTAAATTAGCACCTCCTTAGATCCAAGAGCCAGTGTACCCAGTGGTCAGAGTGGGACCATCCAGATTACAACTCCTCAGATTCATAAGGGACACACTAAGGGGGCAGACTCAGTGAGCACCAAAGCCCCACTGAAGCAAGTCTTGCCCCATAAGGGTGTCTTCAGCACAGAAGTTCTCCCACTGTAGACACAGCTGATTATCACAGCCAATTGGCCTGGAAGTCAATTCCTCCCAGTGATACCTACAACAATCAAGGCTTAACTACAACAAGACTGTGCACAAAGCTCACAAAGGGGTGCACCAAGAGTGTCCACCTCAGGAAATTGGGGAGGCTGAGCCACTGGGCCCTATAGGACACCTACCACACAAAGCCACACTACCAACACAGGGAAGCATAAAAAATGCAGAGACCAAGAAACAGGACACAAATGAAAGAAATGGAGGAAAGCAAACTACTGGATACAGAGTTCAAAACCACACTTTTAAGGTTTTTCAAGAACTTTCTAGAAACCGCCGATAAACTTAATGAGACCCTCAAGAAATCTAGTGAGACCCTCGAGGTTGTGAAAAAGGACCAACTAGAAATTAAGCATACACTGACTGAAATAAAGAATATTATGAGGAGAACCAAGATGGCGGCATAGGTTAACGCCGGAGTTTGCTGCCTTGAACAACTACTTCAAAAGTGAAACTAAAAGACGGAACGGACATCACCCAGAACCACAGGAATGCTGGCTGAGTGGAAGTCCTACAACTAGGAGGAAAGAGAAACGCATACGGACACTCAGAGGAGGCGCAATGCTGAAGTCAAATTCTGAGGTGCGGAGTGCGCGGAGCGGGCTGACGGCAGAGGGCGCGGTTGGCGTTTTCAATCGGGTGGGAGTCGCAGACTCTGAGCTCCAGATACGGGCGAGTCTTTAGGGACCCAGACTCAAACGGGAGAAGCGGGACTGTCTGGCTTCGGTCAGAGCGAGTGCAGCTTTCTCTCCGAGCTTTGCAGCGGGTGCTGGGACTCAGAGAGGCAGAGCCCCTGGGGACAGGACTGAGAGCCGCCATAACTGCTCTCTCCGGCCCACCCTGTTGATCCTGTGCAACCCGCCCCGCCCAAGCCCTGCACAGAGGCATTTGCTGGATAGCCTCAGGCAAAGGCTAGATTAGCACCTCCCTAGAGGACAGAAGTTCTCTCACTGCAGACACAGCTGATTCTCACAGCCACTTGGCCTGGAGGTCAAACCCTCCCTGGTATTAGCTACAACAATCAAGGCGTAACTACAAGACTGCGCACAAAGACCACTAAGGGGTGCACCAAGAAAGCATAACAAAATGCGGAGACAAAGAAACAGGACAAAATTGTCAATGGAAGATATAGAGTTCAGAACCACACTTTTAAGGTCTCTCAAGAACTGTTTAGAAGCCGCCGATAAACTTAATGAGATCTATAAGAAAACTAATGAGACCCTCGATGTTATGATGGGGAACCAACTAGAAATTAAGCATACACGGACTGAAATAACGAATATTATACAGACTCCCGACAGCAGACCAGAGGAGCGCAAGAAACAAGTCAATGATTTGAAATGCGAGGAAGCAAAAAACACCCAACCGGAGGGGCGGAATGAAAAAAGAATCCAAAAATGCGAGGATAGTGTAAGAAGCCTCTGGGACTGGTTCAAGCGTACCAACATCAGAATTATAGGGGTGCCAGAAGATGAGAGAGAGCAAGATATTGAAAACCTATTTGAAGAAATAATGACAGAAAACTTCCCCCACCTGGTGAAAGAAATGGACTTACAGGTCCAAGAAGCACGGAGAACCCCAAACAAAAGGAATCCAAAGAGGACCACACCAAGACACATCATAATTAAAATGCCAAGAGCAAAAGACAAAGAGAGAATCTTAAAAGCAGCAAGAGACAGTCAGTTACCTTCAAGGGAGTACACATACGACTGTCAGCTGATTTCTCAACAGAAACTTTGCAGGCCAGAAGGGAGTGGCAAGAAATATCCAAAGTAATGAATGCCAAGAACCTACAACCAAGATTACTTTATCCAGCAAAGCTATCATTCAGAATTGAAGGTCAGATAAAGAGCTTCACAGATAAGGAAAAGCTAAAGGAGTTCATCACCACCAAACCAATATTATATGAAATGCTGAAAGGTATCCTTTAAGAAGAGGAAGAAGAAGAAAAAGGTAAAGATACAAATTATGAACAACAAATACACATCTATCAACAAGTGAATCTAAAAATCAAGTGAATAAATAATCTGATGAACAGAATAAACTGGTGATTATAATAGAATCAGGGGCATAGAAAGGGAGTGGACTGACTATTCTTGGGGGGAAAGAGGTGTGGGGGATGCGGGAAGAGACTGGACAATAATCGTGCACCTATAGATGAGGACAGTGGGGGGGGGGGGGTAAGGGCAGAGGGGTGGTGGGAACCGGGTGGAGGGGAGCTATGGGGGGAAAAAGAGGAACAACTGTAATAATCTGAAGAATAAAGATTTAATTAAAAAAATAAAAATAAAAAGTTAGTAAAAAACAAAAACTCACTAGATAGGCTTAGTAGGAAAATGGAGAAGACAGAATTAAGACTCTATACCTGAAGACGGATCAATAAAAAAGTTTTAGTCTGAACATCACAGGCAAAACTGATTTTCAAAAAATGAACCGAAGACTTAGACATCTATGGAATAACTCTAGACGATCTAACATTTATGACATCATAGTACCAGAAGAAGACAGAAAAAAAAGTGCAAAAAATTTTTTTGAAGAAATTATGTCTTCATACCTCCCAAATTTGATTAAACACACTTTTACAGGCTTAAGAAGATCAGAAACCCCAAATAAAATAAGCCCAAAGAAATCCATGCCCAGACCCAGGAGAAGAACCCAAAGAGTGGAAGTGGGTGGAATATCAACATGTAAGAGGAAAAGGTTCTAGCAGAAAGAAAGGAAAACAAACACCCACCTCCAAAAAAAGGAGAACCAGGATAAAATGAGACTTCAGGAAGGAAGGCAGGAATATCCAGCATTGCCAAATTCCTTACTAAGGGCATATAAGAGAAATTTGATATTAATATGATCAAAATATGATTTCATATTACAATCCATCAGAGTAGAAAGCATTTGTTAATGGTGTCAAGACAGACCTGACTAATTTCATGTTCACCAAATTGTTTGGTCTGACATGGGACAAGTAATTTAAATTATTTGAGATTAGGTTTTCTGCGTTTTTATTTCCTAAGGTATCCTTAGTTTTTCTCAAATATCTTTAAAAAGAATTTGACATAGGGATTTTGCCTATGTCCCGATACCTACTGAACACTAGGTAAAAAACGAAGGCAAAAGAACTAAAAAAAAAAATAAGAACATAGAATATAGTTATTAGAAACTTAGCTATAAGATATAAATTTTAGGTTAACACTTAGATATGATATTACATGGTAAAAAACAAAATCAAATTGTTTCTAAACAACTGAGATCAGATGAGGTGCTCCTAAATGCTTCCCCTACAATAGGCTCAAGATGAGGAAAAAGGATGTGAGTGTGCGTGCACTCGTGTGTGTGTGTGTGTGTGTGTGCAGTGCACTACTATTTCACTCTTTCATTTAATAACTCCTGATCTTTCACTTAATACAAGACAATACCACTCTGTTGTGAGGATTATGCCAGTGCTTTGAAGACAATAAGCACTCAAATGTTACCAACTATTTTTATAATTGTAGAGGAATAACTTAGTTGCTGATTTTGCAGAGAATATCGATTCACCTATCCTCTTATGAAAAACTACATTGTTGACATCTTTAAAACTTTATGTTCAAACTTCCCAACATTTAGGAAAATACCTGGTGCAAAACACTCTCAATCTCTACTTTAGTAAGTTATGAATAAAATCTACTGCATAACCCATTAAACAACTAATTAAATATTACAGCTATAAAAACATCTTTTAAAAGCAAGGATTTTGAAAATTCGTCAGTATGAAAGTTTTTATCTTATGTATGTCTTTGCAGCAGAAGACACTGAAATCAATGTGAAAAGTGTTTAGATACTGCAGAGATGTTTTCTTTCATCTTCTGAATACTACCAACAGAGATTACACTAAAGAAAACCACAAGTGTGCTGAAGTTTAAAACATCTGGGAAATATCTTAAGATATTCATTTTTAAGAGCTCCATGTTAAAGAACAGCCTGAAGGGTAGATGATAAATCTGCTCTAAAAGTAGGTGTGTTTTTAATCCCATTGAATATAAACAGACTTTTTTTAAAAAGAAAGAAAAAAGAAACTATAATTCAGGACAAAAGTGCCAAGAGACAAAAATGCTCTATAAAAGGAAACTTCAAAAATAAACACTAGGGCCATAGCAGATTTTGCCTAGTGGTTAGAGCATCATCCCGAGGACTGTATGGGTCCCGGGTTCAATTATGGTCAAGGGCATGTACCTCAGTTGCATGCTTGATCCGCAACCCTGGTAGGGACAGGTCCAGGAGGCAACTAATCGATGTCTCTTGCTTACATCGACATTTTTCTCTCTCTGTCTCTCCCCCTCCCTCCCACTATTTCTAAAAATCAATGGGAAAAAAATATGCTCGGATGAGGATTAACAAAAACAAACAAAACAAAAAAACTCTGCAATAAAAGTAGTAATAAGAGGGAAGTTTATATCATTACAGACCTATCTCAAGAAACAAGAGAAATCTCAAGTAAATAACCTAACATTGCATTGTAAAGAACTAGACAAAGCACAAAAGCAGCCCCAAGTCAGCAAAATAAAGGGAATAAAAAAAATAAAATAAAAATAAACACTAGGGCTCAATTATAAAAACATAGAACTTAATTCTAAAATAATGAGACTACAATGGTTTTAGAGATATTAGCAACCAGATAACAACTGTCAATATCCTTTGTATTGCTTAACTGAAGAATACTGGGTGATGGCTTCAGATTACAAATATACTTTTATTAAAGATGTTTCCCCAGCTTTAAATTCTCCAGAGATAATAATAAACTCTCAGAAAGCTATTGAAAGGAATAAATGGCTTAATTTATATTTTTTTAAAAACTGAAAATGTATCTTTTGCAGTTAATATTAGGTAGTTATAAAAGAAGAGAGAAAACAAATTTCAAAAAATCTGCTGATGAAATTAAAATGTAATTGAATAATTTTGAGGGTTGTTTTGTAATTCAGGTCTGTTGATAAGAGGGTAATTCTTTGGGGGTTAATAACATTTCGTTTAATTGGTGTTCAAAGTTACTGTTCCCTATCAAAAATTAATACAAATGTTCACCTGTTAACATTGATCTGTAATAAGATTTTACATGTTTCAACTCTGAAAATGACTTTTCACACAAATAGGTACTGCCAAATACTGATATCAATCCACATGCATATGATTTTAATTGAGCATATTATCACTTAGAAGACATTTATAGAATTCTACAATAGTAGTCTCTTGATATTTGCCTTCTAGTATGTCACTACATTGTAAATTACAGGTTAGGTGGAGGCTCCTCAACTGCACTGGTTAGAGGATTTTGAAATTAAGTTTCCTTTGCACTTCCATGAGGGTCTGAAAAATACTGCAGTTTCAGCCTGGAATATATACCTGTTACAAATGTATGCGGGAAGGGAGAGATCACTTCTTGTTTTAACTTCTGACAGAATGAGACATATATAAAGTAGTTTGATATTACTTGTAATTCAAACTACATTTAGTTGCTGTCAAATGACTAGCATAGTGTAAGTTTCACACATAACAGCTGTTTTTCCTCCCAATTAGGAAACACTATTAATTATATCATTAAGAAACAATATAAAGACAGGAACAAAAGGTAATTTTCAAAGTCATTCAATGTTCAAAAAAAGTTATTGGAGCTTTTTTTTTTGTCTAGAAAAATTTGAACCTTAACTATGAGCTCAAAAAAATTGTAATAAACTGATAAGTGATAGAGCAAGCCAAAAAGCTCAAATTTCTGATAAAAACATAGAACTATCTCTTCATGAGATCAAATGAAACTCACAGTTTATATTACCAGTTGAGTCTACGGCCATACCACCCTGAACGCGCCCGATCTCGTCTGGTATATTACCAGCTGAATAACAAGTAACAGATACAAATATTTCCTATAATTTTTAATTGTAATAATACAATAATCATAGGCTTAAAATGTACATTTTCACAAACTTAGTAAATGTGCCCAATTAACTTTTTGTTCCACACATATTTTTACCACCATCAGTTATAACACATCTTAACTACATCTTAACTTCAGACTACATATGTTAAAATAGTGTTATATAAACTTCTTTGAAAATAATATTGCCTGCAGTTTTTCTACAAACTTTTCATGGAGACTAATTTTTCAGTTACTTGAAACTTGGCATTACCTCTTTGAATAAATGAAAACTGAGCAGCATCAGTAAACATCTGTGGACTCATCAAGAGCCAAGGAAAATCACTCAAAGTCATTATCTTCTTTAATTGACTACTGCTGTTGCTAGCAATGTTCTCAATTCTTAAAAGCTAATAGTCTTAAATTTATTGTCTGAACACTATTCTTCAGTTACTACAATATAATCCTATAATAAAAGGCTAATATGCAAATTGACTGAACAGCGGAACAACAGGTCACTATGACGCGAAGTGACCACCAAGGGGCAGACGCTCAACGCAGGAGCTGTCCCCTGGTGGTCAGTGCACTCCCACAGGGGGAGCGCCGCTCAGCCAGAAGCCCTGAACCAGGCTCATGGCTGGCGAGCTCAGTGGCAGTGGAGGGAGCCTCTCCTGCCTCCGTGGCAGCGCTAAGGATGTCCGACTGACGGCAGGCCCTCTCCCCAGGGGAAGCGGGACTAAGTTATCAGTCAGACACCCCCCGAGGGCTCCCAGACTGCGAAAGGGTGCAGGCCAGGCTGAGGGACCCCCCGAGTGCACGAATCTCGTGCACTAGGCCTCTAGTACATTATAATTAACTCACCACTGGTAAAAGGCTATCTTTGGGCTAACAAATGGGCCACCCCAAACCTCACTTGGGGTGCAGCCTCATTTTCACTTTTTTTGTGTTTGTGAAAAAAAATTCTGCTGTGATGAGATAGTATATTTTAAATTTTCTAATTTTTATGAGAGTTGCTGTTTGTGAATTTGGAATACTACAAGTGCTTAGCTTGGTAATGGCAATTATTGTATTCTTTTAGTAGAGCATAATAAGCCAAGTGTTTTACCATCGAACGTAATAAAATAACCCACGGTCCACTCTCCCTTAACACTATGAGATTCAAAGTCCCCTTTTCTGTTTTGACATAATAGGTATAGATTAGTAATAACATCTAAAGTGTTATGACACAGCACTACATACAACACTTGAAACATTACTGAATTACAACTATATCACTGAGATGTGTAGTGTGCCAAGTGACAGTGTGAATGAAGCAACTACTCAACATTGCCACAGTGGGAAAGCAGCCATAGATAATACACCATTAACAGGCACGAGTGTCTTCTAACAAACTTTAATTACAATGAAATTAAAATTTAGTATAACCTACATGCCATGGAATAATATTATTTTTTTAACCAATCATTAAAAAATGTAAAAACCATTCTAGCTTATAGACTATACAAAAACAAGTGATGGGGAAGATTTGACCCACAGACTATAGTTTGTCAACCTCTGCTTAAAAGAAGTTACTTATTCATGTGAGCTCACTTCATTCTTCTGAAACATGTAAATAAAAATAATGACTGTACCTATCTATCATAGGGGACTATGAAAAAGATTATCAAAGGTAATGTGTCAACAGATTCTGAAACTGTAAAACAAATGCGTGTGAACTAATTCTATTTTGCATTCATAAAATATTTATTGTACAACATTCAGTGTGTACTATGCCAGGCAGTATAGAGCACATAATGTGCATATAGCATGGTCCATATCTTCTATTTTCTGAGTTTGCAATATAAGTGAGAAAATGCAAAAATGCTCAATAGCCTATGTTAAACACCAGAAGTCAATACAATCCCATAAACATGATGAAACACAGTTCCATAAACATTATACAGTTAGGCACTTCAGAAATTCACTGTCCATATACAAAACACAAACATTTTACCCACAAACTATTTTAATAAAATATATGTTTCAGCAAACAATCCTTTTCAAAGCTTATTCCATAACAACCAACACCTATAGCTTACCTCTTTTTAGTGGCTTCATTGTTTTCATTGTATAGCTACAACCTAATCTCTAGAATAAACATTTAGGTTTTGCCTATTTTTTTGTTTTGTCTTTACAGGTAATATGAAAACAGACATCCTTACCCATACACATAATTCATAAATCAAAGGCATTTACGATTTTGATTTAAATAACATACACACTGTTCCTTAAAAGAGACTGTGGCAATTTTTACCTCCCCATATTATGGAAGTACCTATTCTCTATAACCTCTTCAATATAATATATAAAAATGATCATAATATGTTTATTTTAAATTCCTCTTATGAGAGAGAATAAACATCCTTTCATATGTTTAAGTGCCATTACTATTAACTTTTCTCTCCATCATCGGTTCAGACATTGCTCATTCTTAATATGTAATCATTGCTCTTCCTGATTTCTAGAAGCTGTTTACATATAAGAAAGGAGGACTTGGACTCTGATGTAACTGGCATTTTTATCAATTTGTAAATTGGATTCTGACTTCATGCAAACTTTCTTGCCATGTATCAAAAATTTGTTTTTATATGGTCTAGCATGCATTGCAAGAATGTAAAGAAAACAAAAAAACCTGCAAAATAAAATAGAAGAAAATAACAAAGAGAAGAGATGAATATGTAGAAATCCTATCTAATAAAAGAGAAACATGGTAATTGGCGTACGACCACTACCCTTCCCATTGGCTAATCAGCGAGATATGCAAATTAACTGCCAGCCAAGATGGTGGCCAGCAGCCAGGCAGCTTGAAACTAACATGAGGCTTGCTTGCTTCAGTGACGGAGGAAACCAACGTTCCCCGCCTGCTTTGCCGGCTTCTGAGCCTGCAGTTTAAGAAACATTGTAACGAATATAGAAGCTAAACAAAACCCCAGAAACCTGCTTTCAGCGAGCCCGGGATCTCAGAGCTAGAGTTATACAATGTTTCGATTATAGAACCGAAACAAACCAGATACCTTCTTTCAGCAGCAGAAGCCTCAGAGCTGGAGCAAGAGCTAAAGCTGGCCCAGAATAAAAAAGAAAAAAAGGAGCAGTTGGGAGCTTCAGTTGGCCTGAAAACAGCCCTCAGCCCCTCACCCAGACTAGCCAGTCACCCCAGTGGGGAACCCCACCCTGATCCAGGACACCCTTCAGGGCAAACCAGCCAGCCTCACCCATGCACCAGGCCTCTATCCTATATAGTAAAAGGGTAATATGCCTCCCAGCACCGGGATCAGCGGAGCCAAGAGGTCTCCCGGCACCGGGATCAGCGTGACAGGGGTCAGCGCCCAAACCCCGATTGCCCTGCGGCTCTGTGTGTGACAGGGGGCGGGGCCACAACCTCCCTAACCGCCCTGCTCTGTTCCTGACAGGGGAAGGCGCCCCAACCCCCTGATCAGCCCTGCTCTGTGCCTGATAGGGGGAAGCTCCCAAACCCCCTGATTGCCCTGCGGCTCTGTGTGTGACAGGGTGCGGCGCCCGAACCCCCGCCCCACGGTCCGTGCTCTGTGTGTGACGGGGTAGAGCCATAACCTCCCCATCGGCCCTGCCCTGAGTGTGAGAGTGGCGGCGCCCCAAACCCCTGATCGGCCCTGCTCTGTGGGTGATAGAGGGTGGTGCCCCAACCCCTGATCCGCCCTGCCCTGAGTGTAACAGGGGCGGTGCCCCAACTCCCCTATCGGCCCTACTCTGTGAGTGACAGGGGGGAGCTCCTCAACCCCCTGATCAGCCCTGCTCTGTGCATGACAGGGGGGAGCTCCCCAACCCCTTGATTGACGCTGCTCTGTGGGTGACAGGGTACGGAGCCCCAAATCCCCTGATGGGCCCTGCTCTGTGTGTGACAGGGGGCAGCGCCCCAACCCCCTGATTGGCCCTGCTCTGTGCATGACAGGGTACGGAGCCCCAACCCCCCTGATGGGCCCTGCTCTGTGCGTGACAGGGGGTGGCACCGCAACCTCCCCATCGACCCTGCCTTGGGTGTGACGGGGCGGTGCCCCAACCCCCCAATCGGCCCTACCCTGAGCATGACTGAGGGTGGCATCGCAACCTCCCAATCTGCCCTGCTCTGTGCATGACAGGGGAAGGCGCCCCAACTCCCCAATCGGCCCTGCTCTGAGCCTGACCAGGGGCTGAAGCTAGGGATTGGGCCACTCAGGAGCAGGCCTAAACCAGCAGGTCGTTATCTCCCAAGGGGTCCCAGACTGTGAGAGGGCACAGGCCGGGCTGAGGGACCCCCTTACCCCCTGAGTGCACAAATTTTTGTGCACCGGGCCTCTAGTAGAAAATAAGCATGTTCTACAGTAGAACAACAAAGCCAAACTTGGTTCTTTGAAAAGGCTATAAAACTGATGAACCCTTACAAAAAAAAAAAAAAGGAACAAATAACCATTAGCAGAAATGCAAGAGTACATCTCCATAGATCCATACATCTTAAAAGATAACAAAAAATATTATAAACAAGGATATGCCCATATATTGTAACGTTTGGACAAAATGTACCCATACTTATAAAGACAAATCTTACCAAAGCTGATAAAGGAATAATTGGAAAACTAAAAAACCCTTTTTATTTGTAATCCTCGCCTGAGGATATCCTTAGAGGGAGGGAGGGAGAAAGAAGTAGAGGGAAAGAGGGAGACAGAGAAGGAGAGGAGGAGGGAGAGAAGGAGAGAAAGAGGGAGAGGGAGAGGAAGAGAGAAACATTAATTGGTTGCTTTCCCTATGCTTCCTGACCAGGAATCAAACCCACCACCCAGGTATGGGCCCTGACCAGAATAGAACCAACAACCTTTGGATGCACAGGACACTAAACCAACTGAGCCACTCTGGCCGGGCCTTTTAACTATTTTTAGTGAAATATTTTCACAAAGAAACCTCCAGGTCTAGATAGCATTATTAGTGAATTCTATCAAACATTTAAGAAGGAAATAAAAAAAAAACACCATAGACAAAATTATCCAAAGAGTAAAAACAGATAGGGGCAGCAAAAAGAGTATCCACATTAAAATGAACATCTACTCATGAAAATATACCATTAAGAGAGTGAAAAAGGAATTCTGTGTCAGAGAAGGCATTTACCAATCAAAATGGATCACAGCCTGAATATATACAGAATTCTTATAAACTGATAAAAAAAAAAAAAATAAGTACCCAATTGAAAAATGGGAAAAGAGAATTTAAACATGCAAAAAAAAAAGTATATCCAGCTCTAGCTGGTTTGTTCAGTGGTTAGAGCATCGGCCTGGGTACCAAAGAATCATGGGTTCAATTCCTGTTCAAGCACATGTACCTCAGTTGCAGGCTCAATCCCCAGCCTGGGTCTCTCACATCTATCTTCCTTTCTCTCTCTTTCCTTCCTTCCTTCCTTCCTTCCTTCCTTCCTTCCTTCCTTCCTTCCTTCCTTCCTTCCTCCCTCCTCCTTCCTTCCTCCTCCTTCCTTCCTTCCTCCCTCCCTCCCTCCCTCCCTCCCTCCCTCCCTAAAAAAAAAAAAAAAAAAAAATCAATGGAACTGAATACAACCAGTGGAACTGAAATTCTCAGCCCTGCTGATGGGAATACAAAACTTTGGAAATTTTTTTGACAGTATCTAGTAAAGTTTAAGACACGCATACCCAATAACCCAGTATTTCCATTCCTACCTATAACTCCAACAGAACTGTGTGCACATGATCACCAAAAGATGCATGCAAGAATGTTCATTACTATGATTATTTGTAATAAAGCCAAACTAGAAACAACCCAAATATCCATCAACAGTAGAATATAAAAGTGAATTGTGATAGATTTATACCATGGAATAGGACACAGAAAAAAAGGAACAAAGCACTACTACTACATGCAATAATGTGGATAAGTAACACAAACAAAGATGAGCCAGAGAAGCCAGAGACAAAAAATATACACTTATGATTTCATTTATTTAAAGTTCAAAAACTGCAAAGCTAATCACTGGTGTTATAAAAGTCAAGATAGTGGATACCTTTTGGGAAGGGGGCCCAGGGGTACTTCTGGGCTGTTGGCCAAGTTCTATTTCTAGAACTGGATGGTGGTTAAACAAGTATGTTTACTTTGAGGTAATTCTTTCAGCTGTACACTTATGATTTGCATACTTTTCTATGGTTATACTTCAATTCATAAAAAGTTAATAAAAGAAGAATGAATGTAGAATTTTGTAAATGCATTTTTAGTATCTATGAAAATAATCATTTAAAATTTATCAAAAAATCTATTAATATGGTATATTAGTCTGGGTCCAAACAGAAAATTAAAACCACACAGCAAGTTAAATAGGAGAAATTTAACATATAAGAATTTTTTAACTGTGATAAGAATATCTGTAAGATATAGGAAAGCTCTATATGGTTTTCTAGGGCTGACTAAAGAGAACCCCAGGAAGGAAGAACTTATAAAAGATCGGACCTCATTTGAGAAGGTGTGGTTCAGCCTCCAGATAGGAGAGTTCATTAGTTTAGCTGGTCTGGAGTTGCTAAGCAAACTATAGAAACCCTCTGGGAAGCAGTTGAGGGGAGCATGCTAAATCATATTAATAGACTCCCTAATTCTAAACTATACTTTCATTTTGGAATAAGCCCCACTTGTACTAGTCTCTTGATATATGGTTGTATTCTGTTTATACTGCTGTTGATTTATCACTTGTGACTCTTTGTACAAAGAAAAGTATAAAAAATACATTGGCTCTATCATCTATAACTTCCCACCAAGTAAATGTTCTTGTTTCTAATTATTTTCCCTTGATATTTTTGAGATTTACAATAATACAATCATTCCAACTGCAAATATTTCCTTTCTTTACCATATCTGTACCTTACTTATTTTTACCAGTCATAATCAACTTGTTTTTAAAAAGTCAGCCTGCCTGCTGTGCTAAGAATATAACATAGGGCCCTGGCTGGTGTGGCTCAGTTAGTTGAAGTGATGTCCCATACACAGAAGGTCTCAGGTTCAATTCCTGGTCAGAGCACATACCAGGGCTGCAGGTTCCAACCCCAGTTGGGGCGCATATGGGAGGCAACTCATATCTCTCTCTCTCTCTCTCTCTCTCTCTCTCTCTCTCTCTCTCTCTCTCTCTCTCTCTCTCTCTCATATCTCCCAGCCTCTATCACCCCCTCCCTCCCTAAAATCAATAAAACCGTATCCTCGGATGACGGTTTTAAAAAGAATGTAATAGGTGGAAAGAGAGAAACTAGTTAAAAGGCTTCTGTAAAAATGCGGGCAAAGGCACAAAGCGGGGAGCAGAGAAGTGTAGCAGTATAGATAAGAAGTTACTGGATTCAGGATATGTTTCAACGGTGGTTCAGTAAGATGTCTGAAAGACTGAACATGTGCTATGACAAAAGAAGAAGAATCAAAAATAACTCTGAGGTTTTTTAGCCTGAACAACCCAGAAGGGTAAAGTTGCTGTCAGGTGAAACAGAGTAGGCTGCAGATGGAGCAAGTTTGGGGGGATAGATTAAGAGTTTAGTTTTGGAAATTTTGAGTTTAAGATATCAAAAATATAAGCACATTCATTAAATAAATGCTGAATGAAGAGATCAATTAATTAATCTCTCAAACATGACTGATTCTCCAATATTCCAAAATTTCTATGATTAAGGACACAGAGTTATGCCACAGGACACACTTCACTGCAAAGAAATGATTCTCTGAGACTCACAGAAAAGACAGAGACTTCACAACAGGTGCCATCTTCCCATGGCAGAAACTGGCCTATATCCTCACTGTCATGTGCAGGGAGAACCAAAATACAGGCTTTACTAAGGCAAAACCAAAAAGCTCAAATTCCCCTCCCCATATCCTATATAATAAAAGCCTAATATGCAAATTGTCCCCTCGGGCAGTCATTTGACCAGGAGTTTGAATGGGAGTTCGACCTGGAATTCGACCGCTCACTATGACGAGTGCTGACCACCGGGGGCAGCGTGGAACACAGCAGGCTTCAGTGACGTGGCGCTGGCAACAGGTGGCAGTGGAGGCGCTGCTGGCCCCGATGGGCCCCGATGAGAGCAGGACCATAGCGGGATAGTGGAGCAGTTGAGCAGGCAGTGCCACGTCAAGGCCAATGTGAGCAGGAGCCCAATTGCCCCACCAATTGGCAGGGGGTGGGGCCCCCACTCAGCTCCCAGGCACTGACAGAGCAGGGTTGGGGGGCCTGGCCCGGATCAATCGCCCCGCAGGTGGGATGGTGGAGCAGAGCAGGTGAGGGGGCGGTACGAGGCCAAAGCGGGGTGCGAGGCTGGGGGTGAGCTGGGGCTGCAAGGCTGGAGGTGCGAGCTTGGGCCTGATCTCCACAGGCCACCCCGAGGGACACCACTGTGCACGAATTTCTGCACTGTACCTCTAGTATTCCATATGATCTTTGTAAATGAATAAAACAAGGAAAGGGCTGGTATCTTGGAATAGCAGGTAACACTAAGCTCACAATAGTTCTAGATAGGTAGGTCAATAGGTAGGTAGATGATAGATAGGTAGTTTAATAAATAAATAAATTTATTATAAATTTGAGAAAAAGGAAAAAATTCCACAGTTCATGGTGCTAGCGATATAGTCTTCTGTGCCCAAGGAAGACCTGACAAGTTTACTTCAAATAGACATCTTGCATAAAAAATCTGAACTCTAAGACTTCAAAATTTCCCATTTTTTTCAGTATGATTTACTTTATTTCATGTTAGTGCATCTCATTTCTGCAAGTAAGGAGGAACAAAATATTGTGTAGATGAGAAAATTAAAGTTTGCAATCACTGTGACATATATAATATAAAAAAATAGCCAAAATTAGAATTGGTATCTCCCACATCCTTTGCCAACTCTCAAATAATTTCTACGTTTGTTTTTTGTTTTGTTTTTTTGAAATGAGGACAAAGATAACAAAAAATTGACTGAGAAATAAAGATATTAGGTTTCTTGGACTGCAGCCTTTCTTCTTAGACTGATATCAGGTCATTCTGCGTTCCTGTTCTTATCCATTGGTGGAAGGGCAGGATGTTGCTGGACCCGATATACAGGTCTCTTCACCCTAATGCAAACCCTGCCTTCTTTAATGGACATGCAGTCATTCCCTGGAAAATTTACTGCAGTGTGTGAGAAACAGAGAACATCCCAATGTATCCTCTATGCTCTTTCTCCTACCCTTCCCACCCTCTTCTCCATCCACACTTCCTACTATACAGTGGCCAACTGGTTTCCCACACCCTTCCATAAGCATTGGATCCTTTCTAACTTTGGTCAGTCCAAGTTAGAAAGGCAAGGTTTTCAGGGTAATAAAGGAAGATGCTACACAAGTCAGAATTCATTTTTCCTAATACAAATAATTCCCACTGCTATTTTCATACCTTACTGGTCAGGAGTACAAGTAGAAATAGAAGAAAATAATACATGGGTCTCAATTTCATTGATGAGGATATTACACTGTGCAGTTCTTAGAAGTTAAAGGGAAGAGTTACCAGCAGCAGGTCAGTAAATATTATTATTTACAATAGTAATGATGACATCATACAGCATGTGAATAATGTTCAAGCTCAGTACAAATTAAGAAGTAGGTATAGATTTTCTCCCTTCTAAATCATATAGGTTAACCCATGAGCTTCTGTTAGATCTGAGAGGAATGGAAGAGAGTTGTTTCTGTTGTGTAGCTTCTCACAGTTCCCATTTGAGGTCAACAGATCCTTCACTATGGATCAAAATATTTCTAATATTGTAAAGCTTTCATACTAAATTATATAGTCAGTAACAAAGACAATCATAAAATTTAGCACATTATCAAAATCCCAATGACTTTTTTTTTTTTTTTGCAGAAATAGAAAAACCTGTCTTAAAATTCATATGGAATTTCAAGGGACCCCAAATAGCCAAAACAAACTAAAAACAACAACAATGAACAAAGCTGAGGACTTACACTTCCTGATTTCAAAACTTACTACAAAGCTACGATAGTCAAAACAGTATGCATTGGCATAAAGACAGAGTTATAGGAAGAAGCCAGCAATGAATCCTCACATGGATACTCAATGAGATTTCTGACAACAGTGCTAACACCATCCAATAGGGAAAGGACAGTCTTTTCAACATATTGTACTGAAGAAAATGGATTATCTACATACAAAATCATGAAGTTAGAACCTAACACCATATACAAAAATTAAATCAAAATGGACAAAGACCTATATTTAAGAGCTAAAATTATAAAACTCTTTGGAGAAACCATAAGCCAAAAAAAGCTTCAACACCTTGGACTTGGCAATGATTTCTTGGCTATGACACCAAGAGCACAGACAACAACAACAAAATAGATAAACTGGACTTCAACCATATGCCCCATAAGGCATTAATTAATATATAGAGAGAACTGTTAAAACACAACAATAACAAAAAAACCAAACAGCCTGATTCAAAAATGGGCAAAGGACTTGAATAAACAGTTCTCCAAAGCACATATACAAATGGCCAATAAGCGCAAGTAAAAATGTTCATCATCACTAATCATTAGGAAAATGTAAATGAAAATTATAATGACATACTACCTCACACCCACAGCATTAAGATGGCTACTATAAAACACACACACACCAACCAAAAAAACCAGGAAATACTTACCTGGCAGGGGAAATAACACAATAAAAAATAAATAAATAACAAGTGATGGCAAAGCTATGGAAAAATTGGGACTTTTGTGTATGGTTGATTGGAATGTAAAATGGTATAGCCACTGTGAAAACAGTATAGTGGTTCCTCAAAAAAAAAAAAAAAAATAGAATTACCATATGATGTAGCAATTTTATTTTGTGGTATATACTCTAAAGAATTGAAATCAGGGTCTCAAAGAGATATTTGTACATCCATGTTCACAGCAGCATTATTGACAATTGCTAAAATGTGGAAGCAACTCAAGTGTTCGTAGACGGTTGAATGCATATGCAAAATGCGGTATCTACATACAATGGGATATTATTTAGCTTTAAAAAGAAAGGTAATTCTGAAATATGTTATAACATGGATGAACCTTGAGGATATTATGCTAATGTAATAAGCCAATCACAAAATAAAACAATACTGTATAATTCTACTTCCATGAGATATGTAGAGTAGTCAAAATCGTAGATAAAAAAAAGTAGTGTGGTGGTTCCATGGGCTGAAGAAAAGGGGGGAAGAGGAGCTACTGTTTAATGGGTATAGAGATTCAGTTTTACAAGATGAAATGAGTTATGAGATGGATGACAGTGATGGTTGCACAGCACTACTAGTATGTATGTATTTAATACCACTGAACTATACAACTTAAAAATGGTTAAGATGGGGGAGTGCCCTTCTAGTTACTAGAAGGGATTCTGCTCAATTCATGAAATAAAGCCAATTAGGTCTTCAAATTTTTTTAATATTTTTATTATTGATTTCAGAGAGAAAGGGAGAGGGAGAGAGATAGAAACATCAACGACCAGAGAGAATCATTGATCGGCTTCCTCCTGCACCCCGCACAATGGGGATCAAGCCCGCAACCTGGACATGTGCCAGACCGGGAATTGAACCGTGACCTCCTGGTTCAAAGGTCAACGTTCAACCACTGAGCCACACAAGTGGGCCAAAATTTTTGTTAAATGGTCAAGATGGGAAATTTTATGTGTATTTTACAACAAATATTAGAGAAAAAATTAAGCAGATGTAATATTGATTTTTTTAAATCAATACTTTAATACTCACAATATTTATCCCAGTTACTGGCAATTATCATTAAGACTTGACCACTCTTCTGTAACTGTATATAAAAGAATTTCATAGAGCTTACCCTGGCTTCCCACTTGTCTATAACTCATAAAAATCTACAGAATGCTTTAACAGAAAATGCTTTCTTTTTGTTACATCTGACATCAGTATTATTATTTCTTTGTTTTTATCAGCTGAAGATAATAATAAGCACAATGCTTCTATATCCTCTAGCATATATTTTACATATGGGCAATAAAATGTACTACAAAACATTTTCCATTTTAAGTTTATTTGAAAGAAAATCTCCCACAGCGTTTAACTTACTATTTGCTACACTCTTCCTAAAAGCAAGAGGCAGCCCATTTTCTCCAGATGACTCATTAACTAAAAGCACAGTAGAATGAAGTGTTCTAACTTGAAATACCAACAGCTAAATATAACCTCTTCTACAATATTAGAAAATTCAGTGCCTCTCTTAGTCTATAAGAACAATCGTAAAGGGTCACCTTAACAAAACACATTTAGCACATTCAGTGATCAGCAAGAAAAAAAACCTGGAACAATGTAAAGTGTTTTTTAAAAGCATTCAGCAAAAATGAGGTAAACTTAGTAAATCACATAAAAGTAGTTTTTTCTCATTCTCTAGGTAAAACACTAATCTCTTTCATATATGTATTTTAATACCGTAGGATACAAATACTGGTCACAAATATTAAAATTTATCTATAGGTCCTTTGTGTAAAATGAAAAGTTGTTCTCACCCATTAAACAAATGAGAATCAAGTCCCGGTTGTTTCACTTGAGATTATTCTTATGAGGAAAAACAGTGAAATGCATAGTAAATTTTATAAAAATATTAAACCAAACTATCTTTTTCTGGATATTTATTTTGCATATAAATAAAGTAAAAACATCTAAAATTACTAGTTAATCAACAGTACTAATAGTTTTTCAAATGAGCAAGAAGAAAAGCTAGCACAAGACCATCATAGGCACAGTAAGTCAAAGTAAAACAAGGAAGAAGTATAAAAATGCAGTCTGACGAACTGAAGATAACTCTCCGAGACAGACAAAGGAAAGAACTGAAGAAAGAAAGCCTGACAGCTTTTGAGTCTTTTGATTTAGTATTCCCTAAGGCCCAACTGTACCCATACTTGTATGTGTGTACTAGTACAGTTTAGTGACTTGAGTTACTAAATTCCTTTTTTAGTCTGAGCAGTGATATTTAGGTTTCCTGTCACATGTAACCAAGAATCCTGAGTGTAAAAATATTTGAAGAAAGTGTATACTACCAATTGTGCATCTATCTACAGAAATGCATCAATTTTCAGGTGTACTATGACATAATATATTCTACTTCTCTCCTTTTTCCACAAAGGAGAATATTCTTTCCTTTATTTTCAGCAGAGAGGAGGCTTTTAAAAGTCATCAAAATATGATTCACTATAGGCGACCACTTCAGAGCCAACTTTTTTGAAAGGTACCAATTTAAGTAAACTGATAGCAACTTTCCTGCAGTACTCATCTCTTTAAAAAAAAATGTAGTACCTTTTTAAAAATATTTTTCTTAATTTCAGAGCGAGGAAGGGAGAGGGAGATAGAGATAGAAACATCAATGATGAGTGAGAGAATCATCCATTGGCTGCCTCTTACACACCCCTTACTGGGGATCGAGCCTGCAACCTGGGCATGTGCCACTGAGTCACACCGGCCAGGCTGTAGGGCCATTTTTAACAGAAAAATTAGTTGGAAGTGAATCAGAAATGATAACAGGAGTATTCTATGCATGATAGAATTACTGGATGATCTTTGTACTTTTTCATTTTATTTTAATGTATTGTCTCATCAATCAATAAGAATAATGCTACTTTTTATATAAGTGTACATTTTAAGTAATTTCAACCATCATGGTTCAAAAGACATGTTTACTTAGACTTAATCTTCATATACTTTTCAGAGGTGCAATGTTTATTTAGTTCAATTCAACAAATATCTGCAATATGTAAAGCAAGAATCATAAGAAAAATGATACGCAGTTTATGGAAGCATCCATAAGAAAGACTTCAGTGAATGTATGTCTGTTTACATAGGGGAGTGTGTGTGTGTGTGTGTGTGTGTGTGTGTGTGTGTGTGTGTGGTGTTTGAATTGCAATAAATTGGCTTAATCCAGGCTTTATGCTACAACATTATTATGGTTCAATTCAACAATCAAGCGTGTGTTGCTTCACTCTGATATTTTCATTTCCAACCTACTGACAATTTTCAAAATATCCGCCCTCCCCTAATCAGTTGCAATACATGCTTATAAAACATAACTTCCTTTTCATATAAATAACCTATTCAATAATTTAAGGCAAAATAACTTCCATGGATTTAAAAAAAGAAATGTTACCCATTTTAGATCCTATTTACTACTATATTAATACAAGGTATCCCCAAAAAATGTATACCCACTTTGAATGATTATAAAATATAAAATCAGTGCTTATTAACACAAAGTTCATTTTTAAAAATTAAAAGAACCTACAGAAATGAATAATTTTTTTTTTTGTCAATGCCGGTTTTCAAACTGATGACTGTTTTGGTCCAGCACTGCAGATAAAGTGAAGCAATAGAATCACAAACTTCAAGAATAATTTCGTTCAGTATTTGTGGACCCTCGATTCACCCACTGTTGCCGGTTTTGTACCATAAACTTTATCTTTTATGTATCCATAAGAGAAAGTCTAGTGGCACTTTAGGATAAATTTTCTTTGTTAAAAGCTTAGTCTGGCTTCACCCATTATTTCAAATCTGTTAAACCTGAAAAGGAGTGAAAATTAAGTGAGTTATCAGCTGTTAAAGTGTGCATACATTTTTAGGGGAACCTCTAGTTATCAAGGTTTCACTACAAGGGCATGTAAAGATACCTTTACTTACCTCTAGTACAGCTCAACTTCACTATACTATTTTAATAGTTTATAAATTTAGGCAAAAATTTAAAAAATGCAACTTTCAGGTGAATAAATCTACAGTAAAGTTTTAAAAGTTCACTTCTATATATCATGGTCACTTTTTTTTTTTTTAAGCCACAATACAGATTTACAGAATCTCTAGTAAAAGTTTGTTTTCAGTGCTGGAAAATATGAAAACTCGAAGTTCAGAAACTGTTTAAACTAAAAGGTTCACCTAGATGGGTAAGTTCTAGAACTTCTACTGTGCCTCCTCTCAGGACCCAGAATGTAAGTGGGCCCTTGGCCATTCAATTAAGGCCTGATAAATGAAAGTCTCAATGCCCACGGTTGGTCAAGAAATTTAAACAATACATTTCGATAAAAATCTAGGAGACAATTTAAGAAGTAGCTTATGTAGATTTATTCAGAGCCTATTAAGGCCTTAAGGATGTCCTACATTATGTACTATATCATTATTAATATATTTTATCTCAGATTGATACAGCCACTCTTTCCAGCTGAGTAACCTGAAAAATCATTTCTCTCATTCACTTTTTACACCACTAAGTCTAGTTGATTCCACATCCCAATAGCCTTGAGTTCTACCTCTTTCCCCTTCAATTTCATTGCCACATTTCAGGGCCTCATTTCTTATTTGGGCTAACAGGTCATTTGCAAAATGGCTCTATTCCATCATCTACACCATCTAATCAATTAGTTCTCCTACTTAAAATCATTTCCATCACCTACTAAAAAAAATCTAAACTTCTTAACAGGATATACATATATGTAATACAACCTGGTTTAATGCCTTTATATCTACTAAAATAACTCTCAATGCCCCAACTCACACACTATGCACTTCAGTAATATTTTGGTGTTCTTATAAAATTATTTCTCACATTTCTGCACATCTTTTGCAAAGACTGTCCACAAGTATAACCATGCTGCAAACAAGCTTCCTACATGTGTATCACTTTCTTTGTTTAACTAACTTCATAGTTTGTCTTTAAATATTCAGTTTAAGGCATCATCTTCTGTGAAGCCTATCTTAACTGTCAATCTTTTAATCTCAAACTAAGATATCTCTCATCTATGCTCTCAGAGGTGCCTTTTCAAGTATTTTTCATAACATATCACATTAAATTACTAGCTGTGTGACTACTCAGAATTCTCTGGGACTCACTTTACTCATCTGTACAGGGACTAACAGTATCCACACTGAAAAACTACTATAAGGAAAATTACAGGAAGTACTTAGCACTTAATAATAAGTTCCAGTAAGTGATAGATGTACTGTGTCATTAATATTTTTCTCAAAGGCAAATACCTTAGCACTCATCTTCCTTACTCCATGGCAAAAAATAAGTGACTATACATCTGTCAAGTGAATGAATGCACACTTCGGAAAGATGACTCCTATAGCACTATAGAGGATGGAACTAGGAATTCCTGCAATAGGCCCTTTAGGACGAAAGAAGGAAAAGAATCATTTGGGGTGTTTTCAAAACCAAATACATGCTACACACAGACCCTGAAGATTTGGCGCATCAATTGAGAAATACTACTGAAGGGAACTGCTCTTAAATAAAGGGGGGATGGTTAGATGAGATCCAATCCCTCTAGTGTGGTTGGGATAGAAAAAGGTGGCGAGAACCACTGGAGAAATGGAGCCAGATCAAGAGAGGGCTGTAGTACTTAATGCAAAAGATGATGATTCAGGCAACAAAATGAAAGCAAAGAGGGATGAGACTGGAGATCCATTTCAAATGGTAAGAAGAGCTGGAGAAGGTTTATGAAGGTTTAAGGAGCAGGATCAAAGATGGCTGAAAATGTCTAGTATGACAAAGTTAACTGTGATAAAAAGTCATGAAGCAAGGCACACAATTAAACTGACCCAGATTTAGAAAATTGGCAGGGTCAAAAAGAAGAGAGAATTGAAGGTAATGGTAAAATGTAGTTGAAATAACTGACCATGCCACTCAGAGAGTACTGTGAAAATAGGATAGGAAGGAGCTAAACAGGAAGCTGATACAGACTTTTTATTTAAAGTCGTTCTGGGCAGGAACTAGGTTCAGAATATGAGAAGACGGTTGCTCAAGTGGAATGTATAAAAAGGTAGTTAAATAGAGGAGTTTAAGGAAGTGTGAAAACTGGTGCTGGAAATGTCTTCTGCATGAGAACTAAGAAGATAGAAAATATAATATTTGTAAAACAGGTACCAAAGTTTTCAAAGAATGTGAAGAGGTTTAAAAGGGTGACATTCCAAAAGCTTCCCAACAACCTTTTCTTCAGCATGATCTAATATTCACCTTATGGAGTAAGGTAATTCAAGCTTGCTTTTGCTTCCTCTAATTTACTGTCTTCCAGAACAAGACTTACCTAGCTATTATCTGGTATTTTGTCTCAATAGATAATTCTCACATATAATGGCTGGAAGAGTACATTCTACACCAGGTGACTTTCATATATTGTAAAACAAAAATAACAGCAAAATAACCTGATTTTACACTAAACAACGTAAATTTTATATAATCATATACTAGAAGATACCAATGAGCAATTATTCATTCTTTAGGTTCTAGTAAGAGAGTGACAAAGTAAAACAAGAAAAAAGCTTATGTATATATTTGACACAACTGTGAACACTTCGGTAAAAATACATGTTTTCTGGGAAACTTTAGCTATTCTCATAACCATACTGTGTCAATGATTGTTCTTATTACTATATAAAGCTTTAAAAATAACAAAACAGTTTCTTATTAAGGTGATTAAATCCAACAAAGGAATAAAAATAAATCTTACAACCTTTAAAAGCTTAAGGGAATTATTACAGTTGATGGCTCTTCATAATATTTTAGTACATTTTAAATGATCCAACTACAGTGTCTTTTCATAAGTACATTGGTATCACCATGCAATTTTAATCCATATGCTTAAACCTCTTTCACAGTTTACAGAACAAAGCAGTTTTGATTCACAAACAATGCCCTGCAGTCAAATACGCTCATGAGGTATTAATTTACAACTTCATCTGTGATCAGTTAAACTGCATGTGAAATCTTAAACATCCTTAAAAAGCTCACCACAAATAGTTCAGTAAGAGATTTTTTGGTTAACATTACTTTAACAAAAAACATGTAAGATTAAATTCTATTGTAAAATAAAACCAAATGCCCTTTGCTTTTAAGGATAAACTACTAACAAAACAACCTTTTAAACTGTCACCTTTGCATCGAAAATATTAATTAAAAATGTAACACCATATCAAAAACATATGCTTTTAAAGCTTTGGCAAGACAAGCCACAGATTTAAAAAAAAAAAATCTATTTCATGAAGAAAATGTACGGATTTCAAGAAATAAGCTGTTTCTTTAATCAGTCCTAGGAGCCAGATTTATTAAAATGTCAGTTCAACCTGAATCATACCAAAACAAAAAATTGAAATGACCAGTTTATCTAAACAACTAAAATGTCAGATCCACACAAGTCACCGTCAAAGACAACAAGAATAAAAAAAAAACGATATAAATTTCCAATTCAGCTGATTTTAGTGAAAAACAAGAATCACTTCTCAAAAACCTGCAGTTTTAAGCTTTGATATTTATGAAATTTGAGCCTTGGGATGCTTATTTACTTAGGATTTTTTTTAACTAGCTGCAAGTAATGGTTAAGTTGATTGGTTTTCTATGACAAAGGAGTTATTATGTCATGTCACAAAACATTCAGAGCTACAGCAGCTTGAGGATTAGCTAATTTATGACTCAACATCACCAGGGGTCTGACTTCTTTCCAGGTTTTCCCTGTGCCATCCTTACTGTGACGACTTTTGTTCCTTAACAGTTTAAAATACCTGCAATAAAGTTTCACTTTATCTAATGTCCAAAGATTAGAAGACAGATTGCCAAACTTCTCAGTGTTATTGGACACATATTACTAAATCAATCACTGGCAAAGGGAATTAAATATCCATGATTGGCTTAGATTCAGCCTATGAAGGTGCAGAAGAATCCAGCTTCTCATAAAGCACATGGGTGATTAAAAAAATAAAGTATAAAACTAGCATAACCAATGGACACAAGACACTAGGGCAGTGGGGGCTTGCCCGGGGTGCAAATGGTTCAAGGGTTCGCGGTGGGGGGGAGGGGGGGTTCAATTGGGGAAAAAGGAGACATATGTAAAACTTTAGACAATTAAAAAATAATAAAATTAAAAAAATAAAGTATAATATCAACTGGATCAAAAGTGAAGCATCAAATCAACACAATTTTCATGCACTGTATACAAAAATACACAAGTCATCAATTTCTTTACATGCTTCAAATGAACATTATATGTACCAATGTGGCAAACTCTTTTTTAAAAAATATATTTTATTGATTTTTTGCAGAGAGGAAGGGAGAGGGATAGAGAGTTAGAAACATCGATCAGCTGCCTCCTGCACACTCCCTACTGGGGATGTGCCCGCAACCAAGGTACATGCCCTTGACCAGAATCAAACCTGGGACCTTTCAGTCTGCAGGCCGTTGCTCTATCCACTGAGCCAAACTAGTTAGGCGGCAAACTCTTCTTGTAACCCTTAATATCTCAATTCTGATCAACTGAATATCTCACTAGAAAATATAATTATAGAATGCAATAACTTACCATCTAAATAAAGATACACAAATAATATAAAAGCAAGAATTCAAACTATGTCTCAGACTTTCAGTAAAACCCGAAGGATTGAATACATGCATGAACTTCTGATTCCTCCTGTACCCCACTAAAACTACTATCAAAGACAAAAATGACAGGAAGAAAAAAATAAAACCCCCAAAATTTAAAATAACAACTTGGAGGAAAGTAAGACACGCATCAGGAAAACAGCTTGAGAAAAAAAATACCTTATTATTTTTATCCTCAGAAACATGAGAGAAGATACTATATCCATGAAACAAGAAAGAATGCTACTAAAAAGAGTATCAGAATAAAAAAAGAACCCTTTAAAATTACGAATATGACAGTAGAAATAAATTTTTTTCAAGAGTATAAAAGTAGAAGAGAAAAAAATCTTAGATGGACCAATCTAAGATGTCCAATATCTAAATAATTGGAGTTCCCCACAAAAAAAGAGAGAAAAGAAAATAAGAAAAAATCAAATACACAATTTAAGAAAAGTTCTCAGAACTGAAGGACATGATCCATATCAAAAGAATTCCCCACCAATGGGTATAGCAAAATGGATCAGAATAGACTCATGCAAAAACATTACCAGGATGAAGAGACTACAACTTTTTGTAGAAAAAACAAATGTTTAAAACAAAGGATCAAGAATCAAAATGGCACCAGATTTCACCATAGCAACATTGAAAGCTAGAAGACAATGGAACATTGCCTTGAAATTACAAAGGCAATTTTGACAAAAAACAAAAATGAAACACACTACTGAGACTTAGAATAGCTCTGCACCCAAAAATGTCTGCTTTAAGTAGGCTGGTTTTATGATAGCCAGTACCCCAAGAGAGGAATAAGATCACTCAAATCTGAGCAACTCTAAATATTTCAATTCTATACAGAGAAAAAGGAAAATGAAGGCATGGTTTAATTCAAAATGCTCCCAACTCTCAGTTTGAAACTTGTGACCATAACTTCTAATGTTCATGAAATACGTTCTTCCTCCTATTGGAAACCATGCAAAAATTAAGGGAAATGAAAATAGCATTTAACTTTCAGTAAAATTCGAAGACAAATATACTCAGCAGACATTGCAAATTAATAAAGAAAAGATGTAGTAATCAATGATGGTATGGAACAACTATAAATGTAGATTGTAAGCTCTGTCAAGAGTAGTTGCCATGCAGTAGGAAGAGCAAGTAAAAAATGTGGCAAGAGGACACAGTGGTGGAAATTCATTAAAAAGAACCTATAAAAACATATTTTTGAAGGTGAGAGGAATAAATGAATAACCAGTTATAAAAAAATACTGTGGGATCTACATCCCATACTGTGTATGAGGATAAGTTATAAATGGATCAAATGTTTAACAGTAAAAATCTGAATTTTAAAGTCTTTAAAGAAATAATTCTATTATATAACAATAAAAAAAGAAATTACCAAAAAAAATCAAAATTATACTCTTGTAAAAATGTTTACAACTCATATATCAAAGGGCATATGTTCCTAATGTACAAAACGCTCCCCCAAAATCAATAAAAACATCATTCTGCCCAGAAAAGGAAGTATTATACAGAAGACTAAGATACGAACAGACATTTCATAGAAAGAGAAAAAGCAATTTATTTGTTTCCTTTTTTCAAATGATTTGTACTGTTTTAAAAAAGCAAATGTTTGGGGGTTTTTTTCTTAATATTTTTTATTTATTTCAGAGAGGAAGGGAGAGAGAGAGAGAGAAACATCAATGATGAGAGAGAATCATTGATCAGCTGCTTCCTGCATGCCCTACAATGGGGATCAAGCCCACAACCCGGGCATGTGCCCTGACAGGGAATCGAACCATGACCTCCTTGTTCATAGGTCAACGCTCAACCACTGAGCAATGCTGGCCGGGCAAGCAAATGTTTTTAAGAGGACCTCAACTTCACTTATTAAAAAAACAATATATATACAAATTAGAGGTAGGCTGAAACATTATTATTTAGTGACCAAACTGGCAACACACACACACATACATACACACACACACACACACACACACACAAGTTTAACAACTCTGTTGATGAGGCTGTGGGTAAAAGACACTTTTTTTTTAAGCAAGAAAGGAGAACAAAAGAGAAAAGTAGAACAAACAAATTATTTAAATCACAATTATTCTAAAAGAAAGATTTTAAGATTAGATTAAAAACCCCATTAATGGTTATTATAAAAGATATATCAAAGCATAAATACATCTAATGTTCTAAAGTGAAAGGAGGAAAAGGGTATACTGGTCAAATGTTAATGAAAAGAAAGAAGTTTAACTGTAATTATTATCAGATAAACTTTAAAATAAGATATCAAATAAGCACTAGTTGGTTTGGCTCAGTGGATAGAGCGTTGGCCTATAGACTGAAGGGACCCAGGTTCAATTCCAGTCAAGGGCACATGCCTGGGTTGCTGGCTCGATCCCTAGTGGGGGGAGTCGATCAATGATTCTCTCTCATCATTGATGTTTCTATCTCTCTCCCCCTCTCCCTTCCTCTCTGAACTCAATAAAAATCTATTTTAAAATAAAAAGATATTAAATAAGATAGAAAAGGTCACTATATAAGGATATGTCAGTATACATAGTAATTTAAAAAGTATATGCACCTAATAAAATAATCTCAAAAATATTAAGCAAAAATAAATAAATCTGAAAGATCAACTGACAAATCTAGCATCACAACTAGCATACAAGTAAACAAAAAAGTATACTCAAGAAGTAATTAACAAGCCAAATCTCGTGTGAATCATACTGTTGTAATGTACCCCCCAAATCACACAAGGACGCCTCAAGAAGTCGAATGAAGGAGTCACATTTATTTCAAAGCCGGGACTACGAGGGGGCAATTCGCTCTCCAAATCTCGTGGTACTTAAATAGCCCCAACACCAGATATATATGTAGGCAAAAATCACAAAGGTATTGATTACATTTCAGGGTATGGAATGAGGAACCTGGTTTGCCAAAGAGCAGTTTGTTACTGAAGCTAGATTGAGTTGATTAGTTATCTACAAAGATCAATTATAGTTTTGGGTCCTGGGACCACTGAGTCGACAGGAACGCATTATCTGGAGCCCTCGGGTCTTGGGACCACTGAGTCAACGGAAACACATTATCTGGAGCCCTCGGGTCTTGGGACCACTGAGTCAACGGAAACACATTATCTGGAGCCACTGAGGCAATTTAGAGTAATTGTGCAGTCCTGGCCTCCAGGTACAGAGGAACTTGTTTTCTAAAACCAGTATGACCACAACCAATGGGGTATTCAAATTACAATCAATAGGGTATTCAATCGAATGGGATGATTTATATAATTCAGAAAATCAAAATAACTTTTCTATTATTTTAGCAAGAAAATAATGACAGAAGCCAAGTCAGCAGGGTTAAAATATTAGACAGCAATTCCCACCAAGCATGACTGCCACCATGCTTCATTATGACATATGGAAAATATGGACTTCTTCATCCAACAATAAGAGAATGTATATTCTTATTAAGTACATATTAAAATGTTACAAAAATAGCTATATACTGGTACATAATTTCAAATTTTTCTAAGTGCAGATATCGCCTGGAACTTGTTCTCTAGCCACATTGTGCAATTACATTTACAAAATAAACATAACTCTTTAAAAACCCATATTTCAAATTTTAAAACAATTTCCAAATAATTAAAGGGTCAAAAAGAAATCCAAAGTAAAATTTTAAATACTTAGAAATGAATGATAATTAAAACACTATCTCTCAAACTCTTGATGGTAGAACACAAAAGGTGTTTTGAGCAAAATGTATAGTCTTTAATTGCAAATATTAGAAAAGGAAAAAAAAGCTATAAATGAGTGAGCTAAGTGTTCATATTAAGATATCAGAAAAGGAACAATAGAGAAACCCAAAGAAGTAAAAGGAAGGAAATAAGAGCAAAACTATAAAACAGAAAGCAAAGGTACAACAGAGATCTGTTTAAAACACACTCATGTAACCAAAAGCAAGCAAACAGGGATCACAGCCCTACAACTCCAACTGAATTCAGCCCAACAACTTGAATGAGAGTAGGAGCATTCATCCTTAGGACACGCTCCGCCCCCGCCCCCCCAGGAATGCAGTCCTACCAATGTTTTGATTTTAGTTTCGTGAATCCTGAAGCAGAGAACCAGCTGAGTGAGACACACTGTACCGACTTCTGACCTGCAGAACTATGAGATAATAAATTGTTGTTTTAAGCTGCCAAATTTGTTCAGCAGCAACAGAAAACTAATATGGTACACCCTCCTTGCTTGACAGATAAATGCTGTTCCTGAGCCTTTACTATTCCAAAGTCCTATCAGCCACTTTGCTACCATAGAGTCCAGTTTTATAAAAGCATCTTCAACCATCAGCCCTTATCTACAGTAAGCAGTCACTATTGAGACTCTTCTATGATGCTGGTGCTCACTATCGAATTTCCTCATCACGTTATTGATAAACAGTGTCTTATACAGTAGATCCATTCTAACATGCTCACCTCTCTGAGCCTTTGATCCCTTGCTCCACTATCCGCCATACGGGTCTTATCATCTCTACTCATTTAATATGAGCCATCACTTTTTGTAAGTTTCCAAGCAAGAGCTATTGCAGCAGCAAAGTAGTACCAGCTCCAGGGGCCTTTGTCACGGAGTTAACTGCCGTGTCACTGGAGAGAGAATGTTTCCAAATCAACAGAGCTTTGATTTGAATGTTGATCAAAATCATTGAAATCACTGTCACTGAAACAGTTTGGGCACAAGATGCTTATTAGAGATCAGCCCCTATGGAAGAAAGGGGGAAAAGCAGGATTGCAAAGCAGGAAGGCAAATTCTGATACAGGCCTCACAAAGCCTCAGGCAACCCGGAAGGGATCGCTGGAGGTACACTACTTGTCTGAATCTGTCTCAGGTATGAACAAAATGGCTGGGCCATTATACCTCCAGCTTGATCAACTGCAAGATGAGAGCTGCCCTGGGAAGGTTGGGACCTTAGGCAAGGAGACTCTACGCAGCAGAGGCCAACCTTGAAGGTGCTGAAAGCGGAAAGCTTCCTGATGACCTACCTACCTCCCCACAGCTGGGCTGTAATTCTTCCTTGAAGGAGAATCTGGGCTGCATAACTTCATAATTACCACACTTTCACTTACATGCCTGTTTCATCCATTTTAAAATCCTCTCCTCTCTTGTACTATCTACTTCTTCTAATTATACCACTGTGCTTGCTTAAGGCAAAAGCCCAATAATTTGTAGCAGAGAGGATCTACACTATGAAGACCTCACAAGAGGTACACTCCAGACTGTGGGCAGGCTAAAGTTGGACATGGGTGGAAGAAGTCCTACTCAGAGCAACAGGAAGCCCTACTGATCTCAGTTTATTTGTAAACTGCTGGCTAAAGCTGTATAAAATAAGTAATTACATAGGAATAATTAACAAAATGATATAACTGCAAATCTCTGTAAGTAGTAGACTTTTCTACCAAAGTCGATTGGAATTAAACACAACAAGGAGCAGTAAAATATCACTATTTGAGGGCTATAACATTAAGCATTTATAATACTATCTTTTTAATTATAATCAGGATTATAAAATGCGACATATTTTTTGTGTTTTCATCATACACTCTCCTATCTAATAATAGACAAACATGGTAATTGACCGTACCTTCACTACGCCACCCATTGGCTAATCGGCGAGATATGCAAATTAACCACCAACAAAGATGGCGGTTAATTTGCATACATAGGCGCGAAGCAGCAGAGGGAAGACTGAAGGTGGCTCTGGCCGGAGCAGCGAAGGCTTGAAGGAGGCTCTGGCCGGAGCAAAGGCCTAGGTCCCGGGTGCCGGAGGAAAACCGGTGCCGGCAGCCAGGGAAAGGGAAGGCCTATTGCACAAATCTTTTCGTGCAACAAGCCTCTAGTTTAAATATAACCTTCCTTCATACAACAATAAAGTCCTACTGTGTGCCAACCACTTCCTAGGAGCTGGATACAGAAGTCAAAGGACAAAGCTCCGGCCTTCAAGGAACTATCAGTCCAGTTAGAGTAGGCAGATAATAAACAAGGACACAGTCACTGCAGATATGGATCAGTAAGTGCTCTGAGAAGTGTCATTTGAACTGAGAATGGAAAGAAGTCCAAAAGAACTATAAGAAAGAACATTCCAGAAAGAGGAAATAACATATGCAAAGGTCCCAAGGTAGGAATGAGCAGAACAGTGTCATGGAAGCATTGTGCGCAAGAAGGCTCTTATATGAGGTAAGAATTAAAGTGTCAATGTAAGAATCAATCATCTTTCCTCCTATTTAATCTGTTCTTTACTGTTGGAAAATTATGTAAATGCTGATAAGCAAACACTTTCCAGTAACTAATGCTGCTTCATAACATTTGTTCAACTCCCCTTATGTCATAAAAAGATTCTATCTGCATTTTTCATAGAAACTGAAGAAATAGAAAAGAGAAATGGAAAACTTTCCACATCCAAGGAAAATTATTTTATATGTAACGTCCAGAAATGCAAAAGATATTAGCAATACTTTCCAGTTAAACAAATATCTATAAATATTTTGACTGAGTCACATTAAAGACAGTAAACAAATCACATCATAGCATAAGTATATTCTGAATAATTAAGGCTTCCCTGTATGTTAAATTTCAGCAAATAATTTAACATCAATAGATTTGCAGTGTAGTTGGTTTCTACTAAAAAAAAAAGACAAAACAAAAAAAAGTATTTTTTTGCTGGACTTATAAAGAGAACTTTAAGCTAATATGACAATACCAACTGTCTTAGTCATATCAAATAATTATAATTCTGATAAACACTATTAGAAAGAAAAACAAATGATATATTTAAAACAAAATTGCCTTAGGGAAACAAACAAAAAATGAATACATGGGACTACATCAAACTAAAATATTTTTGTGCATTAACAAAATGAAAAGACAGCTCACTGAATGGGAGAAGATATTCGCCAATGATACATCCAATGAGGGGTTAATATCCTTAATTTTTAAAGAACTCATATAACTCAACATCCAAAAAACTCACAATCCAATTAAAAAATGGGCAAGGGACATCAATTGACACTTCTCCAAACAGGACATACAGATGGCCAAGAGACATAAAAAGATGCTCAACATCACTAGTCATCAGAGAAATGCAAATTAAAACCACAATGGGATATCACCTCAGATCTGTCAGATTTGCTTCCATCAATAAATCAACAAACAGGTATTGGTAAGGAGGTGGAAAAAAGGGAACCCTCATGCACTGTTGGTGGGAATGTAAATAGATTGGTGCAGCCACTATGGAACTGCTTTATGACCCAGAATTCTACTTCTGAGAATTTATCTGAAGAAACCCAAAACATTAATTCAAGAGGATATATGGACCCCTATGTTTATTGCAGCATAATTTATAATAGCCAAGATATGGAAACAATCCAGGTGCCCATCAATAGACAAGTGAATAAAAAAGCTGTGGTACATATATACAATGAAATATTGCTTAGCCCTAAAAAAAAGAATGAAGCTGTACCATTTGCAACAGCATGGATGGACCTAGAGGGTATTGTGCTAAGTAAAATAAGTCAGTCAGAGAAAGACGAATATCATATGATTTCACATATATGTTAATCTAAAAAAAAAATTAACAAAACAGAGACAGACTTAGATACAGAGAACAGACTAATGGTTGCCAGAGGGGAAGGGGGTTGGGGGACTAGGTAAGAAAGGTAAAGGAATTGAGAAGTACAGATTGGTAGTTACAGAATAGTCATGGGGATATAAAGTACAGCAGAGGAAATACAGTCAATAATACTAGTCCTGTAAGAACTATATATAGTGCCAGGTGGGTGTTGGAAATATCAGGGGGAACACTTTGTAAAGTGACTGTCCAACCACTATGCTGTACACCTGAAACTAAACTGTATGTACTTGAAGATTTAAAAATGTAAAATAAAATCTATAATAATAAAAGCGTAATATGCTAATTAGACCAGACAGCTGAACGACCTTCCAGACATCCTTCCGGACAAAGCCAGGGCTGTAAGGGCCGAAGCAAGCCGCCGCGGCTCCGAGGGCCGAACCCCTTGCACGAATTTCGTGCATCGAGCCTCTAGTAAATAATCCTGAAGATTAATATTCATTCGAAAGAAAAAATTCCTATATGCTATATTTAATAAAAAGATTATAAAACAAAAAATTGCCTTAAAATATGCCTAAATAAAAATAAAAAAACAGTAATTGCTTTAATATCAAAGCATGAAAACATAAATGGCTAAAGTGCTTTATCCGTAATGTTAGAGCTAAAATTTCCAACATTGAAAATGAAAATTACTGCAAGTTATTAATCAAGGTCTGTCCTATCTCCATGCCTCACCTGAACTGCTAATATGAAGGTATCAAAAATCTCTACAACTTGAGAGTGGGATAAATATATGTTATACTAAGAAAAATTATCAGTACAAAAGCCACTATTTATAAGCTGGTAACGTCCCATTTGTTCCTTAATCTAATGTGTCTAGTCCCTATATACATAGTCCTATCGAATAGAAGATTACATTGCTATTCTCTATTTCTAACTTACTGGTACATGTACTCCATTGGTATTCTTTCTCTAAGATGTTTTCATTTTTTTCTACATTAAAAATGAGTCATGAGAGATCATTTCTCTTCTTGATGATCTCTGCACAAGTCATAAGAAACTTTTTAGCAGCTGTTATCCATCCTGCCACTTACTTGGGAATTATGTGGATTTAAAGGACTTTACCCTGCAGAACTATCTCTGACTGTGAGAAGTTTGATCAACAGTGCCTACGCATTGATTTAGACTTCAAAGTCTCTAACTCTTGGACTTTTCAACATAAGGTGAACAGATATCTGATATTGATGCTCAGATTCTGCTATAAATTCAAAAGACTTTCTACCAATGTCTCTTAATGATTACTTTCAATAGTGCAGTCCTCAAAATGTGGTCTATAGCTCACAAGGGTCCTTAAAATTCCACAGGTTAAAACTATGTGCCCTTTACAATGTTATTCTTGCATAACTGTATAGCAAAGTTTTCCAGAGGTTATATAACATGTAATGACATCACTCTGGTGACTAATGGAATGAATGCCTGTATATTTCTGTTTTGAGCATTTTTTATGGTACTAGATCAAGGATATTAACATACGTGTTTTCAGAGATCAACTAAATTTGTCCTTGGTACTTCTACTGTGCTTTACTAGCTATGCATGCTATAAGCTACGCATATGAGTGAGGCCATTCTGCATTTGTATAGTTTAATCAGAACAATATATTGCAACAGGTTGAATGCAGAAGCAGATGAGACTCCAAATGCCTTCTAGCAAGTCAGCTATTAAAGAGATATGCAAAAAGGTAAAACAATACCACTCTTTTCACTATATTTTTTGGTTTGGCAAATATAGCTATTTTTCACAAAAAATATATTACTTACGCTAGCATATATTTATTGCAATTATCTTTAAATGTGTTAATACATATTTTCAAATGTCTCCACTTTAATTTTTTATATGATAAGTATGCATAGGTGTAATCCACTAGCAATGGCTCTTTCAGCCAGAGGCACATATGTTCAATCACTGGTTTTGTCTTCAAAATAATTCCTGTTGCTGCATAACAATTTTTCACCATTTTAAATTTTTTAAAAAATTGCTCTACTTTTAATCACCATCAGATTAATACCTTTCTCCTTATCAGCATTTCATATTCTTAATGCTTTTACACCTACGTAATACAATATTCTTAAAAATAAATTGCAATAAATAAATAGACTGCAATTAAAACACAAACATAGCACAGAATAATGAATACAATAACCAACAATAAAATGAGGGGCCAAATCAGTTTAAAACATCCTTTGGCATGATATACATTTATTTTTGCTTACAAAATTTTATAGAGTGAAAATGATTAAAAACAAAAATACTTATTATTTTTACATTTATATTTATCAATTTTGAATAAAAGATACCAATATATCATTGCTTGTAGCTAGCCACATCTAAGCATGCCTTAATCAAATAATGATTTACTAAACCACTATGCTATTTTATAAGGAAAATAATTCCATCACTATCAAGAGTTTCATGTGATTTGCTAGTTATTGGAAATGTGGGTTACCAACTATCTAATGTTCAGTTTAAAACTCATTATGGTGCCCTAACCGGTTTGGCTCAGTGAATACAGCATCAGCCTGCGGACTGAAGGGTCCCAGGTTTGATTCCAGTCAAGGGCATGTACCTTGGTTGCGGGCACATCCCCAGTAGGGGGTGCGCAGGAGGCAGCTGATCGATGTTTCTCTCTCATGGATGTTTCTAACTCTCTATTTCCTCTCCCTTCCTCTCTGTAAAAAAATCAATAAAATATATTTTAAAATAATAATAATAATAATAATAAATAAAAATCATTATGGAGGTTCTCTTCTAGATATTACACACAACTAAATGGATTTAAAAACCTTATAGTTGGTGAAAAATATGATAAATATAAGCAGTATTTTCTAATAAAGATGAATGGTAATTAGAAAATTAATGTTACATTTAAAATACATTTCTGAATATTGTACATAGCAATGAAGCACTTTAATTAAAAAACAAGTTTAAACCACATTTAATCATTCATCTTTCTTTCTTGCTGACAACTTCTTTCTATTCTTCAAACATATGAAGCAGTTTTTATTATTTCCTTAAACAATAAAACCATTTATCATAATTTCACTATATTTATTTCTGTCTTTAAATATAATTTATAATTCCCAGCATAGATTAATTACAAAAACTTTGCATGAGCTAAATCCGCACATTCAGTGCAAGTATAAAAATCCAGTATGTCATGAATAGGACAGTATTTATCAACTGTCATTTTAAGCAATTAAAGTGGTAATCAATAAATTAAATTAATAATTTTAAAATTTACCATTATAAAGGTACTAAATTTGTCTTATTCAGAGATTATAGACTAATAGGACATGCAGCAAGTTTGATAAAATTCAAAAGTGCCTTGCTAATACCCATGCTTAGAGGCAAGCTAACATTTCTGGAATATCTAATATATGTCAGGCACTATACTAACTATTGACATATATTATCTTATTTCATTATCATAATACTATATCAATAGGTGTCATGTCCCCACTTTTGCCAATGAAAAAATGAATTCTGAGAAGACACACAACCAATAACCAGCAGAGATGAGATTAAAGTAAAAACAAATTTTAGTGAAATAACATCAAAGAAATCTAAACAGTGTTAAGACAACTTTCTTAAAGAAACAACTGTCATTTTACAACCATTCTTTATTTCCATAATGAATATGCTTTTGGGGAACCATCACTCCAAAACTCTTAATCCATAAATTTCCAGCAGTGCTAACTCTATCTCCAATTACAGGGGTAGGGTATATAGCCCAAGCCAAGCCAAACAGACCTAATATATGATCTAATATCACAACTTTTCTTTGAGCCACTAGAACAGATGCAAAAAAGTGAGAAGGATATAAGCCTATAGCTGCTGACAGCTACCCTACCTCCAGGAGAGGAGAACCTATTTGCAAAAGGAGCCAATACTAAGAGAAACTGGGTTAAGACTTGAAAGGGGTCCAAATAACATTTGAGCCACTGGATCAAGCTTCACCAGAAATCAGCCATACCATGACCTTTCTTTTTTTTTTCTTCTTTTTTTAAATCCTCACCTATGGATTTTTTTCCATTAATTTTTTAGAGAGAGACAAAGGGAGGGAGAGGATGAGGAGGAGGGGGAGAGAGAGAGAGAAACATCAACATGAGAGAGACACATCCATTGGTTGCCTCCCTCACGTGCCCCAAAAGGGACCAGAGATGAACCTGCAACTGAGGTACATGCCCTTGGCTGGGAATCAAACCCACAACCCTCCGGTCCACGGGCGATGCTCGAACCATTAAACAACAAAGGCCAGGGCCACACCATGATCTTTTTAATTATATGACCCAATAATACCCATCCTGCTTAACTTAGTTTGAGTTGGGGATTTGTCACTTATTCAATGCACCCATCAGTAAAATTTCAATGGCATGAATCACCTCCAAAAATCAAATTATGTACTTAATTATTCTCAATCTGAAATCTAAAAATAAAATATTAACAGGAATCAAGGCACTATTTTCAGTATTTCAGAAAGTTTAATGGAGTTATTCACTGATCTGGGGTAAGGCTACTATAGCTTATTAAAATGTGTTCCTTCTGACTGCATCATTTAACATGAAAACTTCAGTTATCTTCAGGGTTCTAAATACGTTTTTTGTGTTTTTTTTTTCATTTTAAATCAGAAATACAGTTAGTTTTAAAACATTTTTGTTGATAAACTGCTTTAAAACAGGAAATTTTTAAAAAATTGACGAAGAGAAAATATCGAGAACTATAATATTTTGAAATATACTCAATAAAATAACCTAACCCTTTCTTACTTTAATGCACAAGCAATTCCTAACCAATCTTTTAATTTATGCTTGCCTTTCTATCTTTCTACCCTGAGGGTACTCAGCCTGCAGATATCAAATAAGCAGTCTAGGCTAATGGCACCACCTAGTGTTCTAAACTGGTAACTATCTGACACTGTTTCCCATTTTCTTTTGCTGCTGTATGAACACAAGCTAGTTTTCCATTGTTCTGTCTTTAATAATTCTTCCAAAATCCATTTCCTTATTATTCATATGTACATAGATATTGTCTACATCTCCTCTCATCCCTCTCTCAACAACCGTCCAGTTACTTTAGGAACACTATGCTCTTAATTTTTGCCAGATACCTAGTGCTTTATGTAGCAAGCACTTTGTAAAGTTACTACTATGGATGGGTACTATGGGTATCCTATTCACAAGCCCCAAATCACAGATCATTGGGCAGGCCGTGCAATTCCAATATCCACTTGCTTAATTACTACTCATACAAGAATGACTACTAATAATTTTTTTCATACAATGGCCAAACCACAAAACCAATTTACAAAATTGGTAGTGATTCAGCTGTATCTCAGAAGAAAACAAAAGCCATTAAAGTGAACATTAGATTTAAAAGTTTTAGCCCCGCCCTAACCGGTTTGGTTCAGAGGATAGAGCATCGGCCTGCAGACTGAAGGGTCCCAGGTTTGATTCCAGTCAAGGGCATGTACCTTGGTTACCAGCACATCCCCAGTAAGGGGTGTGCAGGAGGCAGCTGATCGATGTTTCTCTCTCATTGATGTTTCTAACTCTCTATCCCTCTCCCTTCCTCTCTGTAAAAAATCAATAAAATATATTTTTAAAAATTTTAAAAATAAAAGTTTTAGTTTCAATCTACCTCTTGAAAGTGTCTGACTTTCAAGTTATCATCCTTTTTTTTTCCACTCTTCAAAAATTAAGCCAAGATATTCTCAAATACCATCACACAAAAAAAATGCTCTTGTTCACTTCTGCTTGTTGTACTAATATCATTCTCTAGTATTTTTCATTATGAATTACATTCCTCTAGCTTATCATCAGTTAAGGTAATCTGGGGGGAGGACTTAGACCTAACTACCATTGCTTTCTTTTATTTTAAGGAAACTGGTATATGATGAAACATTGGCATAGGGCTGAACAGACCAATGGAACCATTAAAGCCCAGAAATAGACCCACACATATACAGAAAACTCAATATACAACAGTGAACTATTCAAAACATTGCAGGCTATCTGTATGCAAAGAAATTAAATCTCAAATTCTACCTCACAGCATACACAAATATTATATTCAATTGAGTGAAAGAACTCTATAGAGCACATATAGGAAACTCTTTGACTCTGGGGTAGGAAGGAATTTCTTAAACAATGCATTAAGACCATAAAGCATAAACAAAAAGATTTATAAATTGGATTCCTTCAAATTTTTAAAAATGTGTATGAAACAAAAGACACCACAAATATAAGTCACACAGAGGACACAGATTATGCAACAAATACAATCAAATAATTAGTATCCATAAAATATAAATAACTTCTATAAATTAGTAATTTTAACTATTTCAATAGAAAAAAATGAGCAAGACTACGAAGACGCAATCATAAAAGAGGAGCTTTTAAGCAAATCTAAAATAATAAAAGCATAATATGCTAATTAGACCAGACATCCTTCCGGACAACCTTCCAGACGAAGCCAGAGGGAAGCCCAGGTCCTGGGTGCCTGCCAGCAGACGGAGGGAAGCCCGGATCCCAGGTGCCGGAGAGAAGCCGGTGCCGGCAGCCGGAAAAAGGAAGGCCTACTCTTGCACGAATTTCATGTATTAGGCCTCTAATAAACATATAAAAAAATATGCTAAACTTCAGACATTTTTAAAGTGCAAGTTAAAACCACAATGATATGTTTCACACCTATTAAAACAGAAATAACTTAAAATTTCTATTGACACCAATTCTTATCAAGACAATTGAGAAAGAGAACGCTCAGATACCGCTGGCAAAAACAATTCAGCAATAAGTGTAAGATGTGCATGACCAAAAATTCCACACACAGGCACAAATCCCAGGCAGCATTGTTCTAAAAAGCTTTCTAGAATAATAAAAGGATTCTGTATCTACAATACCCAATATGTTAGCCACTAGTTACATGTGGTTAGTGCAAGCATGGAACTGAATTTCATTATTTTTAATTAATTTAAATTTAAATACCCACATGTGGCTAGTAGCTAGTGTATTGAACAGAACAGCCCTAGCGTATCTTTCATATAGGCATAAACAGATGACTACAAGAACTTTAATTGTAGTAGTGTTTCTAATAATGAAAAACTTATCAGAATAAATTGTGACATATTCATACAGTGCTATTCAATAGAAAATAAATTTATGTACATACATAAAAAATAAGTTAGCACATATAAATCTCAAAAAATTTAACACTGTACCAAAAAAAGCAACATGAAGAAGAGACACAGTAAAACAGCATTTACATAATGTTTCAGAACCTACAAATCAATCCTTCCTATTGATTATGGATATTTATGTGTACATATATGTATGTGTAAATATCTCATAAGGAAAATACAAAAACAAGAAAATCCTTGCTACAAACTGTAGAATACAACTACTTGAAAGTTTGAAAGTTCCTTTATTATTTAATTTTCCCCCATCTCATTCAGTTTACTAATATCCATCACTAAACAGAATGAAATCAAATTTGTGAAGGCCTAAATTACCCAACTGTATTTCCATGATAAAGCATAGCCAGTCACTAAAAATGTATTCTACTTCCTAGTGAAAACAGTAAAAAGGAAAAGTTTCTCTTTTTCTTATGACTTTTTGAATTCTTATTCAATTCTCCTGTGAAGTATTTGTGGAAATCAAGTATTTCAGCATGAAGAAAAAGCAAAACAAAAAACTTTATGCTATATAAGAATTTCCCCTGGAATAATTCATGGATTCCTGAACCAGGCCATTTAGCCATGAGGTCAATTATAACATATGTTTTAAATAACATTTAATCTTCTTTGCTAAACCCCTTATTAAATGTTTATGTTTTGCAACAGTTGAAGAACTTATAAGAATGGCATATTAGGTCATTCTGCCAAGACATTTTGCCCTCTCCTACTTTTAAAAATCAAAAGCTAATAAATGTGTTTATAAAAATAGAAACAGGCAAATATCACATTCCGTTTTTTTAAAAGCCTGTCTCTGATTCAAGTTTTTCTGAATCAGTCAATCCTTCTATTGTTGAGAAGTACAAAATACATGGTTTATCAACTAGACTCCTACCAATCTGTGGGACTGTAAGTTCCATGAGAGCAAGTATAGTGTCACTACTATATCCACGAAGACTAATACAATATGAATGAATACATGAATAATCAATGAATGAAACTACCTATTTATCATCAGTATCAAATGCATTCCATGTTGGTTTGTTATCCTTCATGTCTTGGTAAGAGAAAAAAATATAAAAACTGGAAATAAACGTTCTCAAAAAAGTAAATCTAATTTGATATTGGAGTGTCATACCAGAATTTGAAGTTCAAGTAGTAGAATCTCAAAGCTTCTCCCTCCCTCTGCCTTATGCACCCAACCCTCTATCTCTCAGAGAAAAGAATAAGGTGAAAAGTCAAAACCTGATTTTGAGGTTAAAATCTCATGTCTATGGCAAGGTTTTCTCTCAGTGCTCCATCTGGTTGGTGCACTTATGTATGAGAACAATCCTTCTGTCTGAAAATGACAAAACCAGGAGAAAAGCTTGAAGTGAATGGTTCCGGCCAGACATTCTCAGCCGAAAGGAACAGAGATCATTTCCTTGACCCTTGTACTCATTCTCATGCTGCCTCTCCCCATTAGAACGCTGATTGTAAAGACCAATATCAGAGTAAGAATGTAGGAGAAAATGGCCAAAAAGTTCTGCCTGTACAATGAGTACAAAAGGAGCCATTTCAAAATATATGAATACAAATGGCCTATACAAGCATATCTTGGAGATGTAATGGTTCAGTTTGAGACCATTGCAGTAAAAGAGTCACACAAATTTTTTGGTTTCCCACTGCATGTAAAAGTTATGTTTATACTATACTGTAGTCTATTAAGTATGCAATAGCATTGTATCTAAAAAATATACTTTCTGGTAAATGTTAACCATCATCTGAGCGAGCAAGTCATAATCTTTTTGCTGGTAGAGGGTCTCGCCTCACTGTTGATGTCTGCTAACTGATCAGAGTAGTGGTTGCTAAAGGTCGGGGTGGCAATTTCTTAAAATAAGACAACAATGAAGTTTGCTGCATCAAATAATTCCTTTCATGAATGATTTCATGAGTTGCTGTTTTGATAGTATTTACCCACGGCAGAATTTTTTTCAAAATTGGAGTCATTCCCCTCAAACCCGCCTGCTGCTTTATCAACTACATTTATATAATATCCTAAATCCTTTGTTGTCATTTCAACAATCTGTACAGCACTGTCACTAGAAGCAGATTCCATATCCAGACACCACTTGCTTTGCTTATTCATAAAAAGCAACTCCTAATCCATTAAAATTTTATCAAGAGATTGCAGCAATTCAGTAACATCTTTAAGATTCACTCCTAATTCTAGTTTTCTTGCTATTTCCACCACATCTGCAATTACTTCCAGCACTGATATCTGGAACCACTCAAAGTCATCCATGAGGTTTAGAATCAAATTCTTCCAAACTCCAATTAATGTTGATATTTTGACCTTTCCCTGTGAATCACAAATGTCCATAATGGCATCTAGAATGGTAAATCCTTTCCAGAAGTTTTCAACTTACTTTGCCGGAGGGGGAATATAAGACGATTGGGGGAGGGGGGCCTAGCAATCTGAATCTGTGCCAATAACCAGTATTCTGAGGCACATTCTTGCTAGTATAATTAAGCCCCAATCTTATCTGTAAAGCTGGTCCAGCCTTGCAGAACTTGTTTCCCGGAATACTCCCATTTTACAGAGGCCATAAACCATGAACCATACACAACCTCTGGAGGGGTTGGTAGCACTGGCACCAGCCAGGCCAGGCCTTTGGGTGTAACCCCACCCATGGGGGACTGCAAAGCCCGCGAAAAGTCTGGAGGCTTGGTCCATATTTGGGGAGACAAAGAAACCGAGGGAAAGCTTCCTCCATATTCATCACTCGGGCTCTGAAGAATGACTCCCATGAGTCAACACACTAGTGCATCTGCAAATAAAGAGTTTTTCCTGAATCTTCCGAGTACTGATTGTGTGTTTTCCAGTCACCTGGTAATTTCTGCAACAGCCTAGATCCATCAGAGAAATCACAATCTATGGCAGTTATATCCTTACAAAATGTATTTCTTAAGCAATAAGGCTTGAAAATCAAATTTAGTCCTTAATCCATGGGCTTCAGAATGGACATTGTATTTGCAGCATGAAAATAACGTTAACTCCCAAGCCTGTGTTGCTCAGTGGTTGAGCATCCACCCATGCACCAAGAGGTCACCAGCTGATTCCTGGTCAGGGCACATGCCTGGGTTGTAGGCTCAATCCCAGGGAGGGGCAAGGGGAGGGGAGACGGAGGAGGGTGTGAGACTGTGTGGGAGTCAGTTGATCAGTTCCCCTCTCACTGATGTTTTTATCTCTATCCCTCTCCCTCTCACTCTAAAATGAAATATTTTTTTAAGAAAGAAAATAACATTAATCTTGTTTTACATATCCCTCAGAACTCTTGAGTGACAAGGCACATTGTTAATAAGCAGTCATATTTAGAAAGGAATGTTTTGGGGGGTTTTCTGAGTAGTAGGTCTCAACAATGGGCTTATCATATTCAGTAAACTGTGTTGTAAACAGCTGTGCTATCATCCCAAGCTTTGTTGTTCCATCTTTAGAACCCAAGCAGAGTAGATTTAGCATAATTCTGAAGGACCCTAGGATTTCCAGAATGGTAAATGAGCACTGGCTTCAAATTAAAATCACCAGCTTCATTAGCTCCTAACAAGAGAGTCAGCCTGTCCTTTGAAGCCAGGCCTTGACTTCTTTCAAACTATGAAAAGCTCTAAATGGCATCTTTTTCCAATATGAGGCTGTTCATCTACATTGAAAATCTGTTCTTCAGTGCAGCTACCTGCATTAATTATCTTTACTAGATCTAGATAACTTGCTGCAGCTTCTACATCATCAGCACTTGCTGCTTCATCTTGGCACTTTTTTGTTACAGGGATGGCTTATTTCCTTAAACCTCACAAACCAAATTCTGCGAGCTTCAAACTTTTCTATGGCAGGTTCCACACCTCTCTCAGATTTCACAGAACTGAAGAAAGTTAAAAAGGCCTTGCTCTGGATTAGGCTATGGCTTAAGGAAATGGGGCTGGTTTGATCTTCTATCCAGACCACTGAAACTTGGTCCTTATCAGCATATCTTTTATGTGCTCACTGGAGCAGCATTTTTAATTTCCTTCAAGAATATTTACTTTGTATTCACAACTTGACCATATGGTTCAAGCCTAGCCTTTGGCCTATCTCAGCTTTCGACATGCCTTCCTCGATAAGCATAATCACTTCTAGTTTTTTATTTAAAGTGAGAGATATGTGACTTTTCCTTTAACACTTAGATGCCATTTTTAACTAGCCTAATTTTTACTGTTGTATCTCAGGGAGGGAGGCCAGAGGAGAAGGGTAGAAGCAGAGCAAATGGAGAGAAACCAAGATGGCAGTATAGGTAAACACCGGAAACTGCTGCCTCGTACAACCACTTCAAAAATACAACTAAAAGACAAAACAGGCATCATCTAGAACCACAGGAAGGCTGGCTGAGTGGAAATTCTACAACTAGAAGGAAAGAGAAAAGCACACTGAAACTCAGAGGAGGTACGGAAGTAAAGTGCAGAGGTACGGAGGCGCACGTGGAAAAGGGCTGGCAACTGAGGACACGGTTGTCTTTTTCAATCGGGAAGGAGTCTCAAGCTCCCAACTGCTCTGAACTCCAGTTCCGGGCAAGTCTCTGGGGACCCAGACTCATACGGGGAGAAACTGGACTGTCTGGCATACAGGCAGAACTCAAGGGCGGCTTTCTCTCAGAGGTGCTTGCAGTGATTACTGGGTCACTGAGACACGGGGTCTCTTAGGGTAGGATTGAGGATCAGCCATAGCTGTTTGCCCCACCCTGTTGATTCCCTGAGACCCCGCCCCACCCAAGCTGTGCCCAGAGGCTTTTTTCATATGAAAGGCCTGGCCCTTTGCAATCTGAAAATTACCTAAAAAACTGCAGCTGGGTCAGAGACTCAGAACTTCCAATAGAAGGCCCAAGGCCCCACAGCAGCTTGCATTGCTTCATAGCTGGGCCGCATCTGGGCACCTCCAAATCCCAAACAAAGAAGAGGAATCTGCAGATCACTCCATAGATCCTGCTAGGTAGCCTCAGGCAGAGGCTAAATTAGCACCTCCTTAGAGATCCAAGAGCCAGTGTACCCAGTGGTCAGAGTGGGACCATCCAGATTACAACTCCTCAGATCCATAAGGGACACACTCAGGGGGCAGAATCAGTGAGCACCAAAGCCCCACTGAAGCAAGTCTTGCCCCAGAAGGGTGTCTCCAGCACAGAAGTTCTGCCACTGCAGACACAGCTGATTCTCACAGCCAATGGCCTGGAGGTCAATTCCTCCCAGTGATACCTACAACAATCAAGCTGTGCACAAAGCCCACAAAGGGGTGCACCAAGAGTGTCCACCTCAGGTAATTGGGGAGGCTGAGTCACTGGGCCCTATAGGACATCTAGCACAGAAAGCCACTCTATCAACACAGGGAAGCATAAAAAATGCGGAGACAAAGAAACAGGTCACAAATGAGAGAAATGGAGGAAAGCAAACGACTGGATATAGAGTTCAAAACCACATTTATAAGGTTTTTCAAGAATTTTCTAGAAACCGCCGATAAATTTAGTAAGACCGTCGAGGTTATGAAAAAGGACCAACTAGAAATTAAACAACACTGACTGAAATAAAGAATATTATACAGACTCCCAACAGCAGACTAAAGGATCGCAAGAATCAAGTCAAAGATTTGAAACACGAAGAAGTAAAAAACACCCAACCGGAAAAGTAAAATGAAAAAGGAATCCAAAAATACGAAGATAGTATAAGGAGCCTCTGGGACAGCTTCAAGCGAACCAACATTCGAATTATGGGGGTGCCAGAAGAAGAGAGAAAGCAAGATATTGAAAACCTATTTGAAGAAATAATGACAGAAAACTTCCCCCACCTGGTGAAAGAAATAGACTTACAAGTCCAGGAAGCACAGAGAACCCCAAACAAAAGGAATCCAAAGAGGACCACACCAAGACACATCATAATTAAAATTCCAAGAGCAAAAGACAAAGAGAGACTCTTAAGAGCAGCAAGAGAAAGAAACTCAGTTACCTACAAGGGAGTACCCATACGACTGTCAGCTGATTTCTCAACAGAAACTACGCAGGCCAGAAGGGAGTGGCAAGAAATATTCAAAGTGATGAATACCAAGAACCTACAACCAAGATTACTTTACCCAGCAAAGCTATCATTCAGAATTGAAGGTCAGATAAAGAGCTTCACAGATAAGGAAAAGCTAAAGGAGTTCATCACCACCAAACCAGTATTATATGAAATGCTGAAAGGTTCCTTTAGGAAGAGGAAGAAGAAGAAAAAGGTAAAGATACAAATTATGAACAACAAATACACATCTATCAACAAGCGAATCTAAAAATCACGTGAATAAATAATCTGATGAACAGAATGAACTGGTGATTATAATAGAATCAGGGGCATAGAAAGGGAGTGGACTGACTATTCTCGGGGGGAAAGAGGTGCAGGGGTGTGGGAAGAGCCTGGACAAAAATTGTACACCTATGGATGAGAACAGTTGGTGGTGGGGGTAAGGGCAGAGGGTGGGGTAGGAACTGGGTGGAGGGGAGCTATGGGGGGAAAAAAGAGGAACAACTGTAATAATCTGAACAATAAATATTTAATTTAAAAAAAAAAAAAAAGAAGCTGGAAGAACCAAGATGGCGGCATAGGTTAACACCGGAGATTGCTGCCTTGAACAACCAAATCAAAACACACCTAAAAGACGGAATGGACATCATCCAGAACCACAGGAAGGCTGGCTGAGTGGAAATTCTACAACTAGGAGGAAAGAGAATATCATACTCAGACTCAGAGGAGGCGCAGTGCGGAAGTGAAATACTCAGGTACGGAGTGCGCACGAAGCGGGCTGGCGGCGGAGGGCATGGTTGGTGCTTTCAATCAGGAGGGAGTCTCAGATTCTGAGCTCCAGATCCGGGCGAGTCTCTAGGGACCCAGACTCAAACGAGAGAAGCGGGACTGTCTGGCTTCAGTCGGAACTCGAAGGCAGCTTTCTCTCCGAGGTTTGCAGCGGTTGCTGGGACTCTCTGAGGCAAAGCCCCTAGGGACGGAACTGAGAGCCACCATAACTGCTCTCTCCGGCCCACCCTGTTGATCCCCAGCCCGAGCGACCCACCCGCCCCGCCCAAGCCCTGCGCAGAGCCATTTGCCAGATAGCCTCAGGCAAAGGCTAGATTAGCACCTCCCTAGAGGACAGAAGTTTTCCCACTGCAGACACAGCTGATTCTCACAGCCAGCTGGCATGGAGGTCAAATCCCCCTAGTATTAACTACAACAATCAAGGCTTAACTACAGGAGGACTGCACACAAAGGCCACTAAGGGGTGCACCAAGAAAGCATAAAAAATGCGGAGACAAAGAAACAGGACAGAACTGTCAATGGAGGATATTCAGTTCAGAACCACACTTTTAAGGTCTCTCAAGAACTGTCTAGAAGCCGCTGATAAACTTAATGAGATCCTCAACAAATCTAATGAGACCCTCGATGTTATGATAAAGAACCAACTAGAAATTAAACATACACGGACTAAAATAACGAATATTATACAGGCTCCCAACAGCAGACCAGAGGACCGCAAGAATCAAGGCAAAGATTTGAAATGCGAAGAAGCTAAAAACACCCAACCGGAAAAGCAAAATGAAAAAAGAATCTGAAAATACGAAGATAGTGTAAGGAGCCTCTGGGACAGCTTCAAACGTACCAACATCAGAATTATAGGGGTACCAGAAGATGAGAGAGAGCAAGATATTGAAAACCTATTTGAAGAAATAATGACAGAAAGCTTCCCCTACCTGGTGAAAGAAATAGACTTACAAGTCCAGGAAGCACGGAGAACCCCAAACAAAAGGAATCCAAAGAGGACCACACCAAGACACATCATAATTAAAATGCCAAGAGCAAAGGACAAAGAGAGACTCTTAAGAGCAGCAAGAGAAAGAAACTCAGTTACCTACAAGGGAGTACCCATACGACTGTCAGCTGATTTCTCAACAGAAACTACGCAGGCCAGAAGGGAGTGGCAAGAAATACTCAAAGTGATGAATACCAAGAACCTACAACCAAGATTACTTTACCCAGCAAAGCTATCATTCAGAATTGAAGGTCAGATAAAGAGCTTCACAGATAAGGAAAAGCTAAAGGAGTTCATCACCACCAAACCAGTATTATATGAAATGCTGAAAGGTATCCTTTAAGAAGAGGAAGAAGAAGAAAAAGGTAAAGATACAAATTATGAACAACAAACATGCATCTATCAACAAGTGAATCTAAGAATCAAGTGAATAAATAATCTGGTGATCATAATAGAATCAGGGACATAGAAAGGGAATGGACTGACTATTCTTGGGTGGGGAAGGGGTGTGGGAGATGCGGGAAGAGAATGGACAAAAATCGTGCACCTATGGATGAGGACAGTGGGTGGGGAGTGAGGGTGGATGGTGGGGCAGGAACTGGAAGGAGGGGCGTTATGGGGGGAAAAAAGAGGAACAAATGTAATAATCTGAACAATAAAGATTTAATTAAGAAAAAAAATAAAATAAATAAAATAAGAAATAAAAAATAAAAAAAATTAAAAAAAGAAGCAGAGCAAATGGCTGGTTGATGGAGCAGTCAGAATACATGCAACATTTATTGATTTTTTTTTCTGTCATATATGGGTGTAGTTTGTAATACTCTAAAACAATTACAACAATTATATCAAAGATCTAATGGCAGATCACAATAACAAATGCAATAATAATGGAAAAGTCTGAAATATTGCAAGAATTACCAAATGTAACACAGAGACAAAGTGAGAAAATGCTATTGGAAAAATGTTGCCAATAGACTTGCTCAACACAGGGTTGTCACAAACCTTCACTTTGTAAAAAAAGAAAAAAAAAATGCAGTATCTGTGAAATGCAACAAAGTGAAGTGCAATCAAATGAGATTGAAGTGCAATCAAATGTTCTCAACCTCAGCAATAATCAGGGGAAAGAAAGTATATTAGAACTGCTAAATGTCACATTTCCACTTATCACATTGGTAACTTATGTAAATAAACACTATTATACCCTATCATAAGTAACTAATACAACTTTTATGAAAGTAAAGTTGGCATCTCTCAAAAATTAAAATGTGTATTCCTTTTCATTCTAGCATAATTTTTTAAAAGTATATGTAAAAAGATGGTAAAAGTGAGTAGTTTTGGTAGTGAAAAACAAGCAAAATTCAAAGTGTTTATTAATATGAAATTGGTTAATAAAAATAATTCCCAGTTTTAGAGAGACAGAGAAAATCGTAGAGAGAAGATTACCAAAACTGTATAACAAAAATGTACACTCCAGATTATAAGTGCTAATAATGTGCTCAGCACAATAAAAATAAGAGCCAAGAAAAATCGCATAAAGATAATTCAGAATACCAGGAGTAAAGAGAAGATTTCTTTCTAAGAGTTTTCAAAGAAAAAAAAAATAGGTCACATAAAAAAGTTCAAAATCAGCACATCAGTCTTCTCATGGGCAGCACTGGCTACTAATAAAGCAAACACTTCAAACTTTTGAGGAAAAAGTATTTTCAACTTACAGTTCCACACCTAGTTAAAATATCAATCTAATGTGTAGGTAGAATAAAGACATTTTAGGTATTGAAAGTTTATTTTCCACCCATTCTTTTTCAAGAATCCCTGGAGGATATGCTTCAGGAAAACAAGGGAATAAACTAAGAAGGAAAACAAACAAAAAAGGCAAATTACCCAACAAAAGAACAATAAAGAGAAGTCACAGGATCAGAGCTATAGAGAGTTAAAAACAAACAAAAAACTCTGACAGACAGAATAGAGGGTTGAGGGAGAGAAGTTTCCAAGAAAAATATATTAATTAAGCTTTTGGACCTATATTTAAGGACTTGAAAAACATTAATGAACAGTACCTGAGAGATCCGTTCAAACAGAAGGGGAAATTAGCAATTTAGCACATAAGAATGAATAAGCAAGTGAAGCAAATGAATAAGCAAGACATTTAATAATATGGGAGGGAGGGCACAAAATTTAAATAAATGAATGTAATATAATGCACTGTTATTCAATACTTAGATGGTCATTATGATGTAAATATTGAGTATAGATTGTTTACAGATTTAACCAAAATTATTATATAACTTTTCAAAACTCAAGAGTTACATATATAATATGAACCCCAAATTGCCATAAAAAGGTCAATAGATAACATCGAAAGTTGTTTAATCAAGAAAAACTGAATAAGCATATTATTTACAAATAAGGTAATATCAGAAGGAAGAAGCTAATAGTGTTGAAAGTAGTTGTTTCTAGGAGAGAGTAGGGAACACAGGTAATAAAACATGAAATATATGTTTCCCTTTATTATTTGGAAAAACAAAATAACCAATTTTGGAACTGAAACAGTAATCAAAACTAGGAAGGGTGAAGAAAAGGTAAAGGTTTTGTGAAATGAAGATTCATCTAATTATAGAACACTAGAGGCCTGATGCATGAAATTCATGCAAGAGTAGGCCTTCCTTCCCCACAACTGCCGGCACCAGCTTCCATCTGGCACCAGGTCCCGGGCTTCCCTCGCAGCCACTGCTTCATCCAGAAGGTTGTCTGGAAGGACACCTGATCTAAATAGCATATGACGCTTATAGACAGAAAAGCAGAAATATCAAAAAATAACAATCCTATGTTACTAGAGATAACCACAGTAAGCATTCAAATCAGAATTAGTTAAAAATAAGCACCTGCCCTGGCTGGTTTGGCTCAGTGGATGGAGTGTCGGCCTATTGAACGAAGGGTCCCAGGTTCGATTCCAGTAGGAGCACATGCCCAGGTTGTGGGCTCGATACCCAGTGCAGAAGGCAGCCGATCGATGATTTTCTCTCATTGTTGGTATATCTATCTCGCTTTCCCTCTCCCTTCCTCTCTGAAATCAATAAAAATATGTATTTTTTAAAAAGTGAGCACCTTTAGGGGAGTGGCAAAAGGAAATAAATGTGGGGCAGGATTTCTCTTGCTTTTCATTACAAGACCATCTGTTCTACTTGATTTCTAACCATGTGCATACCTTACCTTTGAGTTTCTAAAAAGGGTCCCTGAAATATAATGGATCACAGGTCCATGGGGTACCCTGAAACTTGTTACCAAAAATAACTTTCTCAAAAGGTTAAAATGCATTTAACAGTCTTCACAACCTAGAAAAACCCCATCTAGAACATTATTATAAAGAAATACAAAAAATACTAAATTATTCAGAAGAAAGCTGAGCAGTATTCCCAATAATATAAGCATATGGATTAAAAGAGAGTAATGAAATTTAATCTGAAATCATTTAATTCAAAGTTAGTTGGGAAAAACTATAACATTGAGTTCATAATTCAAATTCTTAATTTTGAGGAACACTTAAATGAACACATCGACAACAATAAAATCGTAACAAAAGATCACATTACTAAAAATGTTCAATTTAATTATATGTAATAATCTATTTCTTTAACATAATTCTGGGGAAATGCACTTGAGCATGTACTTACATGTTCAAAACAAACTACTACTAAATATTCTGTGTGGCCATGACAAGGAAAAGGTTGAAAAACAATGAATTTAGGTATGTCCTTATGATATATGTTAAACAGCCATGCTATAAAAATTTTGTTTTTAACATTAAAAAAATTAAACATTTAAGAAAAATGTAGACTATGATACTAATACATTAAAGATATTATTAAAATTACCATCTCAGCTTACAGCACTCAACAATGAACATAAATGGCAGATGTATCCCTTCATTTTTAAAGAGATGAAACTCTTAGTTTATCAGAGTTGATATGTGAATTACTTGACATTATGATCCTTATCTTTTCCCCAGCTAAATAAAATGCTTCAAATTTTGATTATTGCTAAATCTGTTGTATTAAGTCTGAAATCCATTAATGATGTACTATACCTTGCTTAAGTGGAATTAAATTAGTGCATAATTGATTAGTGCATAATTGAAGCAGTTGTAGATTTACCAACTTTAATTAGAATAGATTACAGATATTTTACACTACAGAAGCAAGAAGTTAATCAAAACCTTATAATAAGAACAGAGATGCAGTATTATGAATTAGAAAGGGCCATATGCTAATACCAAGTACTTTGAAAGTAAATCATTTTAGTCTAGATCCGTTAAAAGGAGAAAATTGATTATTAACCTTTTAACCAAGATTTTTCAAGTAATTAGACTATTTATGGTAATCTACTAAAATAGTTGATGCTAGCTCATGAGAGTAAATGAAAAAATACTTCCCAATAATATTTTGTCTACCTACAACACTAAATTACACTAAAAATAACTCATTAAAATACTAAATATGTCTCATAACTCCTTTAAAAGGTATTCAAGGAAAAGAAAATCCCATTAAGTCTTACACTAAAAATAAAAAAGAAATAAAAAACAAACTGACCAATGAAGAAGTAAGGAGAAAGATTATCGCAGCAACAAAGCTGAGTAAAGAAGTAATGCCTTTAGTTCTCTCAATACCCTTGTGGGTGGTAAATACAGCCTGGAATGTTCTACACATAAATTGCTAACTCCCCCCGAGTTTAAAGCCATGGTAATTAGGTTCATTATCTTACATGCTAATGATACATAGAAAATAAGTTTGCAGTGAATAATTCATATACTACCAGCTCTCACTGTGAAACTCATTGCTAATAGTTTATTTACAGTACAAGTTACACTGCATTTTTTTATATAGTTTAAATTTATTACCTAAATAAATAGGGATTACTTAGTGTGGAAATCTAATTCACTATAAGTAAATGATAATAATCTTAAGCATATATTGGTTTGTATATTTGTAGTATGATTTTTATTCATCCATAATTAACTATGATTATAAAACACCATTAGAATGTCTTGTCATAAAATTAAATTACTTATAGTGATACTAGAGGCCCGGTGCATGAAATTCATGCACGGGGGGGGGGGGGGTGTCCCTCAGCCCAGCCTGCACCATTTAGGACCGGGATCGGGCCTAAACGAGCAATCGGACATCCCTCTCACAATCCAGGACTGCTGGCTCCCAACCACTTGCCTGCCTGCCTGCCTGATTGCCCCTAACCGCTTCTGCCTGCCAGCCTGATCACCCCCTAACCACTCCCCTGCCAGCCTGATCAATGCCTAACTGTTCCCTGCTGGCCAGACTGACCCTAACTGCCCTCCCCTGCCAACCTGGTCACTCCTAATTGCCCTCCCCTGTCAGCCTGATCGCCCACAACTGCCCTTTCCTGCTGGCCATCTTGTGTCCACATGGGGTGGCCATCTTTGACCACATGGGGGTGGCCATCTTGTGTGTTGGAGTGATTAAATTGAAAATTTTTAGTAATGTGATCTTTTGTTATGATTTTATTCTTATTGATGTGGTGATTTAAGTGTTCCTCAAAATTAAGAATGTGAATTATGAACTCAATGTTATAGTTTTTCCCAACTAACTTTGAATTAAATGATTTCAGATTTGCATACTACCTCTTTATTATATAGGATAATTATTCTAATGATATTGGATAATAATGATATTGGCTATTAATTGATATCAATAAATTATTAATTGACAGTAACTCATATTTTCAGATAAGTATTAATATCACCACACTACTTATTTTAAAATGTACATATAGTTACTTTGGAACTTGGAATATCAAAGTACAAATGAGCCACTTAGGTTCCGTATTATGTAAATACTTAAATAAAATAATGTCAAATGTAAGATTAAATTCAGTGACCTATGAAATTGAATTGTCTTCAATTTTTACCCAGTTTTGTAATGGATTAATGTCACACTAGCTGTATTTATGTTAACAAATTAAAGAAAGGGTAATTTTAAATTCTTTCAAAATGACTTTCTTATAGGTACTTGCAATAACTCATTTCATAATGTATATATCGTATGAAAACTTTACATTACTATGTACATGAACTATTGTGGTTTCAGTATCTCTAAATTAGGTAATGTTTTTCTATAAGTTTTTACACTTCTACAACAATTCCTTCTGAAATCATTTTATTTCTAAGCTAAAACTGCTTTGATATGCTGATTGCATCAATGAATGCAGGTCAGGTAAAGTCCCATTAAACTGCAAAATCTCAGTGGCTTAAAACAATAAGATCTTTTCTAGCTTATGCTAGCTGTTCATGGGTCATCCAAAGGCTCTTCTCCATATCTGTTCATTTCAATACCCAAAAATCATGCAGCAATCATCTGAACTTCTGCCAGTCAACATGGCAGATGGAAAGACAGGCCTGGACAGTCTTTGCACTGGAAATAAAACACTCCGGCCCAGGAAACCAGATTTCATTTCTGCCCAATTATCTGAGAAAATTAAACCTTGAAAAAATTTAAATTTTTAAAATTTTCAAAAACACACTAAGCTCTACTTGTGAAATCAATACAAAATAATATTGACAGTAAACTATAATTGAAAATGAAAATAATTTCACAAACTATTTTTTTCTCCAAAATTTTAACTTCTTCACTAAGTAGGTTATAAAGAAAGGTTAGATAATATTCATGAAGGTCTTTGAAGACAAATAACATTCCAAATTTCTTTTCCTATTAATTCACTATCATCCTATATAATAAAAGGATAATATGCAAATTGACCCTAACAGCAGAATGACTTGGAATGACTGGTCACTATGACACACACAGACCACCAGGGGGCAGATGCTCAATGCAGGAGCTTCCCCCTGGTGTTCAGTGCACTCCCACAGGGGGAGCTCTGCTCAGCCATAAGCCAGGCTGATGGCTGCCAGTACAGTGGTTGTGGTGGGAGCCTCTCCTGCCTCCTCAGCAGCACTAAGGATGTCCGACTGAAGCTTAGGCCTGCTCCCCACTAGCAAGTGGACATCCCCCAAGGGCTCCCATGCTGCCAGAGGGATGTCTGACTGCCAGCTTAGGCCCAATCCCCCAGGGAGCAGGCCTAAGCCAGCAGGTGGACATCCCCCGAGGGGTCCCAGACTGTGAGAGGGCGCAGGCCGGGCTAAGGGAACCACCCGCCCCAAGTGCACAAATTTTTGCGCACTGGGCCTCTAGTATCAAAATAATCAGCTCATGCCAAATCTGCCAAAAGTACAGCTAGGATAATATCAAAACTGCAAACTTGAATGCATCATGCTTAAAATCCTCTAATCTCCTTAGTATCACCCTACATGAAGTGATCCCTTGCCTGCTTTTCTGTCATTTCAGAATACTCAATACAACTTACAAAATGCTCCAGGGAGACAAAACTAATAAATAAGCTGCACTCAGGCTTCCGTGCCTTTTTCGTGTCCATGTCAGAATGTTTTTTCTGCCACTTCCACTTGATGAAATCTTACTCTTCTTCCATCATCAGCTTAAGTCCATCTCCACTGTGAAGCTTTTCCCTGACCCAAAGAATTTTTTACTCCCTCAAAACTGCTTCCACATCTCCACTGTGACTGTTCATTAGCTGCCCACTAGATTATGAGTTCTCAAAAGCATAAGCTGTCTTACTTACCTCTGAAATCCTAGCACCAGACATTCAGTGACAAATAAACAAATGTCTAGAAAAATAAAGTACCAAATTAAGGGTGTTAAAATAAAGAAGTATGCCCGGCCAGTGTTGCCCAGTGGTTGAGCGTCTGCCTATGAATCATGAGGTCACAGTTTGATTCCTGGTCAGGGTACATGTCTGGGTTGTGGGCTCGATCTCCAGTGTGGGGTGTGCAGGAGGCAGCCGATCAATAATTCTCTCTCTTCATTGATGTTTCTATCTCTATTCCTCTCCCTTCCTCTCTGAAATCAATAAAAAGAAATATATTTTTTTAAAAGTTTGGATTACCAGTCAAGATGGCTCCATGGGTAAATGAAGCACTTGCCGCCTCCCACAACCATATCAAAGTTACAACTAAAATATAAAACAACCATATTTCAGAATCAACTGAAATCTAGGTAAAAGGAAGTCCTACAACTTTTATCATCACTATAATAAAAGGGTTAATACTATACACTGTAATTTTATATTAGCATAATTCATTGTAGTTACAAAATGTTTGAAACAACTATTATCCATTGGGCCTAAAAGTGTCAACTGTTTTGCTTTTAAAAAAATCTTCTTCTGAAATACATTATAGAATAACATTTTTCAAGTTCACAACAATTTAACATTAAAGAAAAGCAAACTGACATTAAATAAATTCATCTATTCTAAATGAGAAAGTAAAAAATAAAGAGGCATATTCAAATTCAGTTGCTGAATCTATAAGGGTAAATATTGAAAATACTATGCAAAAATTTAATAAAAATTATAAACCCCAAGTATTTGTAGTGGTATTCTGTTTTTGTGTGTGTTTTTAATTTATTGGGGTGGCATCTACACTAATAAAAGAGAAACATGGTAATTGGCGTACGACCGCTACCCTTTTCATTGGCTAATCAGCGAGATATGCAAATTAATTGTCAGCCAAGATGGCGGCAGGCAGCCAGGCAGCTTGAAACTAACATGAGGCTTGGTTGCCTCAGTGACGGAGGAAACCAACTTTCCCCGCCTGCGCCTGCGGCTGCAGGCCTCTGAGCGGGCAGTTTAAGAAACTCTGTAACAAATACCACCGGACTTCAGCCAGCAGATTCACAACATTGTAAGCAAAGGCCAGAAACCTACTTTCAGCCGAGGCCTAAGAGCTGGAGCCAAGCCTCAAAGCTAAAGCTGGCCCAGAATAAAAAAAAAAAAAAAAAAGAAAAAAAGGAGCAGTTGGGAGCTTCAGTCACCCCCAGCCTGAAAACAGCCCTCAGCCCCTCACCCAGACTGGCCAGGCACTCCAGTGGGGACCCCCACCCTGAAGGGTGTGTGACCAGCTGCAAACAGCCATCATCCCCTCACCCAGGCTGGCCAGGCACCCCAGTGGGGACCCCCACCCTGATCCAGGACACCCTTCAGGGCAAACCAGCCAGCCCCACCCTTGCACCAGGCCTCTACCCTATATAGTAAAAGGGTAATATGCCTCCCAGCACCAGGATCAACGGAGCCATGAGGCCTCCCAGCACCGGGATAAGCGTGACAGGGGGTAACGCCCAAACCCCCTGATCGCCCTGTGGCTCTGTGTGTGATGGGGGCAGCGCCCCAACCCCCTGATTGACCCTGCTCTGTGGGTGATAGAGGGCGGTGCCCCAACCCCCTGATGGGCCCTGCTCTGTGTGTGACGGGGGCAGCGCCCCAACCCCCTGATTGGCCCTGCTCTGTGCGTGACAGGGTACAGAGCCCCAACCCCCCTGATTGGCCCTGCTCTGTGCGTGACCGAGGGTGGCGCCGCAACCTCCCCATCGACCCTGCCTTGAGTGTGACAGGGGATGGTGCCCCAACCCCCCAATCGGCCCTACCCTGATCGTGACTGAGGGTGGCATCACAACCTCCCAATCTCCCTGCTCTGTGCATGACAGGGGGCGGCGCCCCAACTCCCCAATCAGCCCTGCTCTGAGCCCGACCAGGGGCTGCACCTAGGAATTGGGCCTGCCCTCTGCCACCCGGGAGCAGGCCTAAGCCAGCAGGTCGTTATCTCCCGAGGGGTCCCAGACTGCGAGAGGGCACAGGCCGGGCTGAGGGACCCCCCTCCCCCCCGAGTGCACAAATTTTTGTGCACCAGGCCTCTAGTTGGTTAATAAAATTACACAGGTTTCAGGTGTACAATTCTACAATACATTATCTGCATATTGTATTGTGTGTTTACCACCCTAAGTCAAGTCTCCTGCCATCACCATTTATCTCTCCTTTACCCCCCCCCATTCTCCCTTCCCTCTGCCACTCACTAAACTGTCTGTCCATGAGTCCTTTTATTTTCTTTGCTTTATTTGTTCACCTATCTCATCCAGCCTCTAACCCCCACCCTTCTGACAGTTGTCAGTCGGTTCTCTGTATCCATGAGTCTGTCTCCACTTTGTTAGTCTATTTTGTTCATTAGATTCCACATATGTTGGAAATCATATGCTACTTGACTTTCTCTAACTGGCTTATTTAGCATAATACTCTCCATGTTCATCCACGCTGTTGCAAAAGGTAAGCTTTTCTTCTCTTTTATGGCTGAGTAGTATTGCATTGTATAAATGTACCACAGCTTTTTTTACCCACTCATCTATCAATGGGCACTTGGGCTGCTTCCAAAATTTGGCTACTGTAAATAACTCTGCAATGAACACAGGGATGCATATATTCTTTCAAAATAGTGTTTTGAGTTTCTTTAGATATATTCCTAAAAGTGGAATCGTTGGGTCATAAGGCAGTTCCATTTAAAAATTTTTGAGGTAACTCCATACTGCTTTCCACAGTGGCTGCACCAATCTGCATTCCCACCAACAGTGTAGTGGTATTTTGAAAATGAAATATTAAAACCTTCAAAAGTAAAAAGATTTGGGAAAACACCATGCTCTCCATTCCTAAAAATATTTTCAGAGCAAGAAAAAATACAGTTAGCTCAATTCTTAGTCATTCTTTTTTCTAAATTTTTATTGAATGTATTGGGTTGACATTGGTTAATAAATTTATATAGTGTTCAGGTGTACAATTCTATAATACATCATCTGTACACTGTACTGTGTGTTCACCACCCCAAGTCAAGTCTCCTTCCATTATCATTCGTCCTTCTTACCCGTTTCTACCTCCCCCTGCCTCTCTGGTAATCACCACACTGTTGTCGGTGACTTATGAGTGGTGGTTTGTTTGGGTTTTATTTTCCTTTGCTTAAGTCCTTGTTATCATTTAGTTGCCTTACTCATGGCAAATGAAAATGACTCACATAGCCACTGAACATTTTCTTTGAGCACTGTGGAGACAGAAAATGTATTTTCTTGAGAGTATTTTTTTTTTTAAATAAAAGCACTAATAAATTAAAAGCTATATCTTTCAGTGATAATACACTATTATGTAAAATCTATACTCTTGCAGAAGAGCAAGAAAGTATTTCTAAGTTTTAGTCTGGCATAAATTTCATGACCCAACTTGATAGAAATTATTTCCATTTATGTCAGATACATGTGGGAAGACCAACTTAAGATTCTTGCATTTTAGAAACTTTAACCTCGCATATAACTGGATTAAATATGGTTATATAATTATAAAGTGCATTTCTAAGCAATAATTAAACTAAAAATTTTACAGCTATTATAAATGATGGAGCAGCAAATATAACTGGAAAAGAGCAGAATTATTCTGAAAAATCAGAAGACTACTAAAACAAAGAGTTGGTTAGAATCACTTTTTTATATAATAAAGCTTTAGCACAGAAATTCCACCAACTCCCAGGGGTAAAATGTAATAAAAGCTGCTGATGTAATGAGAGAACACTCAGTGAACAGCCGACTTTCTAACATATTTTGTTCAGAGAGTGGAGCTAACACTACCCACAAAAAAATACAATATTAAAGTGCATTTATTGTTTGTTAAGAAAACACTACACAGGATAGTATGAAATGTGGGAATAAGATATTCTTTTTTAAAAATCCTCACCCGGGGATATGTTTTTATTGATTTGAGAGAGAGAGAGGAAGGGGGAGACAGAGAGAAACATCAGTCAGTTGCCTCTTATACACACCCTGACCAGGGACCAAACCCAAACCCCTTTTGGTGTATGAGACAAGGCTCCAACCAACTGAGCCACCCTGCCTGGCAAGATATCCTTTTTTATTCAAGTGAATCGAAATCTCACCTGGCAAATACTGTTGAAACTGGGGAACACAATAGGCATATTTAATCGATTATTTCAATACTTTCAAAGAAATAAATGTGAAACTATAGAGAACAAATAATGGTATATTTAATGTGTCAGACATACCCAATGATGCCAAAAGATATTAATACTATAGTAAATAACACTTAGAAGTAAACACCCTAGTTACTATATGTTCCCAAGCTTACTGAAGAGAACATTAATGAAAAGTTTTGAACTAAATGAGATATGTTGTAAATCTTATTTCTCTGTATAAAATATTTCATGATTAATTTCTGAAATCTGAAATATTAATGAAAAACATTGTTAGAAGATCCATTTTTTTAACCTTGAATCCATGATTACAGTAAAATTGATGGCTAAACAGATTAAAATTTTTTTAGATTAGGACCAGAAAGAAATTTCTATTGCTAAGCTGAAAGGACATATTACCACTGATAACAACATACGAGTATGAACAAGGATTTCAACCTTGATTTACTTAAAAACATAGGAAAACAATAGGCCAACAGTGTATCAAATATTTATGTTGCATTCTTCTTGTATGCAGTGATTTGAATTTATGAATAGTAAGAATATCCATCATAAAAATGTCTAATATTGTATGTCTTTCCAAAACAAAATATTTTAAAACATTCATTTTTATTTTCATTTTGGAGACTTTTAAATCTTACTTGTCATTAACTTTGTTATATATTTATTTTATTAAGACTATGTAAGACTCAGCACTATTCCATAAAATGTTAGTTTCAGTTGTGGGGGTGGATGTGTTTGTGTATGTGTTGTGTGTGTGTGTGCGCGCGCGCGCGTGGAGCGCACTGCAATGTAAAATGTGTTTATTGCTATGAGATGGTGCTGACAGTATTTTGATAAGTACTACCCTAAGTAAGCATTTGCATATGTACAACAGGAGGCACATATAAAAATGTTCATAATCACAAAACACCTGGAAATGGCATAAATGTCCAACAACTGAGTAGAAAAATAAAATGATGTATACTCATGCAATGGAATGCAGGTTACTCAACAATGAACATCAATTAACGACAATTACGCATACCAAGAAGCATAAGTCATAGAAAATATACAAAACTTTATACAGGTTAAAAGCAAGCAAAAGTAAATAACACATTTATGGTAAAACTATACAGATAAAAAAGTTTTAGTATTTGGGGGAGAGGGCTCTATATTCAGGAGAATGGTTACCTCTGAAGGGATTTGGGAGGATGAGATCCAGAAGGAGCACACGGGGAATCTGAAAGCTCTGTATCTTAGGTAGAGTCCTTTATTTCCTTTAGCATACTGTATGATTATCTTACTGCTGTTTGTTTAAATTCACTCACAATTCTCTGATTATTTTCATCATAATTATCATTACTTTGCTCCTAGTCTATTCAGAAAGCATCCTTTTCCTCAGCTGCCTCCATCCTTCCCTAAGAGAAGCCAGTATTTGATGCCTACCAAACCTTCAGTTTTACAAGCTGCTTCTTCACTCACTATGAACTCCGTAAGGTCAGCGACTGGGTCTGTTTTATAGACTGCTCTAAGGACAGGACCTAGTGCAAGACCTAACATGTCTTGAAGTTAACAGTCACTATAAATGACCCTGAAAATGGAAGCCAGCATAGAGAAAATAGAGCTTGGATTCCTAATGCCTGTAAAGCTGTTACACAACCTGGACTATCTACTTCCAAACTTCTACATGAAAAGAAAATAAAGTTTTGCCCTTGCTGGTTTGGCTCAGTGGATAGAGTGTTGGCTTGCGGACTGAAGGATCCGGGGTTCGATTCTGGTCAAGGGCACATGCTCAGGTTGCGAGCTCGATCCCCAGTGGGGGAAGTGCAGGAGGCAGCCAATCAATGATTCTCTCTCATCATTGATGTTTCTATCTCTCTCTCTTTTCCCTTCAATAAAAAAAATATATAAAATTTAAAAAATAAAGTTCTATCTTGTTTATGTCACTGTGATTTTGGACTTTCTAGTGTATGCAAATTTAATTCCAACATGTAAATGAGTGACTAACATTTCCTGATAATGAAACACTGCAACACATAGAAGGCCAAAAAATGAAATGATCCATCTCTTATGAATGAAGCTGAACATCTATTGTCTCAAATATGAGTTGTCTGTTAATTTTCTTGTTTTTGGTTTTAGCACTGCAAACTACCATGTCCTAAATTATGTTCAATAATTCAGCACTTAATTTTAAAACCTGTCTTTCTGGGGGTATTCCCTTCGAAACCCAACAGGTGTACTACTATTCAATTCTGGCTCTAATAACCAGGAGTTAGCACAGACACACAAGAATGGCTCTATCATATCAGATACCACCCACACTTCTGACTGACTGCCTACAAATATGGGAGTTTCCATTACCCGTCTCAGGTTCAATAATTCACTACAATGTCTAACATAACTCAGGAAAATGCTATACTTGTGGTTTTATTATAAAGTATACAACTCAAGAACAGCCAAATGAAGAGACAAGTAAGGTGAGGTCTGCACACAGAGTTTCCACGCTCTCTGCTCCTGGAGTCAGAGCAAGAAACATTCCTGCTGAGCTTCAGTGTCCAGAGTTTTTATTGGGGTTTCATTACAATGATGGACAGAACTCAAATCTCCAAGCCTACTTCCCAGAAGTTGAGCTGGCTCCCAAATGCAACCCTCTAATCACATAATTTCATCTTCTTGGGTGACCAGCCCCTCCTGAAGCTTTCAAGGATCCACCAACAGTTACCTCTTTAGCATGATACTCATGGCACCTGTGATCCAAACAGCTCATGAATAACAAAGATACTTTCATCACTTGGGAAACTCTGTATAAGGAATCCAGGACAGAAACCAGTCTAACTTCCTTATTATACAACAGGGGGATTCTGTCTGTTCTTCATTGGCTGACATGTCTTCCCCCTTATCAAATCTTTACAATTCAAATTTCTAAAGAACATTAATGAAGAAACTTATCATTAATAGAGTCAAGACTACTACAGCCATGTAACAAATAATCTGATAAAAGTGTTAAGGGAAGATACTATTACTCAAACCCTCTATAGCTACTAAAACCCTCCAATTCCTCCTGTTCATTTCAAATTTTTTATTTCTATCTTCTTCTACCATAATATGAAACATGGTACATGCTTCACTGTCATTTGACTTACCTCTTTCAATACTTATACAAAAAAAAAAAAAAATCATAGCGTTTGTTCCCTATGAGGAATTGAACTAGGTTTTGTGGGCCAGAATTTTTTACAATTTAGGGAACTCTCCTTCAGGAATAGAATACAAAATTAGGTATGAAGCAAATATTTATTTAGAATGTGAAAATAAATAACAATTACAAGTTTTATCAACTGCTTGAACAATCTCAATAATGCTCTATTTCTGGCTGCATAATTTTCATAGCCTCTTTATATAACAGTTTTGTAATATTAAGAAAATATAAAAATAATTCAGTGGTTCTGCTAATGTGATCAATTTTTATTATTAACTAGAGGCCCGGTGCACAAAAATTTGTGCACTCGAGGGAAGTCTCTCAGCCCAGCCTGTGCCCTCTCACAGTCTGGGACCCCTCAGGGGATGACCACCTGCTGGCTTAGGCCCACTCCCCGGGGGGGATTGGGCCTAAGCTGGCAGTCAGACATCCCTCTGGCAGCCCGGCAGCCCTTGGGGGATGTCCACTTGCCAGCAGGGAGCAGGCCTAAGCTGCAGTCGGACATCCTTAGCGCTGCTGAGGAGGCGGGAGAGGCTCCCGCCATCACTGCTGTGCTGGCAGCCATCAGCCTGGCTTGTGGCTGAGCAGAGCTCCTCCTGTAGGAGCGCACTGACCACCAGAGGGCAGCTCCTACATTGAGCGTCTGCCCCCTGGTGGTCAGTGTGTCATAGTGACCAGTCATTCCCAGTTGTTCTGCTGTTAGGGTCAATTTGCATATTACCCTTTTATTATATAGGATAAAGGCCTGGTGCATGGGTGGGGGCCAGCTGGTCTGCCCTGAAGGGTGTCCCGGATCAGGGTGAGGGTCCCGCTGGGGGTGCCTGGCCAGCCTGGGTGAGGGGCTGATGCCTGTTTGCAGGCTGGTCACACCCCCTTTAGGGTGGGGGGTCCCCACTGGGGTGCCTGGCCAGTCTGGGTGAGGGGCTGAGGGCTCTTTTCAGGCTGGCCAAGCCCCCCGGTGACGGAAGCTCCGAGCCTCTCCTTTTTTTCTTTTTATTCTGGGATTTATTTACCTTCTATAATTGAAACTTTGTAGCCTTGGGAGGAGCTCAGAGCCAGCCAGGGCTGGCGGGAGGGAAGCCTCCTGTTCGCTCCAGCTCTGTGACCAAGGCTGGCTAAAAGCAGGTATCTGGGGTTTATTTACCTTCTATAATTGAAACTTTGTTGCTTTGAGTGGAGCTCAGAGCTCGTCACAGCAAGTGGGAAGCTTGGCTTCCTCCATCATTGGGGCAACCAAGCCTCCTGCTTGCTCCAGCTCAAAGGCTGCCAGCTGCCATCTTGGTTGCGTTAATTTGCATATAGTCACTCTGATTGGCTGGTGGGTGTGGCTTAAGGCATAGTGAAGGTGTGGTCAATTTGCATGTTTGTCTTTTATTAGTGTAGATAGTTTAGAAAAGTTTATATAAGTTTTACAGCTTATTACTGATAAGATCATATACATTCTTTTTTAAAAAATTTTATTTTATTGTTTAAAGTATTACAAATAGTCATACATATATCTTCTTTTTTTCCCCATTGACCTTCCCTCAGCCTCCCCTACCTCCTGGCACATGCCCTCATCTCACCCCCCCAGTGTCTTGTGTCCATTGGTGTATAGAAATGCCATAGATTTCTTGGCGTTAATTTTGTATCCTGCTACATTGCCAAATTCATTTATTAAGTCTAATAATTTTTTGATGGAGTCTTTAGGGTTTTTTATGTACAATATCATGTCATCTGCGAATAAGGACAGTTTTATTTCTTCTTTTCCAATTTGGATGCCTTTCATTTCTTCTTCTTGTCTAATCGCAATGCCTAATACTTCCAGTATATGTCGAACAGGAGTGGTGAGAGTGGGCATCCCTGTCTTGTTCCTGTTCTTAGGGGAAATGGTTTTAGTTTTTGCCCATTGGGTATGATGTTGGCTGTGCGTTTGTCATATACGGCTTTTATTATGTTGAGGTATGCTCCCTCTATTCCCACTTTGCTGAGAGTTTTTATCAAGAAAGGGTGTTGGATTTTGTCAAGTGCTTTTTCTGCATCAATTGATATGACTGTGTGATTTTTATCTCTCAATTTGTTAAGATCATGTACATTCTTAAGAATGTTGTCACATTTAGGAAAACCATATCAAGTTTCTTTAATGTATGAGCTGCATCTATATATCACAAAATCACTGACACAGTGGACAGTAGGCTTATTCTTAGAAGTCATACCTATGCCAGAATGACTAGTCATAACTGTGGTAGGCAGTTACACAGGCATAAAAAGATCAAGGACGATGGGCCAGGTACAGAAGGTCACAGTACATTAAATTTGATGCCCCTCTCTGGTGCCTAGCAATGGGCAAAACTGGGACCTCATCCATAGTGTGATCTTTTCTCCCCACAGCATATCACTGGTCATGCAGTTTGGACCCTCCCCTGACCTTTCATTCCCTGGCATGTTGCTAGTCATGTGGGTTATACCCCCTTATACAGGGAACAAATAAGGAGGGCAGAGAACAGCCCTTAAGCATTAAGTCCCCAAGACAATAATGTTCTGACCCACATCAAATACATCTAGGCTTCAGTCATATTTCAGCTCCAGGCCCAGAAAAGCAGGAAAACCAGACAAGTGAAACCACAGCTGACATCAGAACCAGTTGCATTGACTAATGACCACCTGCTCTGATGCTGACCAATCAATGGAGACCATTACCCTGAAAAGACACACCTGAAAAGCTGATGAATATCCTATTGATATCTGCTCCTAGGACTTGCTCTAAAATCCCAACACTTAAAAGCCCTTAGGGCAAAGGATCCAGCTCAACTCTTCCTTGGAGCACACCTGCAACTTTCCCCACCCTGTTGCTCCTCCCCTCCAACCCCCCCTCCCCCGTAAGTTTTCCTTTTCTCTTTCTCCTAAGCTACAAGGGCTTCTTTGGCCTCTGTAACTTGTTTCCTAAGCTGATTCCTTCTACAGCTCACTTCTTCTACCTCTGTGACTTTCTAAATAAACTTTCTCTTTAGTTTGAAACTTGCCTCTGAATTCTTTCTTAGCCAGAACTCAAGTACTAAGTACTAAGGTTGCTGAACCAAGGTCAGGTCTGACTCCACAGGTCTAACACCTGGTGCCATTTCCACCACCAATGATAACTACACATAGAAACAACTACAAGCCACATATTCCATCTAAATGTATCCCTTAATAAACTTGCCCTTAACTAGATCCCAAAATGCCTCCGGTCACTCTAATGTCACCCAACATGAGGGTTTGATAGAAAGTCAAAGTGATAAGGAACAAAGGTTTAAATTGGTTAAAATATCTAACTTTTGCAAATTTTACAAAACAAAAACAAAAAACACACACAAAACACAACTATAACTGTGTAAACACATTGCTTGAGATCCTCCCAGGGTCTTGGAAGAGTCTTTGTAACTGAGATCCCTGAAACTTAAGTTAACTGACTACAAAGTAAAGCAATCTCTATTTCCTACCCTAACTTAACAATGACACTTTGCTAGTTTAAAATATATCATCTATTTTCTAGAACATGATCATCTCTAGCTCCTACCCCAATTATATAGGTACACTGACACTACAACTGAGTAATTTAGGATTGGATAATTTGGCAGCGCAACATGATAATTAGATGCATTCTTGCCATCTTCTTACTCTGCCATACAGTATTTTATTTTATACTCTGCTAGCCCATATATGACTACAAAATATCACCCATTAAAACAGATAACATCCAGAAATAGAAAAATAAAAACCAACCCTTTCCTAGAAGTCCCTCATTAAATCTCCCTACATGTCTCATTGGCCAGATACAAGCCATATGCCCATGTTGTAACTAATTACTAGTACAAAAAATTGAACCATGATTGGCCTAGAGCCCGTGGTTGGCAAACTGCGGCTCGGGAGCCACATGCGGCTCTTTGGCCCCTTGAGTGTGGCTCTTCCACAAAATACCATATGCGGGTGCACGCATACAGTGCGATTGGAAATTCGTGGCCCATGTGCAGAAGTCAGTATTTTGTGGAAGAGCCACATTCAACGGGCCAAAGAGCCGCATGTGGCTTGCGAGCCGCAGTTTGCCGACCACTGGGATCAGGATTACTCAACATGGTAGAGGGGTAATCTCTCTCTCACACACACACACACAGGATTTTACTCAAGCCACATGGTAGAGGGATAATCACACAAACACACACACACACACACACATGATCTACAACAAGGATAATAGCAGTAATGAATAGCTGCTGGGGGAGTAAGCTTTCGTGGGAGGGAGGGTAAGCTTTTTACTAAGTAAATTGGATAATCTTGACATTAACTCAGCTATGACATATATGTGATTATAAGACAGTGCAAATGATGTCTTTAGATCCATTACAGCTCTCATGTTCTATAAGACAGGCATACAGCTTACTGGTTAAGAGCCTGGGTTTTAAAGTCAGGCTGACCTGGATTTGAATTTGCATCCTGCCACTTATTTGCTGTAAAATCTTGGATAAGATACCCTCTCTACTGAAAATATGGATAGTAATAAAATTTAACTCATGCTGTTATGAGAATTAAATAGGATAACACAAAATACTTCATAAGAAGTACTACATAAAGTTTAACTCACTCAATAAATCTTAATATTATTATTCTATAACTAGAGGCCCGGTGCACAAAAATTTGTGCATTCAGGGGGGAGGGGGAAGTCCCTCAGTCCAGCCTATGCCCTCTCACAGTCTTGGACCCCTCAGGGGATGACCACCTGCTGGCTTAGGCCTGCTCCACGGGGGGACTGGGCTTAAGATGGCAATCAGACATCCTTCTGGCAGCTCGGCAGCCCTCGGGGGATGTCCACTTGCCAGCGGGGAGCAGGCCTAAACTGCAGTTGGACAACCTTAGCGCTGCTGAGGAGGCAGGAGAGACTCCCACCACCACCACTGTACTGGCAAGCCATCAGCCTGGCTTATGGCTGAGCAGAGCTCCTCCCATGTGAGAGTGCCCTGACCACCAGAGGGCAGCTCCTGCATTGAGCGTCTGCCCCCTGGTGGTCAGTGTGTGTCATAGTGACCAGTCATTCCCAGTCTTTCTGCTGTTAGGGTCAGTTTGCATATTACCCTTTTATTACGTAGGATAGAGGCCTGGTGCACGGGTGGGGGCCAGCTGGGTTGCCCTGAAGGATGTCCTGGATCAGGGTGGGGGTCCCGCTTGGGTGCCTGGCCAGCCTGGATGAGGGGATGATGGCTGTTTGCAGCGGGTCACACCCCCTTCAGGGTGGGGGTCCCCACTGGGGTGCCTGGCCAGTCTGGGTGAGGGGCTGAGGGCCGTTTTGAGGCTGGCGGGTGACTGAAGCTCCCAACCTCTCCTTTTTTTCTTTTCTTTTTATTCTGGGATTTATTTACCTTCTATGGCTGTCACTGGAGCTGAGAGCCAGCTTTAGCTCTGAGGCTCGGCTCCAGCTCTGAGACCTCAGCTGCTGAAAGCAGGTATCTGGGTTTTTTTGGCTTCTATAATTGAAACACTGTTGCAACTCCAGCTCAGCCGGATGGCTGAAAGCATGGGGTTTTTTTAGGTTCTATAATTGCAACATTGTTTCTTAGAGTGCAAGCTCAGAGCCCAGCAGCGGCAGGCGGGGAACCTTTGCTTCCTTCTTCACTGGAGCAAGCAAGCCTCCCGTTCACTTCAGCTGCCTGGCTGCCGGCCGCCATCTTGGTTGGCAGTTAATTTGCATATCTCCCTGATTAGCCCATGGGAACTGTGTCGGAGGTACGGTTAATTACTATGTTTGTCTATTATTAGATAGGATAGCCATAATTATTATGGGTTTTGCACCACTAATTTAGAATTTGTGATAAAACATTTCAAAATCAGAAAAATTGATTCCACTTCCCATATTTTATAAATAATGAGCTGAGAATTTAAGAGATTTAATGACATACCTAACAACTATCTGTCCTAATTCTTCTTTCCTTCACTTACAACATAAATATCTGCAACATTCCTTTAGATTTACTCCTTCAAACTCAACATCACAAAACTAAATTCATGACTTCCCCCAATAATGTTGCTTTTCCTTTCAAAGTCAATATCATCATCCTTTATATATAAAGATTCCAAAGAAAAAACGTCAAAATCTTCCTGGATTTTGGATGTACTCTCTCATTACTGAATACAGTGGGGCCTTGACTTACAAGTGTCCCGACTAACGAGTTTTTTGAGATACCAGCTGTCTCTCGGCCGATTTTTTTGCATTGAGTTGATAGAGTAATTTGAGTTAACGAGCTCGGTCTCAGAACGAATTAAACTCGTAAGTCAACTCCCCACTGTAGTCACTAAATCCTGTCAATTTGCCCTGGCCAGGTTGTAGGTTCAATCCCAGTCAGGGCGCTCAAAAGAGGCAACCGATCAATGTTTCTCTCACATCTCTCAAATCAATAAACATATCCTCCGGTGAGGATTTTTAAAATCCTCTGAATTATATTTTGAATCCCCTGTATTCTATAGTCACTACTACTTTATTATTATAAGAGATCCTCATTAATTTATTGATATCTTTTTTTTAATTAAATCTTTATTGTTCAGATTATTACATTTGTTCCTCTTTCCCCCCCCCCATAACTCCCCTCCTCCCAGTTCCCACCCCACCCTCCGCCCTCACTCCCCACCCACTGTCCTCATCCATAGGTGCACGATTTTTGTCCAGTCTCTTCCCGCATCTCCCACACCCCTTTCCCCCCCGAGAATAGTCAGTCCATTCCCTTTCTATGTCCCTGATTCTATTATGATCACCAGATTATTTATTCACTTGATTCTTAGATTCACTTGTTGATAGATGCATGTTTGTTGTTCATAATTTGTATCTTTACCTTTTTCTTCTTCTTCCTCTTCTTAAAGGATACCTTTCAGCATTTCATATAATACTGGTTTGGTGGTGATGAACTCCTTTAGCTTTTCCTTATCTGTGAAGCTCTTTATCTGACCTTCAATTCTGAATGATAGCTTTGCTGGATAAAGTAATCTTGGTTGTAGGTTCTTGGTATTCATCACTTTGAATATTTCTTGCCATTCCCTTCTGGCCTGCAAAGTTTCTGTTGAGAAATCAGCTGACAGTCGTATGGGTACTCCCTTGTAGGTAACTGAGTTTCTTTCTCTTGCTGCTTTTAAGATTCTCTCTTTGTCTTTTGCTCTTGGCATTTTAATTATGATGTGTCTTGGTGTGGTCCTCTTTGGATTCCTTTTGTTTGGGGTTCTCTGCGCTTCCTGGACCTGTAAGTCTATTTCTCTCACCAGGTGGGGGAAGTTTTCTGTCATTATTTCTTCAAATAGGTTTTCAATATCTTGCTCTCTCTCATCTTCTGGCACCCCTATAATTCTGATGTTGGTACGCTTGAAGCTGTTCCAGAGGCTCCTTACACTATCTTCGTATTTTCAGATTCTTTTTTCATTTTGCTTTTCCAGTTGGGTGTTTTTTGCTTCTTCGCATTTTGAATCTTTGACTAGATTTTTGCACTCCTCTGGTCTGCTGTTTGGTGTCTGTATAATATTCTTTATTTCAGTCAGTGTATGCTTAATTTCAGTTGGTTCTTTATCACAACATCGAGGGTCTCATTAGATTTCTTGAGGATCTCACTACATTTATCGGCGGCTTCTAGACAGTTCTTGAGAGACCTTAAAAGTGTGGTTCTGAACTCTATATCCTCCATGGACAATTTTGTCCTGTTTCTTTGTCTCCGCATTTTTTATGCTTTCTTGGTGCACCCCCTAGTGGTCTTTGTGCGCAGTCTTGTTGTAGTTAAGCCTTGATTGTTGTCGGCAATACCGGGGGTGATTTGACCTCCAGGCTAACTGGCTATGAGAGTCCGCTGTGTCTGCAGTGGGAGAGCTTCTGTGCTGGATCTCTAGGGTGGTGCTAATCTAGCGTTTGCCTGAGGCTATTCGGCAAATGGCTCTGTGCAGGGCTTGGGCGGGGCGGGTCCCCGGGGATCTACAGGGTGGGCCGGAGAGAGCAGTTATGTTGGCTCTCAGTTTCGTCCCTAGGGGCTCTGCCTCACAGAGTCCCAGCAACCGCTGCAAACCTCGGAGAGAAAGCTGCCTTCGATTTCCGACCGAAGCCAGACAGTCCCGCTTCTCCCGTTTGAGTCTGGGTCCCTAGAGACTCGCCAGGAGCTGGAGCTCAGAGCCTGAAACTCCCTCCCAATTGAAAACAACAACCGCGCCCTCCACCGCCAGCCTGCTCCGCGCGCACTCCGCACCTCAGTATTTCACTTCAGCACTGCGCCTCCTCTGAGTCTGGGTATGATATTCTCTTTCCTCCTAGTTGTAGAATTTCCACTCAGCCAGCCTTCCTGTGGTTCTGGATGATGTCCGTTCCGTCTTTAGTTGTTTACTGAAGTCTATTGATATCTTTTATGAAGAGTTTTCAAACTAAAATACCCACCTCCAGCCTCAACTTCTCTCCACTTAATCCTGTATCCTATCAAATACCTTTGTAAAATGCAGACTTAAGTATGTTTGCCTGCTTAAAAATGTTCCACAGGTCCCAAGGACCTCTTATATAAAAACCCAACAACTTAAGCCTAGTTTATAAGACCTCTGACAATTTGGCTCCAACCTATACATGTAGCTTTTTCTCTTACCTCTTCTTCTATGACATGTAATGTTTTAACCAAACCATATAATACTTCATCATTCTCCAAATACACCTTATTCATTCATTCTTCTCTCTGTTCATGAAAAACTCTCTTTTGGGGACATAGAAGTAACTCTTCCTTTGTTCACATTCATACTCTGTCCCCAACTAATTTTTCACAGCCTTCAAGGCCTAGCTTAAATATCTATGAGATAGTTTTTTACATCCCTCACAACTAGAGGAATTTATTGCTCTTGTAGGATTTTGTGGGTAATTCTATCATAGCAGTTATCATACTGTATGACAGTTAGCTATTATTGCCTGCCTGTAATCCTGGAGACTGAATTTTTTCAGGGCAGGGTTATGTCTTACAAATCTCTACATTTCTGCCCTAGGCGGATTGGCTCAGTAGATAGAGCATCAGCCCATGGACTGAAGGGTCCCGGGTTCAATTCCAGTCCAGGGCATATTCCTCGGTTGCAGGTTCCCCAGCCCTTGGTAGGAGTGTGTGCAGGAGGCAACCAATCAATGTGTGCCTCTCACATCAATGTTTCTCTCTGTCTCTCCCTCTACCTTCCACTCTCTCTCTCTCTCTAAAAAAAAAAAAAAAGAAAAAAAGAAAAAAAAATCAATAGAAACATATCCTCAGGTGAGGATTAACAAAAAAGTAATAAAAACAAATAAAAGAAAGAAAAGGAAGTCCACTTTCAAAAAAATCTATTTCTGGTGTAGTATATACAATAAACATTTAATATTAAGCATTAACTGGAAGAATAGTGACAAAATCAGAACTCAAGTTATTAGACTCCAAGTTCTAAGCTTTTTTATTTTACATTTTACTAGAAATACATATTGAATAAGAAATTTAATCCTCAAATCTGTCTTTGCCATTAGACCGTAAACTCTATGAGTGAAAGGAAATTACTGTCTGCCACTATGAGCCCACTGCCTATAGTAAGGCCTTAAGAGTAGAATATCAATAAATATTCTAGTTAAATGAATAAATACCTAAATTAATTTATAACTAAAACATCAGCATACTTGAAGAATGGGGCAATCAGTTAATTTTGTTTAATAATTGGTTAACCAGGAAGCCCTTTCATTCAGTTCTCTGGTTCAATTACTATATACAGCAACCTTATTTACACTGTGTATCTGATGGCAAGAGTCTACAGTGCCAGGAATCTTATTTTGAAAAGAAGTATGATCTATGTATTAATCATATCTATTGCTTCAACTTGGCTCATTTCGCTCATCCATTTCCTACCTAAACTCTGTGGTAATTTAACTTAACTCCTATGCCAGGCCTTCAATAAACATCTGATGAATAAAACTGTGTGTGTGTGTATAGACAATAAGACATTATAAGAGCTCAAATTCTTTTGAAAGTAGTAAGAATATAAGTGATATATATATATATGCATAGACACAGAAAAAAACACCCACTAGCAAATGAAAATAAATCCCAGTATTTTGCTACAAGCCATTTACTTGTAATAACAATAAGAACATGTATTTCCCTCTCACATGCCAAGAAACAAGAGTTTAAAATATTAGACTAGATCCTCCCCTCTTCTCTGCAAATATTCTGTTAAAAATATCATTTATTCAATGTACAACTTCAAAATATACTTTCATTACTAATGTGTATCATCCACTTTTCTTCAAAGTCCTACTACCAATCTATCGTCACTTCAAATGGCTTGCAGGAAAAGGAACAAACAAAACACACACTCCTTCTAGGAGAATCGATTATACTACTCATGGCAAGTCCGCAGATCCATAAAGTCTTATTGACTAGTTGGTATAAAAATGAAATATCTCTGCTAAACCACTGCCCTTTAAAAATAAACTCTTATCAGTAAAACAAGTTATTTTCAATAAGTATACCCAGATATATAATAATAGAAAGAATCTTAAAGGTCATCTAGCCCAGCAGTTCTCAACCTTCTGGCCCTTTAAAACAATTCCTCATGTTGTGACCCCCAACCATAAAATTTTCGTTGCTACTTCATAACTGTAATTTTGTTACTGTTATGAATCGTAATGTAAATATCTGATATGCAGGATGGTCTTAGGTGACCCTGTGAAAGAATTGTTCAAACCGCCAAAAGGGTCGCAACCCACAGGTTGAGAACCGCTGATCTAGCCTAATTAACCATATCTCATTGATTCATTTCCTAACATTCCTACCAAGTTATCTGATATACACTTTAACACTTCTTGAGAAAGGGATCTCATACCTCCAAAACAAGCTGATTCTGTTTTTTTATTTCTTTACTACTAGAAAGTTTTCCTTTACTGAGCTAAAATTTTTTAGTCTTTGGCATCCACCTACTTGTCTTCTATCCTTGACGGTTCACAACTCAATCAATAAATCTAATTTCATTCCCATATGAAGGAAGCCCTTCAAGTGAAGAAAGCTATCATACATATCCTGATTCTCTTTGTTAAAGTTAAAACTATCCAGGTTTTCAATGCCTCTCCATGGCATGCTTTTAAATTCCTTCAATAATTATAAAAAAGGAGGGAATGTTTTAGCATCCACTCTACCAACCATGAGTTTCAACGTGAGAATGCATATCAACCAAAAGAGTAATATGGAACTGTTATCCTCTTAATTTTTGAAACCTAAGAATAGAATACCGTTTTCTTCTATAAGTAGACGGCCATAATTGTCCAGGGAAGCTTGTAACCAATGTTTTATTGTTGATGAGGGAGAGAAAAAAAAGTAGAGAAGACAGTAAAAAAAAAAGTCTCTAAAATATAAGGGGCCCTCAGACTACACTATTCATGTATCAATTCTCTTTTCCTGCTAGATTAGTGCATACTTTATAGCAAGGTTATACTAGACATTTTATGTGTGTGTGTTTTAAAAAGAAAAACACCATTTTTTTGTAGCTGAAAAATCAGGTCAATATTCTCAATGTACTCATATACTTCATATAGCTAAAATATGAAACTAAAAGACAGTTTAAGGAGCTCGGAGTTGGTATTAGGGTAGAGAATATCTAAAAAGTGTAACACTAGTAAAATAAATCAAAGCAGTCAGAACTCAGTGCTACAAGTACCAGCTAAACCAAAAACTGGCTGAATGTACTTGACTAAACCACCTCAGAATACCCTTATCCGTTAAATGAAGATAAAAAATTAGGATCAGAAGTTCTCAAATGCTTTGATCTCAGGACCTCTTTACACTTAAAAAAGTACTGAGTACTTCAAAGAGCTTTTATATCTATCCCTGGTTGCCATATTAGAAATTAAAACATAATATCTTAAATGTTTATTATTTTTAAATAATGGAACCATTAAATGTCAACATAAATAACATTTTAGAAAAATAATTGTATTTCCAAACTAAAAAATAATTAGTGATAAGAGTCACATTGTTTTATAATTTTTGCAAATCTCTTTAATGTCTAGCTTAATAGAAGACAGCTAGATTATCATATGCTTAGGTAGTCAAACTATCACGTCATATAACCTCTGGAAACCACGTCCATTCGGGAGAGAATGAAGAGAAGGGTGAACAATGCCTAAGTATCAATTTGAAATAGCTCTGCCCACTCAGACCCCCTGAAAAATCACACACCATCCCCTCCGTCCTCCGCCAAAGAGGCCCTGACCTACACTTTGAGCACTGCTGGACTAGACCAGCTCTAATTTTCAATATCCACATGAAACCACACAGATAACAAGATATTTTTAAAGTTAAAAAAACTGAAAATATGCTTATCTTCACCAGGAAGAATGCTCCACTATTATGATTCTAAGAGATTTCAGTGAGATGTTCTTTTTTAAAACCAACTATAGAAAGCCATTTCAGAAAGAAGCATAAGATAAAAACAATGTAGAATACTCTTTGTTACTATGAAAATTCCTACAAGGAGAAAAGGCTATCTAAATAATTTCCTTTATATCATAACACTAGTAATAACACTTTGCATGACAAAAATGACTCTTTTATATAACACATACAGATCATCTACTAAATGTAAAGTACTATGCTAAGTGCAAAGCGGGAAGAACTTTATACTCTCACAGAAGAGGCCTGATATATACTCTAAAACTATGATACAAAATTTTTTTAAAAAGGCAAATACCATGAAATAAATTAGAATAAAGCAATATGGTCATTCATAATCTTAAGGGTATCATGAGGATAATGTTAATATGATTATGATTAAAATATTCATTTATAAATACAAGAAAATCTATTCTCTATATATTTGTCTATAAAGATATGTTTCATTAACTGAATTCAAAATAATACACATACCTTTCCAGAGGAAAAATTCAAATGTAAGAAATAAAAACAAGTTTAACCTCTGACTTTGCACATAGCAATAATATCATTGTTGGCAGAATCAACAGTGACTCTGGCAAATAATTTTAACAGTACCTAAATACCTTTATTCTTCAATCTCATACTCAGACACAACTGACAGAGTGATAAGATCAGAAAAGTAAGTACATTAAAATCTTAGAAACTCTGACTGAACCTTTCACACTTCGCTGAAAAAGTATATTTCATTAGCTAGACATTTTATATAATGGATGGTCATTCAACTGCAGTATCTAAATGAATAGTGTATCATATAGTTGCTTTCTCTTTAATATACAAATTAATTTAGAAGAATCATCTTTTTCCTGTGTAAATAATGAACTCAGGCCTAATTTTTTCTCCTTTATTTGGGAAATATTCAAGAGCACATAAAATAATCAAACTGTTTCCCTTTAATCTGTAAATAACACTAACTCTGAGAATAATGTTAGCATTGTTTATTTAAAAATCTAAAGAAAACCGAAACATAAATTTTGGTAATACACATCTCCTTTTATGAATAATTACATTTTTCATGCTAAGGTAGTTAATAGGCTTTGTATTATGTCAACCTGAAAAACGATATCTGTTTAATATTTGTAAACTAAATAGAAGATTTTCTGCCATGTTAACTCTAGCAATATTCCTTTTAGGTAAATATCTTTATTAAGATAAACATACAGTACTGAATGTAAGTTTACATTTGAATATTTCTTTTCACTGAGCTCTTCCACCTCCTAAATATTATGCCCCCAAAATATAAGGAGATCTTCCATACGCCTTTTAAAAATTCTATATTCATTTATCCTCCTTATTTTCACAGACAAAACAGGTGAAATAGCACCATCTGGTGGGTATCACCTAAGTTGTAAAATATTCTACATTTAACCTACTCGTACATCTATGAAAAACTGCACAACAATAGGGAATTATTATAAAGTAGAATGAATGAATAATGAAAACTATCTTGATTAGCAACCAAGTATATACTTGAAAACTGAACCAAAGTTGCAGGCGTTGTTTTGTTTTTTTATTACAGTGATGTTAACCATTTTTGTAATGCCATTAAGGATAAAATCTCCTCAGTACTTTAACCTTGTGGTCTTAGCTTTAAAAAAGTGTCAATTTTTAATACAAAAATAACATTTTTCATATACTACATCTATAAATACTGTTCAATGAAGAGGATGAGATATGAACATAATCCTCACAAAAGATAGTATCTGTTATTCATGTTTGTATTAGGGTTGATTTTGCTTTCAATAGGTGTGTCTAAATCATCAACCATGATCAGCAAGACTGATCCCAAGGTTTATTAACAATAAAAGCTTTCTGAATCCTAATAGTGTGTTTGATAATGATAAAAACATAATTTAGGTCATAATTTTATGAGCTAAGTAAACATAACAAATGAAAAGGAACATAAACTGAAGACAAAATTAGAAATAAGGTGAGGTTATTTATTTTGGTAAATTTTACAACAGATTCTTAAAGGTGAAATGAAGAACAGCAGGATCAAAATACTGAAGCCAACAAAGTATATTTTTATGCCCTTTTATCTAAAATTATAATTAAAATTATATTTTTCCAATAACTACTGGTTAAGCACATACTATGTTACGCTATGTATACAATGGAAAGCAAGCACAAACATACAAAGATATAAACCCATTTTCTCTGTAGCTTACAATGTAGGTATATTTCCCAGTTAAAACAATTATGAAAATATATATGTAATTTTAGAACATACTTTTTATAGATCACAAATTTCAGAACAACAAAAGTCCCCTCATTTGTAATGGAAGACAGTAAAATTAAGTTCTCAAGTTGATCAACAAATATAAAGGCCTACTAAGTACTAGGAATACAAATGACAGTTTCTATCCCTAAATAATGTTTAATCATTTTTAAATATCTGATGAGATTTCCTATAGGAAAAACAATAAATTTAGACTATGCTAATGCCTGAGAGCATAATTACAATGAACAAGGAAAACAAATAAAAAAGATGCGAAAGACAGTAAGAGTTAAAAACAATATGGAAGTACTGAAGAGAGGCTAAAAATTACCAATTTTCCAGCAATATTTTAAATTAGACACTACTATAATCTTACTTTTTCCAGAGATTACTCAATTCTACTTTTATTCTTTCTTCAAGGTGAACTGGACCTATAATCATCTCTTTCATCCATTGCTAATCTATACCTTTTAGGATAGGAGATAATATTTTCATCTTATGAAGAGCTAATGCTACTGTTATTGAGTGACTGAGTAAAATAATTCCAAACAAGTAACTGAGTAATAATTTATAACAGTTTGGAATAAAATTCCCCCAACTATTAAAGACTTTAAACCAAAACACAACAATACAGCCATGCATTCTTTACAGTGGAGATACATTCTGAGAAACATGTCATGGAGCAATTTCATCATTGTGCAAAGATCACAGAGTGTATATTCCCAAACCTGGATGGTATAGCCACTACATACCCCGGCTATATGGTACAGCCTATTGCTCCTAGGCTAAAAACCTGTACAGCATGTTACTACCAGTATACTGAATGCTGTAGGCCGTTATAACAGCGGTAAGTATATCTAAACATGTCTAAACATAAAAAAGTACAGTAAAAATGTGTTATAAAAGATAAAGAATGGTACGCCTATACGGGGCACTTACCATGAATGGAGCTTGCAGGAATGGAAGTTCTTCTGGATGAATCAGTGAGTGAGTGGTGAGTGAATGTACCATACACCACCACATACTTTATAAACAGATACACTTAGGCTACACTAAATTTATAAAAAAATATTTTCTTTCTTCAATAAGTTAACCTTAAGTTGCTATAACTTCTTTACTTTATAAACTTTAAATTTGTTAAATGTTTCAACTATTTTGTAAAACATTTAGATTAAAACACAAATACATTGTAGAGCTATACAATAATATTATCTTTATTTGTATCCTTATTCTATAACATCTTTTCTATTTTTATATAGTTATTTTAATTATATAATTAATTGCATCATTATTATGGTTAATATTTACATTAATTATCATTAATAATTATATTAACTATGATTGATTGTATAATTATTTATTTTTTACTTTTTAAGCCCGGTCCCAGGTTCGGTTCCAGTCAAGAGCACATGCCCAGTTTGCGGGCTCGATCCCCAGTAGCGGGCATGCAGAAGGAAGCCCATCAATGATTCTCTCTCATCATTGATGTTTCTATCTCTCTCTCCCTCTCCCTTCCTCTCTAAAATCAATAAAAATATATTTTATAAAAATAAAAAATAACACACAGCCCAACTGGGTGTGGCTCAGTGGTTGAGCACCGACCTATGAACGAGGAAGTCAAATCAATAAAAATATATAGAAAATATATAAAAACTAAGACACACACATTAGCCTAGGCCTACACAGATCATCGATATCACTCACTGTCTTCCCCATCCCCCCCTTCCCCCCCACATCTCGTCCCACTGGAAGGTCTTCAGGGGCAATAACATGCATGGAGCTCTCCTATGATAACAATGCCTGCCTTCTTCCTGCCAGGCTCTTCTTGAAGAGGTGTCACTCTTTTCAGAAATATGTCCATGTGGTTTGCTTCATTTGTTTCTTTTGGGTGGGGTGTTAATTTATATTTATTGTTGAAGGTATTACAGAGACCTCCCATTTTCCCCCCTCTACCCAGTTCCTACCCCATCCCAGGCCTTCTACCACACTATTATCTGTGTCTGTTTCTTTTTTTCATCATAGATTTGTTTTTAAGCAGATAATGCACCGTGAGCATTTCTCTATTAATGAAAACCTTTCAGTGTTGGGATCCATACTTCAAACTTTTTAAGCAGCTTCTTCAAATCTGTAAGAACCTCTACTAAACCCTTCACTGTTAATTTTTTTAAGGTTATTCTTCTTTTTCTTCCCCTGTTTCCTTTCCTCTTGCCTCTTCTTCAGCTATCACTCCTGTTCCAACAACTCATTATCTAGTTCCTCAGGAGCCACCTCTAGGAGGTCCTCAATGTCATCCTCACCCACACCCAGGCTAAAGTTGTTTGCCATCTCAACCAAAGCCTCGTTGATTTCTGCAACCACTCACCCTTGGCAAATCACTTGAAGTCAGGGACAAACCTCTTGAGTGTCTTCTTCCAGATGCCATTCATACACTGCTTGGTGACATCATCCCAAGCCCAAGCAAGGTTCTGTATACAGTCATCGATGTTGTAATCATTCAAGAATTGTATTCAGTTTCTTCCTCAATTGCAGCAACAGCCTGGGCAAAGATCCCCCTCAGATAATAGGGCTTAAAAGCTGCTCTAACTCCTGATCCACTGGTTGGATCAAAGAGGTGGTGTCTGGAGGCAGAAACACCACTCTGATATTGGGATGAAGATAACCATGGAAAGGAGGATGTCTGGGAGCATTATCAACAATAAGCAAAATCTTGAAAGGCGTCTTATTAACCTAACAACAGTACTTCTCCATTTCACTGACCTAGCAACTCAAGAGGACATTCTGAAAGAGAAACTGGGTCATCCATAACTTCTTTTTGCTCTTGTAGTACACTGGCAGTGTGTGCTTACTGATATGCTTATCTACAGTTTCCAAAAATTCTTCAGCTGCCTTTACATCAGCACTCACAGGCACACCACTCACCTTCACATACAATGAAAACAATATAATCAAGAGATGCAGTAAACACAGTATGTGTAACACAACATACTGTTTTACAAGACTTTTTTATAAGTAAAAAGAATATACTATAAAATAATGAAAGAAGTATAGTCTAGTAAATACTATACTATAAGCCAGTACCATAGTTGTTTACTATCTTATCAACTATTATGTACCGTGCATAGTTGTATGTGCTATGCCTTTATTTTTTTTAAGTATATTTTTATTGATTTCAGAGAGGGAAAGGGAGAGAGATAGAAACATCAATGATGAGAATCATTGATCAGCTGCCTCCTGCATGCCCCCTACTGGAGATCAAGCCTGCAACTGGGGCATGTGCCCTTGACTAGAATCAAACCCAGGACCCTTCAGTCCACAGGCCAACGCTCTATGCATTGAGCCAACCCAGCTAGGGCAATGTGTGTTATACCTTTATAAGAATGGCAGCACAGTGGGGTTTTTTTTAGCACCAGCATCACCACAAACACGTGAATAATGTGTTGTGCTACAATGTTAAGATGGCTGCAATGTTACCAGGAGACAGAAATTTTCAGCTCCATTATAATGTTACTAGTGACTCAGTGCATGGATTCATGCACATTGAAAGGAAATTAATTAGAAGGTGGCCGGTGGGGTGGGACTGCTCTGGAGCCAATTCCCTCGGTCTCTCCCCAGCCGACCACTCCTGGGGCGGCACCAAGGCAGAGTGAGTGGGATCCCTCCAGCAGGTGGGGTCTCTCAGCCTGGCCTGCGAGAGGGCATTCTGCAAAGTTGCTGTAGTACAGGGTGTGGAGTAAACCAGATTCTGAGCCAACAGTGCCCCAGCAACAACATAACCCATGGCCAAAGGTAGAATCGTGCAGCCCCAAGAGGAATTGGGTTCTCTCCTCTCTGGTTTCAGGGTGAGTCACCAGAGAACTGCCTCTGCCAAATCACTGTAGCTCAGCAGCTCCTGTGTTGAGCATTTGCCCCCTGGTGGTTAGTGCACATCATAGTGAGCAGTCAGACGGTGGGAGGGACACTTAGCATATTAGCCTTTATATATATACTAGAGGCCCGGTGCACAAAAATTTGTGCACTCGGGGGGGGGGGGGGGTCCCTCAGCCCAGCCTGTGCCCATTTGCAGTCCAGGATCCCTTGGGGGATGTCCACCTGTCAACTTAGGCCCACTCCCCAGGGGATCAGGCCTAAGCTTGCAGTCAGACATCCTTCTGGCAGCCAGGGAGCCCTTGGGGGATGTCCGACTAAAGGCTTAGGACCCCAAGGGAGCTATGATGAGGAAGCTAGGGTAGCAGAGGAGCCACGCTATACCGCCCCACTGCCCTGGGTCGAGTCGCACACGGACGCCCGGGCGGGCCGGCAGATCACTGCTACCCTGCCCAGCCGCCCCGGGTCACAGATAACAGGCCTGGATGGCGGCAGGGCAGGCGGGATGGCGCTGTTCCGCCCCACTGCCCCGGGTGGCAAATAGCAGGCCCGGATGGTGGCGGGGCAGGCGGGATGGCGCTGATCTGCCCTGCCTGCAGTATGCAAATTAGCCGCCATCTTTGACAGTTAATTTACATATTGTGCTGATTAGCCCATGGGAGGCATAGCGAAGGTATGGTCAATTACCATGTTTGTCTATTATTAGATGGGATATATAAAACCATCATCGTGCATGCAGTCCATCATCAATGGAAACTTCGTTATTGTTATGCTGAGCACGACTGTATCATAATGTTTTCAGGAGGCAGTAGAAATGTGACCAGCTTCCTCATTGTGATCCCCTAAAAATATGCAGCATCTCCTCTTAAATACCAAAGCATTAACCAAAGCAGCTGTTTATACTGCATACAATTTTTCGGAATGTATTTTTCTACCTTCCTTGGTTTAGAGACAGTAAAAAATTCTATTTTAAAAAGTGCCCTGCTGTGTTGCTAAGGATAAAATCAAAGAGGAGCTGAAAATTATGTCAAGACAAAAGGAAGTAATATTTCCCATGGGGCTACCTAAGTATGTATATCCCCTTTCAAATCTGAAGATAACAAAAATCTTCCATGCTTTAAAAAATATTCACTAAATTTCACACATTTTTATATCTTGGTTACTGTCAGTGAAGGAGTTTAAATTTTAAATTTTTTAATTTAAATTTTTTTAATTTTTTTCAATGTGCACAGTAATAAGAAATAAAGATTACACCAGAAGATAGTTTTAGGAAGTCTTTCACTCAGGCAGTTTGTAGATATGGACCTGATCGCTGTATTTCCAAGGAAATCTGTATGACAGAACTTACAATGTTTAAAATAAAATAAAATGCTTTATTTTAAACACTGTATTACACTGTTGGTTCCCAAACCAACAGCCATTTCCCTTTTCCAAAGGAACTCCAAATTTTCTTCAGTTATTAGAATAGAAGGCTTTGTGCTTTAGCCTATGGAATGGTGCTTGATTAGAAATCATGATAATTCTATTTTCTTTGCCAGTCCCTGGTTTAGGAATGGGAATATGATGCAATGGAAGCCAATGATAAATTAAGGAAATATCTGCTGAGGTAATTCTGAGGAAGCTCTTCTTGCTCTTAAAAAAGACCACAAGATTTTTCTGCAAGTCTCTAGATAGTCTCAACTATATCAGAGCTCTAAGAACAGCAACAGCCATTTGTAACCATGAAAAGTTTCAGCCTAAAAGACAATGGGAATGGGAAGCAGAAAAACATAAAGACCCAGGGTTCCTTGATGATGTTCCTGAAGCACTGAATTAACCAACCAATTAACCAGCCCTCACCTCCATATTTATTATGCTAAATAAAAGTTTCCATTTATAGACTGTCATTTTGTTTTGGGTGTCTATAACTTACAAAGGCATCATAATACAAATAGTATATAAATCTCCTGACTAGTTCTGAAAGTTTATGCCCTCATCTACTACATATTTTTTAAAAATAAAAAAGTTCTGCTCTAGCCAGTTTGGTTCAGTGGATAGTGCATCGGACTGCAAACCATAGGGTCCCAGGTTCGACTCTGATCAAGGGCATGTACTTCAGCCCTGACCGGTTTGGCTCAGTGGATAGAGCATCAGCCCATGGACTATAGGATCCCGGGTTCAACTGTCGTCAAGGGCATGTACCTTGGATGTGGGCTTGATCCCAGTAGGGGGTGTACCTTGGATGTGGGCTTGATCCCAGTAGGGGGTGTGCAGAAAGCAGCTGATGGGTGTTTCTCTCTCATCGATGTTTCTAACTCTCTATCCCTCTCCCCTCCTCTCTGTAAAAAAAAAATCAATATATATATATAATCTAATACAAGACAAACATGCAAAATGACCATACCTTTGCTATGCCTTAAGCCACACCCACCAGCCAATCAGAGCGACTATATGCAAATTAACCCAACCAAGATGGCGGCCAGCAGCCACGGAGCTGGAGCGAGCAGGAGGCTTGGTTGCTCCAGTGATGGAGGAAGTCAAGCTTCCTGCCTGCCGTGGCCCTCTCTGAGCTCCTCTCAAGGCTACAAAGTTTCAATTATAGAAAGTAAATAAATCCCAGAATAAAAAAGAAAAAAAGGAGAGGCTGGGAACTTCCGTCATCAGGGGGGCTTGGCCAGCCTGAAAACGGCCTTCAGCCCCTCACCCAGACTGGCCAGGCACCCCAGTGGGGACCCCTCACCCTAAAGGGAGTGTGGCCAGCCTGAAAACAGCCATCAGCCCCTCACCCAGGCTGGCCAAACCTCCATGGGTTGAGGGTCCCCACTGGAGGAGGCTTGACCAGCCTGCAAACAGCCATCAGCCCCTCACCCAGGCTGGCCAGGCACCCCAGTGGGAACCCCCACCCTGAAGGGGGTGTGATCAGCCTGCAAATACCCATCAGCCCCTCACCCAGGATGGCCAGGCACCCCAGCGGGACCCCCACCCTGATCCAGGACACCCTTCAGGGCAAACCAGCCAGCCCCCACCTGTGCACCAGGCCTGTATCCTATATAATAAAAGGATAATATGCAAACTCACCCTAACAGCAGAACGACTGGAAATGATTGGTCACTATGACACATCCTGACCATCAGGGGGCAGACGCTCAATGCAGGAGCTGCCCCCTGGTGGTCAGTGTGCTCCTACAGGGGGAGCTCTGCTCAGCCACAAGCCAGGCTGATAGTTTCCACTACAGCAGTGTGGTGGGAGCCTCTCCCGCCTCCTCAGCAGCGCTAAGGATGTCCGACTGCAGCTTAGGCCTGCTCCCCGCTGGCAAGTGGACATCCCCCAAGGGTTTCCGGGCTGCCAGAGGGATGTCTGACTGCCAGCTTGGGCCCGGTCCCCCAGGGAGCGGGCCTAAGCCAGCAGGTGGTCATCCCCCGAGGGGTCCCAGACTGCGAGAGGGCACAGGCCGGGCTGAGGGATGCCCCCCCCAAGTGCACAAATTTTTGTGCACCAGGCCACTAAAATATATATATATGCTCTCTCTCTCTGTCTCTAGTGGCCCAGTGCACAAATTCATGCACATTATAAGAAAATTAATGAGAAGAAATATTTTAATATCACTATTTGCCCTTTCCCTATAATAGAAGTGCCAACCAAATTCACGATCGACAATGACAGATCGAAACACACGCGTGCGATTGGCACCAACAAGAGCTTTATATGTATTGCGCATGTGTGAGTCAACTTAGCCTTTTATAGATATAAAATAAACTTCCTTAACACATTGTATGCGGGAAACGTATTTATACGTTTTACTTATATGTTTTACGTTGACCAGTAGTAGAGCGCGGGACACGTATTAATACGTTTTTTATAGACTAGCGGTAGAATGCGGGTAACGTATAAATAACGTAAACTAAAGTTATCGTAATTTTACTGAACGTTGCCATTTGCGCAAAAAATTAGCAAAAATGGTCCGCGCCACCTGTTAGCGCGCGATAAAAACTACCCGCAAACAATGTGTTAATTAGACCTGCTTTCTGATTTAGCTAAACTTTTTCCAGCCCAGTGAAACACCCCAACTTCTCTTTCAGGTAATTGTCAGCAACACACAACAGTAAATATCAACAGGAAGCAGATTATTATTGTAAATCACGCAGGGAGAACAAAGGGTAAAATATTTAACTGCAGCAGTGTTTGACTATATTTCACAGCACTGACTCTTTTAAAGAATACAGGCCTGCTGTTTCATTGAATTTGGGTTTTTCTGATTTTCCCTAACAATCAGACCCTTGCTTTTTTTTTTTTTGGTAGGAATACCACACATGATAGTCTGTCCTTTATCAGAAAGCACATGATGTCAATTTGTATTTGAGAAATTTTAAGTGGCAAACATGTTTTTATTTTTATACTTTTATAATTAAGTAAATGTTTAAAATTCATTATTAATAAGATGAGGCTAATTTTTAAGTTAACATAAAGAAAACTTTAAATAAATAACAAAGAAAGTATTAATACTGGAAAGTACTACTATCCATGTGACACATAGGTTAAACCAAATTCAAAATGACATGGAATTAAGTAGCCAATAACAATGTAAAGGAAGTCCACTCCAGATTTCTTCTGAGACTAATGGAAGATGAGCTAGTTATCCTTAAAGATTGTGAAAAGGTAACTGATTAAAAGATAAAAACTATAAAAACTCCCAACAAAATACTTATGCATTGATACAAACATTTTACTGATATAGGAAAACAATATTACTATTTCAAGAGGATAATATTTGTTTTAAAAATAACAAAGGATGGATTTGTTATATTAATAAAATTGGTTCGATCACATTCTTTCAAATAATTCTCATGTATCAAAGTCAACAAATATAAAAAGACTAAGAATCATCCTTATTCTTTGTGTCACCATAATGTATGCCAGTGCTTATGTAAACTATATCATACTTTAACAATATAATAAATGTCTAGTATTAACAAAGGATTTAAAGATAATTATCCTACAAAATTGTTTAAAAGCTTATTCATGCATGATCCTAGTTCTTTCCTATCCTCATTATTATGTTATGTACATAGTCCCTAGTTTTATGGTTGACATGAGCTTGCCCATGTTTCTAAATTCCATCTAGGAAGCCTTATCACATTTTCTCTGCCTTCATTCTAGTAGGGAAAACATCTTTGAAGAGCTAATTATACAATTTAATATTTAAATATAAAATAGTTTGAGAAAGAACAGAGATAAAGTAATGGTAAAAGAAGTAACCATCCACACTCCTGCAAAAGGATATTTTTCCCCGAAATATTCCATCAGGCTTTTTTTCCACTTCCTGTGGTCTTACCCAACACAGACTTACAGACCTAGAAATCACAAGTCTCCCTGATATTCCCAAATAAAGCATTAAAGTAGTAGGAATGTTTGAAGAAAGTAGTCTAACTTCATATATGCTATTAAAATTTAGTATATACAAGTGAAACACTTTTATAGAGATAATATTTTCATAAGAAAAACACTAGAAAGTGATTAAGACATAAAAGCAAAATTTAAAAGAAAATTTTAAAATCTATTCTAGATAATGTTTCAATCACTTTGCTAAATAACCGAAAAAGTCAGGTTGCAATCTTAATGAAGTTCTACAGAGGGAGCTAGCACCATAAAGAATAAATTTTGAACACAGAACTTCAAGAAAAGACCTAGCCTGTTGGAAATACTGGATTCATCAATGTGAGCTCAGAGTATCCTCTAAGATTTTACCTTAGCCATCAAAAACACAGTATTACCTACAAACTAGGGCACAGTTCTAGTAAACCATATTAAAGCTTATAAAATGTAATATCCATCATATATACCTTCAAACACTTTGTGAGATAGGTATATTTGTTTTAAATATCATTCCTCCAAAAATGTAAAAAATATTCTTTCCAAAGTCACTGAACTTAGTCTAAGTAAAAAGCAACAAAAAAGATCTAAAATTAAATCACAGTCTATCCTTTTCTACTATACAACAAGTTAAAGTCCTTTCCAACCCTCAATTTTTCTATAAAATGGAAGTATATATGTACCTCAAAAGGTTGCTGTGAAAATTAAATTAGAGCATGAAAGTAATTAAAATAATGTTCTCTTCTCTTGTTCTTTAATACATAAGTGTTATTTAATTGCTCAATACTTTCCAAAAAGAAATCAATAATTATATTCAGTAGAGAAAGTATTTTCAAGGATTAGATTAGTTGCTAATAGATACTAAAATTTTCCCCAAACTCCCAAATCCAGATAATCCTCCAAAAGTCTAATTCAATCTTTCAGGGGATATGGACAGTGTTAGCATACCCTTACTTTATTTTTCAGGCAGATATCTGTCATAGTTTCAGTCTCCAAATATTCCTGCTTGTTTTAGAACCAGGAGAAAAATAAGTCAACGTACCAGCAGTTTCTGTTCTCTCCGTTCCATACTGATCCCACTGAGTATTCACCCCATAGATATCACATAGTGAAATACTGTCAACTAAACTGTTCACTGCAAAAAAAATCAATGAACTACACATGGACTGCAAAGCTCTGAATAAAGTTCCAGGTAACACCTTACCCTTCCCACTCCCCGACAAAATCAAAGAGGGAGACGGCAAATAAGACCATTATCCTTTTTTGTTTCTAAAGAATTTTATGCTAGAAACTCAAACTATACCCACATGGATTAGTGAGTTAACTAAAAGAAAAACAGCTAATTAAATAAATCATTTGCTAAATGGATAATAAAATAGCAAAGCACTAATGTAATCTCACAATGACATTTGAAAGACATCTTCTCCAAGAGCAGAAGCCAGTTCAAGAGGTTTTTATAAACATCATCGTACTCACAAACACCTATATCACAACAAATCTTTGCATGATTCTTTACAGTTCAAAACTTTTTCATATATATAATTTCATCTAATCTTTCCCTAATGAAATAAAATAGAAGTATCACCATTTTACAAATAAGGATATTACATTCAGATTAAGTGATTAAACTAAAAGATATAGTTTGATACTGTGTTACATTTCCCAGAATTTCCTTCCCTATATGGTTTCAGGTTAGGATTAGCCACAGGAGAAAGTTGTATACAATTTGGGAGTTGCAAGTAAAGCAGCTGCCATTTCACTACAAAGGTAGTTAACTGTCAAAGGTAGTAAAAGACAGACATAAAGGGATGGGCAGTTTGTCCTATTTATCCCACTCTACCTCCAGCTCACCTTTCCAATCAGGCCCAGGCCTATCACCAGATTGTCAATGAAAACCCATACAGGCGGTGGTAACACAGTTCCTGCAGACATGCATAGCTGCTTCTTAAAAGCTCCAATTCATTAACCTACACCAGAAGTGGTTAGTGAGTTTTCTCTGATCCTTTTTGGGCCTTTACTTCTCTAGTTTTTCCCACAATTGAAAAAGATTTAATTCCTATAATAAATTCCTTATTTCTTAATACTCATAGCAGAATTGAATCCTAACAGATACATCAAGGTTATAGTCCATGGCAAAACTCATACATAAACTAAGTTTTTTCTAATGCTAAGACAAGGCACCACAAATTTCTTCAAAGGGTTTTAAGATTTACCACTAATGACAAATATTTTTCATTCACCTATCATGTATACATGAATATAAGATCTAGTTGAATCCTAAAATTATCTCTTGTAATGAGTTCTTGTCCTTTATGACAGGGTTAATACTTTTCTTTTAAACAATAAAATATTGAAGCAAACCTTTCAGAAGATTTATAATCCAGGTATAACCGATTAAAAAAACTATGAAATCCTAGAATTTTCAAGTGAGAGGACAGTCAAAAGTTCAACAAAAAGGATGAATTCTGGTTACTTGAGAACCATTTATGGAATATGTATAAAAGCCTGAAATGAATTCAATCAATGCTAGTTTGGAATTCTCACAGTACTCACGTAATGGTATTAGTAAAAAAGAAGCAAAGAAATCAAACACAAATTTAGGCACAGTCTCACTAGCAAAAATGGTAATTATTATTATACAAAGCTTTATAAAGATTAATTTTAAAAGCAATATAAAGGCTATCTTACAAAGATCAGAGTCAGATCAGACTATATATAAAAATCAATTAAAAAATGTTTCTCATATAAAAGGCATTTGTAGCTTAGGATTAAATTTCCAAAGAAAACATCATACATGTAGTCAAACAACTTAGATTAAAAAAAACCTGTTGTGTTCTAGAAGAAAGGGTTCTAATGGTGACAAAGATGTCAATGATAAAGATTCTGAATGCTCAAGAAAATGTGAGTAAAAAAGAAAAAAGTATTTTTCAAAAAAAATCACTGCAAATTTAGGGAACGGCTGGCATAACAGTAAAAGCACTAAAATGGGAATCAGGAAACTTGAGTTCTGGTCCAGCACTTGTCATTAAAGTGCAACCTATACAAGTCACTTTATTACTGTGAATTTCACTATAAATTACAGATATTAGTTCTAAAGTTCATTTCTAGATTCAAAGTTCTGTAATTTAAAAGATATGAAAAAGTGCCCTTTAAGAAAGAGACCATTAAAAAATGGTTATGATATTTAGAATACTGTATCTCACTTATTTATATATATATATATATATATATATATATATATATATATACACACACACACACACACACACACCCAGCAACCGAAAGGCGGAATGACCAGAATGACTGGTTGACCAGTCACTATGACGCGCACTGGTCAGACACTCAACGCAGGAGCTGTCCCCTGGTGGTCAGTGCACTCCCACGGTCAGAGCACCGCTCACCTGACTGGGAAGAGCGGTGCTCCCACAGCAGGCCAATGCCCGCTGGACACATAAGCCCGTGCACTGGACCTCTAGTTGAAAAATAATAACCATTTAACCTTGCTGGTACTAGGTGTTCGTTACTTCAATTCTGACTTTCTGGTTGCCAGATTGTTTTCCCCTTTTTTGATTAAGCAAATACATTTTACCATCAACAAAATCTATTATCTTTACAAGCAATCAGTCCTTATATTATTCTTACAAAACAATCTTGAGGTTTTCAAAGAACTGCTAAGTAACAAAATTAATAATAATGGATAGAAGAGCATATCAGATGTTAGTGATTATCTCAAACCAAACTGCTCTTAACATACTTAAATACTTGTAAATCTCCCCTGCTAGTTTAAAAATTGGGCACTGTTCCCTAAAAAAATTATAATTCTTTTACACTGAACCAAAGATTAAGGTCTAACAGTGTCCTTTCTAATACTCAGGATTCATTCCCCTTGCATAACTCATTTATTTTCTCCCATTTTGTAATAATCATAAATTGACCCCAAAATTTTGAAATGTAATATAATACAGAGACAAAATTTTAAACCTTAAAGGGATAATTCTTAAAAAAAATAATTACTTTCTGACATTAAAAAAAGATAATTTATTCACCTGGCCAGCATGGCTCAGCAGTTGAGCATCGACCTATGAACCAGGTCATGGTTTGAGTCCCGGTTGGGGGACATGCCCAGGTTGTGGGCTCAATCCCCAGCGTGGGATGTGTGGGAGGCAGCCAATCAATGGTTCTCTCTTATATTGATGTTTCTCTCTCTCTCTCCTTCTCCCTTCCTCTCTAAAATCAATAAATATATATATATATATATTTTTAAAAGAGAATTCATTCAAGATCTGAAGAGAAAATACACCTCATATCTACAATAGCGTACACTGCTTATAAAAATTCATTCTTTATCTTGGCAGCTATCTTAAAAAGTCAGGTAAATAAACATGAATCTTTTTTAAAGAGGCCTCCCCCATGCCTTATATAGTACAGAAAACCAAAAAAAAAAAATCCTCAGCTATCAAGTTACTCAGCCTTTGCTAAGTGGCAGGGATACTTCTGAATTTATTTATATTACGTTTGGTATTTGTCCCTAACTCCAGCCAACTTTTACCTTTCCTTATCTTAATCTTCATTCAAGGTAATATACAATTTAGCTATTCATAAAACAAACAGAAATTTATGGAAACAAAATGGTTCCATAACTGTAGATATGTCCAATAGGAAGACCCCACAATTACAAAATCTTCAATTATGAACATTTTTAAATGTGAAGCAATATTAAATTGAAGAGTTAGTCTCCATTTATAAATGAAGTCAGTATCTTTTCTTTAAATAGCGCCTGGTAACTGGGTAGAAAATATTTATTGAATGAAAAGTGATGTTTTACTAATTTATTTTAAATTACTCCATTCAAAAACTAAAACTCTAATAGACTGAGAAAATCTATGGAAGACTAATGAAATTAGTTGATTACTGGACCACATAAAGAGCACAGTATAAATTACATAGTTTCATATTAATCCCACCACAAATTGCTTAGCTTTCCCTACTTAAAATCACCCCGGGATCATCAGTATGTAGATTAGAAAACAAGAACCTGAGAAAAACCTTCCTGCTAAAGAGACAACTGACACTGTCGTTACTGTCCAGCCCCGTCCCACCCAGGACGTGAATCATCCCTTGGCCCAATGTATACAAACGGCAGATCTACCCACCCGTTAGTCACTTAGTAGCTCTCTGGGTTACCGGACCCACTGTCACGGTAACACAATGCTTGTGTTCAAGTAAACCTTATAGCAGCCTACTGTTATGTCACAATGCCATCCGTCTGCCCCAGACAAATAACAAGTATATTTGTAAAGCAAGGGTGACTAAGGGTATGTGGAATCTGAATCACCACGTTTCAGAAGCTAAGAATATTTTAAATAAAAACACAGTTAGTATTTAATATATAAAGTATTATCAAGACAATTAGAGTTACTGTAGTCTTATTGATACACATAGAATTAAGGTACATTTTCAAAAGGCAGTTAATGTGATGGTGTCACTGCATTTTTTGCAATATCATGATGAATCAAGACTGTCTTTAACAGATTAGCATTTAGAAGCAATAATGTTTTATGAAAATAAAGCATGAAATTAGTAACTGGAGAATTAAATTTTATTTATACAGACATCTTATGATATTTTAAAAAGCTTAGTCTTGAGCACAGAGATATTGGCTATTTTAATTGTAAGGACACAATGAGATTATTTATAAGTAGCTCTTATGAAGGGCTAGTGTTGCAGTGGCAGGCATAATCAACTGAGAGTTTTCTGTAGTGTATAGGTCAAAAATTACAAGGCAGAGAGCCAGCAGTCACAAGAACAAAGATAATCAACTAATGCCAAATCAATTAAGTCACAATACTAATAAGTATAAGAACCTTACTATGTAAGTACTAGTTATTAAGAAGGAAGACTTCACCCGGCCAGTATGGCTCAATGGTTAAGCGTCAGCCCAGGCACCAATAAGTCACCAGTTTGATTCCTGGTCAGGGCACATGCCTGGGTTTTGGCTCCATCCCCAGTAGAGGGAGTGCAAGAGGCAGCCAATCGATGTTTCTCTCTCATGAGGTTTCTCTCTCTCTTTCTCTCTCATTCATAGATAGATATAGATATAGATATAGATATAGATATAGATATAGATATAGATATAGATATAGATATAGATATAGATATAGATATATAGATATATAGATATATAGATATATAGATATAGATATGTATATATAGATATATAGATAGATTTATATATAGATATATAAATTGTGGCCCTGGCCAGGTGGCTCAATTGATTGGAATATCAGCCATACACCAACGGTTGAAGGTCAGATTCCTGGTCAGGGCCCATACCTAAGTTGCAGGTTTAATCCCTGGTCAGGGCACTTATGGGAGGCAAGTGATCCATGTTTCTCTTTCTCTCTCTCCCTCTTATTATAAAATCAATTTTTTAAAAAACATATATCCTCGGGTAAGGATTAAAAAAATAATAAATAAAATTGGGCTCTTTCAACCTTTAGACATACATTATATTTGCTTACTTAGTTCACCATTATGACTATAAAGTTGAAAAAGTTCATCTTGTAATAGATAAGTCTATTAAATTAACACTTTAAATTTAGTGAATTTAGAATTTATTTCATTGTTATTTTTTCCAGTCATAGAAATAGAAATTCCAGATAAACAATTCATAAGTTTTATATGTCGTGTCATTCTGAGTTATATGACAAAATCTCATGCTGTCCAGCCCCGTCCCACCCAGGACGTGAATCATCCCTTGGCCCAATGTACCCAAGCTGTAGATCTACCCACCCGTTAGTCACTTAGTAGCTCTCTGGGTTACCAGACCCACTGTCACGGTAACACAATGCTTGTGTTCAAGTAAACCTTATAGTAGCCTACTGTTATGTCACAATGCCTACGTCATTCACCTCACATCATCTCATCACATAAGCATTGTATTATCTCGCATCATCATCATTAGAAGGGTGAGTATAGTTCAATGAGATAGAAAGAGACCACATTCACATAACTTTTATTATAGTATGTTGTCATAATTATTCTATTTCATTAGTTTTTATTTTTAACCTTATTGTGTCTAATTTATAAATTAAACTTCACCATAAGTGTGTGTGTGTGTATGAAAAAAAACATAGTATGTATAGCATTTGGTACTATCTGTGATTTCAGGCATCTACTGTGGGTCTAGTAATGTATCCCCCATGGAAAAGGTAGGATTACAGTATTTCAAGTGTGGTTCAATCTGGAGTTAGCCTCTAATTCCTCAAATTCTTAATTCTATAGTATTATTTGACATGAGGTAGCTGCATAACAAGATTATCAAAATTTTCTTACAGCACTGGGTCAATTCATTTCTGAGTTGCCAAGCTAGAAAATTGAAACATACAAAATATTTTTAGTTTCCCTCTCAGACAGTCTAATGATACTAAAAAGGTTAAGGTAAGGTGAATTTAAAGAACTCCCAAATTAGTAATTCTTAATTAAAAACTTCACAGTTCCTGTGAGATAGTAATTTTTAAAATACCACTGTAGGACAGCAAAATAGGGATGGAAAATCCCAGAATCATATATAAAGTTGTTTTTATCTGAAAGACAGAACCCTAAGAACATTAAATCTTTAAAAAGAAAATTTTATTCACATTTCAAACTTTTAAGATGCTTTACCTATGCTAAATAAGGACTAGGCATTTTTTCATAAGGCAACAAAAGAAAAAAATATATATTTCTCTATCATAAGCATGAGGAGGGGAAGTCAATTAAGAGCGAGCCAAAAATTAACAGTGACAATTTAATATTTTATCTAGGGAAAGAAAATGAAATGACATATTTCCCAATTATGGAATACAATACTACATATTTTAATGTGCATACAGGAACAATTATTTCCTGTTAACCTTATGTAGTATAAATATCCTAATCCGCCGAGACCGGTTTGGCTCAGTGGATAGAGCGTCGGCCTGCGGACTGAAAGGTCCCAGGTTCGATTCCGGTCAAGGGCATGTACCTGGGTTGCGGGCACATCCCCAGTAGGAGATGTGCAGGAGGCAGCTGATCGATGTTTCTCTCTCATCGATGTTTCTAACTCTCTATCTCTCTCCCTTTCTCTCTGTAAAAAATCAATAAAATATATTTAAAAAAATAAATAAATAAATAAATAAATATCCTAATCCTATGAGGATTAAAGTCATGGGGTTAATTATTTCTTTATAGTTCATATAATTTTAAAGATCATATCATTTATATACATCTACTCCATTGACAGGGTCAACTATGTACAATCTCAAGTTTAATGCACTTACAGTTCCTTGTGCTTGTCTTCAGCCAAGATTTGGTCATTTGCTTTAAGAGAATACCTGTAACACAGAACAAAAATATAGTGGTCATATTAACATTCAAGACGTTTGACTAATAGACATCTAATTATAGTGCCAATAGTTGACACCTATCAAAAAAGTACTATCACACTGTTATAGGTCTCTGTCTTAATCTGTAAAACATTAAAAATGCCCAAGTTCTTTGCTGTTCAATTAGTCACGTCCACACACACCACAAGAATTGAAGAAATCGACTTGACCATGCTTTGACAACACAAGATATCTTCAATATTCTTCTGTAGTAAATCATCTATAATGTTACTGATCTAGCAGGTCAAATTCAAGAAGCCACTACAATGGTAAGTATTTAAGAGTTCATTAAAAATATGCAGTTACTCGCCCTGGCTAGTGTGGCTCTGTTGGGTGAACATCGTCTCATGCTCCTGGAGGCTGCTGGTTCAATTCCTTGTCAGGGCACATGCCCAGCGTGTGAGCTCAATCCCCTGTAGGGGGTGTGCAGAAGGCAGCTATCAATGTGTGTGTGTGTGTCTCTCTCTCCTTTCCTCTCTCTTTAAAAATTCAGTAAAACATATTTTTAAATATGCAGTTACTCATTCATTAAACACATAGTAACATCTACTGTATGCCTGACTATGTACTAGATAGTGTGACACAGGAGAAAAAGTAAGTTTTGAAGTTTCTGATTGAACCATTTACTGCCTTAATGACTATAAGCAATTATTTCGCCCCTTTACGTCTCAAATTCCTTATCTATAAACTAGAGGCCCAATGCACAAAATTTGTGCAAGAGGAGGCCCTCCCTCCCCCAGCTGCCGGCACTGGCTTCCCTCTGGCACCCCTGACCCTGGCTCCCATCCAACCGCCAGCAGGCACCCAGAACCCGGGCTCCCCTCCAGCTGCTGGCAGGTACCTGGGACCCGGGCTTCCCTCACAGCCCCGGCTTCATCAGGAAGGTCGTCCGGAAGGACGTCCAGTCTAATTAGAATATTATGCTTTTATTATTATAGATTAGAGGTTGCTATAAATATTAGAACAGGGATCTTTCAAAGTACTGCAGAAGGTAACAGAATTTCTAAGAAGTACGCTACTGAAATAGGTTCAAAAACAATGGACAGCAATTCCCAGGTTCTGAATTTCCACTTGTATTCCATCCTTTCCTAAAACTAATCTACCTGACAATAGATCAGAGGTCCAAGTGGAGTGACCATGTAGACTCTCTTTTCTTGCCTCCCCTTTCACAAGTGCTTTTACCAACTAAATAAAAAGAAAATCATATCTATCACCCACCCTGAATAGATCTATACTGCACTGCATAGCATGTAAAAATCTCTGAAGTACTAAACTAGGAATGATTCATACTTTGTCCACAAAGCCTTCTTTAATACCACAAACTGACTACAAAGTTCCTGTTTTATACATTATTTCTATAAAAAATGAAGCCAGAAATTATAAATGGGGAACTGTGATAGTGTGTTCTATTTGCAGACACATAATGGAATGGAGCAGAAGTTGGTTGCAATTTTATTTAAACAGTTTCTCTCTTTCATCCCATATTCATCACCAGAGAATGTATTACTTTTCAGAAAAAAATCCTGTTAAACAACTGTGAGACAGTTTCCAATAAGAAACAGGAAGAAAAAAAAAACACAAAAAACAAGAAACAGGAAAGACAAGTGTCACCTTATTTCTAGGAAACAAACTTAAAAAAAAAAAAAAGGCTCCTTGCTCTTCCATTTATCTATCGAGGATTAAATATCAAAGATGGTTGTCACAGAAACAGAATCAAGCCATTAATTTGAACTGAAAAATGAGGCCAGACCTTTTCTATCATGAAAATAAATCTGATTGGTTTGACAATGAAGAACAATTTTGCCAAAAAGGTTCCAAGGCCTTAAACTGAATGAATGGCTTTAATTAAAACAAATTTAAGGTACTTGATAAAAACATTTTATCCAAAAAAGAATCCTTTTGTCAAAGGCATATTAAAGTTAACAATATTTAACTTTTACCATCACCTCCTGAACTGTTAAGGTCAGCATACAACTATAAGAAAAAACCAATAGACATAATTACTAGTTATTTAAAAAGCCTTAATAAAGCCAATTTTGGTACACATCCCAGTACTGCATGTCTCTAATGACTCTAATAAATGACCAAGTTAGGTGGTTTCTAATTCTTGGCTTCCAACCTCTAATCTATAATAATAAAAGCATAATATTCTAATTAGACTGGACGTCCTTCCAGATGACCTTCCTGACAAAGCCAGGGCTATGAGGGAAGCCTGGGTCCCAGGTGCCTGCCAGCGGCCAGAGGGGAGCCCGGGTTCTGGGTGCCTGCTGGCGGTTGGAGGGGAGCCAGGGTCAAGGGTGCCAGAGGGAAGCCGGTGCCGGCAGCTGGGGGAGGGAGGGCCTACTTTGCTTCCAACAAAATTGAGCATGAACCTAATCAAATTACCAGCTGATAAATAAAAATAATTTTTATGATACAGTTCAAATAATTAAGTGACAAAGCTGAAACAAAAATCTGTCTATTACCCTCCAATTAATTATGTCAACTTTTTTCTCAGCACTTATACCTCTAAATGGAAAAAGGGAAATAAAATGATGCTGAAGATTGTCTTATTGCAGCAATGTGTACTATTTATCCACAAAAGGTTAACTAAAAATAATTAAAGATTAGCTTCACCCATGTCATCAAAAGACGCATTTCCAATAACTTCATTTTCTTCTGTTTCATAATTACTTAACAACATTTTAATACATTTAGGTTGTTTTACTAACTACATGCTAATTATAATTGAATGACTAGGAGATACTTTTTAAATTCAATCTACATACCTATTTTTAGTGAAGAGCCATGGCAGGGTGATCAATACGCATAAAGGCTTTAATGCATAAAATATATTACTTTCATAATACACTACATGCAAAATATAATTCCTACATAAAAATACATTACATACGGATAAAATATGGTGAGGAAAAGCATAACATAAATACAAATTTAAACAGAAAAAATATAAAATTTTAAATGTTAAAGAAGAGTTTTATTTAACACAGTGCAATATACAGATATTATATCATAGAAATCTACACTTGAAACCTATATGATCCTATTAACCAATGTCACCCCAATAATTTAAAAAAGGTTTTGTTAAACTTTAAAAAAAAAAAGCTTATTCATGTATTTTTTAAAATGGTTGATGATAGGTATCACACCCACTATGTTATTTAGAGTCCACTAAAAGAGCGATTTGTCAGTTTTATTTAACATTACAATAAAAAGTCATAATTATTAACTTAATGAGTCAGAAAGTACTTCTTTATCAAAATATTTTTACGTAATACAACAGGAATTCGATCAGTATTTCTTTCTTTCTTTAGCTGGCTAGCGAGAAATAGCAAACATGTCTGGCTTAAAGACCTCACAATTCAGTAAGCAAATCAAAATAAAATAACTGTTTGCAGTGTGATTAAGTTTTCCAAAAAAACTGAAGTATATATTGTTCATACAAAAGAGGAAGTAATAAGTCAGTCAAGAAAAGGACATCTTTTATCTGTTCCCCAACTTTCCCTTCCCCCATAATATCTCCCTTTGTTGCTCCTTCCCCATAAACAGCCTTCCAATTTAAAGTTTCAGGATAAGAAGTTGAAGGGAATAGTGAAGGAGGCTGAACAAAGGGTCCACAGAGGGAAGAAGCAGGCAAGGATAGCCTGATTTTGATCAAATTACCAAAAGGAAGATTTTATTCTCCTAATTCATACAGTACACCTCCAAGTCCTCAACAGTGAACTTCCAAGATACATTTTGAACTATTCTCTAGGCAAACTAGCTCTCTAACCTCAAACAAGCAGTCACTCTTCCGATAGTATTTCTTTATCTGATCTGATTTCCTCCTACCCCAAACCAGGTAACCTTCCATCAGATCTCAATTACCTTTATTCTTCTTCATCTTTGCTAGGTTTTTCTCAATTTTATTTTCCTTATCTCTACCTTGACTCTTGCCCACATAGAAATCTAGCCTGTATAAAATGGCAAGGTTTGAGGACACAGTAATCAAGACGGTTCTCACTTCTAACACCAGCTTCAAGTTCAGGTGGTTCCCAAAACCACCCTCGGTTCAATAATTCACTAGAAGGGCTCACAGAACTCACTGAAAGCTATTAGACTCATGGTTGCAGGTTACAAGGAAAGGATACAAATCAAAATCAGCCAAGGGAAGAGACTCATACAGGGAGGGCCGTGTGTGGGACGGTTCCAAATACGAAGCTTCCAGGATGCATGACTCTCTTGGCATCAACATGGCATATTGTCGATATGTGATAATATGGCACTGCCAACCAGGGAAGCTCACTGCACTTCAGTCAGTGTCCAGAGTTTTTATTGGAGCTTCATTACCTAAGCATGGTTAATCAATTGACTGCCCAAGTGGTTTAACTAGGTCTCCAGGTGGATTGATACCATATCACCCAAAGCCTCACCCCAGTTCACATAACTGGTCACACTACTGGGTGTGGCCAACCCCTACCCTAAACAAAAAGATGCTTCTACATGGACGATATAGATTACCTCCCAGAAGCCCAAAGCAAAGGCAAGATCTTTCTTTGGGCAAGGCCCAATTCTTTACACATGCCTATGTGTGTGTATGTTTGTTCTATACCGCTGCCTTAAAGAATAATATTCTAATTTTTAAAATGGAAATTGATTTAGTTTGAAAATCAGAAAAAGGGCGCTATTGGAGAGAGGTGATTTATTCTTCCAGGCAATTTAAATACCTTTCCAAAGCTCATACAAATAAACTCCATATTTACAGATGGTTATTTGTAAGAGAATAAAAACTTGATCAAACACCTTTAAAAAATGTACACCAGAAATAGTTCACACTTACAATTGTAAAGTTATGCTATAAAAACAACTGCTTAAAGTTCATTTTGAAAGTAGGTAGACTATCTACACTAATAAAAGAGAAACATGGTAACTGGCGTACAACCGCTACCCTTTTCATTGGCTAATCAGCGAGATATGCAAATTAACTGTCAGCCAAGATGGCGGCCGGCAGCCAGGCAGCTTGAAACTAACATGAGGCTTGCTTGCCTCAGTGACGGAGGATTGTTGGAGGAAACCAACGTTCCCCACCTGCGACTGCAGGCCTCTGAGTGGGCAGTTTAAGAAACATTGTAACAAATACTGCCAGACTTCAGCCAGCAGATTCGCAACATTGTAAGCAAAGGCCAGAAACCTACTTTCAGCCGCGGAGGCCTAAGAGCTGGAGTCAAGCCTCAAGGTAAAGCTGGCCCAGAATAAAAAAAAGAAAAAGAAAAAAAGGAGCAGTTGGGAACTTCAGTCACTCCCAGCCTGAAAACAGCCCTCAGCCCCTCACCCAGACTGGCCAGGCACCCCAGTGGGGACCCCCACCCTGATCCAGGACACCCTTTGGGGCAAACCAGCCAGCCCCACCCATGCACCAGGCCTCTACCCTATATAGTAAAAGGGTAATATGCCTCCCGGCACCGGGATCAGCATGACAGGGGGCAGCACCCAAACCCCCTGATCGCCCTGCGGCTCTGTGTGTGACAGAGGGCGGGGCCCCAACCCCCTGAGCAGCCCTGCTCTGTGCCTGATAGGGGGGGAGCTCCCCAACCCCCCACCCCCACAGGCCCTGCTCTGTGTGTGATGGGGTAGAGCCATAACCTCCCCATCGGCCCTGCCCTGAGTGTGAGAGTGGCGGCGCCCCAACCCCCTGATTGGCCCTACTCTGTGAGTGACCGGGGGTGGCACCGCAACCTCCCCATCGACCCTGCCTTGAGTGTGACAGGGGACGGTGCCCCAACCCCCCAATTGGCCCTACCCTGAGCGTGACTGAGGGTGGCATCACAACCTCCCAATCTGCCCTGCTCTGTGCATGACGGGGCGATGCCCCAACTCCCCAATTGGCCCTGCTCTGAGCCCGACCAGGGGCTGCACCTAGGGATTGGGCCTGCCCTCTGCCACCCAGGAGCAGGCCTAAGCCAGCATGTCGTTATCTCCTGAGGGGTCCCAGACTGCGAGAGGGCACAGGCCGGGCTGAGGAACGCCCCCCCCCCCCCCGAGTGCACAAATTTTTTGTGCACCGGGCCTCTAGTAAATTATAATTACAAATGGAAAGGTAAATATACCATCAGGACCATAATCCTTACTAATGAAATGGAGCTGTTTTTCATTGAAACATACAGTTAAATGTTTAAATGTGGGTTTATAATTATACATAGTTTTCATTTTCATTTAGTATGTCCTATTATACCAACCTTACTGCTGGCTGGCAGAACAGAATATATAGAGCCTTTTGAATCCCTTTATCACTTTAACTTACTCTCTGATCATTCGATGTTTTATATTCATAAACTTCAAAGAGAAAATTAAACTTAGCAGAAAGTAGAAAGGTATACCTCAATTTTCTATCGTGTCTTTCCCAGAATGATACAGAGCATACCCTATTTTTAAGTTGGGCTTTATTTCCTAAATACATGATTAGATAGATGTTCTGCTTTTATATCCATTTCTTTGATTCAAACATGAGCATAGTCCCTAAAAAAAAAACAAAAAAACACAGAGACAGCAAAAAGGGATAGTGGTAGTTCTTAAACTTTTTTCTGTCTGAATTTACCAGAAGGAAAACACATACACTCCCATCAGCTCATCTGGATATAATTTTCACTTACATTTATCAATTAACATGTAAGCCGTCAACAAAGAGTAGTTCAAAACTTTTCTTATATAAAAACTTAAAATAGCCAAAACCGGTTTGGCTCAGTGGATAGAGCATCAGCCTGCGGACTGAAAGGTCCCGGGTTCGATTCCGGTCAAGGGCATGTACCTTGGTTGCGAGCACATCCCCAGTGGGAGATGTGCAGGAGGCGGCTGATCGATGTTTCTCTCTCATCCATGTTTCTCACTCTCTATCTCTCTCCCTTCCTCTCTGTAAAAAATCAATAAAATATATTTAAAAAAATAAATAAATAAAAACTTAAAATAAATTTAATTTAAATACGTTATTGAATAAATATTGACAGCAACAGGAAAAGGAAACGGGGGGAGAGAGAGGAGAAGAAAGGAGAGGACAAAGAGGAGTACTTTCCTTAACCCTGCCTGGGCTGTTTAGGGAAGACATGCTTAAAGCAAAAAAGAATAAAATCCAGTAATGGCATTCCCACCACAGGCAATGGGAAAATGCTATTGTCATTTAGGTTTACAATTTAATATTAGAAAACAAATATAAAATGTATTAATACATTATAGATAACTATTATGATATGCTAGAACATTAGTAGTATAATAAAATAAAGTTTGGGCCTTTTATAAGAAACTGAAACAAACACTAGTTATTCAAACGAGGTTTTTCCCTGGAAATTAACGTAACAGAATTTCAGGCTGGAGGTCTTTATGAGATTATAAAGTCCAGAAACAGCCCAGTCATAATTGAAATGCCATACCCAATGTCACACAGGTAGTTAATGCAAAGCTAGAACTTGCTATACAATAGGGTGAAAAAAATTATTCCATAAATACCTGCAATTAAGATTGCCTTCAGAGAATTAAACAAAAATTCCTAGAAATCTACAAACATTAATACGTAGTCCCAAGAATCGTAATAGTGTTCTGCAAAATTGTACAAAATTGGCAGAATCAATTAGGTAGACAGCATATATACAGTAAAATTTTAAACTTGTTTAATTGGCTTTTGCAATTAAAAAATAAAGGTTGATTAAAACATACTAAGGAGGAAGAAAAGGGAGTCCAAAGTGTTAATCACCACAACAATGTTTCAAACAGAAGCTAAAATTTAAGAGGTTTATAAAGAAACAGATTAAGAGTAAACCTCAGGGTTAAAATGAAAATAATAGCAAGGATTATGAAAATAATATCTTAAATTCTCATTAGTAAACTAGATGAGGATTAAAACGCAATTAGAGAAAGCTGGGAATAAAAAGAATTAAACTAGATTTAAACCTAAACAAATAGAATTATACTCCTTGTATTCTTAAATTCTTCTTTCCCTGTGCTTTTATTTTTTAAAAGTTGATAATTACTCCAAATGACTAGCCACATATTTTCATTAAAGAAATTTTTTAAAACTTGGTAGGTGTGAGATGTCACTGCTTGGCTCTTGGACCACATCAAGAGAATTAGTACACTTTATTATGACACTTCCCATTTATTTCTAAATACATTTTAATTGAATTTATTGGAGTGACATTAGTTAATATGATCACAGGTTTTAGGTGTGGGTTTCTATGTTACAAAATCTGTATACTGCACCATGTGCCCACCACCCAAAGTCAAATCTTTTCTTGTCACCATATATTAGAACCTCCTTTTCCCCCAACCCCTTTCCTCTGGCAACCACATTGCTGTTTGTGTTCACGAGTTTCTGTTTTATATCCCTCATATGAGTGACATCATATGGTTCTTAGCTTTTCCTGACTGACTTATTTCATTTAGCATAATACTCTCAAGGTCCATCCATGTTGTTGCCAATGGCAGTATTTCATCCTTTCTTATGGCTGAGTAGTATTCCACTGTGTATATGTACATCTTCTTTACCCAGTGCTCTATCGCAGGACACTTGAGTTGTATTCATGGTTGGCTACCATGAATAATGCTGCAATGAACACAGGGTGCATATATCTGCAAATACATGTTTTGGGGTTTTTAGGGTATAAACCCATGAGAGGGATTGCTAGGTCATATGGTAGCTCTATTCTTAATTTTTTCAGGAATTGCCAAACTGTTTTCCATAGTGGTTGTACCTGTCTACATTCCCACCAGCAGTGAATGAGGTTTCTGTTTTCTGCATAACCTCTCCCAACACTTGATGTTACTTGTCTTGTTGATAAAAGCCACTCTAACAGGTGTGGGGCGGTATATTGTAGTGTCTTTTTGCAATTGCAACCAAAAGAATAAATTTAACAAAGAATGTGAAAGAACCTATATATGAAAAATAACAAAGCACTATTAAAAGAGATTGAAAAAGACACAACAAAATGGAAAAATATCCCATATTTATGGATTGGAAGAAGCAACGTAATTAAAATGGCCATATTACTCAAAGCAATATACAGATTTAATGCAATTCCCATCAAAATCTCAATGCGATTTTTTTTAAAGAAATAGAACTAGAAATCATCAGATTTGTATGGAACCACAAAAGACCCCGAAACAGCCAAAGCAATCCTGAGAAAAAAGAATGAAACTGGAGGTATCATGCTACCTGACTTCAAATTATACTACAGAGCTACGATAATCAAACAGCATGATATTGGCAGAGAAACAGACACACGGTTCAGAATAGAGAGTGCAGATATAAAACCACATGTATATGGGCAGATAATTTTCGACAAAGGAACCAGAAACACACAATGAAGATAGTCTCTTCAATAAATGGGGCTGGGAAACTGGAAAGCCACATGCAAAAGAATGAAACTTGATTACAGTTTGTCCCCAGATACAAAAATTTATTTCAAAATGGATCAAAGACCTAAGTATAAAACCCAAAACAAAAAGTCACATAGGAGAAAACATAGGTACCAAACTTATGGACCTTGGTCGTAGAGAACATTTTATGAGCTTGACCCCAAAGGCAAGGGAAGTAAAGGCAAAAATAAATGAATGGGACTATATCAAGCTAAAAAGCTTCTGCACGGTGAAAGAAACTGACTACAAAACAAAGGCAGCCAACCAAACAGGAGATGATATTTGCAAACAGTAGCTCTGACAAAGGTTTAATATCTGAAATATATCAAGAACTCATAAAACTCAATACCAAACAAACAAACAAACAAATCAAAAAAAGGGCAAAGGACCTGTACAGACACCTCTCCCAAGAAGACATGAGAACAGCCAATAGATATATGAAAAGATGTTCAACCTCACTAGCAATCAGGGAAATGCAAATCCAAATACATTTTAATCTGGCTTCTGTCCCTATCATTTCACTGAGATTTACGTAGCTGAGGTCAATATTGACTTGCCATTGTTAAATCCACTGGACTGTTGGTTTTGTTCTATTTTTTTTAATTAAACCTTTATTGTTCAGATTATTACATTTGTTCCTCTTTTTTCCACCCAGTTCCCACCACACCCTCCGCCCTCACTCCCCACCCACTGTCCTCAAGCATAGGTAATGATTTTTTTCCAGTCTCTTCCCGCATCCCCCACACCCCTTACCCCCCAAGAATAGTCAGTCTATTCCCTTTCTATGCCCCTGATTCTATTATAACCACCAGTTCATTCTGTTCATCAGATTATTCACTTGATTTTTACTTTCACTTGTTGATAGATGTTTATTTGTTGTTCATAATTTGTATCTTTACCTTTTTCTTCTTCCTTTTCTTAAAGGATACCTTTCAGCATTTCATATAATACTGGTTTGGTTTGGAACTCCTTTAGCTTTTTCTTATCTGTGAAGCTCTTTATCTGACCTTCAATTCTGAATGATAGCTTTGCTGGATAAAGTAATCTTGGTTGTAGGTTCTTGGTATTCATCACTTTGAATATTTCTTGCCACTCCCTTCTGGCCTGCAAAGTTTCTGTTGAGAAATCAGCTGACAGTCGTATGGGTACTCCCTTGTAGGTAACTGAGTTTCTTTCTCTTGCTGCTTTTAAGATTCTCTCTTTGTCTTTTGCTCTTGGCATTTTAATTATGATGTGTTTTGGTGTGGTCCTCTTTGGATTCCTTTTGTTTGGGGTTCTCTGTGCTTCCTGGACTTGTAAGTCTATTTCTTTCACCAGGTAGGGGAAGTTTTCTGTCATTATTTCTTCAAACAGGTTTTCAATATCTTGCTCTCCCTCTTCTTCTGGCACCCCTATAATTCTGATGTTGGTACGCTTGAAGCTGTCCCAGAGGCTCCTTACACTATCTTCGTATTTTTGGATTCTTTTTTCATTTTGCTTTTCCGATTGGGTGTTGTTGTTTTTTTTTGCTTCTTCGTATTTCAAATCGTTGACTTGATTTACAGAAGTTCTCCCACTGCAGACACAGCTGATTCTCACAGCCAATTGGCCTGGAGGTCATTCCCTCCCAGTGTTAATTACAACAATCAAGGCTTAACTACAACAAGACTGTGCACAAAGACCACAAGGGGTGCACCAAGAGTGTCCTCTTCAGGTAATTGGGGAGGCTGAACCACTGGGCCCTAGAGGACACTTAGCACAGAAAACCACTTTATCAACACGGGGAAGCATAAAAAATGCGGAGACAAAGAAACAGGACACAAATGACAGAAATGGAGGAAAGCAAACTACTGGAGATAGAGTTCAAAACCACACTTTTAAGGTTTTTCAAGAACTTTCTAGAAGCCGCCGATAAATTTAGTAAGACCCTCGAAAAGACTGGTGAGACCGCCGATAAATGTAGTAAGATCCTCAAGAAATCTAGTCAGACCCTCGATGTTATGATAAAGGACCAACTGGAAATTAAGCATACACTGAAATAGAGGATATTATACAGACTCCCAACAGCAGACTAGAGGATCTATTTTTAACTTAGTTTATTTGATTTTTAATTACAGTTGACATTCAATGTCATTTTATATTATTTTCAGATGTACAACATAGTGGTTAGATAACTGTATAATTTAATTAATCAGTGATTCCCCTGATAATTCTAGTAAACACCTGGAACCATACATAGTTGTTATATTACTGAATGTATTCCATATGCTGTACTTTACATCCCTGTGGCTATTTTGTAAGTGCCAAGTTGTACATCTTTATCCCTTCACCTTTTTTACCCAGACACCCCCCCCCCCAATATCTTGCATGAACAAAATTAACCTCAACTTCTCTATCTCTTTTAACATGTCCTCCACCCATAATCCCTCAGTTGTAAGTATCACCATCTACTGAGTCACTAAAACCCAAAGTTGGAATATCATTCCTAGTCCTTTGCTCTGATCATTAAATCAATCATTAAGTCTTATCTTTATAACACTAAAATATTACTGAACTTTCTCCCAACCATTCTACCCTACCTAAAATCTCTCAGCAGGTCTATCACTACAGCTTCCTTTAATCTATCTCCTCAAATCCATTGACCTATTGTAGACACAGTGATTTATATAATTCTAAATGTGAATCCAACCATATCATCCCCCTACTTTAACTTACTGGCTGTAACAAGGACATGAGAAACATTCTAATTCCTTAGTAGCCAAATAATATTAGCTAACATATGGCAAATCCATAAATTATCTCATTCATACTTCATATTATAATATTCATATTCTAATATCCTTATTATAATATTCCTAATTTATTCAAAAGGAAACTGAGCTTCCACAGATTAAGAAACACAGCCAAGGTCACACAACTGTAAGTGGCTTCAGAGAACACTCATCATTAACCTCTATTCTATAATGCCACAGTAATAAAGTGACTTCTTTCTACTTCTGTCTCCTCAATTAGATTACTAGATGCTAAAGGCAAGAAATTGACTCAACATTGTATTTCCAGTATTTGGGAACATGCTTATCACAAAGCAGGTGCTCCAAAAAAATCTGTACTAAGCTTAAATGAACTGTTAAAAATGAATCCATGTTGCCCTAGGCGGTGTGGCTCAGTTGGTTGGAGCATTGTCTGTTGCACCAGAAGGTCTCAGTTTGATTCCTGGTCAGAGCACATACCTAGGTTTCAGGTTCATACCCGGTCAGGTTGCATACAGGAGGAGGCAACCGATTAATGCATTTCTCTCTCTCCCTATGTCTCTTCCTCCCTCCCTCTCTAAAATCAGTTTAAAAAAAAAAAATCCATGTTTAGGTAAGCCTTATGAATACCATTTTTCTTAATATTCAAAGTCAGGTCTGAATAACAAAGAATCTATAATGACCACCATCTAATTATATCTAGGGCAAAGCAAAGACTTCATAAATGACTCTATGATCATTTAGTATCCATAATTTAGGTCTTATTGGAGGAAGCCTCAGAGCAACTCAAGACTAATCATTTAATATGTGAAATAATGTAAAGATTCAAAATCAAGTATCAGTTTATTTCAAACTGTAAGACTCTAGTATTCTAAAAGAGAGAATCAAAATAGCCCACAACCATCTTTCCTTTAATGCAGGTCACAAGGTAAGTTAAAGCAATTATTCAAAATTCTGTATTGTTTCCAAATACTAGCAATAATCTAGAAAATGTTGTTAACAAATATTGTACTCACTATAGCAACAATTTTATTTTTATAGTATAATACCTAGAATAAACCAATCAAAAATGTAGATATATGAAGAAAACGATAAAATTATACAATAAGACCTAAGCTACCCTGTTTAATATTGTAACCACTAATCTCATACGACTATTTAAGTTTAAATTAATTAAAATTTAAAAAAAAATTTTAAATTCATCAGTTACACAACCACACTTCAAATGTTCAAAGCTAAATGTGACTACTGGTTAGGTTACCATACTGGGCAGTATGATACACATTCCTACCATCACAGAAAATTCTAGTGTACAAAACTAGAGATGACAGAGTAACTAACCTCAGATTTTGTTTTTACTTTAATCACTTCTATGTGGTTTGAATTTTTCTCAAATAAACATTTGTTTTTATAATTTTTGAAGCTAATAAATTTAGCAGTAATCACTACAGAAGACATACAAATATTTAAAAACCTAACCATTTTGTTTAATGTACTTAGCACCTATGTGTTAATCCTACATAATAAAAGGCTAATATGCAAATAGTCATCATGCCCTCACACATAACAACCGATCAGCAGGAGGCTGCGTGCGCAGCAAGCATGCGTGGGTAGGCGGGGCTGCACGTGCCGGGGTCCAACCCCAGCAGGTCCAGGGGTTCCCCATAGGTGTGGACGGAGTTGGCGAAGAAGGAATGACACAGAGGCAGCGTTCAGGTGATCATCATAGCCGGGTTCTCTTGTCAGGGTCTCCAGCCAAGTTCTGTTCAGGATCTCCAGCCAGGTTCAGTCACCAGGTTCTAGTCAGGTTCTCTTGCCAAATTCTGTAGTCAGGTTCAGTCCAGGATCTTTTGCCATGTTCTCTCCAGCGAAGTTCTTCTGTCTGTAGGTTCTGGTTCTAAGCTCTGTATTCTAAGTTCTGTGTTCTAAGTTCTGTCTCTTGCTGTCTTATTACATCTGTATTTATACCAGTTGACTCAATCCTATCAATCTCTATTACAAAGGTTAGGGCGTTTCTTATCTCCATTCCAGGGAGTAAAGATTATGTAGCTTAAGCATGATTGTTTGTAGTTAAAGTGATTAATTACCCACCTGGCACTAGTTAAGAGGTTTTATTCCCTCCCTAACTTCAGGGGAAAATCCCTACCTGGGGAAACAACCTTTCTCAGAGACCTTGGTTAAAACACATAGTGCCAAGAAGGTGAGCAAACATATTAAGAACAGTATGCCATATATGCCAGGTCCCTTGAAACAGCAAGCATGGACCGGCTCCCGACATGCACGCATGACCGGTCACCAGGAGATGCATGGAGTACCTCTCAGTCCCTTCCCCCTCCCCAGCTCCCATGGGCGGCAGCAGCTCCCTCCCGGCACCTGCAGGCAGCGGCAGCTCGCTTCCGCCTCCCAAGGGCATGGAGCGGCTCCCTTCCGTCTCTCTCCCGCAGAAGTGGCATGGCTCCCGCCGCCCCCGTGGGCATACAGTGGCTTCCACCAGCTCCCACAGAAGTGGCGGGCAGCCTACTGCACGCGATGTCACGCGCTGGGCCACTAGGGAATTATATAAAAGAATACCTAAAATAATGGAGAAATATATATATACACATTTTAAAAACTCATGATAAAAATCTCCACGTTTCTAAATTAATCTACAAATGCAGTACAATTCTAAACAAAATTATAGAATTTTTATAGAATTTGACAAGGTCATTCTAAAATTTATGTACAAAAAAATGAAAAATAACTAAGAAAACTATTGAAAGTGTTAGAACTTGCCCTATCAAATTTACGAATTATTGTAAAGCTTTAGTTATAAAATAACAGGTAAGACATGGAGCTAATAGTGAGGGAACTGCATACCATCTCACCATCACAACTTACAATTCCTAAAATAAATTAGAGGGCTATTCTCTTGAGAAACCAAACAAAAGGATCTCTGAACTAAGGAACAACCGGCCAAACAGTAGAAGTAGGGAGGGACAGATGAAACTGCCAATTTAATTATGGTACCTGTAGCCCCCTTTTCCTGGCCAGCTCTAATGCTAAAACAGCCTGGCTCTATTCTTCAGAATACCTTCAGAAAGGAAACTGGAAGACTTTTCTATAAAGAAATTAAAGACTTAGGGAATAAACTTCCAGACACTAATATCAGGGGTCACTAATATCAGGGGTCAACACACACACACACATACACACAAAATGGGCTTTTAGTGTAACCAAGCCACAATTTTTTCCCATTAGTAAATAAGCCCAACCCATTCATATCAATCTTCCAATGAGATATTGAGAGGTATGGGATGGGTGAATGTGTGTTTGAAAAAAAACAAACCACTTTCAATTAATGCATAAATGTTCTTTGGCACTGTAACAAATTCATCCATATCTTAGGAGGTTAATAAATAGTCATTATCTCACAATATCTGATGGTCAAGAATTCAGGAGTGCCTTAACTGAGTTTTCTGGCTCACAGTCTCTCATGAGGTTGCTGCAATCATTTTAGGACTCAACAGAGGATTGAGAATGCACTTCTAAGTTCACTTTCACGGTTATTGGCAAGTCTTGGTTCCTCACTGGCTGCATGCCAGAGGCCTGATATCTCCAGCCTTGGGCCTCTCTATAGGGAGCCTGAATGTCCTCAGGACGTGGCAGTTAGCTTCTCCCAGAACGAGTAACCCAAAAGAAGGCGATAAAGAGACAGAGAGAGAGTGAACGAGTATATGAACAAGTAAAAGAGCACCCACGACGGAAGACAGTCTTTTACAACCTAACCTCTAACGCAGCATACCATCACTTCTGCCATTTGTCACTGGTTATGTACTAGTAGATCAGCCTTGGTGTAATGTGGGAGGGGACTACTCAGAGAACACCAGGAGGGGGCCATTGGGAGCTATCTTGAAGGTTGGCTATCACAGTCTGTCCTCTGGCCCCCAAAGACCCCTGCCTCCATTTCTCACATCCATGTGTACTGCCCACCCTCATCATACAAAGTATGAATAGTAGCAAGCCTATGGCAAAAATAATGGCATGTCACCTCCAAGATTTGGTTATAAAAATGACTGCCGCTTCCATCTAGGAAAAATTACTCTTTCACTCTCTCAAATGACTGGCAATGCAGCAAACAGCTGTCATGTTTTTAGGACACAGAGGAGCCACGAGGTAAAAAACTGAGGACCTCAGTTCAAGAATTCTTGAGAAACTGAGGCCAGCCAACAAACAATATGAGTGAGCTGGGAAGCAAATCTATCAGCCACAGTTGAGCCTTGAAATGATCGCCACCCTGGCCAACAGACTGCTGCAACTTAATTAGAGACCCTAAAGCAGAACCGCTCAGCTATAACACACTCAACTTTCTGATCATCAGGAACTGTACGAGATACTAAATGTTTGTTGTTTTCAGCAGCCAAGTTTTGAGGTAATGTGTTACTCAGCAATAGATAATTATTATTACACAGTAAGTGATAACTTTATTAAGGCATTTTTAAAATTTATAAAAGCAATTCAGGATTGTTATAAAAATCTTAAATATTACAAAACTAGAGGCCCGGTGCACAAAATTTGTGCACTTGGCAGGGGGGGTCCCTCAGCCTGGCCTGCACCCTCTCGCAGTCCAGGAGCCCTGGGGGGATGTCCAACTAATGGCTTAGTGGGCCTAAGCCATCAGTCAGACATCCTTAGCATTGCCACGGAGGCGGGAGAGGCTCCCACCACTGCCGCTGTGCTTGCCAGCCGTGAGCCGGCTTCTGGCTGAGCAGCGCTCCCCCTGTGGGAGCACACTGACCACCAGGGGGCAGCTCCTGCATTGTCTGCCCCCTGGTGGTCAGTGTGCATCATAATGACCGGTCATTCCACCGTTCAGTCATTTGCATATTAGCCTTTTATTATGTAGGATACGCTGTAGATGAGGTCCCCAAGAGCAGCCATGGGCAAACTACGGCCCGCGGGCTGGATCCGGCCTGTTTGAAATGAATAAAACTATTGAAAAAAAAGACCGTACCCTTTTATGCAATGATGTTTACTTTGAATTTATATTAGTTCACACAAACACGCCATCCATGCTTTTGTTCTGGCCCTCCGGTCCAGTTTAAGAACCCATTGTGGCTCTTGAGTCAAAAAGTTTGCCCACCCCTGCCCTAGAACCATAAGAAATACAAAAAAATTCACTGTTAACTCATTCTCAAATTGCCCCACTTAAAATCAAATTGCCCCCCCCCCCCCGTTGGGGCGTGTGCTGCACCTTGGGAACCAGTGGTCTTGACACTTTTCCTCTCTGAGCTTCATTTCTGAATACATATGCATATACCATGGGAACTGTAATCTCTTCTCCACCTACCTCACTGGGTTGTCATGAGGAGGTTCTGAGCTAATAAGCCTAGCAATGTTTCATCAAGTAAGTGATGTCTGAATGGGAAGGGATTGTTATTTTTAAGCTCACGGTACCCTCGCAGGTAGCAGGTGCTGATTAGGGGAGGAGGGCATAATTGTTTCCTGGGACTGTAGCTATGGAAGCTTTGCAGAGGGTTCCACAGGCCTTGGAGGGGCAGGCTCTGGCCAGCAGCCCTGTAGCGGTGGTCGTCCCTGGAGGCACTGGCAGGGGGCAGGGCGTTAGGGGGGCAGCGAGGCCGAAGGGGGAGTTAACTGTCAAACCTTCCTGCTTGACGCCATTCTTTAAATTGTACGTGGCTGTTTTGCAGCTGTACCTGCTCAGGACGGGGCTCCAATCTCCTGGAGCAGGGTGGGGGCCAGCTAGGGTGGAGCCAGGTGGGCTAGGAGGGCGGGTTTAGCCGTGCCCCCAGTGAGGTTTAGCGCACTTCCGCTGCAAAGACAGCGCTGCTGCTGTGGGGGTGGCGGGGAGGGTCTGACCCTAGGGGGTCGCTCAGGCCTGCCTCCACCCAGGTCTGGAGTTGTAGGGAGGAGAGGCGTGCTCAGCCCCAGCGGAGGGGGCCCGTCAGTGACAGGCCGTGGGCCCCAGGGAACCTCAGGGGCACTGACAGTTGGTCGCCAGCATGCTATTGTTGTGGGCGCCCCTGGCAGGGGTAGCAGGGGAAGAGATCGGGAGTCGAAGGTGCGGGCTGCAGCTACCCCCAAGGCTGGGTCTTATCCCTGTCCGGTCAGCCTCCCTGTCCTCCCAGGGGTGCAGGGGCTGAGGTAGGGTGTCCGTCCGTCCCCACTGGGGTGCAGGGGCTTAAGTAGGGTGTCCATGCAGGGGGATTGGAAGAGCTCCCCATGGCCACTCCCTCTTCCTTCTTTGCAGTCCGGGCTCCTGTCAGGCACTCTCTTCAGACCCCCAGGAACTTGGTTCCAGCCGCCCGCCCCTTGCTGCATGTGCAGCCTCCTGCTGGTCTGTCAATATGCAAATTGGTCATTACTGGGACACCGTAACAGACAATTAGCATATTACCTCTTTATATGTATAGATGTAGAAATAGAAGTACCGACTCTAGCCACCCTACCCTCTCATGACAGAGTTTAAAACATATCCTCTTAGACTTTATCTTATTCCTATGCAAATAAATGGAATGAACTTTTTAATGTTTTAGCCTTACACGTGACAAGTCAAAGGTCACCTTAAATATTGGAGGAAAGTCTCCATTGTGAACGAGAAAGACCACAATAAACAATCAAAAAGAAGCAATCCACAGAAAAGATATAAAGTAGGAAACAGAAAAACCTTCAAAAACCAAACAAAACTATCTCTGATTAATATGTCTAGACAGACAAAAGAAAAAAAACTACACTCATAACACAAGAACAAAATGTTACATAATAACTTACTAATAGCAAGGACCAAAAAAAAAAAAAAGAGAGAGAAGATATTACAAGCTTCTATAGAGAAAAAAAACAAAACAAAACTGGTGATATACAATATAACAAGATGTGTTCCATGCTGGCAGACAATGACACATGCCTTCAAAATTCTCAAAGAAAACTCTATACTAACCAAGCAATAAGGTGTGCGGGAGGAGAGGGGGTATTTTTTAAAGGATCATCAGATATACACAAGGATTCAAAAAAATGTGCTATACATGTACTCATGCACTCTTTTTCTTAGGATGCTACTGAAGGATATACTACACACACAAACAAGAAACCAGTAAAGAGGCTATGAGATGCAGGAAACAAGAGATCCAAACAGTAGAAAGTCAAAATAAAGTTCCAGGAAGAATGATATAAGTCTAACAGCACAAAGAGTTCAGTTTAGAGCACAAAGACAGAGAATCCTGGAAGGGAGGTCACCTGAGGAAAAGAGGATGATAGACTTAATGATTTCGAGGAACAGAGAAAGGGGATGAAGAAGAAAGGCAGGTGATAGATTTAAAGAGTGGCTTGAAAATTTGAACCCATATAGAAAATGGTGCAAATGAACAGAGGATGCAAGTAACTGTAAGGAAAACAAATATATACATATATATATATATATATATATATATATATATATATATATATACACACACACACACACACACACACACACACACATATAATGTAATCACAGTCCACAATTTCATTCACAGTGATTAATGACTTGTTTTAATGTAATAAATAATACTAGTAAACCAGTGCACAGATTCGTGCACATTGAAAGGAAATTAATTAGAAGGTGTCCAGCAGGGCGGAATTGGGCGAGACGGGCAGGACACACCCTGGAGCCAACCTCCCACGGTCCCTCCCCAGCATCTGTGTAGTGAGTGGGGTCCCTTGGCCTGGCCTGCAGGGATCGGGCCGAAACTGGCTCTCCAACATCCCCCGAGGAATCCCAGAGTGTGAGAAGGCACTCTGCAAAGTTGCTGTCATACAGGGTGTGGAACGCAAATGCAAGTGTGCAGTAAACCAGATTCGGGGCCAACAGTGCCCCAGCAACAACATAACCCACAGACAAAGGTGGAATCATGCAGCCTTGCAAGGAATCGGGCTCCTTCCGCTCTGGTTTCAGGGTGCGTCACCCGAGAGCCGCCGCTGCCAAGTCACTGCAGCTTGGCAGGTCCTGTTTTGAGCGTCTGCTTCCTAGTGGTCAGTGTGCATCATAGTGACTGGTCAGATGGTCAGACACTTAGCATATTAGCCTTTTATAAATATAGATAGGAAAGGTGAAGAAGGGGAAGATGAAGAAGTGGTGGTAGGTGAAAGAGCTAAATCTTTAGATATCAAAATAGGCAGTCAATATATAAGATCTAAAATTGACAAGCCAAGAAAAAGCTACATAGAGTACTCAGACTGCCCCTACGTTTAAGAATGTGAGGTAGATGGCAGACATGGAAAATTAACCTTCAATTCACTTAATCACACAGTAAGCGTTCAGGAATGATCAGGGGTTTTTACCAGTTACTAGAACCTGGTCAGTAAGAAGGTAAGTAATTGGAAACTCAAAAACCATCAAGAGAATATAAAAATCCCTGTAAGAATGACAAAACTAAAGTTCTCAGAAGGTCAGGGGGAATTATCTCTATCATTACCCAGTTTAGGTGATCTCATCCCATAGGGACTTGAAGACCAAGTGTGTCCTTCCACACGAAGTGCTATTTTGTCCTCTCATCTGGAAGTCATCCTAATGGAATCATGTTATTGTATCCTTTCCTTACACTAAAGGAATGCTATTCTTTGCCTCTCCAATCAATCACCTTTATGAAAATCACACCATAGCAATATGTCTAAGTACATTACCTAGAAATAGATAGATACCAGGAAAAAATAGCTAATAGAAATTTAAAATGGTTTCTTCTGGAAAAACAGCACTTATGGGGAATGGGGTAAATGCAAAAGCAGAGGTAGAAGATGCAGCAAAGGACCAACATTTTTCCTTCAAAAACCTTTAATACTAGTTTACTTTTTAACTAGTACTAGTGTTATATTGATCAGTTTCCATCGGAAATGCCAAATACATTAAAAATCAGAATCAAAATAATAAATATTTTCTCAGAAGAATTTCGATAGTTAACTCGTTCTCATAGTGTAAGATATTAATAAGCATATATTTAATTCATTTTTTATAATACCTAGCAACCATTCCTGGATAATTCACAGACTTCAAATGCAAAACAGTTATCTAAACATTGTCTCGAATGTAAGCTAAACATGGTTTATTGAAATAATAGGAAATATTTTCAAGCATATTTTGGAAGAAATTTAGGGAAAGCATTTACCTTTTATGAACAGGATGCAAAAGCTTGCTTTTTAGACTCCAAGTAATAAATGTAAAAATCATTGTTAAAAGTTAAAAAAATCTTCCCTCCCCCCACAAAAATAGAACTTCAGTTGGCCATTTCAGGATCAACAGCTAATAAAACAAAGAAACTATTTAAGTGCCCAGTAGTGTTAGCACACAGCTGCCAGATCATAATCATTCTGATCACATTTGCATGAACTTTTAAAAACAAACATCCAAAATCACAGTGTAGAGTGAAAATGAATTACCTAAGACTAAACATAGTATTATCCCATAAACACAAACATATATTAATAGGTTACATAAGCTAAGATATGCCTAAAGATTATCAAAATAGTAACACTAGTTACACATATTTCAAATTTTGTACTTTCTCTTTGTATTTTTATATGGTACTTGATTTTAAGGTTTAATATCCAAAATATATAAAGAACTCATAAAACTCAACACCAAACAACCCAATTAAAATGGACAGAGGACCTGAACAGACGTCTCCCAAGAAGACATACAAACGGCCAACAGATACATTTTTCACATTGATGTTTCTCTGTCTGTGTCTCTCCCCTCCCTTACATTCTGTAAAATCAATGGGAAAATATTCTCGGGTGAGGATCAACTACATTAGCTATTAGGGAAATGCAAATCAAAACTACAATGAGATACCACCTCACACCTGTTAGAATTGCTATTATCAAGCAGGTAAGTAATAACAAGTGTTGCAAAGGTTGTAAAGAAAAGGGAACCCTCATTCACTGCTGGTGGGAATGTAAACTAGTCCAGCCACTATGGGAAACAGTCTGGTGGTTCCTCAAAAAATTAATAGAGTTACCTTATGACCCAGCAATCCCTCTTCTGAATATCTACCTGAAAAACACAAAAACATGACCCTGGCCAGGTGGCTCAGTTGGTTGGAGTGTCGTTCTGTTCACCAAAAGATTGCGGGTTTAATCCCCCGTCGGGGTGCGTATGGGAGGCAACCAACTGGTGTTTTTCTCTCTTCCTTCCTCTCTCTCTAAAAATCAATAAAAACATATCCCTCAGGTGAAGTTTAAAAAAAAACACACAAAAAACTCAAAAACATGTATTCACAAAGATATATGCACCCCTAAGTTAGTTGCAGCATTACTCATGGAGGCCAAGACATGGAGACAACCAAAGTATACTTCAATAGAGGGTTGGATAAAGAAAATGTGGTATAGCCTCAGCTGGTTCGGCTCAGTAAATAGAGCACTGGCCCGCGAACTGAAGGGTCCCAGGTTCGATTCTGGTCAAAAGGGCACATACCTCAGTTGCAGGCTTGATCCCCAGCCCTGCTCATGTGGGAGGCAACCAACGGATGTGTCTTTCTCACATCGATGTTTCTCTCTCTGTGTCTCTCCCCTCCCTTACATTCTCTAAAATCAATGGGAAAATATTCTCGGGTGAGGATTAACAACAAAAAATGTGATAATGGAATATTACTCGGCCATAAGAAAAGACGAAATACTGAAACTTGCAACAACATGGATGGACCTTGAGAGTATTATGCTAAGTGAAATAAGTCAGAAAAACTAAGAACCATATGATTTCACTCAAATGTGGGATATAAAACTAAAACTCTGGACACAGACAGCAGTGTGGTGGTTACCAGAGGGCTGGGGAGGTGGGAGGTGGGGAGGTGAGAGGTGGAAAGGGCCTAATATATGGTGATAAAAGATGGTTTGACTTTGGGTGGTGGACACATAATGCAATATACAGATCTTGAATCATAGAAATGTACACTTGAAACTTATATGATCCTATTAACCAAGGCCACCTGAATAAATTTAATAAATCCTATACAATAAAAGCCTAATATGCTAAGTGTCCGATCGTCTGGTCATCCATTCAAACAATCAAAGCGTAATATGCTAATAATATGCTAAGGCCGCTCAACCGCTCGCTATGACATGCACTGACCACCAGAGGGCAGACAGTCGACCAGTCACTGTGACATGCACTGACAACCAGGGGGCAGATGCTCCAACCAGTAGGTTAGCTTGCTGCTGGGGTCTGGCTGATCAGGACTGAGCGAGACTGGCCGGACACACCCTGGAGCCCTCCCACAGTCCATCCCTGGCTGGCCAACCTCCTGTGTTCCTCCCCGGCCCCGACTGTGAACTAGTGGGGTCCCTCAGCCTGACCTGCGCCCTCTTGCAATCCTAGACCCCTCGGGGGATGTCAGAGACCTGGTTTCAGCCCGATCCCACAGGCCAGGCCGAGAGACCCCACTGGTGCACAAATTCATGCACCGGGCCTCTAGTAATTTTAATAAAATAAAATAGTGACTATTAATTAGTTGACTTCCTGGAAAAAATATCTCACATTAAGCAAACTTTAAATCCATGAACTCAAGTTCAATTGATTTTTTTTTATTTATAAAGCTTTGAGTTAAAACTGACATACAATATACTGTGTATATTTAAAGTTTTAATACATGTATATACTCATGAAATCATCACAAAATCAAGATAAGAAACACACCCCTAAGAGCTCTCAACTGTCCCTTTGCAATCTCTCCTTCCCACCCTCCACCACATCCTGGTCAATGCACGTGAAACCAATTACCTCTTTTATTACTGTATAGATTAAAATGAATTTCATATAGTCTCATAAATAGATTCATACACTATGTATTCTTTTTGTCTGGCTTCATTCTTTTTTTATTTTATTTTTCAATTACAGTTTACATTCAATATTATTTTGTTTTAGTTTCAGGTGTACAGAATGATGGTTAGACAATCATATCCTTTTAGAGTGATGCCCTGATATTTCAAGTACCCACCTGACACCATACATAGTTATTGCAATATTAACTGTATTTCCTGTGCTATACTTTGTATCTCCATGACTACTCGGTAACTACCAATTTGTACTTCTTTATCCCTTCACCTTTTCGTCCAGGCCCCCAAATCCCATCCACGCGGATAACCATCAGTCTGTTCTCAGTATCTATGAATCGGTTTCTGTTTTGTTCATTTATTTTGTTCTTTCCAGTCCACATGTAAGTGAAATCACATAGGACTTGTTTTTCTCTGACTTACTTCACATAGTATAATGCTCTCCAGGTCCATCCATGCTGTCACAAACGGTAATATTTCCTTCTTTTTTATGGCCAAGTAATATTCCATTGTATATATATAGCACAGCTTTTTTATTCGCTCATCTATTGATGGGTGCCTGGGTTACTTCCATACCTTAGCTAATGTAAATAATGCTGCAATGAACATAGGGATGCATATAGTCTTTCGAATTAGTGTTTTGGATTTCTTCAGATATATACCCATAAGTTGAATTGCTCTGTCATAAGGCAGTTCCATTTTTTTTTTAATATATTTTATTGATTTTTTACAGAGAGGAAGGGAGAGGGATAGAGAGTTAGAAACATCGATGAGAGAGAAACATTGATCAGCTGCCTCTTGCACACCCCCTACTGGGGATGTGCCCGCAACCAAGGTACATGCCCTTGACCAGAATCGAACCTGGGACCCTTGAGTCCGCAGGCTGACGCTCTATTCACTGAGCCAAACTGGTTAGGGCGGCAGTTCCATTTCTAATTTTTTGAGAAACCTTCATACTGTTTTCGATAGTGTTTGCACCAATCTACATTCCCACCAACAGTGCATGGAGGTTTCCTTTTCACCATGTTATCCCCAACACTTGTTTGCTGAATTATTGCTAACAGCCATCCTGACAACTGCGAGGTAATATCTCACTGTGGTTTTAATTTTGTATTTCTCTGATGATTAGTGATGTTGAGTATCTTCTCATGTCTACTGGCCATCTCTATGTCCTCTTTGGAGAAGTGTCTATTCAGGTCCTTTACCCATTTCTTAATTGGATTGTTTGGGGGTTTTGGTGTTGAGTTAAGTTCTTTATAATTTTTAGATATGAACCCCTTATCATACGTATCATTGGTGAATATGTTCTCCTATTCAGTGTGTTATTTTAGTTGATAGTTTTCTTTGCTGTGCAAAAACTTTTTATTCTGATATAGTCCCATTTATTTCTTTTCCCTTGCCTGAGGAGGTATATCAGAAAAAATATTGCTAGGAAAAATATCCAAGATTTTACTGCCTATGTTTTCTTCTAGGATTTTTATGGTTTTGAGTCTTACATTTAACTCATTAATCCATTTTGAGTTTATTCTTGTGCATGGTGTAAGATGGTCTAATTTCATTTTCTTATATGTACCTGTCCAATTTTTCCAACATCATTTATTGAATAGACTATGTTTACCCCATTTTCTGGTCTTGTCTCCTTTGTCAAATATTAATTGACCATAAGGCTTATTTATGGATTCTCTATTCTGTTTTATTAATCTACTAGAGGCCCATTGCACGAAGACATTCGTGCAATAAGCCTTCCTTCCCCTGGCTGCTGGCACCGGTTTTCCTCCAGCACCCGGGACCCAGGCCTTTGCTCCAGCCTCAGCGGAGAAGCGAAGCCTCTTCAGTCTTCAGCCTTCGCTGCTCCGGCCGGAGCCTTCAGTCTTCCCTCTGCACCTGCGTATGCAAATTAACCGCCATCTTTGTTGGGTTAATTTGCATACCCGCCTGATTGGCTGGTGAGCATAACAGTGGGACGGTCAATTTACATGTTTGCCTATTATTAGATAAGATTAGTGGCCCACTGTGCGGATTCATGCACATTGAAAGTAAATTAATTAGAAGGTGGCCGGTGGGGCAGGACTGAGCAAGATGGACCAGACACACCCTGGAGCCAACCTCCTGCAGTACCTCCAAGGCCGGCCACACCTGGGGCGGCACCGAGGCTCAAAGGGCATCTGCGGAGTGAGCAGGGTTCCTCTGGCAGGTGGGGTCCTTCGGCCTGGCCTGTGGGTATCAGGCCAAAACTGGCAGTCTGACATCCCCCAAGGGGTCCCAGAGTGCAAGAGGGCACTGTGCAAAGTTGCTGTCGCTTGGCAGCTCCTGCATTGTGTCTGCCCCCTGGTGGTCAGTGTGCATCATAACTACCAGCAGATCTCAGCCTTTTATATATATAGACTAGAGGCCTGGTGCACGAAATTCGCGCACGGGAAGGGGGGTCCCCTCAGCTTGGCCTGCACCCTCTCCAATCTGGGAACCCTCGGGACCTCTGGCTCCTAACTGCTCACCTGCCGGCTTGATCCCCTAACTGCTCTCCCCTGCCTGCCTGATTGCCTCTAACCACCTCTGCCTCGGCCCCTGTGGGTTTGTGTCTCCCATCAGGCCCCCAGCAGCCCGAAGCACTGTCTGGCCGCTATGGACGGGGCCATCTTTGTTCGGTTAATTTGCACACTTGCCCTGATTGCTGGTGGGTGTAGAGTGATGACCAATTTGCATGTTTCTCTTTTATTAGTGTAGATATGTCTGTTTTATGCAAGTACCATGCTATTTTGATTCCCATGGCCATGTAGTATAGTTGGATTTCAGGTAGTGTGATTCCTCCAGTTTGTCCTTTCTCAGGATTGCTGTGGTTAATTGAGGTCTTTTGTGGTTCCACATAAAATTTTGGAATACTTGTTCTAATTCTGTAAAATACGCCATTGGTATTTTGAGAGGAATTGCGTTGAATCTATAGATTGCTTTAGGAAGTATGGACATTTTAATGATGTTAATTCTTTCCATCCGTGAACACAGTATATGCTTCCACTTATTTGTATCTTTTATAATTTCTTTCTTCAGTGTCTTGTAAGTTTCTGAATATGGGTCTTTTATATCCTTGGTTAAATTTATTGCTAGGTTTTTATTATACAAGTGTGATAGAACTCTTAGTTTCCCTTTCTGATAAGTTCATTATTGGTATATAAAAGTGCAACCAATTTCTGGATATTTATTTTGTATCCTGTTACTTTACTGAATTCATTTATCAGTTGAATAAGAGTGGACATCCTTGTCTTGTTCCTCATCTTAAAGGAAATGCTTTTAGCTTTTGCCAATTGAGAATGATGTATGTTCCTTCTATTTCTACTATGCCAAGGGTTTTTATCAAAAATGGGTGGTGGATTTTGTCAAATACTTTTTCTACATCTGTTGATATGATCATGTGATTTTTATCCTCCATTTTGTTTATATATCATGTTTACTGATTTACAGATATTGTGACAACCTTGCACCCCCAGAATAAATCACACTTGATCATGGTGTATGATCTTTTTAATGTATTGCTGGATCTGATTTGTTAGCATTTTGTTTAGGATTTTAGAATTTGTGTTCATCAGGGATATTGGCCTATAATTTTTTTTCTTTGCCGTATTTTTTTCTGGTTTTGGAATTAAGATAATGCTGGCCTCGTAAAATGAGCTTAGGAGACTTCCCTCCTTTTGAATTTCTGGAATAGTTTGAGAAGGAGAGGAGTTAGTTCTTTGAATGTTTGGTAAAATTTGCCTGTGAAGCCATCCAGTCCAAGACTTTTCATTTGTTGGGAGTTTTTTTATTACCGCTTCAATTTCACTAGTTGTAATCTGTCTATTCAAATACTTTTATTCTTCCTAATTCGGTTTTGGAAGATGGTATGTTTCTAGGAATTTATCCTTTTCATTCAGATTGTCCAATTTGTTGGCATATAGATGTTTGTAGTTATTTTCTTACAATCCTTTGTATTTCTGTGGTCCAGTTTTTACTGCTCCTCTTTCATTTCTGATTTTATTTATTTGGGTCCTCACTCAATTTTTCTTGATGACTCTGGTTAAAGGTTTGCCAATTTTGTTTATCTTTTCAAAGAACCAGCTCTTAGTTTCATTGATCTTTTGAATTGTTTCTTTGGACTCTATTTCATTTATTTGTACTCTATCTTTATTATTCCCTTCTTTCTACTCACTTTGGAATTTGTTGTTTTTTTTTCTAGTTTCTTTAAGTGGAAAGTTAGATTGTTTGAGGGTTTTTTAAAAAATATATTTTATTGATTTTTTATAGAGAGGAAGGAAGAGGGGTAGAGAGTTAGAAACACTGATGAGAGAGAAACATCAATCAGCTGCCTCCTGCATACCCCCTACTTGGGATGTGCCCACAACCAAGGTACATGCCCTTGACCAGAATCGAACCTGGGACCCTTCAGTCTGCAGGCCGACGCTCTAGCCACTGAGCCAAACCGGTTAGAGCGAGATTTTTCTTGATCCTTGAGGTATGCCTGTAATGCTATGAATTTTACTATTAAAACTGCTTTCACTATGTCCCAGAGGTTTGGGGTTGTTGTGTTCTCATTTTCATGTTTCAAGGTAGCTTTTGATTTCTTCCTTGATCTCACTGTTATCCCATTCATTGTTAGTAACATGTTATTTAGTCTCCATGTCTTTGTGTTTTTCAGTTTTTTCCTTGTGATTAATTTCTAATTTCATACCCTTTTGGTCAGAGAAGATGCTTGATGATTTCAATCTTTTTAAATTTATTAAGATTTGTTTTGTATCCTAACATGTGTCTATCCTAGAAAATGTTCAATGTGCACTTGAAAAGAATGTATATTCTGCTGTTTTGGGGTGAAATGCTCCACTAACATTAATTTTTTAAATTTTGGGAATTTTTTTTAATTTTGAATATCGGAAATTAAATCATTAGATAAATCATATATACTTCTTCCTCACAAAGAATAAAAAAATAAAGTTTAAATGAAAATAACAACAGGGAGGAACAAATGTACCAAGTTTTCCCAGGGAAAATTGTGGTCAAACACTCAATAAATAATGATAGTACAACTGCAATAAACAGATTTAAATTACCTGAGTTTTTCTCCAATTAAAGGTGTTACAGAGTAAATTCAATTCTAGAGTTTTCAGCAGTTTCTCTTTAGATATGCTTCACACAGTACATATGAAGAGTTTAATACTTACTTATCAAGGAAATCCTTATCCACTACAGCAGTGATGTCGAGAAGAGGATTTCCCATTCCAAAGAGAATATTTTCACTAAAAAACAAAATACAAGCACAAGTTAGAAATAATTCTGAAAGAAAGGTGATGCGTAAAATGCACACAAATAAAAATATCTTTACCTCATCATGAAAAATAAACCTAACATACTAGTTTATTAAACCCTTTATTTTCCTATTACATGTAGGACAACAACTTAGAGGTAGCACAAAGCCATTTAGAAAGCATGATGACTTTTAAATCAGATGAAATAAAATATAACAAGAAACCAGATCCTATGATTTTTTTTCCCTAATACTCAACAGTCAATGATTCAATCTAATTAATTTTAATGATTTTTTAAAGACCTCTTACAACAAAGTTTTATACTCAATTGACATAATAATTAACTCTCTCTAACTAGTAAGACACGCAACTACTGAAAGTTATTAAAGAGCATGAGGCAAGTGCTGGAGCAGTCAAGGACATGGAAGTTCATGTCCCCATGTCACCCCTACCTTGCTGTGATATTATCCTATCTAATAAAAGAGAAACATGGTAATTGGCGTACGACCGCTACCCTTCCCATTGGCTAATGAGGGCAATATGCAAATTAACTGCCAGCCAAGATGGCGGCCGGCAGCCAGGCAGCTTGAAACTAACATGAGGCTTGCTTGCTTCAGTAACGGAGGACTCCAACGTTCCCCGCCTGCCGCTGCAGGCCTCTGAGCTGCAAGCAACTATGTAACAAACATAGAAGCTAAACAAAACCCCAGAAACCTGCCCGGCTTCAGCCAGCAGGATCGCAACATTGTAAGCAAATGCCAGAAACCTACTTTCAGCAGTGGAGGCCTAAGAGCTGGAGCCAAGCCTCAAAGCTAAAGCTGGCCCAGAATAAAAAAAAAAAGAAAAAAAGGAGCGGTTGGGAGCTTCAGTCACCCCCAGCCTGAAAACAGCCCTCAGCTCCTCACCCAAACTGGCCAGGCACCCCAGTGGGGACCCCCACCCTGAAGGGTGTGTGACCAGATGCAAACAGCCATCATCCCCTCTCCCAGGCTGGCCAGGCACCCCAGTGGGGACCCCCACCCTGATCCAGGACACCCTTCAGGGCAAACCAGCCGGCACCCACCCATGCACCAGGCCTCTACCCTATATAGTAAAAGGGTAATATGCCTCCCAGCACCGGGATCAGCGGAGCCACGAGGCCTCCCAACAACGGGATCAGCGTGACAGGGGGCAGCGCCCAAACCCCCTGATCGCCCTGCGGCTCTGTGTGTGACAGGGTGCGGCGCCCCAACCCCCTGATCCGCCCTGCTCTGTGAGTGATAGAGGGCGGTGCCCCAACCCCCTGATGGGCCCTGCTCTGTGCGTGAAAGGGTACAGAGCCCCAACACCCCTGATGGGCCCTGCTCTGTGAGTGACAGGGGGAAATGCCCCAACCCCAACTGGCCCTGCTCTGTGCATGATAGGGGGTGGCGCCACAATCTCCCCATCGACCCTGCCTTGAGTGTGACAGGGGATGGTGCCCCAACCCCCCAATTGGCCCTACCCTGAGCGTGACTGTGGGTGGAATCACAACCTCCCGATCGCTCTGCTCTGTGTATGACAGGGCGGCACCCCAACTCCCCAATCGGCCCTGCTCTGAGCCCGACCAGGGGCTGCACCTAGGGATTGGGCCTGCCCTCTGCCACCCTAGAGCAGGCCTAAGCCAGCAGATCGTTATCTCCTGAGGGGTCCCAGACTGCGAGAGGGCACAGGCCAGGCTGAGGGGCCCCCCTCCCCCCCGAGTGCACAAATTTTTGTGCACCGGGCCTCTAGTAATTTACAATAAGAAACATATATTGCTAGATGATTATTGCTCAATCTTTTCAGCAAACCGTATGAAATGTGATTCAGAGCTGCTTGTCTAAAGGACAAAAGAAGAAGAATTTAGACATTAACTACTGTCCTGCATTGCAAGAGAGATGCTGTCAAGCTGCAATGGTTCGAAGCCTCTGTAGAAACTATTGCAGAAGCAGTGGCTGTCTAAGAAGGTCTAAACTTAAAGTAGCACATAAAAGGTGTCTTCATATAGTCAGTTAAGTAAAAACTACTCAATAATTTATAAAAGCAAATGATTTTAAACTACTCATGTAATGTTTTCCTCTCCATCATTGAACATAATTGACAAACTACTGTATGACTTCACTGTAATATGACAAATGAACTCTATTAAAAACACTAATTCTTTAAAATGGATAGTTTCTTAAATGTAAGCACATATAAACTAGAGTCCAGGCCAGTAAATAATATGTATTACCCTTCTTAAATGATGAAGGCACTATATAATAAGCATTTATTTTTTTTCTTGCTTTACTAGATGTGAACAACATGGGGTCTACTATGGCCAAAAGCTATGACTGAGCCATACTGGAATTACTATTTTTGTTGCAAATCTTAGCAGTGCCTTTTTCCTGGAATATATGCTAGCATAAAAGATTCTCAATGACTTTTTTTTTGTGGAGAGGAGGTGTAATTTTTTAAAGTCTCATAATTCAGGGCTCCAGCCAACATAAACCTATATTGTATTACTTTTCTGGACACTTAACAAACTTTGCACACTGCAATAAATGTTAGAGTAAAAGACCTGGGGCTGGGGGGAGACATATGTAATACCCTTTGTAATACTTTAAGCTACTAAAAAAAATAAAATGCCAAAAAATAAATAAATAAATAAAGTTATGCATATGTAAAAAACAAAAAAAAGACCTGGAGAAAGAAACTGCTTATCTATTGATATGTTAATATTGATTGGCCCTCTGAACAATAGAAATGTTTAGTTATACTTATGGTGCTAGAAGAAATACTATAACGAGTGTCCTTAACTCTTATACTAATCATTCTTTTTTTTAAAATATATTTTATTGATTTTTTAAAGAGAGTAGGGGAGAGGGATAGAGAGTTAGAAACATCAATGAGAGAGAAACATTGATCAGCTGCCTCCTGCACACCCCCTACTGGGGATGTGCCCACAACCAAGGTACATGCCCTTGACTGGAATCGAACCTGGGACCCTTGAGTCCGTAGGCCGACACTCTATCCGCTGAGCCAAACTGGTTAGGGCTAATCATTCTCTTTTTAAATCCAGAAACCTCAGCTTCATGTGTGATTCTTCTCTCTCATCAACAACCATCTTGCTAAAAACTCCATCTTCTTGGTGGGGACATGAGATTACCATAAAAGGTTTTGAAAAGTTCTGCATATTCCTGATTATCTAGAATGCCATGTACATGTGTCCAGGACTATGGGCACGATCAAGCCCAGAAAGAGCCCTAATCAATACCTTCTGAGCATGAGGCCCTGCACAAGCAGGAAATGCAGGCTAAGGCAGAGTTGTAAGCAGAATGAGTGTTGAAGATATGCCTCAACAAGCACAAAGAATCTCTCAGCAAAGAATGGCAGACAATAACAAGTATAGGCAAAAATGTATTCCTCACACACTGCTATTGGAAACGTAAAATGCTGCAGCCGGCTTGGAAAAAAATTTGTCAGTTCCTCAAAAAAGAAAACATAATATTACTATGTGGCCCAGCAATTCCAGTCCTAAGCATATATCCAGGAGCAATGAAGACATGTGACAAGACAACAGGATGGTAAAGACCTGGGGTAGGGGGAGAAAATGGGGGCGGGCTAGAAGGGGTCAGTGGGGGACATATATAATAGTTTCAAAATGAAGATTTTTTTAAAAAAAGAAAATGGTTGCCTGGTGGGACAGGGAGTGGGATGGATTAAAAAGAGGCAGGAGAGAATTTTCTAGGGAGATGAACATGTTTTGTATGCTAACCTAGGTGGTATCTACACAAAATTTTTTTCCAAAATTCAGTGAACTTGGGATCCGTGATTTCACTACTACACATTAAAAAAAAAAAAAAACCCAACAGTATAATTTAAGTGAAACGACTAGAGACGTATTTGTGCTCCTTAGATTATGTAAGGCCAATCTTTCCATTTGTATTCTAGATCATATGCCTTCTTGCATACTCAAGGAGTATGTCCCTCTGTCCAGCATCATCTATTTTTTTGTTTTCTATTGGATCACTCTTTCAGCATACAAATATGTTGAAATTCAGCCCCTCTTAATTCCACATATATCTCCAGCTACTCTTATTCCTGCTCCCCATTACAGTAAAACACTTCTAAAAGACTGTCTACTCTCTGTTAGATAGCAAGTTCCCCTAAATTAGATAAAATTATTCATTTTAAATCCAATTTTCAGGAGCACATGTGTGGCATAAAAATGACTCACATAGGAATTTGAAGCTATAAAACATTTTTATATGTTATCACCTTTAAATCTTTACAATAATTCTATTGGTTAGGTATTGCTATTGTCTCCGTTTAACAGAAATAATAAGTTCAGAAAAGTTTTATAACCTGCCAAAGGTCAGAAGACAAATGATTCCTAACTTCAAAGCACGTGCTTTCTTATTCAATATACTACATTTAGACACTCAGAACTATCTTAATACAATAAAATGACCAATGATATATAATTATATGTATGTATATGTATATTATATATAAATACGTGTGTGTGTGTGTATGTATATATATATTTGTCTTATGGTCCTATTTCAAATAACATTTCAACAACCCAAATCTACTATAACAAAATGATTATAGTATATAGGTATGTGACTAGATGATTTATTATCCAAACAGGACACTTTTGAGAGTAAAGGAAGAGCTATTTATAATTATGCCAGAGTAACAGGTATGATCCAGGATTGTTCTGGGTAAACTGGGACATGTGGTCATCTAACTTATAAGCTCGCTTTGCTATTTGAAAATAAGAATCCATGCTTATGGTTTATTACAGTATTTTTTTTAATTTATTTTTTTAGTGAACACTCTGATTCCAAGGAACATGCCAGTCTTCACATTTGGGGAAGAGAGTAAAGGCTGAAGGTTATCAGGAGAGACCCAATTCTAAATCTGGTCAGATACACTTGGATATTGGTGCTACTAAAAATTGATGGTTAGAATATTAGAAACTGATCACTGGACTGATAAGCTAAATGCCTGAAACCAACAGAATGTTCCATTAACTAAGCAATGTTATAACTTATAGGAATTGACCAGAGGAAAGAAAAGTCATTCCACAGAATAAAGATCAGATATTGTGCAGTTAATTTAACTCATACTAGAAAAATATCTAAGTGAATATGGCCATAAAAATAATGTTAAAATTCAAGAGGAGAAAAATAAAGTGATAAACATAATATTGTTAGTAAAAAATTAAAAACTCAAAAGAGAATATTTTTTGTTCAGCATTTCAGATAAATAAAAGTTACCTAACAGTCATTTATAATAATCAATTACTTTAGATAAATATTTCTAATGCATGCCACCCCCAACCCAAACACAGTTTGTTCACTGAGTCTGCCATTCACAGGCACAGAAATAATTTTCCATGAGGTAATCAGGTATATAGTTATAGGCCTCATGGGGTATTTAGAAAGTAACATCCATGGTTTAAACTCTTCACTACCTAGGAGGGTATTATAATGGTTTTTTAATAACAATTTATAAAACAAGTAAGTATGAGAGGTAAAGAGATATTATTAACCAATGTTACAGGAGAGGGTTAACATTCAGTCTAGACAATCATTTTGATTCTGTTTTATCTTTGACAGTTCTGCTTAATGTAGCAATACTGTGGCTGGGAAGGTTTGGAGTTAGAAAACCTTGTATGCGTTTCAAACAAAGATGACCTATTTATAAATATAAGCATTAACAGCTGACAACATTGCACAGTTCTGTAAAAGGATTCCTGTTTTAGTTCTTCAAAATACAGTATTTCATAAATAAAACAATTTCATTTTATTTTAAAAGTTCATTTGCCTCACTAAGTAGTCCTATACATAAAAGTTTGTGCAGTAATTGAAATTTTCATTTCTTATAAAAGACACAAGTCCTGAAATGAGCTTGAAAATTCTGTTTTAAAGGCGCTAAAGAAACAGCTCAATAAAGGCAGTTTCAAACTTAGCCAAATTTTAGTCTTCATAGGAATGTTCTCCATCTCAGTGGGTTGGCAGATCTTGTTGGATGCACCTCAAAGTCTTGAGTGTTAGGAGAAAAATACCCCAGGACCCCACCCACATCCCACATAAATTTTCCGATGTAGGCCAACCCACAGAAGTGGTTCCAGAATCATCGTGTAGGACACAGTAATGTCGAGTCCCAGAATAGTCTTTGACCAAATCTGAACTGTCTGGGCAGGCCAAAGAATAGGGCTCCTCAGCTCTAGAGCAAACACTCTCCCTACCTCATTTTCCCAGTCTTGCCTGGTACAAACTCAAGCTGTAAGCAATGCCCAAAACCAGTCTAGACACTGATGTTAGGGGGGGAAGGGCAATATGCATAGGGGTGTTTTGAAATAGTGTTGCTCAGTGAAAAGTGCATAAAGTAGGAGTCAGAAGAGCTGAGCTAAGATCTTTTTTTTAAACCTTTATTGTTGAGATTACAGATGTTCCTCCTATTTTCCCCACTGCCTCCCTCCACCTGGTTCCCACCCCACCCCAGGCCTTCACCACCCTATTGTCTGTGTCCATTGGTAATACATGTAAATTCTTTGGTTAATCTCTTCCTGGTTCCCTTCTCCCTTCCCTCTGAGATTCCATGTTCCATGTTTCTGTGCCTCTGGTTCTATTTTATTCATCAGCTTATTTTGTTCATTAGATTCTTTGTTCATTTATTTTGATTCTTAGATTCAATTGTTGCATTTATTGCCATTTTATTGTTCCTATTTTTGACCTTTTATTTCCTCTTCAACATTTCATGTAATACTGGTTTGGTGGTGGTGAACTCCTTTAGCTTTTCCTTGTCTGGGAAGCTCTTTATCTGACCTTCAATTCTAAATGGCCTAAATCAGGGGTGGGCAAACTTTTTGACTCGAGGGCCACAATGGGTTCTTAAACTGGACCGGAGGGCCGGAACAAAAGCATGGATGGAGTGTTTGTGTGAACTAATATAAATTCAAAGTAAACATCATTACATAAAAGGGTATGGTCTTTTTTGTTTTAGTTTTATTCATTTCAAATGGGCTGGATCCGGCCCGCGGGCCGTAGTTTGCCCACGGCTGATAAATTCTATCCTAAGCTCTACCACTGCCTAACTAGGAAATTCTCTTCTATCCTCTCATTCTACGTTTTCCTGTCTCCTGAATTTAACTCAAGTATCAAGTTTCATACTGGGCCAATTAAAAATGTCAAAAGCATCAATTTACAAATATGTTCTATCATTTCCCAAATTAAGACCAGTTGGAGTCTGATAACAAAGTATAACAGTTGTTATTCAATGATAATTGGATTCTTCATCAGTAATGATGAAGTAGAATACAAATAAAAGTTCAAAGAGACTGTATCTCCAGCCAAATTCATTCAAAGATCTTAAGTTTAAAAAACAAACAAAAAAAAACCACACATACACAACTCGTTTGCTTTAAATCATTATTTAGGAATTCCTAATAGTTGAGTGCTACCCTGGAAAGGGCACTGAACCAGGTGTCTAGAGATCTAGGTTCTAGTTAGATATATGCAATTATTTTGTATAAATGCAAACAAATTTTGGCTTCAGTTTCTTCAACTATAAAGTCAGGGAATTAGGTAAGTGTCCTTCATGTTTAAAAACTTAAGATTTCGCCAAACCGGTTTGGCTCAGTGAATAGAGAGTCGGCCTGCGGACTGAAGGGTCCCAGGTTCGATTCCGGTCAAGGGCATGTACCTTGGTTGCAGACACATCCCCAGTGGGAGGTGTGCAGGAGGCGTTGGTCGATGTTTCTCTCTCATCGATGTTTCTAGCTCTCTATCCCTCTCCCTTCCTCTCTGTAAAAAATCAATAAAATATATTTAAAAAAACTAAAAAAACCTTAAGATTTCAACATTTATTTTCAGATGACACCATTTCTAAGAGCTCAAATTGCTTTTAACAAGGAGGCATTTGTAAAATGCCTTAAAATTTAAAAGCACTTGAATACCTACTCAAGACCACTGTGGGATACATATTAATGTCAGCATCACTGAGTATATCATTAAACAAATGTCCAGAGAAGAAAAAAAGAGAAAAAACAGTAATTCAAGAAAAGGCTCTCAACCAGAACCCAGGTATGTTGACACTGGTCCTCAATGGTTTCCAGTTCTATATTCTGTCACATAGTTAGCAACAATTATTTTTAAGTGTGATGTAAAAAAGAACACTGAACATGAAGTTAGATTTTGATAACTTGTGACCTAGTTCACTCTCCTTACCAGTAAAAGCAGGTCGATAACATATATCTGTTGGGCTATTAGACTGGACATAAAATGGGAACATGCCTAACATGGTGTGAAAACTAAGGTATGACATAACTGCATTAAATGCCGTTCTCACTGGGAACTGGCAGGGATTATCAACTCATTCAAAACTGTCACCACATACATAGTGGCTTCAACTTCAGTAATCTCCCTGCCTACGCCTGAACTTAAATCATCAAGCTCCTTAGAAGACAAGAGGAAAGAAAAGAGGTACTACAGTTGTCTCTCACAATACTTTATATTTTTGTCCATTGAAGCAGCTTTTTCAGAAAATTTAAATAATATATTGTGTCTATAAAGGCATCATGAGGAGCACTAGATCAGTGATGGCGAACCTTTTGAGCTCGGCATGTCAGCATTTTGAAAAACCCTAACTTAACTCTGGTGCTGTGTCACACATAGAAATTTTTTGATATTTGCAACCATAGCAAAACAAAGACTTATATTTTTGATATTTATTTTATATATTTAAATGCCATTTAACAAAGAAAAATCAACCAAAAAAATGAGTACATAGGTTCGCCATCACTGCACTAGATCATGGATATTTGGATTCAGTTCCTACCTCTGCCACTAACTGATTTTGCACACGGCACTCAACTATTCTTGGTCTGTTTCCTCAGTTGTAAAATGTGGTTTGGATAACACTTGAAAATCTTTAAGTAATGTCACTATAGATCAACACTATGTAAAATGCAGGCAAACAGCTGAAGAAACAGCATAAATGTAACGTTATTAGCAGTTGCCTATCCTCTCACAAGTCAAATAAGGCTGGCATCAACCTTTAAACCAGTCTTTTGAACACAACCACCATTAAACCCTTCATTAAAAGGTGCAGCCTGTTGCCACTTGCCAAGCAGCAGACGCTTTATATTTGGGAGTTTTTCCAATTAAGAGTAGCCAGGAAGACAATGGTCAATTGAGCCTACATAAGAAATGGTTCTTAATACAGAAAGTCACTGATCCACAACCTAATGAAGAGCAGCTTCCCATGCTGGGCGTGGCAGTGGGAAGGGGAAATTAATCTGCTTCGACAGCACTTCCTTTACTCATCCTAAAATGCTATTAGCCTTATAACCTGGCCTTACATGCACTGTAAAACCTTTCAGCACCTGAATTTCTCCTGCATAATGAAGTACTCTTTGCCTATGTTAGTTCCGAATTACGCAATTTAAGAAAGAGAAACTGCATCCGAGTTCAGCACCGTGGAACGCTACCTTATCTTACCTGAGGGTCAGGTTCTCGAGTCCTCTCTTACATTTGTGTAGTCACAATAAGCAAAGAGAAACTGTTAAATCGCCAGGACTTAGGCGCTGGAAGCTCAGACAAAAAAACCCCAAAAACAACAAACTAACTTATTCTCTTCACTTTTGTGCTGGGGCCTCCCTTTCTCTGGGACAGTGAAGGCCAGGGTCTACTCTAAAAGAGGGAGGTCAGAACACTGAGTAAATAACGTAACTTACCTCCTTTTAGACATAGTTGCATTAGCATAAGTTAAACATTCAGTCAAAGATACACGCAGGGCGATACCCCATCGCCATTAACAAGGAGCCTCAGAGCTCCGGGGGAGCCGCTGGGGGATGTGTTTACCTTTCACTGTAGACCTACTATCTGACAACACGCGTTTCACCTGCGGCTCCCACCAGCAGGTAAACAGATGGCGCCTCCCCGCGCACTCGTTCCCGTCAGAAGCAAACACGTTAGGGACGCGCGGTTTCATCACTGGGGGCAATCTATCTTCCCCAGAGAAGGGCCAACTTTGCAGGTCCGCCCAAGGCCGCGATGAAGTTCTGTCACAGGCGTGACCTGCAGGCAGGGACAGACGGGAGCACGCCACGCTTCCCCGGGGGTGGGGGAGGGAGCCACGTTTTTCATGGAAAAGTCACTACACACACAGGCAAGCCTCCAACCTTGGGATCTGGGCGTGGGTCACGCCAGGGGGCGGCGGCTGACAGACCCCGCCAAGTGCCACCGACCCCCAAAACTTCTGGGGCAAGCAGAAATGCTCGAATGAAAAGTGCACAGGACCTCCCACCCGAGGCGGACCACCCGGGCGAAGGGGCGGCAGTCGGGGTCCCACCACCCAGCAGGCGAGCGGCTCGGGCGGCGCCCTCTCCGTACCTGACGGACGTCATGGCTTCACCTCCCAGCCCCGCGCGCAGCGCCCGCGTCCGATGCTCCGCGTCCGCGGCGGCGGCGGCAGCAGCAGGTACCACAGCAACTGCTCCTGCTCCGGCACTCAGCGACCGCGGCGCGTCCTCACACACCCCGGCGCCGCCCCCGCCCGCCGGGCCCTCGCGCTGATTGGCCGCGCCCGCAGGGGACGCCCCGCCCCGGGCCCGCGGCCGCAGAGGGGCCAGCCGCCCGGGCCGCCCGCCCGCGCTCGGTTGGCACGCGGGCGCCGTGGCCATCTTGAGCCCCGGGAACAGCGTTCCCCCCACTCCCAGCTAACGGGACGTGAGGTCGGGTGCGCGCCTCAAAAATGGCTGCCCGAAAGGCCACCGGTGTGTCAGTCACGGCCGCGGTCCACCTAGGCGGGCGCAGGTTGCTCTAACGGACCTGAGACGAGGCGCCGCGGGGCAGTGCTCGGTGGTGGGTCACCTGCCCGCAGAGCCCGCCTGACAGCTCAGCGGGGAATCGAAGGCCAGGCGGCGCGCCGTAGGTTAAACTCGAACTCGCAGCCTTTGGAACCAAGTGCGGAGCGCGATGGTCCCCAGGCGCTCTTGGGCTTAAACAGTTAGAGCTGCTTTTGTAATACGCATGTAAGTGCCCAGGACCCTAAACTGTGTGATTAGGATCTAGGAGGGTGAGGCCCGGACACTGGTATTTTTAACAAACGTCCCCTGGTGATCCAGGTACACACATAAAGTTTAAAACCTTTTCACCAAACAACCCACTCAGACCATCCTGCTGGCCACACTTAACTGTCAGATCACCTCACTTTTCTGAACAGTGTGCAGCCCTCTGATGCCATAGGAAAAGTTGAAAGACCCTCACTACTGGCCCTAACCTTACAATTATTGGGGATAAAGGGTTCAGAAACTGATCCTGAACCACCAATAAAAGGCAGGTTAAATTAATTCCAACTGCGGGAAGGACGGGGCGGGTAGGGGGCAGGTGGTCTCAGTAAACGCTTTCTGACCTAAATAGCTTTTCTTGATTCCCTCTTTATTCTCCAATAATATTTATATTAACAGACTCCAACCCCCAATGGCATTCATTCACTGACCATTAAGATGGTGATCAATTCCATAGGTCCGAAATTAGTTACATCAGAACCACAACTCAACATGTGATATTGAAATGTGCCTTGTGTGTAACCAGAAGAACTGAATTTTTGATTCTATTTAATTTTAATTAGTTTACATTTTAAAACCAAAGCAATGTAAAATATTTTCCCATTAAACACAATTTGGTTTTCACTGGACTACATTTCACTTTTTAACTTGAAAATTTCTCAAATTGAGACAATATAAATGTAAAATACATACCATATTTTTTCACGACAGTACAAAATATATGTAAAATATCTTTGAATATTGATTACATGTTGATATAATATTTTGCTATGTTGGGTTAAATAAAATATATTACTAAGATTAAAGTGTTTCTTTTTACTTTTTAATGTAGCTACTAGAAAATTTAAAATTATATGCATCTTGCATTATGTTTCTACTGTAAAGTGCTGTTCTACTGTCTAAATTAGCCTTGCCTTTTTTACCTATCATTGCCCCTGTGACCAAATAATTATGTTCATAAAATGAAATTAGTAGAGATACCAGTGTATAGATGGTCTGCTAATCATCTAAAGTAAGAAACATTCTAAAAGATCTTAAGTTTCTTTCAAAAATGCTTTCTTTTAAGCATTTCTCCCTTTAATTTGGGAAATGCCTACCCAGAATGAAGCCATGGACTCTAAATCTGCCAAGTTGGGCCCATGAGGAATGGCTGTTAAAAACAGAGCTATATTTGGCTGATGAGACTTTGACCAACTGTCCACAAACAGAATTAGTCAATTGCTCCTCTGGATTTCCACAGGATCTGAATCAAATTAAAAAAAAAAAAAAAAAAAAAGGATAGCAATTTGTAGTGGTAGAGACACTGACTAATTCAACAGTTTCCCTCTCCCTCTTGTGGAAAATGTTGATAACCCATGGAACTAAAAGTAAAACCAAGAATAATCCTTAGAAAAGATTTCAAAACTTCAACATTACTTTTAATAGGGGATATAGTATGGTGTTTCTCAAACTTTAACATGCATACACATCACATGCGGGATCTTGTTAAAACAAGGGTTTGACGCAGCAGATCTCTGTGGCCAAGATTTTGCAATTCTTTATGTACCCAAGATTTTGCAATTCTTTATGTACCCAGATCGCATCATTTGCTTCTTTTCTGTGGATCCTGCTATGTAGCAAGGTTGTAAAGGTAGCAAGACATGTGGTTTTTTAACCCCTGCTTGACTTCCTACTAGCTGTATGATCTTAGACTGGTTTTGGAACTTTGTCCTCAGTTTACCCATGCTTTTCAGGGCACTGCGAAGATTAAAACTTAATTCTAATAAAGTGTCTAATAGAGTTCTTGGCACATGGTGTGATTACTTTCTTATTATCACACTAGTTAAAATTACATCTCTGGGAAGCATGACATGAAAGCTAACACGAACTTGGCCCTGAGAAAATTAAAATGCACTTTGCTCATGTCTAACATACTTTATAACTCGCACTTTGATTTTTAACAATAAAGTTTTTTTGTACCAAAACAGCTAGACTTAAAACTTTATTTTTTCACAAACATACTAAATTCTATGTCATTAAGAGAAGACAAGGACCTGCAATATTCAAATATTTGATCAAATGAAAGCCATATCACATTCAAAGTTTTAAAAAAGAACTTTTTTTTTAATCCTCACCCAAGGAAATGCTTAAAGAGAGGAAGAAATGAGAGAGAGAGAGAGAGAGAGAGAGAGAGAGAGAGAGAGAGAATGAGAATCATGCATCTGTTGCCTTCTGCACATGCCCCAACCAGGGATCGAACCCTAGTTGTGCCCTGACCCAGAATAGAATCGGCAATCTTTCAGTGCATAGCATGATGCACAACCAACTGAGCCACTCTGGGTGGTAAAAAAAAAACCAACTTATTTTTGTTAAGGGTCACTTTACATTTAACTTAAAACTATAAGTGATTTTTTACATAATCAACACAACTTGCAGAATGTTTATTTAAAATGTATTTCGGTACCAGTTCATTTTGATAGGTACAGGCATAAGAATGTTATTTCAGGAAACAGGCTCATGTGTAATTAATTGTTCTTTCAGAGTCAATCACATACAGACAAAAGTAAAGACATTTTTTTCCAGGTAAAGGCAAAAGTTCTTTTTATTCACAGCAACTTTGTTTCCTCAGTCATGTTCTTTTTCTAATCTTTCCCTATCCTCTCTACCAACCAGTTTTTCCCAAAACACACACACACACACACACACACACACACACACACACACACACACACACCCCTACTGAGCAACTACTATTTAAACTCTTTTGATCAATTTTTTAAGCAATTTACTTCAACCCTATTCTCTATAGTTTAGGGAAAAGCAGTCAATTGAAATTTTTATCCATCATTAACTTTTTTACAATTTAAATAATTGAACCAGGATAAGTGTGACCCAAAGAGAATAGTTTGCTCTTGGGAAGATAAGTAAATATTCTATCTACTTTATCTAATTGTGTGGTTAGTCTGCCGCTATAAAAACAAATAGGTTGCTAATTTCAACAATTAAGTGCCTCTAGCCCAGCCAGTGTGGCTCAGGACTGAGCATCGACCTATGCAGTTCTCACCTTGTGGATTGCGAACAATGAAAATACATCCTGCATATCAGATATTTACATTACGATTCATAACAGTAGCAAAATTACAGTTATGAAGTAGCAACGAAAATAATTTTACGGTTGGGGGTCACCACAACATGAAGAACTGTATTAAAGGGTCACGGCATTAGGAAGGATGAGAATCACTGAATGGTTCCATTCCCAGTCAGGGCACATGCCTGGGTTGTAGCTCCACCCCAAGTGTGGAGCATGCAGGAGGCAGCCAACCAATGATTTTCTTTCATCATTGATATATGTTTCTCTCTCTCTCTCTCTCTCTCTCTCTCTCTCTCTCTCTCTTTCCTTCCCTCCCTTCCTCCTTCCCTCCCTCTCCCTTCCTCTCTGAAATCAATTAAAAAATACTTTTAAAAAAAAAGTTAAGTGCCTCTGGATAGCATAACAAATGTGGACCCACCATACTAATCTTTTCAACAAATGCTTCAAGCCCCCAAATAATAACAAAGTCCTGTTCAAACACAGCCAATTTGTTGTTAAGGGTGCAATAAAACAGCATTTTCATATATTATGTGGGAGTTTAAATTAGTACATTTCTAAAAAGCTTCTCAGCAATATGTCACCAATTCCATTTTAGGCTACTATCATAAGTAAAATAGAACAATGTGAACAAAGATATGTAAAACCAGTTAATCATTTCAGCATTAATAGTAAAAAATTTATTACCTAAATAACCAAAAACAGAACAGTTAAATAAATTACATAAGCATGTTATGAAGCTATTATAAAATCTTTCCATAAACTTTTTAAGAATGTACAAAAATGCTCATGATATAATGAAAAAAATGAAAAAAACAATGAAATGAAAAAAGCAAAACAAACAAAAGGAATATAGAGAATGATCCTGACTTTGTTAAAAAAAAAAAAAATACATACTATAATTGCACACAAAAAAGATTGGTAAGAAACACACCAAAATGTTATTATTGGTTTCTCCAGAAACTGAAATTATGTCTAATTTTTACCTTATTTAAATTGATCTAGCTTATAAATTTGCCACTATATATTAGTTTTATTAGCACAAATTTTTGTAATCACTATTAAACTTTAATTATCTCTATGAAATGATTTAAAACTACACAAATTATTCCTACTCTTTATTAAAACACTTTTTTAAAAAATCAAAACCTTCAAAACTATCATCTTTAGAGGAATTAGACTTACTTTATAAATGTCTCGTCTTTTCATGTTTAAAGATTCTTTAAGACAGGAATAACAAAAATAAAATATCTATTATTTTCTTGGTTAATTTTAAATCTTAACTTGACAAAAGTTAAAAGCATAAATGCCACTTTTAGAGCTTCACACAGCCTTTCAGAGGCCAGCTGTCACAACACTGAATGTGGAATTTCTTCCCTGCATGGTATTTAAAAATATATCTCATTTCATGTGAATTAAAATACTGATTGAAATAATATTTTAAAACAACCTAAATCATACTCCAAAAAGAGAAATTTCTTAAGCCTTATCTCCCTAAAGTAAGTAGTATGTTACAGTGTGAATTTCAGGAGCCTGGGAATAAGGAGACAGAAATTATAACCCTAAAACTACCAAAAACATTATGCCCTTTGACCATCGGTGTCCTTATCTGAAACACAGGAAGTCTGTAAAGGTGGCATCTCAGGTCTCTTTCAGTTTTACTGGACAATGAAAAGAAAAAAACAAACAAACATTCACTCATATCTTAATAAATATTGGGTTCTTTTTAAAGTTGATCAATTCTAAGGTAATAAAATATATGCAATTTTAGTTAGTTTTCATTATGGATAAGGTTATTCACAGAAACATTGCTCAATGTATTAACTCTTTTCCCCAAAAGACATTATTAGAGGTCTACTATTTTTACTTCCTTTAATTAGTATCTGTGGATATTTATGTCACATTTCACTTTAACAGAATATAATCTTTAAATAGAACCTGACAATTTATTTACCAGAAGAATTTGAAGAATGTAATATTTGATTGACTGAACTTTATTTAGTAAGAATTCTTAGCAAAACTCCCTCCCAGGAACACCTACACAGTACTTCTTTATTTGCAGTGAACTACAAATCTCTGAAACTCAAAGACCTCCATCTAAAAGTACAGGATAACAGTGCTTCCCAATTATTCATGCTGCCATGAACACATTTTTAAATTATACAACTAGATATCACTATTATTTTACAAAAGGACAACTACTTATATAAAAACCCTAGGTGGAACATCACAACCTGAGGCACGACCAGCCGGAAGAAAGTTAGTCCTGCAGGGGTTGTCTTGGAAAAGGCTGCACCCTCCCCGGAGCTGTTTCTGGTAAGGGTGAGGTTTGAGGCAGGAACTCGCCCTCAGAGTGTGGAGGCATATCTTTATAAAGTGTGCCGCGCCAGCACGGCCAAGGGTGAACCTGAGTGGGGGTGGCTGAAAGGCTTAGAAAAGACAGACAAGAGAATGAAAGCTGGGTCTCGGTGGGACGCTGCTTCTCTGAGACAGCGACCACGCCCACAGCCCTGTCTTTGTTTTATAGCGGATGCCACAAGGCAAAGTAAGGGCGTGACCAAGATGTTTACGACGTTCTCGTGGGTTTCGATCCTACTCAACTACATGCACCTGAACTCTATCAAGCCTACATCACTCAGGCACGTGGGGCTATGTGTTTGGACCATTGGTTCAAGCTTACAACTATAGCTGTTGGCTATAATTGTGCTGGGAGGGCCCTGCCCTCCAAGCTGGGACTTGCACGTGGCAATGAGAGGACTGTGCCCTCTCATCAGTCCAAGGCTTGAACCTGTTCAAAATACTGTAGCGGCTCCCCACAATAAAGTTTTAATACATTATATTAGAGGTTGTGGTGGTACTGTTGTACCCACAGCGTCTACAGGAATTGCTGCAAATTTACTTCTCGGTGGAAGAACCTTTCATTCCCAGTGTAAATGACCAATTCCATTAAATGAAACTTCAATTTCTAGACTAGATATAAACAGTGAAGTTGCTAAAACTATTAAAAATGCCCAACTTCTCATTATTGATGAATGCATCATGGCATCCAGTCATGCTATAAACGCCATAGACAGATTACTAAGAGAAATTATGAATTTGAATGTTGTATTTGGTGGGAAAGTTCTTCTTCTTGGAGGAGATTTTCGACAATGTCTCAGTATTGTACCGCATGCTATGCGATCGGCCATAGTACAAACGAGTGTAAAGTACTGCAATGTTTGGGGATGTTTCAGAAAGTTGTCTCTTACAACAAATACGAGATCAGAGGATTCTGATTATAGTGAATAGTTAGTAAAACTTGGAGATGGCAAACTTAATAGCAGTTTTCATTTAGGAATGGATATTATTGAAATCCCCTGTGAAATAATTTGTAATGGATCTATTATTGAAGCTTCCTTTGGAATATTATCTATAGATAATATTGAAAATATATCTAAACGTGCAATTCTTTGTCCAAAAAAAATGAGCACATTCAAAAATTAAATGAAGAAATTTTGGATATACTCAATGGAGATTTTCACACATATTTGAGTGATGATTCCATTGATTCCACAGATGATGCTGAAAAGGAAAATTTTCCCATCGAATTTCTTAATAGTATTACTCCTTTGGTAATGCCGTGTCATAAATTAAAATTGAAAGTGGGTGCAATAATCATGCTATTGAGAAATCTTAATAGTAAATGGGGTCTTTGTAATGGTACCAGATTTATTATCAAAAGATTATGACCTGCCCTAGTTGATTTGGCTTGGTGGATAGAGCGTCAGCCTGCAGACCGAAGGGTCCCAGGTTCGATTCCGGTCAAGGGCATGTACCTTGGTTGTGAGCACATCCCCAGTAGGGGGTGTGCAGGAGGCAGCTGATTGATGTTTCTCTCTCATCGATGTTTCTAACTTTCTATCTCTCTCCCTTCCTCTCTGTAAAAAGCTGAAGTATTAACAGGATCTGCAGATGGAGAGGTTGTTCTGGTTCCAAGAATTTATTTGTCCCCATCTGACACTGGCCTCCCATTTAAATTGATTCAATGACAGTTTCCCGTGATGCCAGCATTTGTGATGACTATTAATAAATCACAAGGACAAACACTAGACAGAGTAGGCATATTCCTACCTGAACGAATTTTCGCACATGGTCAGTTATATGTTGCTTTCTCTCGAGTTTGAAGAGCATGTGACATTAAAGTTAAAGTTCTAAATACATCAGCACAAGGGAAATTAGTCAAGCAATCTGAAAGTGTTTTCACTCTTAATGTGGTGTACAGGGAGATATTAGAATAAGTTTAATCACTTTATCAGTCATTGTTTGCATCACTGTTGTTTTTATATCATGTTTTTGTTTTTATATCATGTTTTTGTCATTTTTATATCATGCCTCTGTTGTTATATTCTTTTGTTACTGTTTATTTATTAATAAATTTATATATTTTTATATACATTTTATTAATTTCATCTCTCACATTTCTATTATAGAGAAAGGGCAAATAGCAATATTAAAATATTTCCTCTAATTAATTCCCTTTTAATGTGCATGAATTTCATGCACCAGGCTACTAGTTTTAACATAAAAAATGTATGAAGGGGCCCTAGCTGGTTTGGCTCAATGGATAGAGCGTCAGCCTGTGGACTGAAGGGTCCCAGGTTCGATTCCGGCCAAGGGCACATACCTGGGTTACCGGCTCAATCCCCAGTAGGGGGCATGCAGGAGGCAGCCAATCAATGATTCTCTCTCATCATTGATGTTTCTCTCTCTCTTCCTCTCCCTTCCTCTCTAAAATCAATAAAATATATTTTTTAATAAAAATAAATAAAAATGTATGAAGGGCCCTGGCCAGTGTGGTTCAGTTGGTTGGGTATTGTCATATGCAATGGAAAGGTTGCTGGTTCCATCCCTGGTAGGTACTGTGTGTGAGGTAAGCAATAGATGTTTTGTTCTCACATCAATGTTTCTCTCTCCTCTCTCTCTCTCTTTCTCTCTCTTCCTCCCTCCCTCCCTCCCTCCCTCTCTCCTTCCTTTTCCCTCTCCCTTCCCAAAATATTGTTGGTAATCTTATGAAGTATGTTTTCTATACAAAAGATTTTCTTCTTTTTACTTCACCATAGGGCTGATCTATGGTACTTCACAAACAAGCTTTTAAGAATCATTCACTCATTATCTCAACAAATATTTAATGAGCATCTACCCTACTACTCAAGACACTAGATAGATATTCAACAACAGTCAAGAACGTGTACTGCTTGGCTGGGTGGCTCAGTTGGTTGGAGTGTCTCCTTTGTACCAAAAGGTTTCAGGAAGGATCTCCCTGGTAGGGGTGCATATGGGAGGCAAACAATTGATGTTTCTCTCTCACATCAATGTTTCTTTCTCTCCTTCTCTCTCTCTGTCTCTCTCTCTGTCTCTCTCTCCCTTCCTCTCTCTCTAAAAATCAATAAAAACACAACCTCAGGTGAGGATTTAAAAAATTAAAAAACAGCCCAGCTGATTTGGCTTAGTGGTTGAGTGTCAACCTATGAACCAGGAGGTCTCAGCTCAATTTCCCCTTCAGGGCACATGCCCAAGTTGCAGGCTCGACCCCCAGTAGGGGATGTGCAGGAGGCAGCCGATCAATAACTCTTTCATCGTTGATGTTTCTATCTCTTTCTCCCTCTCTCTTCCTTTCTGAAATCAATAAAAACATTTTTTTTTTAAATATACTGCCCTTATAGAATTTACATTCTACTGAAGGGATATAAATGAATAATCAAACAAATAAGAACATCAAATGATCATTAGTGCTATGCAGAGAATAAAAACCAGCAGACCAAAGTAGAGAAATTCTCCTTCAGATTGGGTAGTCAGGGAAGGCCTCCAGCAAGAGAGAACTAAATGACAAGAGCCGGGTAGGAGAAGGGCATTAAAAGACAACACTAAAATGATAAGTGGAAGGCCAGTGTGAAAAAAGGCAAGGGAGAGAAGAAAGGTTTGTGGTCAGAGCAAGAAGCAGATCATCTTAGCTTTTATAAGCCTAAGAAATTTTGATTTTATTATAACCATGACAAGAATCCACCATAATTAAGTTTTACACAAAGGAATGACATGATTTAATTTTGTTTTAAAAGATCACCCTGGTTATAGTATGAAGAATGGAATACAGGAGCATGAAAGCAGAAAGACTAAATTAGAAGCCTGTTGTAATAATACAGATGACAAACACTCCTGTTAGAATCATGAAGATAGTGATGGACATAGAAACAGATGGACATTTGGAGGTAGAATGACAGGATCTGCTGATGAAATAGAAATGGGGAACTAAGGAAGGAAAGGAATCAAGAGTAACTCCTAGATTTTGGACTAAATTGGGTAAATGGTGCTGCTATTTACTGCAATAAATGGAGAAGGCAACAGAGAGGCTCAGAAGACTGGAGTTCTGAGAGAAGTCAGGGATGGAGGTAGACACTGTGAAACAGGTTTTTCTTTCTAGTTTTTTTTACTCTATAGTGCCTACTGTTTTCTTTTTAATTTTTTTGAATTTTATTTATTGATTTTAGAGAGGAAGAGGGAGAGAGAAACACTGATTTGTTGTTCCATTTATTTATGCACTCATTAGTTTATTCTTGTATGTGCTCTGACCGGGGATCGAACCTGCAATCTTAGTTTATCGGGATGACCTTCTAACCAACTGAGCTACCTGGCTACGGCATACCTGCTGTTTTCTCATATATTAAAAATGAGTGTCCAGAATGTATATGCAGTTTCCTTTGAACAACACCCTAATAAGGAAACTATTCTATCTCAGCTGTCAGATGCTAGCAGGTACAAATATAAGTAGAATAAATAGGTAAAACTTACTGAGTGCCTAATATGTGCCAGACAGCATGCTATATATCTTTCTAGCACTACCCCACTTGAATTTACAACAACCCTATCAGGAGATATTTTATTATCACCATCTTATAGATGAAAAAATTGAAGCTCAGAGATGTTAAATAACTTGCAAAGCCATATATTACAGAACAGAAATCTAAAGTCTGGTAGTCTGACTCCAGAACTGGGGCTAATTACCATTATACACAGTGTCACTAGAGTAAGTCCAAGATAGCCTGATGTAAGTCTGAGACTTTTATAAATATCCAAATTCCAGAACACCACACTATGCCTCCACCCACTAAGATGTAATGATTTAGTGACAGCTTTCTGATTAGTGGGAGAACCATATGAAATACTTTCAGAAATTGCTTCTTTTATTTCCATACTAGAGGGCCAGTGCACAAAATTCATGCTGTCGGAAGGGGGGGTATTCCTCAGCCCAGCCTGAGCCTTCTCGCAGTCCAGAAGCCTCAGGAGATGTCCGATTGCTGGCTTAGGTCATCCTTAGTGCTGCTGCAGAGGTGGGAGAGGCTCCCACCACCACCGCTGCGCCCAGCTCAAAGCTTCTGGCTGAGCGGTGCTCCCCCTGTGGGAGCACACTGACCATCAAGGGGCAGTTCCCACATTGAGCGTCTGCCCCCTGATGGTCAGTGTGCATCACAGTGACCAGTAGTTCCGCCATTCGGTCTATTTGCATATTAGCCTTTTATTATATAAGATAGGATATGCTCATTCACAGATTAAATCTGATTGGCCAATGAATCTGCCATTATTGCCTTTAATTTAGCTAAGATTCCTATGACCTAGAACCACTTCTTGGACCCCTTTATTTTTTAAAATTTCAACCATTTCATTTCTGTCAAAATCAAAAAAGTTATTGCTCTAGAAAATAAAACACATCTTTCTTACTACTGTGCAAGATAGGAGCACAGAGTAAGTACCAAGTGGCTAAATGTACTATCATGCTAAGGAGATTTCCTCCCACACCCCAGCCATTCAAGTTGTGTGAATCAAATTTAGGCTTCAGTGAAATTACAAACTATTTATCAAGACCTTTCAAGACTCAGAAGTTGAAACCACAGATATTCACAAAAGATTCCACTGTAAAAAATCTACACTAATAAAAGAGAAACATGGTAATTGGCGTACGACTGCTACCTTTCCCATTGGCTAATCAGCGAGATATGCAAATTAACTGTCAGCCAAGATGGCGGCCGGCAGCCAGGCAGCCTGAAACTAACATGAGGCTTGCTTGCCTCAGTGACGGAAGAAACCAACGTTCCCCGCCTGCTTTGCAGGCCTCTGAGCCTGCAGTTTAAGAAACTATGTAACAAATACCTTGGACTTCAGTCAGCAGGATCGCAACATTGTAAGCAAAGGCCAGAAACCTACTTTCAGCAGCGGAGGCCTAAGAGCTGGAGCCAAGCCTCAAAGCTAAAGCTGGCCCAGAATAAAAAAAAAAAAGGAAAAAAGGAGCGGTTGGGAGCTTCAGTCACCCCCAGCCTGAAAACAGCCCTCATCCCCTCACCCAGGCTGGCCAGGCACCCCAGTGGGGACCCCCACCCTGATCCAGGACACCCTTCAGGGCAAACCAGCCGGCCACCACCCGTGCACCAGGCCTCTATGCTATATAGTAAAAGGGTAATATGCCTCCCAACACCGGGATCAGCGGAGCCGCGAGGCCTCCCAGCACTGGGATCAGCGTGACAGGGGGCAGCACCCAAACCCCCTGATCGGCCCTGCTCTGTGTGTGACAGTGGTGGCTCCCCAACCCCCTAATTGGCCCTGTTCTGTGGGTGATAGAGGGCGGCGCCCCAACTCCCCTATGGGCCCTACTCTGTGAGTGACAGGGGGAGCTCCTCAACCCCCTGATGGGCCCTGCTCTGTGCGTGACAGGGTGGAGCTCCCCAACCCCCTGATGGGCCCTGCTCTGTGTGTGACAAGGGGGAGCTCCCCAACCCCCTGAACGACCCTGCTCTGTGCATGACAGGGTACGGAGCCCCAACCCCCCTGATGGGCCCTGCTGTGTGTGTGACAGAGGGCAGCATCCCAACCCCCTGATTGGCCCTGCTCTGTGCGTGACAGGGGGTGGCGCCGCAACCTCCCCATCGACCCTGCCTTGAGTGTGACAGGGGGCGGTGCCCCAACCCCCCAATCGGCCCTACCTTGAGCGTGACTGAGGGTGGCATCGCAACCTCCCAATCCGCCCTGCTCTGTGCATGACAGGGGGCGGCGCCCCAACTCCCCAATCAGCCCTGCTCTGAGCCCGACCAGGGGCTGCACCTAGGGATTGGGCCTGCCCTCTGCCACCCGGGAGCAGGCCTAAGCCAGCAGGTCGTTATCTCCCAAGGGGCCCAGACTGCGAGAGGGCACAGGCCAGGCTGAGGGACCCCCCTCCCCCCCAAGTGCACAAATTTTTGTGCACCGGCCCTCTAGTATATATATAATAACAAATTACTTATATAGTGTTTGGGTATATTCTTTTTCTAACTCCTAGTACATATCATTTTCTAAATAGAAGTAAAAATAAATATGCTCTCAAACTGAATATAGTTTTATCTGAGAAATGTCCTAAGAAATATTCATTCCTACTGGGTTGTTTTATAAATGATGCGATTTAATTCTAAAAAAGTTTTTTTATTCAATGTTTTTATTTTTGTTTTTACTCTAAGACTGTAATAACAGGAACCAACAATCCCATAGTCAGCACTTATGAGGATCAACCTAGATTTGAAGGTCTCATCTTCTTTCTACTACAGTGGTTGAGGCCCATCTTCTCTCAAAATCTGTGGGACAGGACCAAGACTGGCATTGACTAATCTGCCTAAAGAGACCTTAAATTGGATGCATGAAGAATTAGAATGACATATATAGAGCAAAGCCTCGCCCTAAGGAAATAGGATAGACTGTTTTTCTGCAATGAGTAGATATTTAAAATTGAAAGACTAGGATGTTTATGTGGTGGTGATGGTAGTGGAGCTGCTAGTGATAGTAGTCTCTGTTTTACTGGGAAACATGGGAGGGAAAGATGTGCAAAGAGCCTACCAAAACTGTGGTATTTGAGATAATGTGTCTTTGAAGTATCTTTCCTTAGATAGCACAACAGACAATCCAAATCAAGTGGAATTAAGATTATGGAGTACTGTCAGTGGAGATTACTTTACTCTGGGGTTACTTGATGGGATCATGTGGTATTTAGTGAAAACAGAAGGATTATTAGCTTTGGAGTGGGTTGAAATGCAGATTTCCTAATGATTCATTACATATGTGAGAATTAGGCATGAAGACATTAAGGACAAAATTTTTTATTACTTCACTATCTTCATGTCTTCCTTGGCAAAGGGGGGAAAAAACACCTTGGGATAGAGAAACATTTAATATGAATGTGGTTTAGCTAACAAACAGAACATTTGCCGCAAACATAGGCAAAGGAGAATTACTCAGCAGCACAGCTGGTCAAACAAACAGCCCAACGAAAGCCAGAGGTTAAACTGAGATACTGCTTTAAGTTTTGGGATTCTCAATAGCCACGGTGTATGACAAGATACATCTTTTTTGCTTATATCTTAAGAGATTGCTGTTAACATTCCAAATATGGGCAGATATTCAGAAATCGGCATTGTTTTTTTAATCCTTGCGGTTCTATCACAGGGAATACATTTTGTAAGAGTGGATGAATTCTTTTTCTTCAACTGAGGTAAATTAATATATCACATTATGTATTTTCAGATGTACAATGTAATGATTCAATATTTGCACACTTTGCAAAATGATCACCACAATAAGTCTAGTTAACATCTGTCACTATACATAGTTACAAAATTGTTTTTCTTGTGACGAGAACTTTTAACAAAAACTTATAATGTTTTTGTTTTCTTTACTGAAGAGCAGGATGGGAGGTGGGAGCAGATTTCTTACTCTTTCAGATTTCAACATAAACATAACAGTCTCAGCTTGCTTGTATGTAAAGAGAGCAATTATATCCAAATGTAATCTTCAGACATGTAAGAAGGTACGTAGTTCCTTTTGTATGCCAAATAAACTTTCTAGGTAGCATTAGGTAGTAAACTTAACACTCCACAGAACATTCCATAGAAATTTTTAAACCTTAAATAATTTTCATTAAAAACCTAAAACTCTCAATATTTCATGGAAAATATGCATATTTAAATTAAACACTGAACTTTGAAACCAGAAACAGACGTTTTACAGATGATGTGTTATAGAATTGTGCACCTCAATGAAACCGGTATAATTTTGTTAACCAGTGTCCCCAATAAATGCAATTTAAAAAATAGACACTTTTCCAATGAGAGAGGAATTATTAAAAGTAATCACCTTTCTCCATGGCTAGTGTGGCTCAGGCCCATGCACCAAAAGGTTGCGGGTTCGATTACCAGTCAGGCACATACCTAGATTGTGGGTTTGATCCCCCCACTAGGGGTGCAGGAACATAAGGGAGGCAACCAATAGATGTTTCTCTCCTATATCTATGTTTCCTTCTCTCTCTCTCTCTCTCTCTCTCTCTCGCTCTCGCTCTCGCTCTCGCTCTCGCTCTCTTTCTCTCGCTCTCTTTCTCCCTTTCCTTCCTTCCCCTCTCTCTAGAGTTAGTAAAGCATATCCTTGAGTGAGGATTTTCAAAAAAGTAATCATCTTTCAAAGACTAATTGAAGAATTAAATGTTTGATATATAATTCAGTCGTCTCTTTCAAAATTATTTTGCCATAATTGTGGAATTTAAAAATGGTCACAATTTCTTAGAGACAAGAGTCCATGACCCCTCCCCTTAAATCTAGGCTAGCCTATCACTCCTTTGACCAATAAGGTATAGTGGAAGTGATGCTATGCCAGATTGCAGGCTAGCATTTAAGAGTTCGGCCAATTCACGTTTTGGGCTCTTGGAGCCTTGGGCTGCCATATAAGAAGTCCAACTACAGCAACCACATGGAGAGGCCCTCAAACTGCAGGGTGAGTTGAGCCAAGCTTTTCAGCCATCTTCCCCAAAGCACCAGGCAAGTGAGTAAAGACAACTTAACCCCTCCAGGCTAAACCTGTTGTTAGCTACATACCTCCAAGTGATCCTCGTCAACATCACATGGAGCAGAAGAATAAACTGGTCAAGCCACATCTGAATTCCTGATCCACAAATTATGAACTCTAATAAAATGGTTATTTGAAGCCACTAAATTTTTGGATAGAAAACCAAAATTACTGTGAAAAATACCTTTCTTTTTTTTTTTTTTTTTTTTTTAATATATTTTTTATTGATTTTTTTACAGAGAGGAAGAGAGAGAGATAGAGAGTTAGAAACATCGATGAGAGAGAAACATCGATCAGCTGCCTCCTGCACATCCCCCACTGGGGAAGTGCCCACAACCCAGGTACATGCCCTTGACCGGAATCGAACCCGGGACCTTTCAGTCCGCAGGCCGACGCTCTATCCACTGAGCCAAACCGGTTTCGGCAAAAATACCTTTTCATTGTAATCCAATATTCTATCGTTACATAACTGAAACAATGTTTCACAACGCAATTCTTGCCTTCACCATATGTAATGCACTGATATTTCCTATTCTACTTTCTTTTTAGAAAATACCAGTTGTGCTACACCCAAAATTGATTCATGATATAGTTTGGAAAGCATTTTAGTCTATACTGATCACAAGTGCATACACATATCTAGACAGAAAACTTAAAAAGGACCCAAGTGGCCTGATTCCTAACCTAAACCTCTTCTCTTATACCACGCTAAAAGTCCATAGGTATTACAGCTCATAGTAACAAGTTTCCAACAAATTCACATACACACCTCAGAGCTGAGTAAAAAGCTGAAAAGCGGAGATGTCCTGAAATTGAAAGTTATATAGAAATCAGAAATAGCTAAGAGGAATTGAGTCTTTTCCTTTTTACTTACCTCCCCCTTTCTGTTCACAAATCTATAATTCCCTCCCCCTACTTTCTTTTCCTGTGGTTACCAAGTTTTATAAAAGTAAGGTTTTTAAATACAGGTTTCCCTGCTATCCAAAAAGTAGAGTGTTTCTATGAAATCTTTCATAAGCTGAAACAGACTAAAAAGAAGAAGCAATTACTTTAGGACACATCTTGCTAAAGGATGTACAAAATAAATCAAGAGAAAGCAGAGAGGCCCACAGACAGGATTCAAAGCTGTGGTGGCTTGATGCTGAGATGCTAAGTGCAGTTTCTGGGAAGGACACTGATAGGGCCACTCTCACGGCTCAGAGCACATGCTGCCTCTATCACAGCTCACTGCAAAACAAACCCTGAATGCTATTTTTGCTTTTCACCTGTTTTTGTAAAAGTAAAAATCCTCTTGGCTTTCTTTCAGTTAGCAAAAATCAGACACTAATGTGATCTTTCATAAAAGCAAAGTGGTATAAACTTTTTAAAAGCAGGGGATACCTATATCAGTTGAATTTAATAAAATGTTGTTGTTCTATTCTTAAGAGTAGGCTAACTGAATATTTCGTCATTTCTTTAAAAAAAGGTTACTTTTTAAAAATTTTTGTATAAGGTCCAAGGTTAATTGTGACTGTAGGTCATTTTTAATTAAAAAAAAATTCTCATTTCTGCCATCTCAGATCTGGCACAACATTTTTGTAGGACTTTTCAATTACAAATAGTATAGAAGATCATTAGTAATTGTTTCATGTATAACATAGGAATGTTTTTTGAAATAAAGGGCCTACTTAAATTTTTTTAATCATACAAATCACTGTTGATTCCTGTTGCTGTTGTTTTTATACAATACCTGAGCATTGCAGCTAATTATTACAAACCTTAAAATAAGACAGATTCAGGTTTGACTCCTACCTCTGTCACTTAACTGTGTAATCTTGGGTACATTAAACTCCCTGAACAGTAATGGTTATCTCATATAATTATTATAATGCTAAAGTCATAAGGTTCAAGACATTAATATCAGGGAAAAGTACAAAATCTCCAAAGTAAATTAAAGCTTATTAGAAATTATCCTCTTAACTGGAACATTTTAACTCCTAAATATAAGCAAAATTGGTTGCCCAAGGCTTTCCTTTATTTTAATCCTCACTGGAGGGTATTTCTCCTTTGATTTTCAGAGAGCGTAGAAGAGGGAAAAGACAGAGAAATATCAAGGTGAGAAAAACACATCGATTGATTGCCTCCTGCATGCGCCCAAAGGAGCCTGCAACTGAGGTACTACCCTTGACTGGAATCAAACCCAGAACCCTTCTGTCCGCAGGCCGACGCTCTATCCACTGAGCCAAAACAGCTAGGTTGGTTGCCCAAGGCTTTTAATTAGAAAACACAATCTGCTCAAAGTTCAAGTTCAATAAATTAACCCATTTACCAAACATACCATCCTATCTAATAATAGACAAACATGGTAATTGACCGTACCTTCACTATGCCTCCCATTGGCTTATCAGCATGATATGCAAATTAATCACGAACAAAGATGGCGGCTAATTTGCATACTGCAGGCAGGGTGGGACAGCGCCATCCCGCCTGCCCTGCCGCCATCCAGGCCTGTTATCTGCGATCCTGGGCGGGGGGGTCACATGTGTGACCGGACCTGCGGTGGCCAGGCAGGGCAGCAGTGATCCACCGGCCCACCCAGGTGTCTCCTGTGCGACCCGGGGCGGGGCCCTAACCCCCGGATCCGTCCTGCCCTGTGCTTGACAGGGGCCGCGCCCCCAACCCCAGGAATGGCCCTGCCCTCTGTGTGACCGGGGCGGGGCCCCAACCCCCCGATCAACCCTGCCCTGTGCGTGACTGGGGACAGCGCCCCAACCCCCTGATTGGTCCTGCCCTGTGCGTGACCCGGGGAGGTGGGGAAGGCACCTAGGGATCAGGCCTGCCATCTGCCACCCGGGGAGCGGGCCTAAGCCAGCAGGTGGTTATCTCCCGAGGGGTCCCAGACTGTGATAGGGCACAAGTGGGGCTGAGGGACACCACGCCCCACCCTCACCCCCCCCACCAGTGACAAATTTTTGTGCACTGGGCCTCTAGTTAAATATATTCCACAAGGAAATATTTATTCTTGGGAGAGAAAACTACATGTGTGTGAATAAAAGAATATGAAAGACATAACTCTAAACATGACTACTAAACACATTCCCACAGATTTTCTTTAAATAGTGTGCTTATTTAACATGTACAAAATTCACTATGACAAGTTCTCAATTTGTATCTTCATACTGTATTATAAACATTAAGAAATGTGAGTCAGAGGTCCAGAGTGTGAAATGGGAGCTCACTACTTAGAGACACAACCTCCCTGGGTTTATTTCCTTTGGTAAAGCTAGCCTATGAGGATCAATAAGAAAAAGTAATTAAAGTGCTTGACATATTCGTTAAATATGTTATTCTTATCCTATCTAATAAAAGAGAAACATGGTAATTAGTGTACAACCGCTACCCTTCCCATTGGCTAATCAGGGTGATATGCAAATTAACTGCCAGCCAAGATGGCGGCCGGCAGACAGGCAGCTTGAAACTAACATGAGGCTTGCTTGCTTCAGTGACGGAGGACTCCAACGTTCCCCGCCTGCCACCTGCCGCTGTAGGCCTCTGACCTGCAACTCTAAGCAACTATGTAACAAATATAGAAGCTAAACAAAACCCCAGAAACCCGCTTTAGTCCGCCGGGCTTCAGCCAGCAGGATCGCAACATTGTAAACAAAGGCCAGAAACCACTTTCAGCAGCGGAGGCCTAAAAGCTGGAGCCAAGCCTCAAAGCTAAAGCTGGCCCAGAATAAAAAAAAAGAAAAAAAGAAAAAAAGGAGCGGTTGGGAGCTTCCGTCACCCGCCAGGCTGAAAACAGCCCTCAGCCCCTCACCCAGACTGGCCAGGCACCTCAGTGGGGAACCCCACCCTGAAGGGTGTGTGACCAGCTGCAAACAGCCATCATCCCCTCACCCAGGCTGGCCAGGCACCCCAGTGGGGACCCCCACCCTGATCCAGGACACCCTTCAGGGCAAACCAGCCAGCCCCCACTCATGCACCAGGCCTCTATCCTATATAGTAAAAGGGTAATATACCTCCCAACACCGGGATCAGCGGAGCCGTGAGGCCTCCCAGCACCGGGATCAGTGTGACAGGGGGCAGCGCCCAAACCCCCTGATCGCCCTGCGGCTCTGTGTGTGACAGGGGGCGGGGCCACAACATCCCTATCCGCCCTGCTCTGTTCGTGTCAGGGGAAGGTGCCCCAACCCCCTGATCAGCCCTGCTCTGTGCCTGATAGGGGGGAGCTCCCCAACCCCCTGATCACCCTGCGGCTCTGTGTGTGACAGGGTGCGGCGCCCCAACCCCCCTGATTGGCTCTGCTCTGTGCATGACAGGGTACAGAGCCCCAACCCCCCTGATAGGCCCTGCTCTGTGAGTGACAGGGGGCAGTGCCTCAACCCCCCGATTGGCCCTGCTCTGTGCATGACAGGGGGTGGGGCCGCAACCTCCCCATCGACCCTGCCTTGAGTGTGACAGGGGACGGTGCCCCAACCCCCCAATCGGCCCTACCCTGAGCGTGACTGAGGGTGGCATCGCAACCACCCTGCTCTGTGCATGATGGGGTGGCGCCCCAACTCCCCAATCGTCTCTGCTCTGAGCCTGACCAGGGGCTGCACTTAGGGATTGGGCCTGCCCTCTGCCACCCGGGAGTAGGCCTAAGCCAGCAGGTCGTTATCTCCCGAGGAGTCCCAGACTGCGAGAGGGCACAGGCCGGGCTGAGGGACCACCCTCCCCACCGAGTGCACCAATTTTTGTGCACCGGGCCTCTAGTTTATATATATAAAAGCCTAAGCGACTGGATGACCAGACAGCAGCTATGACACGCACTGACTACCAGGGGGTAGACTCTCAATGCAGGATCTGCCCTCTGGTGGTCAGTGCACTCCCACAGCAGGAGCACTGCTCAGTTGACCAACGGGCGCCAAACACTGGGCTCACGGTTGGCGAGCGCAGCTGTGGTGGTGTGAGCCTCTCCACGGACACTCCCCCTGCGCACCTCTCCCCCATCTGGATGGGACCAGCATGCGTACTGACTGGGCGCAAGCCCTCGACTGCTTCTCCAGAGCCACAGGAGAGGAGCGAGGCTGTGATGACGAGTGGCAGCTGCACGCTCCTGGGCACGCCGGTATCACCCTAGGATGGGCGCAGGTATCCCTAGGATGGGCGCATGCAGACCGCAGCAGAGTAGCGGCGGTAGCTGCAGCGGCAGTGGGTGGGTCCCGATGAGTGGAGTGGCACAGTGCCTGGGGCTCAGGCTCCTCCCCGGCCTCCTGTTGCTTCACGCACTTCTTTGTGCTGTGCTTTGTGCTGTGAGGGATAGACTTGGACAGCAGTCTGGACCCAGAGCCCAACGAGGTGGTAGGTAAGGCCAGGCTGCTATGGCGTGGAAGTCCACTGATCCCTACAGGCCAGGCCAAGGGACCCCACCATTGCACGAATCCGTGCACTAGGCCTCTAGTCTTTAATAAAAAAATAAAACTGATACTTCATTTCTCATTCCAGAGCATAGTATAATGGGAAGTTATACACTTGGGATCAAATCTCACCTCAGATATCTAATAGCTTTAAGTAACTGTGTTATCTGATTGATATCACTTAACTTCACTGGCCTTCACTCTTCTCAATTGTGCAATGTAAATATTAGATTCTGGTTTTTAGTATCCAATCAAGCATTAATCCAATCTAAAGAATCTAAAACATGTTCAAAGAGTTTTCAAAAATCACATGAAATTATAAAATTATGAACTACCATTAGAAAGCCACATCTGGCTTGATACTGAAATTTGCTGTTGTTTTCACACCCCTAACTCCATGATTTGCAGGAAACCTCAGCTCTGGGAGGTCCCACCCTACCTGTGAATTTACACTCTTAGCCATCTCCTCCCATCTCTGCTCCTACCCCCACTCCCACCAGCATTCACTGTCATTGGAAATACCAAAATAGCTTCTCAAAGGGAACGGCTAGGAGAGAATACTTTAACCTGTTTTATGAGTATAAAGAAGCAACATCTTAGCCAACAAGAAATCATTTTAAAAGCTCTGAATGTGACCAACAAGTCTAACATGTTAGTAGGATACCAACAATTCTCTCAGGAATGTAGTTTATTTAAGCATCACATAGAAATGAGATCAAAGGTCTTAGATATGTGTGTGGGGTATGTGGGGTTTTTTTCCATTAATGGAAAAATGTACTCCTCCTCCCTTATTTGTGCTGATTCTAGAGGAGGAATGCTACACAAATCGGGGAAGAGTACTAAAGGGATCCCTGTCTAATGTAGGAGGCTAGGCAAAGGTAACTTAAGATCCCTCCCAATTCTAAGATCTGTGAGTGTAAGTCTAGAAATTTATATATTTCTCTACAGAGCATCCTTATGATATTCAAAGGAATGAATACACCCAAAGAAGTCAAACCTACCATGCAGAGAAGAACCTATCCTCCCCAACAACAAAAAAAGACAAATTGTTTTTTCTAAAATACTATTTTTAATACAATAATTTAGTACTACTTTGAATTTCATAATGTAACTATGTTTTATTGTAATATTTCAAAAGGAAACAACCCAGTTCGATACATCTGGATAAGCAAGCGCTAAGTAAAACAAACAAGACAAAGTAGAATTTTGTCAGCATACTTTAATGTTTATCAACATACTATCACATGCTAAAATGTAATATAATCAGTTCTTACTGAGTGTGTGAGAACAGAGACAGACCAAGGGTGTAAATCTGCATCACTTCCACAGCTTAACAGCTGTAATCCTCAACAAAACTAAGAACTCAAAACGATAACTAAATCTCAGCTCTGTCCAGGAAAAACAATTTCTGAAAAACTCTATTTTAGGAAGAATCTAAGACTTTCTCAGTCATAGCTATAAAACAAGAAAATGTTCAAATCTCTAATGTGGTTAACTTCAAAGATAAAACATTTGAACTGTTTATTTTTAAAGGAGATAATTTTCTTGTATTTCAATTTCTTGAGTCAAAAATTACATAGTTCTTCAAAGTTCAGCTCTATGGCTCAGAGAAAAAAAAACACAGTTTATTTTGCTATATCAAACTTAAAGGAATTCGAGAAAACCTAACCCATCTGAATTTGATTCTTTTGATATATTTTGTTTTCAAGTGACCTCTCTTGGATGAGTCAATAGAAACAAATTTCTTTAAAGACCATTTTATAGTATTACCCATCGTTTACATAGTACACTGTGTTACACAATATACTACAAAATTAAGACCAGTAATACTAACTTTTAATGCTTTTGGAATTGTAATTACATATCAAATAGCCTCACTAATTAAGAACTTGCTAACTCAGAGGAAAAAGATTCATTATTCTGATATGTCACTAAGATCTTTGTAAACTCACCCTTTAAGAACCCCCCCCCACCCCCCAAATAAGCAATTCTACTATTATTTTTATAAAAAAAGGAAAAATACTGACCATGGGGCCTTAATAAAATATTACTGCTTATGTATATTTATCCTGAGGGAATTTTCCCATGGTCAAATCAAACCAAGGATCCTTTTAACTTTGATTAAATTTAGCTTTAAAGCCTAGCTATAGAAATCGTCTCTCTGTATATACCCCTCCAAGATCTAGCTTTTCCCCTGGATAATCAGCAACCCCCAAGGCAGCAGCAAACAGTACCCTGGACCAGACCAAGGGTCACAAAGACTGGACTTCTCTGGAAGGCTAAAGATAACATATTGACCTAAGTTGTTTCACCTCCAGAGCCTTAACGTGGAAAGAACACCTGGCTACTTTCCCATGAAACCAGTCAGAAGGACACTGGAGCAGACCTCAAAACTGTCAAGACCTGAAGGATACCTTACCACTGACCAATTAGCTCCCAGTATGACCCTGAAACTCTTAATCTACAGTGTCTTGTGATTTGCCCTATATAGCCTGTAACCTACACAGGGGAGTTTGGGCTTTTCAGCATTAAGCTCCGTTCTCCTGTGTAGCACTATCTTCCTATCTAATAAAAGAGAAGCATGGTAATAAGCCGTACCTCTGCTACCCTTCCCATTGGCTAATCAGGGTGATATGCAAATTAACTGCCAGCCAAGATGGCGGCCGGCAGCCAGGCAGCTTGAAGGGAACATGAGGCTTGCTTGTTTCAGTGACAGAAAACTCCAACATTCCCCGACTGCCACTGCCGGCCTCGGAGCTTGCAGTTTGAAACATTGTTACAAATATAGAAGCTAAACAAAACCCCAGAAACCTGCTTTCAGCCCAGAGGGATCTCAGAGCTGGAGTTGAAACAGTGTTTCGATTATAGAACCCAAACAAACCAGATACCTGTTTTCAGCAGCCGAGGCCTATGAGCTGGAGCCAAGCCTCAGAGCTAAAGCTGGCCCAGAATAAAAAAAAAAAAAAAAAAGAAAAAAGGAGCGGTTGGGAGCTTCAGTCACCCGCCAGCCTGAAAACAGCCCTCAGCCCCTCACCCAGACTGGCCAGGCATCGCAGTGGGGACCCCACCCTGATCCAGGACACCCTTCAGGGCAAACCAGCCAGCCCCCACCCGTGCACCAGGCCTCTATCCTATATAGTAAAAGGGTAATATGCCTCCCAGCACCAGGATCAGCAGAGCCGCGAAGCCTCCCGGCACCAGGATCAGCGTGACAGGGGGCAGCGCCCAAAACCCCTGATCGCCCTGCGGCTCTTTGTGTGACAGGGGGCGGGGTCACAACCTCCCTATCCGCCCTGCTCTGTTCATGACAGGGGAAGGCACCCCAAACCCCTGATCAGCCCTGCTCTGTGCCTGATAGGGGGGAGCTCCCCAACCCCCTGATCGCCCTGCAGCTCTGTGTGTGACAGGGTGCAGTGCCCCAAGCCCCTGATCGGCACTGCTCTGTGTGTGACAGGGGAGAGCTCCCCAACCCCCTGATCACCCTGCGGCTCTGTGTGTCACAGGGGGCGGGGCCACAACCTCCCTATCCGCCCTGCTCTGTTCGTGACAGGGGGCAGCTCCTCAACCCCCTGATCGGCCCTGCTCTGTGCGTGACAGGGGGGAGCTCCCCAACCCCCTGATCACCCTGCAGCTCTGTGTGTGACAGGGTGCGGCACCCCAAACCCCCCCCCCCCATCGGCCCTGCTCTGAGTGTGACAGTGGCGGCACCCTAACCCCCTCATCCGCCCTGCTGTGTGTGTGACAGGGGGCGGTGCCCCAACTCCCCTATCGGCCCTGCTCTGTGAGTGACAGGGGGGAGCTCCTCAACCCCCTGATGGGCCCTATTCTGTGCGTGACAGGGAGGAGCTCCCCAACCCCGATGGGCCCTGCTCTGTGCGTGACAGGGGGGAGCTCCTCAACCCACTGATCGGCCCTGCTCTGTGCGTGACAAGGGGTGGCGCCGCAACCTCCCTATGGACCCTGCCTTGAGTGTGACAGGGGGCGGTGCCCCAACCCCCCAATCGGCCCTACCTTGAGCATGACTAGGGGTGGCATCGCAACCTCGCTATCCGCCCTGCTCTGTTCGTGACAGGGGGCAGCTCCTCAATCCCCTGATCGGCCCTGCTCTGTGCGTGACAGGGGGGAGCTCCTCAATCCCCTGATCGGCCCTGCTCTGTGCGTGACAGGGGGGAGCTCCTCAACCCCCTGATCGGCCCTGCTCTGTGCGTGACAGGGGGGAGCTCCCCAACCCCCTGATCGCCCTGCAGCTCTGTGTGTGACAGGGTGCGGCACCCCAACCCCCCTCCCCCATCGGCCCTGCCCTGAGTGTGACAGTGGCGGCACCCTAACCCCTCATCCGCCCTGCTCTGTGCGTGACAGGGGGGAGCTCCCCAACCCCCTGATGGGCCCTACTCTGTGCGTGACGGGGGGAGCTCCCCAACCCCGATGGGCCCTGCTCTGTGCATGACAGGGGGGAGCTCCTCAACCCACTGATCGGCCCTGCTCTGTGTGTGACAGGGTACGGAGCCCCAACCCCCCTGATGGGCCCTGCTCTGTGCGTGACAAGGGGTGGCGCCGCAACCTCCCTATGGACCCTGCCTTGAGTGTGACAGGGGGCGGTGCCGCAATCCCCCAATCGGCCCTACCTTGAGCGTGACTAGGGGTCGCATCACAACCTCCCAATCCGCCCTGCTTTGTGCATGACAGGGGGCGGCGCCCCAACTCCCCAATCAGCCCTGCTCTGAGCCTGACCAAGGGCTGCACCTAGGGACTGGGCCTGCCCTCTGCCACCCGGGAGCAGGCCTAAGCCAGCAGGTTGTTATCTCCCAAGGGGTCCCAGACTGCAAGAGGGCACAGGTCGGGCTGAGGGACCCCCCTCTCCCCCCCCCGAGTGCACAAATTTTTGTGCACAAAGCCTCCAGTCTATATATAAAAGCCTAAGCGACCATTACGACTGGATGACCAGCCAGTAGCTATGACGTGCACTGACCACCAGGGGGCAGACATTCAAGCAGGAGCTGCCTCCTGGTGGTCAGTGTGCTCCCACAGCCAGCCTCCTGTGGCCAGCCAACCTCCCGCGGTCCCTCCCCCCGGTCGGCCAACCTCCCACAGTCTCTCACCCCCAGCTAGCCAACCTCCCGCAGTCCCTCCTCGTAGCTGGCCAACGTCCCGCAGTCCCTTTCACTGGTCAGCCAACCTCCCGCAGTCCCTCCTCCTGGCCAACTGGCCCCAACAGCCCCCATCAGGACTAGGCGAGATGGCTCCGATCAGCCCCGATCACCAGCCAGGCCAATGGACCCCACCATGCACAAATTCGTGCACCGGGCCTCTGGTTCATAATAAAATAGCCAATATTTCTTCACTGCAATTCTTGATGTTTAGTGTTTGGCTTGCTGGTGACAGGTGGTTGAACTCTTGCTGTTGGAGAACACAAATGCAAGAAATGATTATTATAGGCAATGCTCACTATAGTATAAAGTACAAAGAGAGAAGAAGCTATTTCACAAGAACAGAAATGCAATCTATTTTTTTTAAAGTAAATCTTTATTGTTCAGATTATTACATCTGTTCCTCTTTTTTTCCCCCCATAGCTCCCCTCCACCCAGTTCCCACCCCACCCTCTGCCCTTACCCCCCACTGTCCTCATCCCTAGGTGCACAATTTTTGTCCAGTCTCTTCCCGCATCTCCCACACCCCTTTCCCCACCAAGAATAGTGAGTCCATTCCCTTTCTATGTCCCTGCTTCTATTATAATCACCAGTTCATTCTGTTCATCAGATTATTTATTCACTTGATTCTTAGATTCACTTGTTGATAGATGCATATTTGTTGTTCATAATTAGTATCTTTACCTTTTTCTTCTTCTTCCTCTTCTTAGAGGATACCTTTCAGCATTTCATATAATACTGGTTTGGTGGTGATGAACTCCTTTAGCTTTTCCTTATCTGTGAAGCTCTTTATCTGACCGTCAATTCTGAATGATAGCTTTGCTGGATAAAGTAATCTTGGTTGTAGGTTCTTGGCATTCATCACTTTGAATATTTCTTGCCACTCCCTTCTGGCCTGCAAAGTTTCTGTTGAGAAATCAGCTGACAGTCGTACGGGTGCTCCCTTGTAGGTAACTGAGTTTCTTTCTCTTGCTGCTTTTAAGATTCTCTCTTTGTCTTTTGCTCTTGGCATTTTAATTATGATGTGTCTTGGTGTGGTCCTCTTTGGATTCCTTTTGTTTGGGGTTATCTGTGCTTCCTGGACTTGTAAGTCTATTTCTTTCACCAGGTAGGGGAAGTTTTCTGTCATTATTTCTTCAAATAGGTTTTCAATATCTTGCTCTCCCTCATCTTCTGGCACCCCTATAATTCTGATGTTGTTACGCTTGAAGCTGTCCCAGAGGCTCCTTACACTATCTTCGTATTTTCAGATTCTTTTTTCATTTTGCTTTTCCGGTTGGGTGTTTTTTGCTTCTTCGCATTTCAAATCTTTGCCTTGATTCTTGCGCTCCTCTGGTCTGCTGTTGGGAGTCTGTATAATATTCGTTATTTCAGTCCGTGTATGCTTAATTTCTAGTTGGTTCTTTATCACAACCTCGAGGGTCTCATTAGATTTCTTGAGGATCTCATTAAGTTTATCAGCGGCTTCTAGACAGTTCTTGAGAGACCTTAAAAGTATGGTTCTGAACTCAATATCCTCCATTGACAGTTTTGTCCTGTTTCTTTGTCTGCGCATTTTTTATGCTTTCTTGGTGCACCCCCTAGTGGTCTTTGTGCGCAGTCTTGTTGTAGTTAAGCCTTGATTGTTGTAGTTAATACTAGGGGGATTTGACCTCCAGGCCAACTGGCTGTGAGCAGAAATGCAATCTAGAAGTGTATCTTTTGCCTTTACCGTCCTCCAGTACTAGATTTATTTTGCACACACACTCACTCCACATAACAAGAAAAATGAAGGTCCAAGAACCATGAAGTACTTTCAGATAAGATTCTATCAACTCTTATGAATTGATAAGAATTTACAGCTAGGCGCTGGCTGGGTGGCTCAGTTGGTTAGAGCAGCATCCAGATACACTAAGGTTGCAGGTTTGATACCCAGTCAGGGCACCTACAAGAATCAACCAATGAATGCATAAATAAATGGAACCTCAAATTGATGTTTCTCCCTTACTCTCTCTAAAATCAATAAAAACTTAAACAAATTTACAGCTAATATATGAAATCTTTTTGAACCAAGGAGTACTACAAACAACCTTAAAACATCTTTAAAGAGTTAATTCATTCTTGTAACAAAAATTCAGAGCCTGTTATGTTGCAATAACGTAATTATTACTTGAGCCTCTAAGAGTTATTCAAGTGGTTTCTTGGCTTTAAGCAGCAGGAATTGAGACACAACATGCAAATACTGTATGTAGCAATAATGCAAAGTATAAAGTACAAACAGTCAGAGAAGAAGCCATTTACAGACTAAGTGATAAGGAAAGATAGACTTAGGCTGGACCTTCAGGAATGAGGGTTTGAGTGGGAACACTGTTTTCATAAACATCTCCTATATAGGCTATAATGGACTTTTCTCTTGCTGAGGGAATGACACCCCCTCCCTCACTCTGTAAGGTCCTGGTGTCAGTGGAGTTGGTGATCAGAGTGCCCCCCTCAACATCTATCCACTCCCCCATATACATAATATCCACTGGCTCACACATACACCAACACCCACACCCACACCCACACAATGGCCATGCACACACACACGGGATGAGCAATGACAATATATCTAAGTCTGACCCAAATCCCCACCCCTGACACAATAATTGGTTCAATGGTGAGTATGTGGGACCAGAGTATTCTCAAAACTGGTATCTGGACGTAGAAAGTCTCTTCTATTGTGCTCATGAGAGTTTTGGCCTGGGGCTGAGAAATACCGTCTTCCTTGTTACTTTGGGATGGCCTGTGTGAGAAATGAATCCAATGCCAGAGGGCAATAGAGGCAATATATGTACTTCTAGAATGAGTCATATATGGCTGGACTCCCCAGTCATGCTGGTAATTGAGACTCTTAGAGATTTAGAAATGCTTCTACTAGTGATGCACCACCTCCGCCTCTAGAAAGCAAATAGCAAACAACCACTTCAGTATCATTTCTGATAATCCCTAATTTTATAAGTGATCAATAATCACAGGGGCTACCTCCATATCTATTATCCTATATATTCAAATAACATTGCAAAATAGCAGGGCTTACTCGAACCTAAATGTGGCTTGCTGATGTACCTTGAGAAGGTAAGAATTTCTTACATGATAATTGCTGTACATATATTTTCTTATTCTATTTTAGAAAATATGCTGAAATTATAATGCAGGCAATCAATGAAAACAAAAATGTAAGTAAAAACTCAGATGTTCTTATGTTGAAAGCTACTGGTAATTTCACTGCTTTCTAGATCAACACATTTTTTAAAGCAATTGTGGGAAGCTACAAGTACAAAAAGGTACAAACACACACATCAGAAATAAAACATCTATGGGCAACAACTTTGAATCTGCCTTCGAAAATATTTAAAATGTATCTCAAACACTATGTGAAACTTCAGTTTATGAGGCCACTTTAGTGAAATAAGCCTTCCAAATCTTCAAATCCAAGAGTTAAAAAAAGAACTTTTTGCCTTAGTCAGTTACTATTATAGAGGAAGATAACCCTAATAACTCAATGACATAACCAGTACAAGTACTATGATAGAGCTAGCCAGAAGAGCTCTTTGAAATAAGCATCTATTTAGTGTCACAGAAGTGTATAATGGTAACTGTAGGAAAATACTAGCAACTGACTCTAACGAAAAATTGTTGTTCCTGCTTAACAGCAAACTTTAAAAAGCTGATTATTTAAATTTTTAATAAAGGTCCACAATCCTTTTGTTGAATTACTGGGGCAAGATGTGTTTGGGGCGAGAATTTTATGGGATTCAGAAATCTACTGATTTTAAGAAGGTAATACACTACACATACTGTATATTTTGCAAACTTCCCAGGTGGGTTTCATGCTGCATACCACTAACAGACTAATATTTCTACAGCAAAACATATACATTTGTGTCAGACAAATACTACAAAGAGCCTTGTATCAGTTCAAGTTTTGCTATCAAATTAATTCACCTCACACTTTTTTAAAAACTTCCAGTTTACAGAGCTTTTGGAATTTCAGACATATAAATGAAAAGATTACAACCTATAACAAAATCATAATACTTATTTTACGAAGTTCCAGATTTACTTAGTATCTCAGAGGTACATTCTTTAACTATGATATTTAGCCACTCATACTCAGCCAAATTATGTATTCAGTGTATATCAAGTTTCTCCAGCTTAAAATCAAGAGCCCTAATCTATATATTCTGTGTAGAGAAATTGGATAACACACACACACAAAAAAAAGAAAACAAAAATAACCTCAATCCTTCCATTTAGAGCAACTATTAAATTTTTGGTGTCTAAATTTTCAGATTCTTTTTATATACATCCTATCTAATAAAGAGGGAATATGCTAATTGATGCTCACACCGTCACAAAGACGGCAGCACCCACAGCCAATAAGGAGGGAATGTGCTAATTACTGCCCCGCCCTCAAAGATGGTGGCACCCACAGCCAATAAGGAGGGAATATGCTAACTGACTGTCACACCCTCAAAGATGGTGGTGCCCACAGCCAATAAGGAGGGAATATGCTCATTGTCACACCCTCAAAGATGGCAGTGACCACAGCCACAAGTTGGCCTGCAGGGGAGAGCAGTTGTGGGTGATCAGGCCTGCAGGGGAGGGCAGTTGGGGGCAACTGGGCCAGCATGGGAGGGCAATTGGGGGCAACCAGGCCAGCAGGGGAGCAGTTAGGCATCGATCAGGCTGGCAGGGGAGTGGTTAGGGGGTGCTCAGGCTGGCAGGCAGAAGCAGTCAGGGACAATCAGGCAGGCAGGCAGGTGAGTGGTTGGGAGCCAGCTGTTCCGGATTGTGAGAGGGATGTCCGACTGCGGTTTAGGCCCAATCCCACAGGCAGTCGGACATCCCCCGAGGGGTCCCAGATTGGAGAGGGTGCAGGCTGGGCTGAGGGACACTCCCCTCCCCACCCCAATGCACGAATTTTGTGCACAGGGCCTCTAGTTAATATAATTATGATTGAAATCCCTATAGTTTTAGTGTGGATTTTTTGTTTTTGTCTTCCTATATACCTAAAATAACCTTTCAACATGAGGGCTTTGTTCTTTCATGATTTTTGAAAAATTCTGTCATCATGTCTTCTGATATGACCTCTCCACCATTTACACTATTTCCTCTTTTTGGAACCCACAGTTAAATTAAGTTGGAGCCTCTCAATTTACATTCACATCTCATAATTTCTCTTTATTCCTCTGTGCTACATCTGGGTGAATTATTCAGTACTATCTTTCAATTTGCTAACTTTCCCTTCAAATATATTTGGTCTAAAGTTTAACCATCTTACTTTTTTTTATTTTCAGTAACTTTTTTTTTCTTTTACATCACCATTTACTTCTTATCTACCTATTTTTTATTTATAACATGTTGTTTCTTAATGGCTATTACTTCTTTTATCTTTTTAAAGATACTTAAAATACTTGAAGTCATTTTGAAATTGCTCTAGTAATTCGGTTAGGTTTTGAGTGAATTTATCTTCTGGTGTTTGTGTTTATTGTCTAAGTAATGGTCTTCCTCATATGTTTGTAAGCTCAAACTTTCCCTTCCTTTTTCCTGAAGTAAGCTACCCCTCCCTCTTCCAGAGCCCGCTATCTCCAAGCTCGGTGCTGTTGTACCGGGTGACAGTGGAGATATTACAGTTCCCAACTCCGAGCCATCTGGCAGTTCAGCCACTGTGTCACCACCTCAGGTCCACAGCTTTTTAAAGCAACAGCTGGAAGTGGAAGACTTCAGCTTTTTTTTCATTCAGACCCAGCCCAGCTCCCAGTTTCATCCAGAATGTCTAACTCCAGTTCCCCTGCACAGAGTTATTTCTACCAGCCTCTGAACCCAAAGTCTAACTGTAAATTTCCTTTCCATTTCAGTCCCTGAAGATATTTACCTGTTCTTGAGAATATCTACATCTTTTCATTTTCCTTTTGAGTTTGTAACTGCTGCATTTAAAGCAGAGTGGGGAGCCAAAAGCAGAATAAACAGTACTCCATAATAGCAGCTAACAGGAAAGTGGAAAAAGTCTCCTGAGATATTTCATATGAAGACTTACTATGTGCCAATTTTATAATCATTTCCTCATGAAATCCTCTCAACAATCTTTTGAAGTAGGTACTATTATTATATCCCTTTCATCGGTGAGAAAACAGAGGCATGGGGTCAGTAAGCAAGCTTCCTAGAATTACCAGTTAATAAAAACCAAGAGTCAAACCAGATGTCAGATTCCAAAGACATGCTCTAAATCACTGCTCTGCTGGTTTCCATCCTGACCAGAATGCTCTTTATTATTTTGATTCTTTTTTTTCCCTACTTAACTGTGAACATTTTGCACACAGGATTTTAATTGATGAAAAGGGAAGTAAAGCCATATTCCAGGTAAAAAGGAGCATATCAGCCTCATGTTTTATTTAGTCTAGGCCTAGACCTAAAATCAGAAAGTTTTCTTTTTTATTTTCTTTTTCTTTAAAAAAAATTTTTTTTATTGATTTCAGAAAGGGAGAGACAGAAACATCTATAATGAGAGAGAATCATTGATTGGCTGTCTCCTGCATGACCTCTACTGGAGATCGAGCCTGCAACCGGGGCATGTGCCCTTAACTGGAATCGAACCCAGGTCCCTTCAGTCTGCAGGCTGACACTCTACCAACTGAGCCAAACCAGCCAGGGCAGAAACACAGCTTCCAATGTCTCTCTTTTTCCTAGAGGTCTTCCCATTTTCCTTGGGCTCCAAGCACTTCAGTGCGCAACACAGCAATCAGTTCATTCCACTGTTCGGTCAATTTGCATATTAGGGTTTTATTATATAGGATGATGAGTAAGTAAAGTTGCGCCTGAAAAAGATTAGGCAGAACTTGAGACTGGAAGTAGAGAGACTAGTTAGGAAGCCAATACAAAGTCCAAGCAAGATGAAGTCTAAACTCGTTGTGGCAGCAGAAATTGAAAAGGAAAGGCATTTCTGAGACATTATTGAAGAAGACTTAGAAAATTCTGTGTGACTAGAAAATGAATCAAGTATCTAGGTTCCAAACTTTGGAGAAAGACAAGTTAGTGGTGCCATTAACAGATGCAGGAACCATGGATGAAGGTGCAGATGTAAGACAACAGATTAATTTAGTTTGACATATATGATTTTGAAGTGGCAGCAAGCCACTCAGAAGGAGGTATTTAGTAAATAGTAAAATTGGTCTGAGCTAAAGGATATTCACACATGTGAAAGCATCCAGTACAATGTCGGGACTCCATACACCTTCTGCTACAAGTCAGACCAAATCATCTGTAGCTTCCCAAGGAGCAGCTATCTTCCATTTCTATCTCAAAACAAACTTTCCTACAAAGCCAGGCACCCTACTTCACACCTGGTTAACTCTTTGTCATCCTTCATTATCCTCAGGTACCATTTTCCCAAACCCCACTCATTTCCACCAGGAGGATGAAACCTGGATCTTACCTCTCTATATATAGGTCCCTAATGTTTAGTGCCATGATAAAAATAGCAGTCACTTGAAATACTGATTCAAAGAACAGACTTGGCATGTGCTGAACAAGCCTTGGAAGAAACCGTATCCTCTCAGAGGTGACCGCTAAAGAAGTGAACTTGGATGAGATTTCCAAAGTAGAGAAAAGAAAACTAAGAGGACCTAAATATAGGTAATATTGGTGGAACATCTTCATTTAAAGAGCAGTTCCCAAAAATGCTTCTCAACTTCTTTCAGCCCTAAATACCTCAGCTGTAATATGGGGATCATTACTCCTACCTCACAGGTTGCTGGAACAATTAAGATAGTATACATAAAGTCTCTCGTATACTGTCTGGCATTCAATTAATGTTCCCTTTTGTTCCCCAAACCCAATGTGAAATCATGTTAGAGTGTTTATTTCTTTGAAACTTCAGTAGCTGCTATAACCTGAAAAGCAACCCAACTTAGAAAAATAAAGGCTACACTTGTCAGATGTTCTCCCTAGGGCAAAGTTTTTTCTATTTCAACACTATTGTCAATTGGGGCTGGATAATTCTTTGTTATAGGGAGCTTTCTGTGCGCTATAGGATGTTTAACAAAATCCTGGAACTCCACCCACTATGTGCTAGTAGCACCTCCCATCAAAAATGACTCCATACAATGTCAAATGTCCTCTGGCTGAAAATCCCTATTTCAGAGCTAACTGAAATTTTCACAAAGGCCTAAATCCTCTTTCCCTGATCTCTAAAAATATATCTCATAAATCTGTTCCCCAATGACTGATCTACACATTAAACTATGCTTAAACTTTATAAATCATTCTCCTTAAAAATCCACCGAAAGTGGCAGCTAGCCCCTGAACTGTCAAACAAGTCATCATAGATAATGCATGCAGTCTAATCACTCAGTGCTTTATCACACTGTGACACTTAAAACCAAACTAATATAATAAGAGTAGGAGCAGCCCTAGCCGGTTTGGCTCAATGGAAAGAGCATCGGCCTGCAGACTGAAGGGTCCCAGGTTCGATTCCAGCCAAGGGCACATACCTGGGTTGCGGGCTTGATCCCCAGGAGAGGGCGTGCAGGAGGCAGCCAATCAATGATTCTCTCTCATCATTGATATCTCTATCTCTCTCGCTCTTCCTTCCTCTCTAAAATCAATAAAATATATTTAAAAAACAAAAAAAGTAGGAGCAGCCGATCCCAAAAGGTCTTCACACAAAATTAAGAGATTTGTCCCAATACTCGTGTCTAATATTTTAACTTCAAGTCTACAGGTGGCACTAAGGACATAGTGTATAAAATGAGCTTCAGCTGCCTAAGGACTTTTACAAATTTGAAATAGACACTAATGACATATATATATATTTAAGAATTATTTTGTATCATATGCCCACCTATTTCAACCACATAAAAAGTTATGTATGCTAACAAAAAAAAGGGGCAAAAATAATAGAAAAACAAAAACTGAGTTAACAATTTAGGGTTTTTGCATAAATTGCTTGAAGTTAATAAGTATAGCCTGGTAACAGAGTACAGACATGGAATGAGACTACCTGGATTAAAATCCCAACCCCATCACTTATTAGATAGGTGACTTGATAAATTACTTAACTTCTCTATGCTTGCTCGGTAAAATAGGGATAATTACGGTAACTACCTTGTAGTGTTGTTGCGGATTGAATGAGTAAAAATAGGTAAAATGCTTAAACAGTGCCTAGCACAAACATACTTAAGTATTAAACATTGTTTATCATTAGTTTTATTGATGTATAAGCACCTTGGGTGGCTCATAAAAGTAGGTACAGTGGAGTCAAACAACAATAAACTTGCACCCACATGCTCTGGGTTCATATTTCAGTTCCTTAACTATTTCATTTGGCATTAATTTCCTCATCTGTAAAATAGGAAAGCACTTTGAAAATGATGCACGTAAGGGAAAACTTAAAAGCAGTATGTTCAGTAGGATAGTAGAGAAAAGTTGCATCTGATTTCCACTTTGGAAAAAGGAAACTTTGTGGAGGAGGTGCCTTTTAAGACAGTAAGGACTCTAGTAATGGGCCACATAGGGAAAGCACATGCCTTGAACCAAGGTAGGTCTGATTCAAAACCCCTTGCTTTCTTTACTCCGGAGATTTTCAATCTCATAGCATACATAAACTAATCACTAAAATTCCGCAGCACACCAAAAAAAGAAAGTATAAATTTGATTCATTCACACCCAGATGGCTATTGCTGTGTTGGCTATTGTCATTTTTTAATTTGACAATGAAAGGGAAAAGAGATCAGAGCCCCTGACTAAATAGTCAGGTATTGCATGTTTTAAAACTTCTTGCAGCACACCGGTTGAAAATCGCTGCTTTACGCTATAGTTTGAAAGCTTAAAAAAGAATATCCTGATTTCTTAAAGGTTTCTTTTCTTCATACAAGGTAGGGACACTAACCCTTTGAAGGTAGTAGAAATACATTAAAGGCTGTTAACGTAAAAAAACAAACAAACAAACATTGAAACCTGTAAAGAATTTTTGTGAGTTTATTTGAGCCGGGAAGCAGAACCTCAATGAATTGAGATAATGCTCCAAAGAATGGGCTGGTTACATCTGTGTTTATACATTGCAATCGAAGGAAAGGGATGTAGGTGGGTTACTTGAAATCCACTGGTGATAGACTAGAGAGGAAGGAGAAAGCAGAGCAGGGAAACCCCTGGGATTGGATAAAAAGTAAAATGATAGACACATACTTAGGTGGGTGCAGGACCAATTAACATGATAACAATGAAGGAATTTGTGGTATCTGTCCTGCCACCCAGCACATTAGGTTGTGCCCCAAGGGGTCCAGAAAAAGGGAAGTTACAAGATACACAGACATTTCAAAGGGTATGTTATTATAGTCGATGCAAAAAGACAGATAAAGGTTGACCTTGTCAGTGAAGATACCGGCCTAGGACGTAACTACCCACCATAACTGCTTTTAGTTGAAGTTTAATTTCAGACCACCCTTTGTGGTTACTTTAAGTCTGAGTCTGCAAAACTGCCATGCAGGCTTCCCCTGAGCTTGTCAGGTTAGCACGTGGCCCCTTTCCTCCACAAGGCACTGGCCTCGATTTGGGCCAGTACGTGCCCTTTTTTCAATTACGAATGATCCATTCTTTTAGAAGTAAATGATGTTGGAAGAAATGAGATTCCTCTTGTATAATGAGGACTGTCCCGATAGTTTTAAATCAATTTGATATGGTTGTTTTTAATTAGAAAAACCACTGCCTTCCAATGAACATTTCAAAATCACTAAGGGCTGTGCACGCTGCCCTTTATACGAAGGAATATTTAACAATTTTTTGTAAGTAAAAGTTGCAACATCAATCACATGTGAAGCAGGTGTTAGGCCCAGGACTGTCCTCACTGAAGCCAACAAATGCAGAGAGAGAGAAAAAAAAAAAAAGAAGGAAAAGCAGCCTTTCCTATCCGTTCAGCTAAATGCCGCTCCCACTCCCAACCTTCACCCCGCAACCAAGCCTCGGAGGCTGGGGCTGGGTCGCTGGCAGACTCTGCAAAAGCGCCAGCATCCAGAGTGTGTAAGAAAAGCAAAGCCAAGTCTCCCTTTTACGAAAAACCCCCAACAATTCTGTCTTTGCCCCAGGGCAGAGAACTCGCTGGGCCTCCTCCACGTCACACCCCAGGAAAGAGGAGGCGGCGGCATGTGACTTTGCTCTGGTCCGGTTCGGTTCTCCGGACTCTCAGCAGCCCAGGCGGGAGGACTCCCACGTGGCGCCCGCAGCCTGCCCACAGCCGGCTCGGCCCCCGCTGCCGGCGCTCTGATTGGCCAAGGGCGGCTGGAGCCGCTCCCAGACAGGAGGCGACTCCGCCAAATGGGGCGGGCACGCGGCGAGAGGTCGCGGCCATGCGGGCTGCACCCCGAAGAGCGGCATCCACGCGTTGGCCCCACACCGGCAGCCAGGCCACCACCCAGTGCAACCCACACGTAGGCCCCGGTTAGAAGCCGGCGCCGCCACCCTCCACCCCACGCAGGTAGCGCTCACCTCAGCGCTCGCGGCGCCTCCACCTTCAGCTTTTTGGGCTTCGGCTCCTCCTCTGCCGTGGCCATCTTCGCGCTCCCACCCCACTTAGGATCCAGCGTGCGCCCCACCCCTTCGGCGCTGCGGTACCGCCCCCGCCTCGTAACACCGCCTCCGTTTTTACAAACCCCTCCCTCTCGGCTCCTCCCAGTTCACGCCTCTCCCGCCCGCAATCATTGGCTCGACCCCCTCAGCTCCACCCATCGGCTAGTACCGCCCCTTCCCGGTCCCGCCCCTCCTCGTAGGGGGCCAACCCGTCCCCCCCGCAGATTGTGTTAGGTTGCGGATGAGCGCCTGAGTCCAGGAACGCGAAACCCCCTCATTCTTCTGAATTCTCGGGGAATCTAAACCCTAAAACTCAAGAGATGTATTTCTTCTCATTCAACACCTTCCCGCTTACTTAACCTTTCCAAATCTGTAGACCTCGTTGGTCTCCTTGAAGTTGTCAGTCAGGCAATCTACTGGGCACTCCAACGGCGGGGTCCTCACAGCCTACTCCGCTGCCTCAGTCCCGGTGCGGAGAGGACCCGGCGCCGAATCACTGACAGGCCCAGGTGTCGGGGTGAGTGTGAGGGGCGGGGAGTCTGCGTTCTGGGGACGGTTGGAAAACGGGGGCGTAGGCTGACGATCCTGGCTTGCGGGAGCGTCTCCCGCGCTGCGGGCCGGGGCCGCGATCTCCCTCCTGGCCTTCCGGGCTTTCTTGCCAGCCGGGCCGGAAGGGACGGTGCCCCTACAGCCCTGTGTTCGCAGGCTCCAGGCCCGAGCGGTTCAGGCTCATTGGGGTCCCCCTTCCGTCCTCCGGCGCGGGAAGAAGGTCTTGTCACCCACCGTGAGCTGGAGTACCGACGACTCGGACCTCAGCCCCAGGCTTCTGCTTAGGAGAACCAAACCCGGGACAGACCTGAGCGCACATCCTGTTAGGATAGAGGGTGGCGCCTGGAGGCGCCAGGTGCGGGGAATACAGTGAGGAGGGTGTTGCCGCCCCGAAGACTGACAGGTGGTGGGAACCTAAGCAGGAGGTGGCGAGGAGTACGCGAGAGCGATGGCCAGTGTGGCTGCTCGCACTTGGTAGATGGGGCTTGGATCTGGAGCCGAAGCTGAGAGCGTACGTGGTTAAGAAGGTGGTGCCTCGATAAAATCGGGAGCCCTCGCGCGAGGAGGAGGAATTTTGTGGAACTTGGGATGTATCGGGTTTGCGACGGTGGTTTAGGCAGGGATGGTAGAAGGATAACAGGAAGAAAGCATGGGGAGTGAGCCGGAAGGAGACGTCCAAGGTGAGAACAAAGCAGGTGGAGTTTCGTGTAGTAATAGGGTAAGAAGTACTGGTTTTGTTTGGGGGAATGTTATCAGCGACAAGAGATGCTGCCAGGGTTTCAAGGAGCCCGTGGGAGTCTGAGACCGGGTGGCTGGATTTGAGGATTAGGAAGTGAGAGAGTCGGCTACTGAACGGAGAGACTGCCGGGGCAGACGTGACCTTCTTCCCTTGGAGCACGGAACAGACGCTTATGGAGGTGGGCAAGGTTCCTGAAAAGCTTGAGGTTTGTTTGTTTTTAGGAATGCGTCCAAATATTCTTTTTTAAAAATATTTATTTTATTACAGAGAAGAAGGGAGAGGGATAGAGAGTTAGAAACATCGAGCAGCTGCCTCCTGCACACCCCCTACTGGGGATGTGCCCGCAACCAAGGTACATGCCCTTGACCGGAATCGAACCTGGGACCCTTCAGTCCGCAGGACAACGACGCTCTATCAACTGAGCCAAACCGGTTTGGGCCCAAATATTCTTTTTTTTAGGCACCATTTCCTTGACCCGGCTGCACCATTATCTTCGGTGCAGAAAACCAGTTAACCAATGTATAACATTAACGATTCAAAATGACAAATGGAAGGGTTCGTTCTCGAAAGAAGGGAGGACATGAAACCATAGGAAAAGTGGAGAAATGAGATGAATGAAGAATTATCCAAAACTTAACGTATCTTTAGTAGGAAAGCTCTCTTTGCAATCAGATTAGCTTTTCATATTGAATCTTGGGATTTTTACAGTGTTCCTAAGAAGCATTCACCTATTGGAGTTCCCTGCAGGGTAGATACTTGTAAGGTGCTCAGTAGTATCTCAATTCGTGGGTAGGAAATGGTATTTGTAAAGAAGAGGAATTCTCTCTCCATCTGCAAATTACCTTCCTCCCTGTTACACAGAGAAAATAAAAGCCATCGTCTTCCTGCAACCAAATATGTAAACCTTCTTCCCATTTGTTTAAAGAGGAAAACATGTCCCTTCTCCTTATGGAAAACAAATCCTTTCACCTAGTTGACCAATGCCATCCTCTCCTACTTTTACAGGGTTTTCTTTCTTTTTTTAGTTATTCTCTCCCCTACATCATCAGCCTTCCCCCCTCTGCTCACACCTTTTCTTTCCAATTTAAAAATATTCTTCCTTAGCTTTATGAACTACACCCATTTATTTGCCTGTCTTTTCATTTCCTTCACAGCTAGAGTTCTTGAATGTATCATCTGCTCTCCTTATCTCTGTTTTTCCCATTTCTTGCTACTTATTTCTCATTCCTCAGCCCTTTACAGTATACCTGGTTTCCAGTTTTCCATTAAACTGTCACTGAAACTGCTTTTAATAAGATCATCAACATCCTCTCTGTGTTAAATTATATATTCTCAGTAGGGACAAGAAAAAATCATATTCTTTTTATAAAGCACAGATATCTCAACAGTACATAAAGAAATATACAGTATATACTTGTGGTTTGAAACTTTCTAGGGGAGGGGTATGATAGAAGGGGAGTCTGAAAAGGCTCCTTTAGCAGATAATAATGAAAAGAAAGTTGAGAAACTTAAATCAACACTTTCAGTTCTTGTAGCTTAAACTGTTTGTGCCATTTACAATGTTTAAAACTCCATTCTTCTGCCGAAACTGGTTTGGCTCAGTGGATAGAGCGTCGGCCTGTGGACTGAGGGGTCCCAGGTTCGATTCCGGTCAAGGGCATGTACCTGGGTTGCGGGCACATCCCCAGTGGGGGGTGTGCAGGAGGCGGCTGATCGATGTTTCTCTCTCATCGATGTTTCTGACTCTCTATCTCTCTCCCTTCCTCTCTGTAAAAAATCAATAAAATATATTTAAAAAAAAAAAAAAAAAAAACTCCATTCTTCTGGCCAAAGCCGGTTTGGCTCAGTGGATAGAGCGTCGGCCTGTGGACTGGGGGGTCCCGGGTTCGATTCCGGTCAAGGGCATGTACCTGGGTTGCGGGCATATCCCCAGTGGGAGATGTGCAGGAGGCAGCTGATAGATGTTTCTCTCTCATCGATGTTTCTAGCTCTCTCTCTCCCTTCCTCTCTGTAATAAATCAATAAAATATATATATAAAAAAAAAACACAAAACTCCATTCTTCTGGAAACACACTAACACTATAGTTACTAAAAAACCATTACCTTCTCTGCTTTCTTGTTATCCTTTTTCAGTCAGATCTTTTTTTTTTTTTTAAGAGTATGTTTATTAAAATGGGACAGTGAAGCAAGGAGGGTCTTAGGATAGAAGCAGCAAGAGGAGAGGCTAGGCGGGTGCTTTGGCTCTAGAACAGATGGGAAGGAGATGAGTCAAGGCGGAACTGATACCAGCTCACAGGAAAGTCAGAGAGAGGGGGCCTTGGAGACAGTTTGGGGGGTTAGCCCGGGATGAGGTGCCACTGCCCATTGCTCTCCTGGTTGCAAGTCTCATGGGGACCCTTAGCGTTTAGGAGATGAATGCCTGTGGGGGCAAGAAGAAGGGGAAGGAAAAAGTGCGGCTGACTCCCAGGAGGGAGAGCCCATCCAAATACTCTTTTTTTAGGCACTTTTCCTTGACCCAGCTGCTACTCAAATGTTGGAGTTCCTTTCACAGACTCTCTTCAATTCACACTCTCTCTTTGTAGTTTTATTCTCCTTAGAATTACAATTCCCATTAACAAAAATAATGATTATTAAACAAATCTATTTCCAACTCGGCTTCTCTTGGGAGCACCAGACCCATGTATCTTTTGCATATGTCTATTTGATTCAAATATAACCAGAATTGGGTCTAATCTTAGAGAACTAGGGTTCAATGCCTCATTTTCCCTCTCATACTCTCCTCTTCTCCCTCCCCAGTCTTTGCTCAAACCAAAATGTTTCTCTTTTTATTTTACTCCATCCCTACTGTCAACATTCTAGTTCAGGCTACAACCATAACTCATCTCTCAACTGGTCTCACAATAGCCAGTTTCCCTTTTATGCATTTGCCACAGTGCAATCTTCCTAAAACTGTAAATGGGATTGTATGAATCCCCTGCATAAAACCATAAAAATGATTTTACGTTGCCCTGAGAACAAAGTGAACCCATCTCTGCGTATTTCATCTCACCATTCCCCTCACCTTCTAAAGTTGCTAAATTTTACTGGATTTCTTTATCTTGTGTTCTCTCTCACCGTAAAGCCTTGCAAATTTCTATAGTACACTGCATTTCCCCTGTCATAGTAGGATTTACATCTTACTGTATTGAGTTTTTTGCCTTCTTTGTTGAACTCTAAACACTTAAGTTCAGGGACTGTATTTTGTTCACCCCTGTCTCCCCATTATTTATATAGAAAACATTCAAAACTACCTGTTGAGTGTATAAACGGTCAACATATTGGCTGAGAATCAGGTGAGCCAGATTCTTTTCTGGCCTCATTCTCTCACCTTGGATAGGCCTCTCTTGCCTTCCATGCCTTTATTCTGTTCTATATAGAGGGAATACATTTTCTTTTTTCCCCTCCAAGGATATTTTGACTATTGTAATTGCACTGATTATGTATCATCAGGATGAGTATGTCCAACATTTGGTAAAGGGGATTTATGAAGTATTTAAGCTGTAGGCAAAGCTCTGATGGGACTGCCTCTGAAGACAGTTTCTCAGGTGGCTTTAAAATAACTGGGAGAATTCTGTTTTCTGGCTCAAAGTCACTAAGAACAAAAAGATAGTTGTGGTGGTGGTGGTGTGTGTAGCTTTTCCCAGGAAGTTTTTAAAAATAATAAAAGAAGTTAAGTGCAGCTACTAAAAGAGTAAGTAGCGGAAGAAACAGGCTGCAAGTGATATTTATTTAATTGTTATATGCATTAGGCCCTTGGTCATAATATGGATACAGGAAATAAGCTCTCTTTTCGTATATTAGAAGGTTAAAATGGGTGTTTAAGCTAAGCACTAATGAAAGCTACGAAGTATTATGCTTTCATCTCAGCACTAAGGATAACAATAAATCCAGATGGCCAGTTTAACGAGCTGTATTCTTCTGAGATCTGAACTACTGCCAATGAAAGCAACTTTGGTGGAAACTTTTCCTGGAAAGAATTTTTCACCAGCTTAAAACGATGAGTAGGAATCTGGCCTCTAAAAATAAAGAAAACTTCAAAGTCGCTTGTTTCAAGAACAGCATTCTTTTAGGGTATATTGAAGCAATGGAGTACCACAGATACATGTGAACTATTCTTTCTATAAGATAAATGGTTGAAGAAGAGAATATATGTCAGCTCCTTTAAATATAATTTCTGCTCTAAATAATTTATTAGAACACACTTTGGCTTCTAACTATACAAGAAGCATACCCTTCAACTATTTCTCTTAATTATAAGTTCAGCACATTTGCTGCCCAGTCCAATATGGTAACCACTAACTACATATAATTAAAATTAATTAAAATTAAAACTTCAGTACATCAGTTGCATTAGCCAAATTTCATGTGTTCATTAGTCACATGTGATTAGTGGTACCGTATTGGACAGCACAGATACAGGACATATACATCATTGCAGGAAATCCTATTGGGTGGTATTTTATGTTTCTAACTAGAGGCCTGGTGCACGAAATTCGTGCACGGGGGAAGGAGGGCCCTCAGCCCAGCCTGCACCCTCTCCAATCCAAGACCTCTCAGGGATGTCTGACTGCCAATTTAGGCCTAATCCCACTGGTATTTTGTTTAGGAGTTTTGCTTCCTAAACCGGCAGTCGGACATCCCTCTTGCAATCCGGGACCACTGGCTCCTAACCACTCACCTCCCTGCCTGCCTGATCGCCCCAACTGCTCCCCTGCTTACCTGATCGCCCCTAACCAACTCTGCCTGCCAGCCTGATCGCCCCTGACTGCTCTCCCCTGCCAGCCTGATCACCCCTAACTGTCTCTGCTTCTGTCCCTGCCACTGTGGCTTTGTCAAGAAGGCATCTGAAAGACATCTGGTCTAATTAGCTTATTACCCTTTTATTAGCATAGATACTGTGTATTGTGTTAATTGATTTTCATATGTTGAAACCATCTGTGCATTCTTGGAACAAATCGCACTTGGTCAAGGTATATCAGTATAATATTTTTTTATGATGCTGGATTCAGTTGCTGGTATTTTGTTTAGAAGTTTTGCTTCCATGTTCTTAAGTGATAATGGTCTATAGTTTCTTGTATTGCCTTTTCTGGGTTTGGTGTCAGGATAATATAAAGATACCTTTGATGTATATATACTAAATTTAAACTTTTTCCCCCCAGAAAATGATCCACAGTCTATTTCTCATAAACTGTTCCGGTGACATATTTCTAGAGAAGCACTGGAAGAGTGTTGTGAGCCAATCTGTCTGTGATTACTTCTTTGAAGCTCAAGAGAAAGCTGCTGATGTTGAAAATGTACCACCTGTCATTTCAACACCTCACCACTACCTCATCAGTATCTATAGGGATAAGCTCTTCTTTGTGTCTGTCATACAGACTGAAGTGCCACCTCTCTTTGTAATTGAATTCCTACATCGAGTTGCTGACACTTTTCAGGTTGGTTATTCATTAGATCTTTGAACTTAAATTACCCAAGATAGTTGGGGGGGACACATTATTATATTTTTTAACTATCCAGCTTTTGTTGTGCTGTCTGTCCTACTGTCCCTCTCTCTCTGTCTTCAACTATGCATAAACCATTTTACGTAGGGTATACAGTAGCACACATGGCTGCTCCATTCACTGTTTCAGGAGAACAGAAAACTCTCATTGGCATGGAACCCTTATTTTTTATATGTATTGTAAATTATGTCATCAGGAAACAATAGTGCTTTCCACACACAGTTCTCTGAGTGTTCCCAAGATTTTTATTGGTCATGAAATCTGATGTTCACATTTTATTTTTTTATTTTTACTGAATATGCCACATACTTTAATCTGTGTGTTTTGGGGTACCTAATCGGGACAAGGGGAGTTTATAGTTCACATTCTGGTTTAATGCTTCACTGTACTTTCTGGCATAATATGTAATAGAAATTCAATTCAATCCAGAAATTTAAGAAAATATTATATAGAACTATCAAAGGGTTTTTTTTCCCCTTTGTTTTACATTCATTGAATTACGCGACTGTAAGTTTACCCTTCAGAACAAAAAGTATTTAGCAAGCCTTTCTTCATTCCTTCTGTGGTATTTTATCAGGACTACTTTGGTGAGTGTTCAGAGGCTGCAATTAAGGATAATGTGGTCATAGTGTATGAGCTCTTGGAAGAAATGTTAGACAATGGATTTCCACTGGCTACTGAATCTAATATTTTGAAAGAACTGATTAAACCACCAACAATTCTCCGTTCTGTCGTCAACTCTATTACAGGTGAGGCGAAAATACACTTTATTAGGAATTGAGCAACTAAAACCTTATAAACAACTCAACACCATTTCTTATGATCTGGCAGATCCTTAAGACAGTCCAATTTGGCCAGAATTAAAGTTTGATGAATTTTAAATGGATGTATATTTCCTTTCATGTTTAAAAATCTATTTTGCTGAGTCTTAAATGCTAAAGAACTTCTTGGTTATTTTTATTATAGGTTTTTCTACAAAACCATAATAATATTACTATTATTTAATACTAAATAATAAGACTAAATAAATGATCACAGTTAATCCTAAAGAAGCAAATGTCATGATGGATGTTAATGAAACTTACTATGATAGTTATTTTGCAATATATACACATAAATCACTCTATCGTATACCTTAAACTTAACATAATGTTATATGTCAATTATAACTCAATAAAACCAGAAAAAAATAAAAATAGTATTAAAAAACTGGCATATGCTGCTACCCTACAATCAATAAAGTACAGAAAGTGTGAGACTTGCTACCACAGAGTATATACTGTCTCCTCCAGGTCTTTGTTTTATACATGCAAGTGCTCCCTTTGGCAGCTCATTTATACATGAAAAAGATGTGTTAAGACAGAAAGACAAGAAATTAAGTCTATTTGTGATATCTCATGCATTGTGGACCTTGTACTTGTGTTATAAATTTCCAATTTTGATTTAATTCTTCATTAGGGCTAGAAATTAGGTACATTCAGATGACAATATTCTTTTGAAAAAAATTAAAGTCTTCTAGAGAAAGATTTCTATGAAATGTTATGTGCCATTCCAACTCTACTGTCCACCATTGTAAATGCCTCTCCAAGTGCACTAAAGTGGGTGAGAGAGGCCTATAAGAAACCGTTCATTCCATAGCTCCTATTCATCCTCTGTACAAGGCTGAATGTCAGGAGAAATTCAAGGAAAGATAAGATGGCGTGTCTGTGCTCCTTCCTAAAACTTATACTCTGGATGGGAGGGAACTGGAAAAAAAAAAAATTAAAATTGAAATACACAAATAACATTATAAGATTTTTAAAAGCAGTTTCATCACATACTTTGTAGGTGATATAGTCATAATGAAAGGTGTTGTTATTGTTAAGCATGTACTACATTTGAATTGGAAATGTAAATTAACCATATTGGTAACTATTTAAAAGTTCAAGGATATATGTTTAGGACAACCAGATTTATTTTCAAACCTATGTCAGTTTACCAGGAAATTAGCCAGATATTGAACATTAGCCATATTGTAGCCAGAAGGGTGTGCTGACCTTAAAATGGAAAAAGGCCAGAGTATGTTCTTCATTGCAGTTACTCCACTGAGGCCTGCTTGGCAGCATCTCCTGTAGAATCCAAGCTGAATACCAAAGGACCTAGTTATCACCCTGTATTCTCAGTGGAGACATTTTATTGACAGAAGGTTTTGAAACAACCATCCTCTTTTTTTATCAGTGGCAGCAGGATGAGAGTCTGTTGTTGAGCCACTGGAATTAGGTTAGGTTACTGTTAACACACAGGAAGCAAAAGATAAGTAAATGAATTTAAGCTGGTTTGGCAGATAGAGGACCACACGGCCTATTTCTGTCTTCTAGAAATTTGATCATGTTGGTATGAATATGTCTCCAGCAATTCTAGAAACCATCCACAACTTCAATGAAGAAAAACCCAAACATGAAAGAAGCAGCTAAAATATTCTCTTTTTTTTTTTTTTTTTCCTGTTAATAGCTTTTCTGTTGACCATTTTATGCATTAGTTTTCTTTTCTCTTTTCCGGTTTCTAGGCAGTAGTAATGTTGGGGACACACTCCCCACTGGGCAGCTGTCCAACATCCCATGGCGCCGGGCAGGAGTAAAGTACACAAATAATGAAGCCTATTTTGATGTCGTTGAAGAAATAGATGCAATTATAGATAAATCAGGTAATTGTGTGCATGTGGTCTTATTTGGGAAAAAACAGTTCAGCTGACATAAGCTGAAGAGAAAATTGAAATCCCTTGGCAGGGATTGGTAGTTTCAGTGGAAAGACTAATGTTTAAATTTATTTTGCTCAGAGATTACATATAATTTTCATAACCACTAGTTGAGATCGGCCAATCTTTGTAAATCAGATCTTATGTTGTCTTACATTAAGCTGATTACTACCCTGTACACCTCTCCTCTTGCCATTTATTCATTGTAACGTTTATTGTACTTCTACCATACACCGTACTTTTGCTGCTATTTTTTGTGCAGTATTTCTAGTAAAGATCCCAGACAAAATAACAGTGCTGTATTAGATCACAAACATTTTAAACATCTCCAGCCCTCACATTTTATACCTAAGGAAACTGAAGTTCAGAAGGGTTAAGTAAGCTGCTCACGGTAGCACAGCTAGTTAGTATGAAACTGAGTTATTGTGAACTATAACCAGTATCTTTTCTTTAGTGAGTACCCTTTTCATTATAAAATTCCATCATACAGAAAATAGCTGTATTATTGCAGAATAATGGCTCCTATTTCTTAAAAGTGAACAGGTAGCTTAGTCCATTTCATGAGAAACTTGCCTCATTTTAAAATTCTGTGAAAAATATTTTAACTTCATATCCAGCAGTTTTACAAGTTTGACTCTATAGAGATGTAGACAGGTTTGATTTTCCGTAGAATTATCGTATTCCAGCCTGTGTCAGGTATGGGCCATGGCACTCAGTGAAGACGCTGAATGTAATGGATCTCTGTCCACTGGTCTGATAATAGATGTGCAGAGGTCCAGTATATCTGACACCCAGGAGGTGTCTCCATCACTTCAACACAGTGATAACTCATAAAAACGCAGATCCGATGATGTTATCACCTTTTTTCTTTCTTCAGGATCTACAGTCTTTGCAGAAATTCAGGGGGTCATTGATGCTTGCATTAAGTTATCCGGAATGCCTGACCTTTCCCTTTCTTTCATGGTAGGTTTTTGTTTTTGTTTTTGTTTTGGCGGGGGGGGGGGGGGGGGGGGGGGCTCATGGTAGGTTTTGTTCGCCTGTCCTATAGCTCCTTGCATGCTTAATACATATGCAGCACTAAATGAAATGATAAACACTGAGACAGTCTTGTATCTTAGATTGTAAAAGATTATCTCAGAAGTAATCCTAGCACAGCTTACCAGGACACTAGCTTACGTGATGAGCATGGCCTGTATGGAAAGGCTGAGGAGAGGTCTTTGCCTAGGTGTGCTAGAAGTAGCTTAAATGGCTGCTGGCTTCTGCAATTCTGCAGCATTGATTTCATTGAATTATTATTTGTTTTGCTGGTATGCAAGGGCATTAATCTTTTGCATCATTTTAGACTCAGCATGACACGCCACTAAGAACAATCAAGAAAACTGAGTTCCAGTTCAGTCTCTGCCACTAACTTGTCCTGACCTTGGGTTCTTTGGACCTCAGTTTTTTCATCTATATAATGGAAATGAAACTCTTGGATTTTCTACTTCATAGTTAAGATTCAAGTAAAATAATGATATAAAATTTTTGCAAACTTTAGAGTGTTGTAAAACTATGCTTATGATGTGGTCGTAATAACAAACTCTTACATGACTGCTTTATCTTTAGGGAGAATATTAATTTCTCATATCTGAATAGAGTTGCCATGTTCCTTATGCTCTATGAATATGGTGGTTGTGTTCTGTTTTCCTGGCAGAACCCCAGGCTGCTAGATGATGTCAGCTTCCACCCCTGCATCCGGTTCAAACGTTGGGAATCTGAAAGAGTTTTGTCATTTATTCCTCCAGATGGAAATTTCCGACTCATATCATATCGGGTCAGCTCACAAAAGTATGTTGATCAACCAGATACCGCCATCATATATCAATATGCTGAATAGAATTGACTTTTCATTTTGATAGTTGGATTCTTGAGTTCATCGTTGCTGCCTTTAGCCATGGTTCACCAGGAGAACCAAGAACTGGTGAAAATAGGTGTCTAAAATAATCAGTGTACCTTGAATCTAAGCATAGACTAGTAGTAAATGAGACCATAGTAAAATATGTACCTGAGAGCAAGCATTTGGGACTGTATAACTGTATAATTTGAGTAAAACCATGAACCCATGCCATAATTTTACTATGGTCTATACACTTCATGGCTGACAGAAGGAGACAGACTTACCTATAGCTCCAGGACATTCCCCAACTAACTGGCTCCAAGTCAGTCTTCTATGCACTGGGGTTTATTTTCATTAATTAATTAGTTAATTAATTTGCACTGGGGTTTAAATGAATGATTTAGTGTTGTGGGTTGTAGCTAGTTTTTCCCTAGAAAATATCAGAAGTTATTTAGCTAGCATCAGGACAGGACTCAAAAGCAGAGATTTGAATTGTTTCTTGGCTCTTACCACATACAAACTGCTTAATTAGTTTGCATAATGGTAAATTATCTTTCTATAGATCTTAATTCATTTCTTTAAACTAGGGCTATTTGCCACAATTGTTTATACTCTAATTAAGTTTCAGATTTCTATCTTGATTTGTATACTTACTCCTCAGAAATTGTATAATTCCTAGTGTAGTGGTACCAGAACAATGTGCTATACTCACTGCACCCCCACCCCCCGTGCAGATGCAGAATCCGCACTTCTAGGGGTATAAGGTCTTATAGTGAACTTAGAGGCAGGGTAGATACCCTGGACTGAGGTTTTAAGGTCACTTCCTGAGCTGTCTCATATCATTAATTATGTGTGTCTGTGCTTTTGTGTCTTTATCTTTTTAGTCTAGTGGCAATACCAGTGTATGTGAAACATAGCATCAGCTTTAAGGAGAACAGTTCTTGTGGCAGATTTGATATTACAATTGGACCAAAGCAGAATATGGGAAAAACTATTGAAGGAATCACAGTGACAGTTCACATGCCAAAAGTTGTGCTGAATATGAACCTGACGCCGACACAAGGCAGCTATACATTTGATCCAGTTACCAAGGTATAACCACCTCAACTCAAGAGTGAGCGTGTTTCTGCAATCTTTACTTTGTGATTTGGGGCAGGGGCTAGAGGGAAGGTCTAAGGCAGCCGTGGGCAAACTAAAACTAAAAAAAAAAAAAGACCGTACCCTTTTATGTAATGATGTTTACTCTGAATTTATATTAGTTCACACAAACACTCCATCCATGCTTTTGTTCCGGCCCTCCGGTCCAGTTTAAGAACCCATTGTGGCCCTCGAGTCAAAAAGTTTGCCGACCCCTGTCTTAGAGTCTTGGTTAAAACTAAAGTTCCTAACAAAACAGAGAGAGCATACTGTGCTGTGCTTTTGCCAGTGGCTGTGAAGGAAATACTGCATCTGCCGCTCAGAACAGAACAGACTCATTCTGTCCCCCTTCAGAGTGTGCACACCTTTGCTCATCCATTGATAATCCAGGCACTCATTCTCTAATGAGGAAGAAGATATAAAAGCTTTTTAAAAAGAGAAAAACATTGTGTGGCTATAAGAAGATATATAGGCTATTGTTACATTTACTGTAGAAATTGATCATTTAGATCTTTCTCTTTTTTAAAAAAAAATTTAAGAGCATTGTTTTATACTTTTCCACAGGGGGTGTTGGCTAGGAAAACCGCGTCCTCACCCTACATAAATGTGCCTCTAGCAGAGGGTCTTCAGAGAAACTGCAAAAGATGATTTTCTCTCAGCTTCCTTGTTGGGTAAAAAAATAGTATTTTCAACAGCAGAGTCATTGGACTGCCTGGTAAATGAAAGGCATATTTTTTTAAAATATGTTTTTATTGATTTCACAGAGAGAGAGATAGAAACATCAATGAGAGAGAAACAAATATCAACCGGCTGCCTCCTGCACACCCTCTACTCGAGATCAAACCCACAACCTGGGCATGTGCCCTGACCAGGAATTGAACTAGTGACCTGGTGCATGGGGCAACATTCAACCAACTGAGCCACACCAGCCAGGCAAAAAGGCATATTTTTAAATAAAATCATAGAATATTAAAGATCATCTAATGTAGTCCTAAGGATTTGAAGAACCACACAGGCCTGAGAAGCGAAGGGGGGCTTCAGATGCCTGGCCCTTCACAAACCAGCTTCTCTTTTTCATCTATTACTGAGCTTCCACGCTATAGATTTCATTTGAACAAAGGGTTCCACAGCTGAACGTTTAAAATACCAGTTTAGGTCAGTCTTCTCATTTTACACAAAAATAAACTTGAGGCTCAGACAGAAACAGTGAATGTGACATAGTAGAAAGAGCATTTGAAATCAGATAGCCTTAGATTCAAACCCCAGCCTTGTCCCTATCTGGCTGTGTGACCTTGAGCAATCATTTTACCTCTGAGCCTTAATTTCCTCATTTGTAAAAAGACAAAATCTACATCACAGGCTTCTATAAGATAACATACAGGTAGTGCTAAGCACAGTGCTATATCCAAAAGTCAATGTTCAACTAATGTTGGTTCTCTACTGACTCTCCATTTAGACTCTCAGAACTAATTAGTGGTGAACTCAGTGAAGGTCCCAGGTCTCCTGTTTCCAAGACACTGTGCTTCATTTTGTACAAAAGTTTATGGTGTCTTTGAACATTTGTCTTTATTAAATGGTTCAGATTGTTTGTTTTTCATGTCTTTTTAAGGTACTAACATGGGATGTGGGGAAAATTACTCCACAAAAGCTCCCAAGTCTTAAAGGACTGGTGAATTTACAGTCTGGAGCACCCAAGCCAGAAGAAAATCCAAGCCTCAACATACAGTTCAAGATCCAGCAGCTTGCTATTTCAGGTAAGGATAAATTTGATTTGTGTTTAAGGGTAACTGAGTTTTGCTCAGGTCAACTACTAGGAGCTTAGAAGGGTAACACTCCCTCTCTAGAAAGAATAGCTCCAGTTTGCCTTTCACATTGCTATGGGGCCAACCTCTCAGGGACAGTGATTTTAGAGATCACCTGTTTCACACGGTTTTCCTTTACCCCAACCCTGATTCAAGCACCAAAGGAGTTCTGCATTCAGAAAGTAGACTTAACCTTAAAAGACATTCCTTGCCCACAAGGGAATCTGAACTGAATAATATCCCCACAATGCTGTAATTTGTATATGGTAGAAGGGATATTGTTTCCAAGTGGTATAAGGGACACTGGTTACTGTCAGATTTACTGTGTAGTGCTCACTGTTAACAAATACTGTATTGGTTGATGTGACCAGGATAATAATGTATTCTTTTCCCACCTGTTCTTTTTGACACAGGCTTAAAAGTAAACCGCTTGGACATGTATGGGGAGAAATACAAGCCATTTAAAGGAGTCAAATACGTCACAAAAGCTGGAAAGTTCCAAGTGAGGACATGAGAAGAGGCCAAAATCCTTCAAGATCTGTTTGTTTTCTCAGTGTCATTATAGTTTATTACTATGAGGTACCAAGTGGGTGGGAATACTTATTCTAGTTAAAGCATTTGTGTGAGCTACACGCCGCTAACAGAGTTGCTTAGTGCTCCATGTAGGGTTCTTAAGGAGCTTTAAGCTAAGGTAATTTTTTAATAACTTAGCTTGTTTTGTATCTCTTACTTAGGAAGATTTTGGGGGTGATTTTCTCCATAGGGGGCACCAGCTGGAGGTTGCACATTGTAACAGTAAAGGCAGAAGGCTACAGTGATAACCTCTCTCCTAAAACAAGTGAACTGATCTCAGCCAGCAGCTGTCTTCATCTGTAATGTGATGTGTCAAGTGCAGCCAAATATCACACCTGATCTTAGCCATCCCAAATCAGCATCTGTTCCAAGAGGAAATTCCCTCCACCCCAAGAAGTTTACAAAAAAAACTGCCTCTTCAAGTGTTTGCCTTATTCAGCTTTTCACTTGTGCCATTAAGCAAGCACTGTAGCAGAAGCCACCTCCACATGCCCTGGCAAGGAGCACTGCTGCTCCACGCTCCATTCTCACTGTACTTGGTATTGTATTTTTTATAAATAAGATTTCTATGTAAAGCGCAGATTTTAATTTACAGAGACCTTGCTGCAGTAAGTACCATCTCAGTTTTGCACCATTGGTTTAGCTGTTAGCACAGTAAAAATCATTTGTATGAAAGGGGCAAATGCTTTATTAAGGTAATATAAGGGAACACTACTGCTTTTAGGAAATTATTGCAAGCACAAGTGTTTGAGATTTTAAATAAATTAAAGTAGTAAAATAAGAATGTAAGTGAACCTTTGCCATCTTCATGTTTTATAAAGCTTATCCAACACCAATTAAACCATAGTTAGCCTAAAGGCCTCATGCTGTAGATCAGCAAAAGGAGGAAAATATGCCTGCCTCACTATGGTCTTTCATCTTTTTATTTTTACTTTTTTTATTTATTGAAGTGACATTGGTTAATAAATTTATATAGGTTTCAGGTGCACAATTCTATAATTACATCATCTGTATATTGTATATTGTATTGTATGTTCATCACCCCAAGTCACATCTCCTTCCATCACCATTTATTCCCTCTAAACCTTCTTCTTCCTTCCCACACCCCCCTTTCCCTTTGGAAATAACCATACTGTTGTCTGTGTCTATGTGTTGTTGTTCTTAAAGGGTTGAATTTGCCTGTGTCCCTTGTCTTCAAGGGGAACTCCCTTTTCATATTGTGTGTTTCTCAAAGCTATAGTAAATAGCTTCCGTCCTGAAACTGTTGTTGTAATTGTCACTGGAGTACTTACATGTCTCTGCTGTACTGACAAATCATGTAGAAGAACATAGTGAGACAGAAGTAAAATCCTCAGTAACATTTAAACCCTTTGGTCATCATGGTCGGCTGCCAGTCTACAGTTGTATTCCACTCAACTTCACTGGCTTAGTAGTCCTTGCCCAGTTATTTTGCCTCATTAGACATGAAGAATGGAGAAAGGCTAAAAGTTAAGATATAAGTGCTTGTTCTTCATATTTTCCCCCTTGTCCTTACCTATGCTATTAGATTTCTTCTTATGACTCCATTCTTTCCATTCTTCTCAGCTTATACCTCCCTTTCCTTTATGTTAAAGTAGCCCTGACACTCATCCCATTCTGCTGTCAAGGACTAGTGTTTGGTGCTGGTGCAGGGAGCCCAATATACAGCAACATTCTTACCTTTGCCTGCCTAGGGCACCCAGCCTACCTTTCATCTAGCAGGAAAAGTCACTTTTTGCAACTTTGAAATTTCTAGAGCCCAGGCCAGTGTTATTCAGTTGGTTAGAGAGTCAGCCCAAGCATCAGAGGGTTGCAGGTTCAATCCCCGGCCCCATGCAGGAGGCAACCAATCAGTGTTTCTCTCCCCCACCCCTTTCTTCCTCCATCCCCCTCCCTCCCTCCCTCCCTCCCTCCCTCCCTCCCTCCCTCCCTCTCCACCTCTCTCCCTCCCTTTTACTCTCTCTAATAATCAATGGAAAAAATATCCTCAGGTGAGGATTAACAACAAAAAAATTTCCCGGGTAGCATCATCAGCTTGGCAGCTAAAGTCAGGATGTTGCCAAATATTGATTCCCTTTGCTTAATGTTGGCTACCCAGTTAAACTACTTTTTATTTTTAGTGTTTTACAAAGTTCATACCTCAAAAGAACAATCAGTTCATTTGCTTTCTTTCTGCCGAATCCCTAATCAGCCATCTGTACCCAGTGTCCGATTTTCTTTCTGTGCTGTCTCCTCTTATATACAAGCAGATTGTATGCCAAGAGTCCCTTGCCTCTAGCAATTTCTGATAAAATTTCCAAATAGACTATTTCCTTTTACAATTAAATTATTGTATTTATTGATTTGATGGAACCCAGTAAATCCTTCCTCCAGCTCTGGCTATACTGTCAATAAAAAGATGAAAGCAACAAATTGACTTTTTATCTTGACTGTTGATTGAGCATTCTCAAAGGGGCAGGTCGCAGTGTCAGAGCAAGCACAGCCTGATGAGACTTTGTTCTGTCGCACCCGGTGTGAAGGTGGCTACAAAGCACTTCCAGTGCTCCTCTCTCAACCTCGGTGTGTTAACCGTCATGCATACGTTCTCTACACATCACCCATCACCCTTTTGGCCACAGATTGATCAAAGCTGCTTCTCCCTGCCACCATGTACTAATAACAAAGATGCAGTAATACTTAGTAGTATTGGACTATTTTTCAAGCTCAGAATTCTAGCTAATCCCAGAATGGCTCTGCTTTCTAAATTGTTCAAGGAGTGTATCTTAAGAGCAAATGAAGTAGATGCTCATTTTCTGTGTAAGGGAGTCACCATCCTTTTAATCAAAGGGAATTCATGTGATGGGTTTGTTCCTTAAGTGGAACTAGAGAAGAGCCTTTGGAAGACATTTGTCTCACTACCCTCGGGGTATTCTGATTTGAGAAAATGACTAACCTATAATACAGCAGGAAGGCAGCACCAATGAACACAGGGTGAACTACAAAAATGAGACCATGAATACTGTTTTCAGATACTGCTGAGCTGATTCAGTAGCTTTGGACATTTCCTGTGGACTCAAGCAGGCTAGACTCTGCCTCCCTACTCAGTAACTTTTCTAAGCTGAAGCAACACTAACTATAGCCTTTTAATGATATTTACCCCTTTCAGACCTAGCAAATCAAACAAAAACAGTGATGGCCCAGCTCTCCTCCAGGAACCTGGCTCCTACTCTTGGTCAGTGCTTCCTCCAGCAGGAGGAATATGACAAACAGTCCTGCACATGTAACACCTTCAGCTCCTTAGGGGATGGCGATAGTCTCCAGGGATAGCTAGAATCGTCTAAAATGAGGCAGGCTACTTCGCATCACCTGCTGCTTTCCTCCTTTTGTTAACCTCTGTCACTTTTGCTCCTAGTATATAATCCCCAAAGGTGTCCTTCATTGCACAGATCTTTGTTAAGTAAACATACTGCTGGTTTCTACTACTTACAGCACAACATTAGGCTTGAGGATTAGTTCCACTGGCTGTTTTTCAAAACTAAGGAGAAACCTGACCTAAAAGTTCTTGCTAAAATATCATTTAAAGCATTATTTATACAAATGCACTTTATTGTTTTAAACAGAACAAAAGAAAAGGCAGAAAATATTTGCATATAACAAATCCTAGCTTATAAATGTAGTTTTAGTGGTGATGTCTAATCATTTGGGGGTTTTTTGTTGTTTCGTGTTGTTGTTTTTTTAATTTGCTTCACTGTGTCTTGAGCACTGATATTAGAGAAAAGCACATTGGCATAAAGGGTAAACCAGTGTCTCAAAACACTGGAAGAACTGGAAGTGTTTTATTTCCTCTAGGTAATCTTTAGTAAAACAAAAGGTGATCTTTGGCATAGATTCATACTTTAAAGGCATTAATATTGCATTTATATCAGGTAAGCAACTATCCAAATATGCTGAGGGCCTTGAAAATAATCTTCATCAGTTAATAGGAAATAGAGGAAGCCTGAGTGTACAGTACCAGGTCTTACACATTCCATGTTGGGATCTACCACGTTGGATTCAGGCAAGGGTTCTTCCTCCTCTGCTCACCCAGTTCTGGCTTTGGGGAGAAACATGCTTTCGTGTGCTGGGGATGCTTAGACCGCAGTGATAAAAGCAAAAGAGGAAAAGCTCTTCCCTCTCATTTGCTAATAGGAAACTTATGGTGATGATTTAATACTTTACCCATTACTCTCCTGAACATTAGGACTTGGGAGGGGCAGAGGATGCAAGGGGCTTGGTTGTAGTTGGTTGAGGGAGATAGAAATTACTGAGGATTATTTCCCATTGATTCATCCCCAACAGCGCCAGAATTGCAGTCTGCAAGTACCACTCACTCTCCCTGGGGTAAGAAGTGTCCTTCAGACAGGACTGCCTGTCCATTAAACACTCCTGGGGGGCAAGCACCAATTCTTAGGACTGAATTTCAAAAGGATAAACAGGATCTTTTCGAAATTACAGAAGAACAAACATATATCTTTAAAAATCTTGTTTAGGCAGGGTGTGGGGCAAGAATATAAAAGCAAGGATAGGAGACATGATTTGGTTAAAAATTAAGTGCAGCATTTCAGCTCAGAACAATACGAGTTAAGAGTGAATGATAAGGCCTCAGCACAGACCTCTGCCGGCAGTGACAAAGCATGAAGCGCCTGGGAGTGGCCCTGCTGGGACGATGGGCAGAGCGACGCCCGGCACCAATGCCCCTCCCGCGGCAGAGAGCACCAGGACACAGTGTGTTCATGGGGTGGCTGCCTTGGCTGGCCATAGCAGGGGGATAGGGACGAGGGGTTTCCCTAGCACAGACATTGCTCAGGAGCACGGAGAAGACAATCGTGATTCTGTGATTTCCTCCCGACAGACTGAGGTTTGATTTTATCCTGTGGGAAACTAGAAGGAGTAAATTGTGGAGGGGTAGGAAGTGAATCCAGGACCCATATACTGAGGCTCCCCCAGAGGCCAGCTTCCCCTACAGCAGTGAGGCTCACTCTGAAGGGTCCAGGTAGCACAGCCAGGGAACACCAGCAGGTCAGCAGCAACATGGAAAGCCCAAAACAAATTTTGGAGGCCTAGTGATTCCTTCTTAACTGACTTGCCTGGGCCCTGGGTCTCGGGAGCCTGGGGGCGGAATAGGGAGCAGGGAAAGGAAGCAGGGCACTGTACCCTGGGAACAAGGACAGAGCAGGGTGTCTGGCTAGTGTTCACGCTTGGATTCTGAGCTTATGTGAAGTCCATGGGCTAGAACCCAGTCTGCCTATTGGGAGCATGTGCAGGAGTATAACTGTTTGAGGATGCAGACACATTTCAGAGTGTCCATGACAAGAGAATAAATGCTTTCTAATGTGAAGAGGCCCCATTCCTTTCTGTTATATCAGGCCAGGATGTGGCTTTCAACCCCCCAGCAATTCTGGGTGGCTCCTGGAGCTCAGATCATTTTCATACTGTTTAGTAGGGGTTTCTGTGCCAACCAGGTTCAATCGGGTGCCTACTGGTACCAGGGAGTCTTTCTAACCCAGCGCAGTGTAAATCCAGCATCAGTTCGAATTTTGATTGAAGCTGCTTCTGCCTCTCGAACAGTCTCCTTCACAGACTGCATGAGGTTCTGGGCGTTGTGAACCAGCATCTCCGTCGCCTGCAAGGGAAGAGGACCTCTCCATCACTCAGTGCCTGACGCAGCAGCCCTGCCTCCAGGACCGGCGTAAGCCAGGAGTGGACTGCCGTTTCCCTGACCTGCTCCTGGCAGGCCCCGTACTTGTCACGTCACTGTTGGTATAGCCGAATCACCAAAAAGACTCCAAAACTGGCCCCTCACTGTGCACTATACCCTCCAAAGGCCTCTAGTGCAGGGGTCCTCAAACTTTTTAAACATAGGGGGCCAGTTCACTGTCCCTCAGACCGTTGGAGGGCCGGACTATAGTTTTAAAAAAACTATGAACAAATATCTGCACATATCTTATTTTGAAGTAAAAAAACAAAACGGGAACAAATACAATATTTGTATTTGCATGTGGCCCGCGGGCCGTAGTTTGAGGACCCCTGCTCTAGTGTATACTCCTTCCTGACCTTCCAACAAGCTCCCGCCTCCAGCTCCCGCTGTGCCCTCCACTGAAATGCTCTTCCAGGTCTCCCATGGCTCACCTTCAGCTCCTTCAGCCACTCGATTGTCACCCTAGTGAGGCTTTCCCTGCTCACCTAATTTTAAATCACCTTCCCAACTCCCAACAGTCCTCATCCTCCAAGTCTTCATTTTCCTCCATGGAACCATTATCTCTAACTGCTGTACTACACGTTTTACCTAGGTTGTTTTATCTGTTTTATCTAAAAGTTAAGTTCCATGAGGACAGAAATTTGTGTCAGTTTTGTTCACGCTTGTACCTCTGTGTTAGGACAGTGCCTGTCACATAGAGGTATTTCATAAATATTTAACTAATGAATGAAAAAAAATAACTAAATGAACAAACCAACTACCTTACAAATCCATGAAAATCTAGTTAAGTACATCTACATACACAAACTTACAGGACTGGGATCAGTCACACTGGTGCTCTACCATAGCAAGTCAGAGAACTTACCAATCCATTAGCCATTCTTTTCTTTTTTTTTAATTCTTAACTGTTTTTGAGCCACAGAACCTGCAATTTTATGAAAAATGCTCACATCTGCAAAATTTGTACATGCAATCAGAGTTCGTGGGCTCTGAGAGGCATAACTAAAATAGGCTACAATTCTTGAAAGTTGATCTTTTCACTTGGTCAACAAAGAGGCTAAGGCCAAGAGCGGTCGGAGACTTGCCAAACAATCTCACACAACAGGATAAGCTTGCAGTCTTGTGTTTTTCTACCTTGTTCAGTTTCTATCTTTCTTTATTGGACTACTTAATAGAACACAGTAGATATTCCCAAGATACTTTTTTGTTGGTTATTTAAATAAGGCTGAAACTCTGAGCCTTATCCTTCCCTGGTTTTTCACCTTCCTTTTCTTGGGGCAGAAGAGACCACATGAGAGGAAACAGCCCAGTGCCCACACCTGCCTAGAGTACATGGAAGCTAGGGGTGAAGATCTGGTTCCATGGTTAGGAGAAGAGAGAGATAGGGGAGAGCTGGGGTTAAGGCATGGTAGTGAAGGCAGAATCCTGGCACTGTCTCATCTAACATCTCCCTCGCCTCGGCTCTGGCCTAGAGGTCAGAGGCAGTCTCCCAAGCTGTCTGTGAGTTCCCCAAGGGGAGGGCTTGTGTCTGTTTTTGAAACTACCCTATACAGTGCCTAATTCAGTCCCACCTACACACCCAGTGTATGATGAGCTGGCCTGAGCAGTTCAACAAAATACGTGCTACCTATCATAAGAAGCTGGGGATCTGGCTCACAGCAGAGCCTACTAGAGAGGAGATACAGGAAGAAAAAGGTGCTAACTGGGGGCTTTCTGAAAGACCTGGGCCACATTTCCAGGGGGCAGGGAAGGAGGACAACTCCAAGAAGTGGTTGCCAGGATACAAACAAGAAGCATGGCTGCAGGGAACCCTCCCGCCATCCTTATTTCAATCTGTCAAAGAAAAGCACCTCCTCTGAGTTGTCACGCCAGGGTCAGCACAGGACCCTGACAAGCCTACACTAGGCGTCCTCCCTGAGGTGCTTATCCCCAGGGAGCCAGGAGCAGACGTCCTCTCCAGCCGGAAGGTTACAGTGGGGCCAGAGTGGACAGGCACTGGAGGCTCAGGAGAGCCAGGGAGGAAAAGAATGAGTCCAGTCCTCACTGTAACGGATTCAGACACTGAACCCTCCTAGGCCTCCATCTCCCACCTGTAAAATGACCAAAGCCGCACAAGAGCTTCATTTACTTTCCAAATTTCTGATGTGTCTCCAACACAGATGCCCTTCAGAGAGAAGTGAAGACTCCACCCCACATACTGAATACTCAATTCGCAGGTAAAATCTCCCCAAAGCAGAATTACATCGCTAAGAAGTGGCACAGACACTGCTGGCCAGAAGCCAGAAGCAGCAGGCACGTACCTGCTCAGACTCCTCATCACTGATGTTGGTCCGGCCCAGCATGGTGGCCTTCACTGTGGACAGGATTTTGAGCTGGGTGCTTATGGTTGGGATTCGCTCGCACACCTGAAAACAAATGTTTAGTTAGTGTTTTTCTTGCCTGCAAGTTCCTTGAGGACAAAACTTGTCCACCTCTATATTCCCAGTGGCTGGCGTGCAGAAGGCACTCAATAAATTAGCAGGATTCCACCTGCTTCCTTCTAAGGATCAGTATAGTCCCTTTGTCCAGAAATGGAAGCATTGAGATTCTTTCATTTGATTAGGAAATAAACTTCCCTGAATCTGCCTTTCCCAAACATCTGTATTTCCCCTTTCCGCTGCATCTTTCCACTCTGACGTGCCTCCTCCTCCTTCGCCCACTTTTCTCTTTCCTGCTTTTCTCCCTCCCACGTCCCACCACCCTGACACCAACACACACACACACACACACACACACACACACACACTCCTGGGTACCTGTAGGAGGTTGGTTCTAATCCGCTTATCTGTGCACTGCTTGGCAACCTCCTTGGCCAACCGAGTCACCTCATCTGAGGCCTTGGCGATGTCCTTGGCACATTGGATCAATGCCCGCTTGGTACCACTGCCCCCTCTTACCAGCCGAGACATCTCAGCCATCAGCAGAGCCATGCGCTTGGCTGCTGCAATGATGTCATTGCCCTAGAGAGAGGCAAATACACAGGGTGAGCTCAGCCCACACTCTGGCCACGTGATTAAAGGCAGTAGGAGCACAGAGAGAAGAGAAGGGAGCCTGCTGCTCCAGCAGTCCTCTGGAAGGTGAGAAGAAGATAAAGAGACTGTGCTTGAGGGGCATGGATAGCACAGGAGAGACACAGAGAGCGAGCCAGGGCACTCACCCTAGCACTCTTGAGAGAGAGTGGGAGAGAGACCACCTGGCTGAAAAGGGAAGAACTGGGAATTAGTCTGAAAGGGCCCCGTGTGCGCCCCAGGCATAGCACTAGACAAGCACTTCAGCATCTCCAGGTTAATCATGTCAATGAAATGGGGACGGGGACATGAGGTTGGTTAAACAGGCATTCCTTTTCCATGGAGAGAAGCAGTAGAACTGGCCTGAGGGGAAAAATACAGAGGAGCCATCCCAGATGCTGAACTCATCCTCTTCATCCTCGCCCTTGTTACAAAGAGCAGCCAAGGGCTGTCTCTGCCAAACCAGAATTTAAAACCCAGTAACCATGATCGGCCACGATGAAAAAAGATGTCTTTTGTGACCTAGACTGTTCCTACCCTCCCTCTACTGCCTCTTGTTTGCCCTGTTAGCCTAAGGCAGTGGTCGGCAAACTGCGGCACGCGAGCCACATGCGGTTCTTTGGCCCCTTGAGTGTGGCTCTTCCACAAAATACCGACTTCTGCGCATGGGCCACGAAGTTTCAATCGCACTGTACATGCGTGCCCACATGTGGCATTTTGTGGTATTTTGTGGAAGAGCCACACTCAAGGGGCCAAAGAGCCGCATGTGGCTCGCGAGCCACAGTTTGCCGACCATGGGCCTAGGGAACATATTATTTTAACTTTTCACATTAAGAAAGGCCAATAATCAATTCTTCCATCCCCTCAGGTAGGTGGCTGCAACTAAAGAAAACTTCAGCGAAGAAGATGCCATAGGAGGCATCAGGAAAATAAAATCATGAGTCGAGCTGTAAATGGAAGCCCCACTCCAACTAACAGCAGTTTATCTCAGATTTGGCATTTTGGTTCATTAAAACCCTATGGGTCAATAAAGAAATGTGTAACCAATTTATTTTATGTGTCCTCAAAAGGCTCTCTTTTGGCTAATAACAACCAAAAATAACAACTGCACTGTTCAAACTACCCAAAAGGCCAGGCCGTACTCATTTTTCCCCTCATGCTTTTCCGTCGCTATGCGATGCAGTGAGGCATACAGAAACCAGGCCACGGCAGTGCTCGTGCTGGACCTCACAGGCACCATGACGCGGAGGAGCACTTATGCCAGAAGGTGTGTAACATCTCAGGCAGGACTTGAGGTCGGAGAACGCAGGTATGCGAAGTTGAGAACAGGGTGTTAGACAAGGCCGCCTGGGCACACCTCTTCCAGAGCAGACCTGGGGTCATTCTAAGACTCCATGACCTTGTTAGAAGACAGTGCAGTGCCAGGGTTAGTTATTACCCATCACTCTTCAAACCCTTTCTTGCAACATGCGACCTTCAAGGAGAAAAAAAGTGATCACTCACCCGCACACCCCACACTAGCTTTGGTTCAGTCTCCAAGGCCAAAGCTCTGTTGCTGCCTGTCCTGTAGCCTTGAGCACTCTCTGTTCCCACTCCAGCCCCTCCCACTGAAACCTGGTCAAGCAATCAACAAAGCCCCTTTCCCTGTGGGTTCCCATTAAGGCCAGAGCGGCCCCTCAGCCAAGTGCAGGGCAGCAAGCAGCCCTCCCAGAGAGCTGCCATAATGAAGCTGCTTCTCACCGTGACCACCTCTGCCGAGCCACCAGTGCATCAGTGAAAGGCCAGTGGCGGGAGGGGGAGACATGCAAGGTGACCTCTTAATGGTCTACAATGGCTCCTGACCTGCAAATCATTGAGAGGCGCTGCCATGGCTGCCCAAGGGCTATAATCTTCCCATAGTGGCCAGGAGGTTGGTAAAAAAAAAAAGGAATCCTTTCAAAAAGTGCCCCAGCTCTCTCTAGCCCTCAGACATAAATGCAAGCCCCTTAACCTGGCATTAGCAGATCTATCAAACTTGTGAAGCCAGTCCTAACAAGGTGCAGGCAGACAGATGCTGGCCCTGCCCAGACTCACAGGACCGCACAGATCACGAGTGATGCAATGTGTCAAGGCTGCACATGGCCGGATGCATAGGGAGCAGCCCCAACTGGGGATGCTAACCAGTACCTTACTAGACCACTTGGTAGCTTCCCGATGCAATGACTGAGCCGCGGCCAGAATGGGCTGGTTGACCGGCTGATTGGATGGCATTAACAGCAGCTCAGGTTCATAATCGTCTTCCATGTCAGGGGGGACAGGGAACCCAACAGCATCAGCCGCGTCTGCCTCAGCTACAACACCTATACCTACCTCAGCGGCTGGGGGACCCGGCTTTGTCGATGGCAGGAAGGATGAGAAACAGGGACAGTGTTAGTAAGAGCAGCAGGACTTGGGGAACTGGCTGCAGCTGGTTTAGTAACCAAAGCTTCCCTGGGACGGGAGAGGAAACGGCATGTTCTCCAGGAGCCAGGTGGACCACGCTCGTGGAAGGGGAATCCCTGCCTCCAGCACCAGCCCAAGCCCCCTGTTCACATGAGTGAAGGAAGGAGACTCACACCAGTGGCAAAGGGTTTCCAGAGAAACAGTTATACTACGAAAGCAAGTAGCATCCTTTTTTATACACTTACTACTGAAATTAAACTTGCCAAGAATAATTCTCAAGTCAGAATATTTTCCAGGAACCAAACAATTAAACAATAGCTCATTGCTTTTAAAAGGAATCCAGAGAGAAAAAGTAAATTCAGTCACACAAGTGGCTTGGAGCAGAGTGAAGTGAACACCCTGTTGGCCCATATGGGTGATGTTTAACATCTTCCAGGACACAGGAAGTGACTGGGATCAGCTCTGCAGCTGCTGGATGCGGATTAATATTTCCTTCAGGAGGTAAAAGTCCCAGAATTAAAAGTGATACATCAGCCCGGCCTGTGTGGTTCAGTGGTTGAGCATTGACCCACGAACCAAGAAGTTGCTGGTTGATTCCCAGTCAGGGCACATGCCTGGGTTGCGGGCACCAAACCCAGTAGGGGGCGTGCAGGAGGCAGCCAATCAGTGATGTTTCTATCTCATCGATTTTTCTATCTTTCTATCCCTCTTCCTTCCTCTCTCTCTAAAAGTCAAAAAAAAACATATTTTTTAATTGATTTTTATGGACAGCAAGCCAGGAAAGAGGCAAGAAAACAAACACAGTGGTGAGTGAAAAGGACGCATCAAGTTCCCTACTGTCCAGAGACACCTGGTCCAGCCTTCCATCACAGGGAAAGCCCGCCCTCCAGACCAGCTCTCTATCTCCTTGAGGCCTTCAGAGGCAATGCTCTCGCAATCTCACATGCGTCCATTGCTGGCACTGACTCAGAGAGCCGGTCTGTGGGTACAGCCTATATCTCTCCTGTTGCTAAATAGGCTTCTCACTCACTCCACACTCAATTTACATATTTCATAGGTAAGACAATATATGGACTTGGCAACTGAGCCAGGCTGAGCTCAGAGGAGCCCACCATTGGTGCCCATGACAGAACAGAAGCCAGGAGGGGGAGAGGATGAATTTACTACCAGGGACAGGGATTCTGAAGGGCCAGGGGAGGAGTCCGAAAGATCCGATGCTGACAATAGGCTGGGGGAAGAAAAGGAATTGCCTCAACCAAGCAGAACCACTTATAGGAAAAGCAGTGAGCACAGATTCATTGCATCAAACATCTCTCACAAAAGGAAGAAGGAGTCTGTGTGGAGTTTTATTTGAGGTTGTTATCACTCCTAAGGTCTTATCCTGCACAGGAAACCTGTCTCATAGGTGATGACAAAGTTGGAGGATTCGGGACAAACGTGGACTCAGGTACCATCTAAATCCTGTCACCTAAACTCGGTCTCCACCAGCATCCATCCCCAGGCCTTCGAGGTCAGGCCAGCTAGTGAGTCCCAACTGTGAGGCTTAGAGTCCCAACGTGAACAAAGACAGATAAACAGACACACAAACACATACCACCACCCCAAACACACATAGTTCAAGCAGCTCCTGACTTCACACAGCTCAAAGCCAGCGATCTGATGCTCCAAACCTGCCGAGACAGCCAGACCTAAGGACTTCTGGCCACAAATGGCAAAGCGCAGTACATGTGACAGCCAATGCTGTTTGCCCCAAGTTTTATCTTTATCTCTACAGTTCATGCATACTTTGTGTTCTGTTGCACAATGTACCTGGGTTTAATGCAATGTAATTTAAATTCGCTTTAAAATCTTTGAGTAAAACCAACCTTCATTGTCACTCCACACCCCCTCCCATGTGCACTGACATCCCGTGAGTGGTCCCAGGGGAGTGCATGCCCCAGATGCAGAGATACAATTACAAATAATGCCACAGGTCAGGTCCAACACCCGCAAGGTCGTTCCTTCTTAGAACCTGGGCTCAGAGCTAACAGTTCAGAAAAATACAGAGTTAAATAACAGTCTGAAAAAAAACAAGATCAGCTGCATGTTGACCCTGGGGAACAACAGTCTGTACGAGAACTTGAGCCGGCTGAGGGTGTGAAAAGAACAAGGCAAATGGATGCTGGAATAAAGATCGAGGGTCATATTAGGGAGAGTTAAGAACTGAGTTAGGACTACGTGTCACTGCAAGGTTAGAACAACGTTTAGCTCTTATCTAGAAAAGCTACCACTCACTTTTCATCACTTAGGGGGAAAGAGGCCAAAGTTATTCACGGGGCATGACTGCTGTAACATCCACATTTCCACCAACCACATTAATATGTGCACTTTCCTGTTGGTGGAGCTGTCTTGAGTTGAGGGGTGAGAGGATTCTGAGAAAGAGACATGGCTCCTAAGACACAATCTACTTGCTTCTATGAAAAAACAGGGAAAATGTCAACATTGCATCCAGCTGTAGCAGAGCCCACGGGAGACAGTTTCATGTTTGGAGAGATGATCATTAGCAAGAGCATCTAAAACATTCAGCCATCCCAGGAGAGAAAAGCAATTTTTAAAAGACGCCATATACCCAGGGTGAGGCACCTGACACCCTACTGTACAGAACTGTCTCCTCTACCACAGGCATCCCCGCTCTCCCTTACGCTGCTAGAAGGGGAAACCGTCAGGCACCAGGAGCATCTCACTAAGCCACAGTGAAGAAGAGGCTCACACTATGGCCAACAACAGGAACCAACACAGAGAGGGGGTGACTCTCCAAGCAGACTCTTCTTCTGGGTGTTGTGCACAGTTCCTCATCCTTTCTCCACAAGAAAAGCCTTAGTACTTACCTTGCTGGACCATTTGCGAGCTTCATCGTGGAGCTGCCTGGCAGCCATCATCATTGGCTGGTTAATCACCTCCCCGGCTTTCTGCTCGGGGAACTCTTCATCCTTCTCCTCTGGTGGTGGGGGCCTGGGCGGAGGGACCTCCCCCTCAGGCAGGGGTGGTTTGGGAGGAGCAAACTCATCTGTCAGCTAAGGAAGAATTGCCAGGCTGTAAGTAAAGCCCCAGGAACAACTCCCCCCTGGAATTCTTTCCTTTCCTCTAAAGAGCATCCCCAGAAAAGCCACCCACATGCATTCCGCTAAGACCACCCACACTGAGCACAGTGACCACCTGCTTCCATCGCAACAGAAGCACATGTTCTTTCTTCTTCCTCCACAAAAAGCTAGCGGCTACTGTTTTGGACATATCCCAGGGAGGTGTGCACAACACTGTCAGACTAAGGATTCTCAAGGAAGCTCTAAGAGCTGGCCCTGACTCTGTTGAGGGGAAGCTGCATAGGCAAGTAACTTCTCCTTGGATAATGAGGAACAGCTAGACCAAATGACCCTTTGATTCTAAATGTCATGACTCTATTGATCACATAAGAAGCCCTCCCAGCCTGGCCAGTGTGACCAGGAGGTCACAGTTTGATTCCCAGTCAGGGCACATGCACAGGTTATGGGCTTGATCCCCAGGAGGGGGCGTTCTCATCATTGATGTTTCTATCTCTCTCCCTTTCCCTTTCTCTCTGAAATTAATAAAAAATAAAAATAAAAAGAGCCATCCCAGAATAGCCATCCCTGGCCCTAACCACCCACCAACAGCCAGCTGGAAGGAATAAATGAAGCACTGGAGGCCAGGGAAGCACTATTCCTTACCTATGGGCCTAGTGACCCAATTTTGTCCTCAACCAACTCAGAAAATTATATCTTTTACTGGCATTAACTATGGGAAAGTAAATCAAATTAATGCCTTGATAAGCTATTCCCAAAGTCAAGCTATTTTCAATACTATCAGAGTAAATGTCTAATATCGTCACTATTTCTGATTTTAGAATTTGCATCTGCAAGATAATGCCCAGCCAACCTCCTCCTACCTAGACCATTTACCTGTAGAGGAATAAATTCATTGTACTTTGGGAGACATCAAAAGATTTTAAATTATAGTTGGGGGGAGGGTAAAACCTTTTTAATAATACAAGGATTGTATTGCTTTTTTACTAAAAATGTCAAGTAACAGTGGTTCTCAACCTTCCTAATGTCACGACCCTTTAATACAGTTCCTCATGTTGTGGTGACCCCTAACCATAAAATTATTTTCATTGCTACTTCATAACTGTAATTTTGCTACTGTTAGGAATCGTAATGTAAATATCTGATATGCAGGATGTATTTTCAGGGGTCGCGACCCACAGGTTGAGAACCGCTGGAAGAAGAACCTACATAAGATTGTAACCACCTCAGTTTTGCCATTATCAACTGGGCACACCTGAAACCTCACCACGAGGTGCAGACTATTTCCCCACCCACTAACTTGCCCCACTAACTCTTCACTCAACACATCCACACTTACCGAGCCAGCTCCTTGGCTCCCGTGACTCCCCGCAAAGCCCCATCGCAGCAGGCCAACTCCCAGAGTCCCGCCCACCCACGCACACCATGCGGGAGGGAGCACTGGGTTAGGACTCCACTAGATTCAGGAGTGAAAACCAAGCGGTGCCGCTAAGATTCAAGCAAAGGCTAAACAAAGGCCCTGGTGACTGAGGCCCCAGAACACAATCTGCCTTTCTCTTGCTGCAGCCCCACACCCTGCAGCTCAACCCTCCCGTCTCTGAGGTTACTTACGCGGAGCTGCTCAAGGTCTGGCGGAGGAGGTGGGAAGTCAGGCTCCTGGGGTTGGAAGGCTTCTCTGACCTTGGCCACAGCTCCCAGGATCCGATATCCCGAGTCCAGGAAGCTCTTTTGCAGGCCTAAACACAAGACGCCCTCACTCTCAGCTGGGCAGGTCAGCGCCCGGGAGCACTGTCTGTCCAGTAGCAGAACTGGTTTCCATGAACAAAAGCTGGATGTCAAGCTGCCAGTAAGCCCTGCAGGCAGTAACTGAGGGGAAGGGAGGTGAGGCCCGGCGGATGACCTGGGCCTCCCAGCCAGAGGGTCACAATGAACAGCGGTTCCCTGTAGAGCTCAGGACGCCTTCTTGCCTGCACAACTAACAAGCACTCAGGACATTCCTGGGCGTGAACACTGGGCTCAGCTGGTGTTCGTCACTTCTCTTATGAGATAAGTCTGCCCCACTCAGACGAGGGGAGATAACAGTGTCCGACTGAGCATACATTCCCAGCAGCACTTCTCACCTTTCTCCCTGCTCCTTTGCTGCACTTGGCACTCAGCCGATTAACCCCTATGTTGAGTTGCTACTACTAACTGTGTCCGGTTACCTGGAATTCAGGAATCTACTCAAACTATTAGAAGCTCCCTTAGGAAACCGAGCATGTCTGTAGTGATGTTGGGTTGAGGATCCTAGCAGGATTCGGCCTGGGCTAGGGATGACTACATTCTACTCAGACAAGGCTGGAAACACTGGATGCTCGGAACAGAAAGGAATTCAGATGTTTCCAAGCAAAGGAGTGGTAACACCTTTCATAGGAGTGATGAAAATATGATGTAATTCAACGAAAGAAAACCCTGATTTTTTTGGTGTAGAACCAGGAGAACCAAAGGTTAAAGTAACCCCTCCAGATTTGACAAAAATAGAGAACCTTTTACAGAGAAAAAGCATTTTAAGAGAAGCAGAAGAGAAATGATGCCAGTTACATAAGCTAAACAGTTGGTAGATTGGTGATCATGTATCTTTTGAGAAATTTCCAAAATAATGACTAAACAGGGCCAGGCGCTATGTTAGTCAGGCAACATTATCAAGTGCAGAGAAACTAGCTTACAAAAAAACTACCAGTATTGCAGAAAGTATCCTGTCCAGTACTATTGTAGACAGGAAAGGATCGGTAGGTGTTGCTCCCAGACTTTGTATGTGATGGCAGGAAGGTCCCCATCCTCTCACCACCTGTCAGCTTCCCGACTAACCTCTCATCTGAGTGGCCCGCGCCGCACCCTGCTTACCGGGGTCAGAAATGTTTCCAGCCACGGCCTTTGCATCCATCACCATTGGGGAGATGGTTTTGCTCAGTTCGTCGGAGGCGGCCTTCACAGCCTCCCGGAACTTGGGATCCTCAGAGTTCTCCACCTCCCTCTTTGCCACCAGCAGGATCCGGTTGGCCCGGCGAGCAATGCTGGTTGCCCCAGCGACCAGCATCTGAGGCTGAATGTTGGCCATGGCCACTTTGCACTTGTCCAGGTCTTTTTTAATGGCTTCTTCGGAAGCATCCAACAGAGATTTGGTATCGATGGCTTCGTCCACCAGCCCTGTCAGGAGAACAGAAATGCAATTTAGTTTCTATTTTGAAGAACTGAGGCTCCAAAACCCTGTTGTCCAAGTTTCTTATGTGAAAGCACAATACCCAGAATCCTCTCCTTCAGCTCAACGTCCTCCTTACGCAATCCAAAGCTTCCAGGTGAATACCACAGTAAAACACCCAGAGATGTGGCCCAGGAGGCCACCTAGACTCACGGCATCCACACAACAGTGGCTGCTGGCTGCCTCCTGTCTACCGCAGACGAGCAGAACTGCGACGGCTTCGGAAGGAAACAAGGACTGCGTCGGAAACCTTCGCCACATTATCTGCTACTAACGTTTTCTCCCTCCCATCTTACGCCCCAGCCATCTGTTGCTTGTTGGCAGCGTGTAGTGGCCCAGCTGAGCCACGGGAGGACTCCAATAACCCTCACAGCCTGCTTCTCGTGTCTGTCACCTCTCTTCAGGCACCTCAGCAGCTCCACTTTCATCTCTGGCTGCTACGGACCCCGGACCCCGTCACAGCAGGCTCTGCAGGGCGACAGGGAGCCTGCATCCGTCCCTTCCCTCCTCGCCTATCCCTCCCTCCACTGAGTGAAGAAGACTCCGAGGTGCCACTGCCACTGCGCAGGCAGAGGTCTGGAGGTGCTGCTGTCTCCTTTTTTTCAAAAACGACGTAGTGGATAAGTTGGAGGAAACTCTGAGACAAGTTGTATTAAATGGTAGCTATTGTGGTTCCTTGAAATGTGAACCCACTGAAAATGACAGGGACACTTACTGTGTCCACAAACACCGCCTCCCGGCCTCTGAAACCGAACTCGGGCTCAGGCCGAGCAAAGACACTATTCAAAGAGAAGATAGGAGCTGCAACAATGAACATCACACCGGGAGGGCGGCATTAAAATAAAAGGGACTCAAAGAGTCTCTCTTCAGACAAAGTTGCAAGGCTTGAATGAGAAGCCGCCGCTGCGCAGCCTTAATCAGGGCCAAGTACACTGCCGAGCACATGACCGTCCTTTATCCAATTACAGCTGAGAAACACAACCGGTCCTGCTCAGGTTTCTCAGGACTCACTCCACGGATTAGACAAGGACTCTGCACACAACTCTACCTGTCATTTTTTCAACATTATCGATCCACTGGTTCTTCATAGTCTCAAAATGTTCGTAAGCAGCTTGGTTTCCAGGATTCCTGAGCAGGATGCGAGCAGCGGAGACGACCTGGCAATGACAAAACCACCTTTAAACATCAGAGCACCCTTCCACTCCAATAGGAGCCCTCAGCGAAGCCTTCTCCTCTCTCCCTGCAGGTGGCACTATAAAGCCAAAAATCAGGAGGTCTCTTCAGCCTGAACACATTAGGTTTGGTCTCATAAATAGCTCCCCAGGCTAAAGGTTTTCCTATCACAGCCTGATTTTAAGAAATTTAAAAAGTGACAAAGTAAATGGGTGTTCAGTTGATACCTCAAAATATACACAAAAGGGCTATTAAGCCCTTCATCTTCAAAAGCACCATTGAAAAAGATACTGCCCAGCCACCGTGGCTCAGTCGGTGAGTGTTGACCCGTGCACCCAGAGGTCACTGGTTCAATTCCCGGGCAGGGCACATGCCTGGGTTTCATGCTCAATCCCCAACAGAGGGCATGCAGGAGGCAGCCAGTTGATGTTGATGTTTCTCTTTCATTGATATTTCTATCTCCCTCTCCCCTCCTCTCTCTCTAAAAATCCATTAAAAAAACCCAAAAAACATTTTAAATAAATAAATAAAAGCATTTTTTAAAAAAAGAAAGAAAAAGATACTAAACACTACTCAAAACTCATTAATGAATATTGACAAAAACTGTCCACAGTTAACAAAGTGCTTTCACAACTATTATCTTACTAAACCCTCACAACCTTGTGCCAGAGACAGGACAGGTACTTTCTCATTTTATAGTTGCAAAAGCCAAGACTCAGAAAACTTAAGTGACTGGCTCAAGAGCTCGCACGCAGTCACTGATGGCACTGGGGGAAGGGACTAACGTCTACTGAGCATGTGGTAAGTTGTAAGTTACAGGCTGCACACTCATCCTCTTATCACCCTCTCCCCTCCCCTCCGCCCCCCAAACCCCGGACAATCCATTAGGACGGAATTATCTCCATTTTACAGATGAGGAAACTCAAGGTCACAGAAGATTCTATGTCCAGATCTGTCTCCAAAGTCCTTGCTCCAAAGTCAGTGTCTGAAGTCTAGTTTTCTGTTTCTCTTTTTTAGAAATCTTATTTTTATACAGAAAACTTATTGTGCTTTATATTCCATATCTCATGGAAGTTTTTAAAGAAAATTAGACGTTCATATTTTATGGGAGGTTTTTTAAAAGTTGGAGAAGTGTGACTTTTCAAGAGAATGAAACTTGTTAACATGCCTTTTGGGCAAAAGTTGAACAATTAAAAGACATGCTTATTTCCCCGTCTCTCCCTGTAAGTTCGCACCAGAGCCCAGCCCAGCTCCTAATGCATCAGAGGCACTCAGCAAATATCTGCTGAGTAAATGAATGAAAAACTAGTAATGAGTTTTCTATAATTTGCTTAGAAGGAAAAATACACAAACATCACACTAAATGATGCTGAACTGATATTTTTAAGAACACCTATTACCTGTTAGAACTTTAATTCCTGTCCAATTTGTTTTCTTTTGTTCCCACTCTTCCAGTATACTGCTTACAGCATACTAGCTATATTTAGGTTATATGATTAATTAGAAAAAAGAAAACAAGTTATGGACACAAATGACTTTTTCTTTTGGTCCCTCCAAGGGATATGGGGAAAGGCATACGCTCTAAAATCAAAACAAAGTAAGCTCCCAAGATTATCCGGATATTTCTCTAAGTGTGAATGAGTGTGTGTAGGGAAAGTGGGGGGGGGACTTTATTAATTTTTTCTACTTTCAAAACTAATCTATTATCATTGCAAAAAATTCAAGCAATACAAAAACAATTGTGATATTGTGGGTATGTGTTTTCTTCATAACATTTTACAGTAAATGCTCAAAATGTATGGAGACTGTCCTGTAATTAACCTGCATTACTGAGTACTATAAGGTGAGACTGAAATGATGAAAAGTGAGCAAAAGTCAACCTGGGGCGTGAGTTCCCGGGCTGTCTTCACTGAAGCCTGAATGCCTTCCACGGCTGACTTATTAGCAGTTCCAACAGCAGCTGCCTTCTCGGCCGTGGCACCAAGCCTTCCTGAATGGTTCTCAAAGTTCGCTGCCCTCTCGTCAAACACCTTGAGGAATAAACAAAGACATTAAGAAAATTTATTTAAATAAAATGGGCCTGGCAGCCTAAGAAAGAGTCTTTAAGTAGAGGCAGCAACTACTCGAGCAAAGACTTCAGAGATGACATCACACCCTAGTGAGCAACACGATAGTCAACGCCAAGTCCTGGCCTTGCTACATCACACGCCCGTGAATTCCAGTTCAATCAGTGCTTCCCAAGGACAAGCAGAACATTCGGCTGTGTTGTCTGTAATGAGGGGTTCACAGAATGTAAAGATTTAAATAATCCCGGTTCTCAAAAGGCTTATCCTAGTTTGAAGAAGACAGACAAACCCACTCCAGGTTCCAGTGCAGGTTGCTGGGTATATTAAAAGGCAAGAAGATCCACGGAGTCTTAAACCAAGCTCCAGCGGCTCAGGCCAGCATCCCTCCTAGATCAGTTACCATTAATGTTGTAAAAACTCTGCCCTGACCTCCACAGGAGAAATGATAGCTGGCTCACAATCAGGCCTGACCCAGGGGTAAGGACGCTGACTTTTATTATCCCAAGTGCAAAACAATCTACCGAATTGTTCTTTCAGCTCTCACATTTTAAAAAAAGTCAACTTCTCTTTTGACACAGATATTATGCAAGGTTGCATACTATGAAGGGGATGATTTAACTTAGATAAAGTGACAAAGGATCTTCTGTCATTGGTCAGGTTTACACTGCACAGAGCATGTCAGAAATTGCCTAGCAGAATCGTCTTCCTCTTTGCCTTCCCTGGGGTCTACCTGCGCACACCTGGAGAGCAGCTCTGGTTCTGGCAGGCAATCTACAGGTCTCCTGGTTCACTAGCAGGCTCCCATCTCATTGCCAGCATTCTGGGTTTACCCAATCAAGTCTCTTCCCCATTCTGGCCTCTTGTATGGACTCAGCTACCTGGGTTCTTGCCATTTAATGCTCAAAATCTCTACCTAAATCTCTGATCTCCTAGTCTCCCTACCTGGCCTCAGTCCTTGTTTCTTTCCTTGGCTGGTCTCCCACACTCTAGATCTACAGGGCTGCTGCCAACGTTGGTTGATCATCTCGACCCCAGCCCATGTCTGCTGCTCCCTCTGATTCAACTGACTGCTTCACTTGCTGTTCTTGTCACTCAATCAAAATTTACCCAGCACATACTATGTGCCAGACACTGGGGTAGGTGCTGAAGATACAAAGACGAATAAAACAAAATTTCTGCATCTCAAGTAGCTCACATTCCAGTGGGGTAAAAAAGGCCCATAAGCAGATATTCATAATAGAGTGTTCCATGTGCAGTAATAATAAAGCTAAGCACTGATATCATGGAAGTAAAAGGAAAGGCATTTAATCTATCCATGAAGTAAAGGATAATGGGATCAAAGATAAATAGGAATTAACTGAAAAACAATAAGAAAGAAGATAATTAGGCAGAGAGACAGAAAGAACAAAGACATGGAAGGAAGAAAGGACAGAGTATTCAGGAAATTATAAGCAATCAGGCATTGCTGGGGCATGGGCTGTGGGGCAGGGGTTGGTAGAAAATCGGTATATAGATCATGGTGCTCTGGCTTTCTCCTCTGTGAAAGGGAAGGTCCACTGAGGGTTTAAGCAGGAAAATATCAGGGTCATATCTGTATTTTTATTTTATTGGTGGCCTAGTGACTGATTCAAGGAAGACCACCCAGAGCTGAGTGCCAGCCATACAGCAGCAGGGGACAAGGTTCAGAACTAGGGCTGTGGCAACATGAGTGGAAAATGGAAAGCATTCAAGAAATACTTGTGAAATCGAAATAGCTTGTCTTAATTTACTGATGTGGGAAGATGATGGCAAGGAAACAGTCAATGGTGACTCGCAAATTTCTGAGAGAGAGAGAGAACAGAAGGATAACATGATAAGGTACCTATGAAACATCTAGGTGGAGAGGACCCGCAGGCACAGTAGTTAGATCTGCTAGCATAAAACTCAGAGATGTCTGAAATAAAAATAATAATAAATCATCTCAGCCTGAGGGGACCATGAGCTTTATAAACGTCCAGTAACCTAGCCTGGAGAAAAAAATGGGGGTCATTAACAAATAATAACACAAACCTTCACCCACCAGTTCTGCATTGTCTTGGGTACCTGACCTAACCCCTTTTCCTTTGCTGCTAATACTAGATGCTAGAACCAAATACTTGCTTTCCTAGATTCCTTTGCATCTGGGGTAGCCATGTGACATTGTTCTAACCAATGAGACATAAGCAAAAGTCTCCTGGAAGATTCCTAGGACAGCCTTTACTTCATTCATTCATTCAGTCAATAAGTCAGTCATTCGTTCCCAACTCTGTGCCATGCATTGTTCTAAGACTGGGAATAAAGTAATAACAAAACACATTCCCTGCCCACATGGAATTTCATGCTAATGTGAGGGAGACAGACAAACAAAAAATAAGGTAAATATGTCAAATGCTGATAAACACTAAGGGGAAAAGTAGGATATGAAGATTAGGAAATCCCCAGGAGTGGACGTGGGGTTGCCATTGTAAGTGATGACCCAGAGGAAAGCTGAAAATAATGAATGAATAATACGTGTACCAGATAGTGATCTATGTAGGAAGATGAGAGAACAAATACAAAGGCCCCAAAGCTAGAACATGTAAACATAAACAAGGAATACTGGAATACAATGCAAGGAGCTCAATGTTGACAGAAGAGCATGAGGCAGAAGAGTGGTACCACCTAAAGTCAGAGTAGAAGGGGGACCAGATGCAGTGGTGTGCTGAGGCTCACACCAGCTCACCAGAACCATGTGCCCATCTCTTCCCAACTGTGCCTCCCGTGACTTCACATTGCAACAGCCATGATGGGAGTATTTACATCATGGAAACAACAAACATTACAAATCAGAGCTTTTTGTTTGGGGGGATTTTTCCTGCAGAACTAGTCTACCAGCACATCACCGACTTTACTGTTCTAAGGACTTTGGCCTCATTCTGTGTCAGGGAGGAGTCATCAGAAGGATTTGAGTAGAAGAATGACATCAAATGATTTAAAAGGTCACCCTGATTTCTGTGTTGAGAACAGAGCACCTTAAGAGAGGGGTGGTTGTGACAGGAGTACTCCCATCCCTCATTTCGTACTTGCCTTGAACATGATGACTAGGGTTGCAACAGCAATCTCACACCATGAAGAAAAGACCCAAGAAAATCACAGAGATACCAGCTTTCATGGTGTCAAACTGCTGAATCAATACCAATGCTACCTACCTCCATGCCTCTTTTTATGTGATGAAAATAAAAAACCATTTGTTTGCATCTCTGATGGTCAGGTTTTCTACTACTTACAACTAAAGACATGTCCTAAAGACGTTCTTAACTGATACACTTGGTGACTGAAAGAAGAGGTGGCAGGACCTTCCCTTTTCTATTCTTCCACCCTTCACCCACAGTATCCCAACCTAATGGACAATATAAACACATTTTACCTTTACAAACAAATCATTAATAAATAAGTGTGTGTGTGTGGGGGGGGGGGGGGGAGTTGAGCAACAGAAGAAATGGAAGACTTTAGATACTCACCTCTTCCCTATTGGGTGCATCAGGAGGTGCAGTGGCCGCCACAGCCAATAGCTTGATGGGAGTTGTGGTATCGCTGAAAACATCTGACACCTCCTGAGTCATGGCCTCCTGCATCTGGGCTTTCAGATCCTTAAAAACATTATTTACAAATGAAAATTTCCAAAAATATCTAAAAAGCACATCTGCCGATGCCTTCACTTCACTGACACATTCATTCATTTATTCATTTAGTCTTTTATTCAATAAACAGCTGTTGGGTATCAACTATACTGAGCTAGCATGAAACAGGTATAAGATAAGAATCCTGCCTTCTAAACAATTAGTGTATAGTAGAAGAGGTAAAACTTGGCCCACAGTTCCCTAGAGACTGTTCTACCCAATCAAGAAATCTTACTTCCTTTCTTGGTGGCCTCTAAGAAATGGTACTGAGAATGATGGGGTTGAGCCCAAAGGCTTGGGAGAGAGAGAATTCCTCACCATTCCCAACGCTGCAGGGGCCTGATAAAGACTGCAGTAACTATAAAGATTGATTTGTGGAGGCAGTGTCAAATTTCTAAGCCTTTCTTACATTAAGAGTAAAGAAATCAAGAATGGGAATATTTTTATACATTTTTTTCAATTGAGTTTCTAGAAATAATCGATAACCAATGCATGTATCCATTTCTAAAGAACAGAATTCTCAGAAGTCAACAAATGCTCTTTTAACACAGTTAATCACAGTCCAATCTAAGTTTTCTATATTTACCCAAAGAGTCTCAATCACCCCAGTTTCTCAAGGTGGGTGGCATGTACTGGCTGGTGATACCTGAGATAATTTTAAATGTTATATAAAATAATATTTTTATTTTAATAATTATGTGTTTCTTTTAAAGAATATTAGAGAAGCCTGGCCAGTGTGGCTTAGTGGACTGAGTGTTGTTTCATGCACCAAGAGGTCACTGGTTCAATTCCCTCTCAGGGCACATGCCCAGGTTGTGGGCTGGATCCCAGGTAGGGGGTGTGCAGGAGGCAGCGGAGAGATGTTTCTCTTTCATCGATGTTTCTCTCTCTCTCTCTCTCCCTCTTCCTTTTTCTCTAAAATCAATAAAAACATATTTTTTAAAAAAAGAATATTAGAGAAAATATAAGTAGCTCATCAAGCTCACAATTTCAAGATTAAAAGTTTTCTTTTAAATAAACTTACTTGTTTAAAAAAGGAGTCCTTTTGAAGATAAATACTGACTGAAAAGTACAGGTGACACATGGATAAAGCAAATATCACAAAATAGCTCTCGACTGAGTAAAACGGCAAACACAACTTTAGTTGCTGTCACCCACTGGTGAGCTTTTTAATGAGCAATAATGGCGCCTCAGATATACCTCATTAGCTACGATACTGCCACTGCGCGAAGCAACTGGTGAGCTATTTCCTAATAAGCTCTGAATTTCCTTACTTCCTTGGTCACGCTCTTTTCACTTTCCCTAGATTAAAGAATTATATATTTTTAAAAATTCTCCTTCCCTCGTTTTTCAGTAAGTAAGCATAAGAAAGGGAATGCTTTGTGTTCCTGAGTTCTACCTTTAAGGAGTCTTGGAGCTGAGATGCCAGCGCTCTCGCCTGGGGACTTTCCCCTTCCCCTCTGGCAGCCAGGTCAGCCAGCTGGGCGGTCAGCTGGTCCACTCTGTCACACTTTGCAAGAAGATCTTGGCGATACGGCCCCATCATGACATTAGCCAGACGATGCCCTTCGGCCACGAGCCCTCGGATGGCAGCCTGACCTGGACCGAGAGGAAAACACTGAAACTCACAAAGACTGAGAGGGCAACTACAGTGCCATCTGGTAAGTTGTTTATTTTTTAATAATAATATTTATTGAGTTTTCCCCTCTAAAAATAGAAAAAAATGGGGAAGTACAGAAAAGTATAAATAATAGTTAAACCACTCATAATCCATCACTCACAGATTAAGATATTTGAACATATCCATCTGGTGTTTTTAATGCATTGCATGTTCCTCTGCACATACACATTTCACATACACTTCTCCTTTACAAGACAGAAGTCATACTATACATTAACTTTTATTCGCTGCTTCTTTGTATTTAACACTAGAGGCCCAGTGCACGAATTTGTGCACAGGTGGGTCCCTCTACCTGGCTGGTGATCAGGGCTAATCAGGAGGGCTGGCCTGCCAGGGGGAGGGACCATGGGAGGTTGGCCTCAGCAGCAAGCTAACCAAGGGCCGATTCTGCAAGGAATCAGGCTCCCTCCTCCCACTTCCCTCCTGTCTGGGTCTAGGGTGTGGGTGAACCAGATTCGGGGCTGTCAGGGCCCCAGAAGCAAGGTCTGGGTCAGTGCACGTCAAAGCTAGTGGCCAGTCATCTGGTCGTTCCGGTCATTCCAGTCGTTTGGTCGTTAACAGTCACTTAGGCTTTTATATATATAGATGAGCATTGTCCACCTCATTAAATATTCTTCAAAAATCATGATCTAAAATCTATGTAATATTTTATAATACTAACCATAATTAGTTGGCCATTTACTTATTATTTAACATTTACTCTGTTTATATACATTCTTGTATGTAACTCCTTAGAAACACCTCTAATTAGAGTAAATTCCTAGAAGTCCAATTGCTGAGTCAATGGGTATGAACTTTTTTGAAGCTCTTAACACATAATATCAGATTGTCATTCAGAAAGTTTGCTATTAACCAATTTATTCTTTCACCAATAAATTATATATCTGCCCGATTCCCCAACACTGGGAATCACCAATTTAAAAATTTATCTTTTTATCCAATGAATACAGCAAATGAAGTAAACAGCTCTTTCAGCTTCAGCAGCACTTGTCATAATATGACCTAAATTCTTATAAGTCCATTCCTAAAATCTCCCAGAAGTGAAAATTTCAGGTTATTAATTCCACTAGTGACTATATGATAAAGAAGCCCTCCTAACTGAAAATAACCTTGGTAGTTAAGTGTCTATTACTATTTTCAAAAATTATATTTAACTGGGTAGTTTCTAAGGACTCTTGTAACAGAAATACGATAAAATGGACGTATACATAGACTGAAAATAATTAGTTCAAAACTGCACTTCCAATCTGAGGACCTTTCTATTTGCCCATAGCAAAATTACTTATTCACTAATGCTTCTTGATTAAATCACAGACATCTTATCAGCTACATTGGAAATGGAGTTACTGTAGAATGACTCACTCACCAGTGGCTAAGAAGCCCTTCTGCACTTAATTACAGATGATACAGGATCTCTATCAACAACTTGCCTATCTTCACTGAGCCCAGTCTGAAGATGGTTAAGTGCACTGATGGCCTTACCGACTCCTCGGTCGTCCACTGTGGGATTATCAATCCACCGCTGTGCTTGCTCAATCTTGCCCTCAAGGTGGACCGCTGCTTTGGCGGGTCTGCTATTGGCCACAGTCCTATTGGTTTTGGACTGCAAGTTCTGTAGGGCAGTGGCCACCTGCTTGGCCAATGCTCGGGCCTCTGGGGAATCTCCTTTCCCCCTGCAGAGAAAAAACAGCCTTTCTGTCCCACACAGACACTATTTACATTGCGATGATGTAATTGCTGATACAAATGCTAATGAGATGTCAAATTGCTAATAATTATGAACTTGGTTTGAAAGAAGAGTAGTTTATCTATTTGGCCCTTAACTAAGAAATTAATCATCTAAATTCAGATAGTTTTGTCCCAGTAAAGACAATAAATATAAGTTTGGATCAGTTTAGCTCAATGAAGAACACCCATTGGTAAGCTGAGCTCAATCAGTCGTCACTGCGTCACTGCGTTAGCTATCGCTTCAGCCTGTCATCTCTGAAAACACTAGTTCCCTGAGGAACTAGGTGGGCCCAAGTATCCATACTTGTTGTGTAGTTGTAGTTGAAGTAGTTATAGAACTAGTAGTAGTTTTTTTTAAAAAAGCATTAAAAAAAGCTTGCTATAAAACAGTATGCCTTGTTTTGCTGGCAGCAGCCTCATACATCTCGTATTTACCGTATCTCTTGATCGTATCATTTCCTCTTGTGCTTAATTTAATCTCACGTTGTTTTGTATAGTAATATGCTGTACACTCTTGTAGCCTAGCAGCAACAGGCTATACCGAATTACCTATAAAGGCACGTTGATGTATGTGTATGTGTGTATGTATATGTACACATATATGTATGTTATGTATGACATAGTAATAGATCTGTTGTATCACCATTACCGTTAATTCTTTCCTTATTATTAAGAAACACTAATGAGTGCCTGCTATGTATGTATATGGACTTGTGTTAGGGTGCTAAGAATAGAGTCTCCAATTTTGAATATTTTAAAATCTAATGAATGTAAACAGACTATAACAATGGGCTAATTTTAATGATCATTGGCCTAACTGTATAGACATTGTATTTTACAAATTACAATGCATTTTCCTAACCTAAATAATTCAAAACTTGGGCCTAAAGAAGAGATCCTCAAATGACTGGGCTTGATATACAATCAAATTTCAGCTGTTACCTCAATGGATCTCTATCACAACCTTCTGCCTAAAGTATGTCTACCCTGATCCCACCCACGTCCTACCTCATGATCCTAGGCAAGAGTCTGCTTTCTCAGCCAACAGTGCCCCCTCAGTTAGTGTGAGACTTGAGAGAATGCTAAAGCATCTCTCACTGGAAAAGGGTTAGGCAGGCTCCCAGGGAAGAGCAGGAAATGCAACATGAAAAACAGAATCTCACAAGATACTGGACTATGGTTATCCCTAGGGAAGTGGCTGGAGGGCTGACATAGGAAAGAAGCAACTTATACTTTTGACGCTGAATCTGTTTTTTTAGCATGTGCTACAGGTTTTATTTTTAAGAGAGTAAAACATCTATTAAAAGGAAAAAGCAACACTTCTTATATAATTAAAGTAGGTGCCATTTCCCTAGCTAGGTGCCTCAGTTGCTTGGGCATAGTCCCAGGCACCAAAAGGTAACTGGTTCGACTCCCAGTCAGGGCACATGCCTGGGTTTCAGACCTATCCCCAGGAGGGGCCATGCAGGAGGCAGCTGATCGATATTTCTGTCACATCAATGTTTCTCCCACTCCCTCTCCCTTCCTCTCTCTATAAAATCAATAAAAATATATATTTTTAAACTAACTTTTTTTTAAAAAAAGTAGATGCCATGAAAGCCTTTAACAGAAGCTGTATTTAAGGATCTCTTGTAACTGCTGCTTAAGAAATGACATTTCTCAGGAAGGAAGAAAAAAATCTTCATACGCCTCCCCCCATTCTCCTCTCACCCCAGGGAACTTTTCATAGCTACATACAAAAATTAATTTCCATAGCTACATACAATAATTAATATACCCAGGAAACAGGTATGTCACAAACACTATCTAGCAGAAAAAGTCCTACCTTAAAAATGGAAAATATAGATCTCAAAAAAGGAGTTCTTACCATCATTAATTAATTTAAAACTATGTGATCAGCAATAAATCATTAAACTTCAATGGTGTCCATGCAAACACAGAGTAATATCTAACTTAGTCACGTAACACAGAATCAACGAGGGCACAGTGAAGGGCATCGTGTATGTGCTCAGGGGGAAAGGAGAGGGATAAAGGGGCAACTTAAACAATTAAACACATACTGTCTCCGTAAGTCTGCTAATTTAGAAGTCAGAGCAGCGATTTCTCCAAGAGAACGTAGAATGTCATCTCTCTCTTTAGGATCATCACATAACTCTGCTATTTTTCGAGCTTCAGCCAAAGCCCCTCGAATCTGTTCTTCTCCTTCTGGTCCACCGTTTGGATCTGCCAGCCAGTTCTACACACACAGACGTGGAAAAGAAGCACACTGTGACCCACTCAAAAGCCACATCACAGCACACTTAGCAAGGCCATCAGAAACATTTCCCAAGCAATCACAAGGCAACCAGGAATGGTTTTTGAAATGCTGACCATAATTGTTTTACATACATTCCTAGCTCAGGTAAAATCAAATCAATCCTCATCTTTTAAAAAATAATTTTTTCCCTTTGCCATTAGAATAAAATAGCCTTACAAGCTTTATCTCATCTTTGAATTAGTCACACCTTATTAATTCTTCGGTTTCTCAAACATTTGTGTTTCTCTATGAAATGCAAACTTTTTACAGTACAGTAGTATCAGAAAACCTTAACCCTTAACATTGCTGTGACCAAATACAGCTGCGAATTCTGAGAGGATCAGTTTTAATATACTGTCATCTATACCAGGAACTGGGATTCTCTTGGTATTCAGAGTGCTTACTATTAACTAATTGAAGTATTCAAAATTAAGATGTTTATCAAAATATACATAAATATTAGTCTAAACCTGTGTTAGTAGGAGAGGTGTTATCATTGGTAACTGCTGGAAATTAATCATCACTTACAAACATCCATTATCCACCCACAGTAACTGAGAGAGAGGGAGGGAGGGGAGAAGGGGGCGGTAGATAGAGGGTATTTACGGTACATTTCTTTCTCTTTTATTCCCACCCCTCTTAAAAATCGTCACTACTACCTGAGCAGCATCGATCTTCTTGGCAATGCTCTGCTTTGAGTTTGTCATGGCCTCCAGTTTGCGGGCGGCATTTTCCACTTTGGCTGTGAGCACGTCCAGACCCTGAGACACCTGCTGGGCTTTCTGCATGGCCACGGGCGAGGCTCCTTGTCCTCTACTCAAAACAGACAGATGCTGTCATTGCACCCTCTCCGATACTTAACAGCAAAATGTCAGTAAAAACACAGGACATGTCATTTCTGCTAACACGCTTGTCTTTGTCCTTTTCTTCAGTAAGTCTGAGACAGCCCAAGAAAATACAGAGATAAACAACCCACCCAAACCATCTACTTTCTCCTTTGTTTTTAAAAATGCACATTAGCTTTGTGGAGCTGCATAACCATTTTAAAGACCAGGCCTGCAGATTTTGATAGTAATGATTCGCCTCTTGGTGGGGATTACATAATCAACTCTAAACTTCAGGGGGAAAATGTGCCTGCGATCTTATTGCTATGGAGGGTTTTGTTACCATAGTAATGTGTGCTTTAGAAATAAACAGCGCATTAGATTGTGTTATTTATGGGCAAGCACACATTGAAACTGTTTCCGGAGGCAGCATGCGTAGTGTTACTGAGAGCACACCATCCTGGGGCCAAACAGAACTGTGTTCACATTCTGCCTCCTGGTACCTGTGGAACCGTGTTTGTGATGTGTAACTTTCTAGGCTTCAGTTTTCTAACTTATAAAATGAGGGGTGCCCTTGCTTATCAAACAAAGTAGCTTCAAGCAAAAAGACATATTTGAAAACATTCTGGTAATAGAGCAATACACATGTATAACTATTAAATTATTGAATTGTCATCTATACTAATAAAAGAGTAATATGCTAATTAGACCAGGAGACCTTCTGAAGACCTTCCGGACATCCTTCCAGACAAAGCCGGGGCTTGGCCAGCCTGCAAACCACCCCCAAATGGCCCTCAGCCCCTTGCCCAGGCCGGCCATGCCCCCCAGTGGGGACCCCCACCCTGAAGGGTGTGTGACCAGCCTGAAAACGGCCCTCAGCCCCTCGCCCAGGCTGGCCACGCCCCCCAGGGGGGACCCCCCCCACTCCAATGAGGGCATGGCCGGCCTGCAAACTGCCCCAGGCCTCTCGCCCAGGCCAGCCCCGCCCCCCAAGGGGACCCCCACCCTGATCCAGGACCCCCTTCAGGGTAAACCAGCTGGCCCCCACCCATGCACCAGGCCTCTATCTATACTAATAAAAGGGTAATATGCTAATTAGACCGGGAGACCTTCTGGACGTCCTTCCGGACAAAGCCATGGTGGTGGGGCCAAGGAAGAGGCAGTTAGGAGCGATCAGGCCAGAAGGAGAGGGCAGTTGGGGGTGATCAGGCCGGCGGGGGTGGCAGTTGGGGGCAAGCAGGCCGGCAAGCAGCATGGTTAGAGGCAATCAGGCAGGCAGGCAGGTGAGCGGTTAGGAGCCAGAGGTCCTGGATTGAGAGAGGGATGTCCTAAACCGGCAGTCGGACATCCCCCGAGTGGTCCCAGATTGGAGAGGGTGCAGGCCGGGCTGAGGGACATGCCACCACCCACCCACCCCACCCCCCCCCCGCATGAATTTCGTGCACCAGGCCACTAGTTATTATTATAATGAACCTAATGATAATCTTGAATATCTGCCTTCCACTCCTATGCAATATATAAATATCAAAAATAGTACTGAGGGGAAAAAGCACATGGTGATGAGAAACCACTGTTTCCCATCAAATTTCTAAAGAACTAATTTTGCTATTTTCCTAAGAAGTGATATGGTACTACTACCAAAAAAAATTATTTGAGTTGATAGAAACTTCTTTTCCCTTGGTAGACACTTTCCAACTCATAACACAGTAAAACTTTCCCTCTTTTTACCAGCTCAGATTTTGTACCAGACTGGTAAGCTCAGTGTTAGGGTCACAAATTTGTCATTTGGTAGAATGGGATGATTCGTTGTCCTAACCTGAGTTTCTGATTTTAGGATAAAATCCAAAACATATTTGCTTCCTTTAATAATAGTATGAATCTGCCACTCATTTTTCTATCCACTTTATAAATTTATCTTATTTTCCATCTATACCTATACTTTAAGTATAAACTCAGTATTTATTGCAAGGTATATAAAAGGCATTTATACCTTTTACTTGTATTTATAAGTGATGCTTCCCTTTACATGGCAGAGGAGTGCAAGACTTTTAGGAAAATACTGGTCACGATTTAATTTGATTCTTTTCTTTAAATCCAGTAATTTATGATGAGGAACCTTTTTGGTATGAGTCCAACTTTGAAAAAGTAAAAATATTTATGGGCTATATCGTTTTTTTCATTAAAAATTAAAAGGTTAGCCTAGCCGGTTTGGCTCAGTGGATAGAGCGTCAGCCCACAGACTGAAGGGCGAGTTCGATTCCTGTCAAGGATATGTACACCGGTTGCAGACTTGATCCCCGGCCCTGGTCGGGGCTCCTGTAGGAGGCAACCAAATGATGTGTCTCTTTCAGATCGATGTTTCTCTCTCTCTCTGTCTCTTCCCCTCCCTTCCACTCTCTTTAAAAATCAATGGAAAAATATGCTCGGGTGAGGATTAACAAAAATAAATAAATAAAAGTTTATTGAGTCCCCATGGGGGGAAAATATATACTGACCAACTAGAAGCCCTAGGTGACAGAATCAGAGAACGAGGAAACTTACTGAGCTTCAGCCATTAAAATGTTAAATAGTGAGGCATATTTAAGAAAGAATGACAGGGAGATAGCTTTCTAGTCTTTCATCATGAAAGGATATTGTAGGCTCCACTGTGAATTGGGCCCATAACAGATTAATGGTTGATCCCATGAGCAACTATCTCATTCTCTTGCTCAAATTCATCTTTCTCTGAGCACATACGACTGTGTACTTGAGAATTCCAAGTGAAAACTGTCTACCACACTGTGAAAGGCTGCAGACAAAAGAGCCAACAGTGAGAAATCAGAAGAGCCAGAATCTCTTCAAATGCGCTGGCATTTCTCCGAATGGGGACAGAACCTCTTTTTGTCCTTTCTATGAAGTTCTTGTCATGCTCGTGACAGGGGAGACTGCTTCGCAGCAGGAGAAAAAGGCTCACTGAGTTCAATGATACCATTTATTCATGCTGTTTCTTCCCCCACCCCCTGCAAGGTAGAGACTCTTAACCTGAAGCCCCTGGAGCTTCCAGGCCACACTGGATCAGTGAACCTCTGGAAAGTATATGTAATATTGTTTACATGCACTTTTTAGGTAGAGATTAATGGCTTTCATTGGATTATAAAAATGATGTTGGTCCATAAAAAGGTTAAGAACTACTCCTTTAAGAACTGTATTCTTAAATCTATTATGTTAATATATTTGAGACCGGGTGTAATGATGTGCAATATGTCAAAGAGTGTTTCTGAGGCCTGTTTTTATGGCAATCCTGCATATTCCAATTATCTCAAGATATTTCATGACAACCTGACCTATCAGTTTGATTCGTGGTCAGGGCATATGCCTGGGTTTGGGGCTCAATCTCCAGTGAGGGACATGCATGCTTCTATCTCTCTCTCCCTCTCCCTTCCTCTCTGAAATCATTAACAGATATTTTTTTAAAAGATATTTCATGACATTCTTGAAGCAAAATTAAACTTCATCTATACTAGTTTCTCATGTTACTTAATTTTTTCCCCAATGTCCATACTATAAAATTCCATAACAATTAGGATCTTTTAGAATTTCATTAACTCTATGTATGAGCTCCCCCCAAAAAACCCATACATATTATACTGAGTTTTCTTAATAGCAAAGTATATATATTTAATGTATAGGAGAAAAAGTTCTAAAAGCCAAGACTTGAGCTGGATGAAAGAATTAAGAAAACAAATGAATAATGATAAAACAGAAACTTAAAAGAGCCTAGAAATGACCAAGATAAAGAAGGAAAAGTTCACGTCACTCTCCAAAGAATTAATAGAGTATGATGACCATTCTGTTTATTAGCCAAAGACAACGCAGTAAAATTAATAGACTTGCTTCTGAATCATCCGCCAGGAGTGAGACACTATCTGCGACCGACTGCTGCTCCGGTGAGAGCGAGGAACCGTACCTGGCTCGGAGGTCAGCCACGTGGTCAGTCATCTGCCCTAGCATCTTGCAGGTCCCCAGGATCTCTCTACGTTCTTTGCCTGCACAGAGTTCACCAACTTTTCCAGCTTCATCTAAGATCTGCCTGATGGCCTGCTCACCAGCATCCCCTAAAATAAAGAGAGATTCAATATCTACATTGTTAACACATTAATTATTTAGAGAGGATGCTTTACAAGTCATTTCATTCATGAAAGAACAGATGCTTTCAAACGACAAGATGAACAGAAGACAATACATCTGATAGCTAATCGCCAAGCAGTGCCCTACAACCACAGATCCTGCTGAAAAAGATCCTTGGAACCATAGCCATCTGGAGATAAAAAGCAGCCTGTGGTAAGAATATGGATGATGAAAATAGGCTCTAACCATTTAGTTGTACTCAGCACCTCCAACCTCCATTAGGCTTTTCACATTCATTCAAATGTTTATCTAAAACTGAATAAATATTAGATGAGAAAATCCATAAAGCCTAGCTCAATAAACTATTTGGGGCTTATCTTTATATAAGCTAACTTTGGTTTCCAATTCTTATTGGCATCATTATTTAATCTGCTTAATTAAGTACTTTGTTGACATAAACGGAAATATGCCCTAAGGGAATAAGAAGAGAAGAGCTTTTATTCAAAATAATTACCTTTCTGATTCAGGGAAGTGGTGAATCAAGAATTTTTCGAAGAATGCCCAGTTCAGCTCAGTTTATTCCCCATGATAAGAGTTGATTAGTTTATGTCCTCCATCCTTCTAAGACCTAGTAACGCTTCAATTAGTCAAAACTAATTGAATGGTATATGCCCCTAAATGTTGCAGTAGCTATCTCAGGATTATGAGAGTCTCGGAAGATTACTGTCTTTTGTCTGCTTGGTTTTTAGCTTTTTCTTGTATCTACTTGAGAAGTACAACCAGAGGGTTACCTGCGGAGGCACTGGGATCGCGGAGCCAACCTTTGGCCTGGTTCAGTTTGGAATCTATGGAGGCCAATGCTCTCTTCATGGCTTCAGTGTCCTTTCGAAGAGAAATACCACAATTATTTCATTTGCAAAAACTGAGATACCATGGCACAACGTAAGACAGAGAAGTGACAGCATTAACAGACACTAGAGGTAAGGTAATCCTACAAAGCCTTAAAAATATTCTCATCACACCATAACGCTTATTTCTGTCAAAATGCAGCATCTTGCATGCAACCCTTCAGTTAATTCTATTGTTTTGCTGACCTCCCTAGTGCTAAACTGTGAAAACTGGTAAGATAGCTCAAGCCAAAAAATGCTTAATGTCTGCAGCAGGGAAAAGCCCTGTTGTCACATGCCTCAGTATCAGCCTTTCCACCAGTCAACATTCACCTACTGCAGCTCTGCCACGGCCCTCCCGCTCAGCTCAGGGGAAGCTTCATTAGCATGTGGTGCCACAAATCACAGTCCTTTACATCTTGTTTTGAAATACACACATACTGGGTAATGTTTTACTATATTAAATTAATCTAAAATAATTGGAATTATTGGTTGGAAAATAAATGAAAATTGTTAATCAAGCAATTTAGTTTTAATTCCACAAATAAACTGCTAAATGTAATGCAAGAGAGAAGCATTTTTCCGGCCTTCCCTGCCACTCCTCATCCTTAGCTCCCTTACCTCCCTGACCTGGAAGAAAGGCAGGATGAAATAAGTGGGTCTCGACGGACATTTACAACACGATTCACAATGACTAACAAAATTAGCATAAGATCTCCCAGGACGTAGCATGAGAAGGTGAGACAACAGACTAGTCACTTGAAAAATATACATATATTTTAATAACGTTTTTAAAATATAGAAAAATGCACAGAACAATATAACCAATACCCATGTATCCATCCTCACAAGTGACAGACTAACCATCTCTCAAGTCTCTTACACTTTAAAACACAGCCTATCTCCCTTTCGTTCACTCACCAAGCCACAGAGTTAACCTCTGAGATTCTAGGCAATACCCCATATCCCTAACTTCAATTTACAGTCCTGCAAAACTTGGGTTCTTAAAGGTGTTGTACCACCTGTTTTCCACACGGGGGCACCAGGAGCATCTCCCCACCCCCACTTCCAATTCAAACAAGACCAGGCACTAGCACAAATACGGGCTGGGAGCACTCAAAGGCTTACAGCAGTGGTTCTCAACCTTGGCTGCACATTAGAATCACCTGGGAATCTTTTTAAAATCCTGATTTCTGGGCCTCATCCTCCGGAAATTCTGTTTCTTTGTTACTAATGTTGTGGCCCCACCCCATAACAAATATCCATTTGTGATTAATACACGTAGACAGGTGGCATTTTTAAAGTGCTTTGCTTCTCAAATGGTTTAAATGCCTGCTTCTCCTCTATCTCGTTCTACTTTCACCTGTGCAGCAAACCTGCCTTCAAGAGTAAGACAAAGGTCACGTTAGCTTAATTCCAAATTAGTGTGGCCCAAATCAATATCTTTTCAGAGTATTTCAGGCATCTCCTTAGAGTTAGATAGCCTTTAGTGTCTAACACAAGTTATAGGACTTTGTCTAGAGACAGATTTTTTTTAAAAATTCACAAGCTCTCACCTAGAAAGTATGTGCACACTCTGAAGAAGAGATATTGCATCCACGTAAAAATAATTTAAAGTCTATTAATAACCATTTCTCCACCTATTTTCAGTGAAAATAATATTTATTACATTTCAAAAATCTAAATTCAAGAGAAAACAATGTTCAGAAAAACTTTTTAGTGTCTATCCTAGCATTTAAGGGCTACTAGTTAGGAAATACTTTCAGCATTTCCTGCATTCTAGGTTGTTGGAGGCATTTTTCCCTCATTACTTCACAGAACCTCAAATTTAAATGTAATTTAATTTTACAAATTGAGAAACAGGGGCTCTTCTGTCCTAGAAAGCCAATTTGATCTCAGGTTCATCAACATCAAATGTCATTATTTTCTATTACATGAAGCTCTAGGCTTTTTTTCTTTTAACAAAGAGAGTGGCCAAAGAATCTACTAACCTTCTATAATACTCAGCAATCTTTGCCTTGTCGATTTTGACTTTGGTTAGTACTGCCCAGGAAATAAGCTCTAGAATCAAATTAATAACTCTCACTAACCTGAATGACTGCTTTTATTCTCCATTGCCCAAAAATGATTTCAAACACGATGGAAAAAATTGGACTTGCTCTATTATCCTAAAATATCATTGCTTTTTTTCCCATCCCTAATAAAGTGTGCATGGCTACCACACTTCAAGGAAAGACTCTAATTCTCAGGAAGTGAGTAATTTTCTCCTCAGTGGGAGATATGACATCAAGAAGTTAAAGTTAAGCGTGGCAGGTGTGGCTCAGTGGTTGAGCATCAACCTATGAACCAGGAGGTCACAGTTCCATTTTCAGTCAGGGCACATGCCCGAGTTTAGGGCTTGATCCCCAGTAGAAGGCGTGCAGGAGGCAGCGAGGCAGCCGATCAATAATTCTCTCTCATCATTGATGTTTCTATCTCTCTCCCTCTCCCTTCCTCCCTGAAATCAATAAAAATATTTTTTAATTAAAATTAAGAGATGCTCATTTCCCCCTAAAAAGAATCAATGGCAAATTTAAAATGAAGCTGCATTTTTAAAGTGGGGATTTCAGTTAGTTACCAAAATTTTTAGTAGCGTGAATTTTAGACAATTTTAGAGATTTAAAACAGTCACTAAAAGGGCTACCTTAAATTCTTTCTAGGATAGGGCAAATTTTAAATCATCATTTTAAACATAATACATTTAATGCCATAGCCATTAAAAAGAAAAATGTCTGTGGGAACAAATATTCAAATCTCCCAGAATCTCATACATACTTCTTTTGAAGGGCAGTGTTTATTGTGGGATTGACAGAATTCTGTCATAAGCAACATAAGTATGTTAACAGTGGATGTGATATAAGCAAATTCACTGAAAAACTGGGACTGTAAGTCACTGTTAGGATATATTTATAACCCTAGCTGGTTTGGCTCAGTGGATAGAGCATCGGCCTGCAGACGGAAGGGTTATGGGCTCAGTCCCCAATGGGGGGCATGAAGGAGGCAGCCAATCAATGATTCTCTCTCATCATTGATGTTTCGATCTCTCCTTCTCCCTTCCTCTCTGAAATCAATAAAAATATATTTTTTAAAAGATATAATTTATAAAGGATGGAAATAATCATAACCCTTGTGGTCAACCATACTGTGTACCCAAAGCCTTCAGTTAGACCTTGTCATGTAAATCTAAGTATCTAGGATACAATCTGGGTATAACACAGAAGAGAAAAAACGGCACCTTCATTAGAGTATCGTCTCTGTAAAATCTCAAATTTGGGAAAGAGAAAAGTCTCCAGTGATCTCTTTTCTGAGTTCTTTGGTCCTTTTGTTTAAGAGTGGGTGTAAAAACGGCCAGATCTAGTCACGTAGCTTCAGCAACAGCTGGTCCCCTCCCACCACGGTCCCTTTTACTGTAAAACTCTTATGAGTTCATGTTTTAAATGAAAAACCACAGTGCCTTGGCACTCCTCCCACATACCAAGAGGTGGAAGAACAACCTAAAAGAGCTCCTTCTTACATACATTCCCAGGAACTGAAACAGTCCTAAAATTTAATTTCAAGTTAGAACTAAGTAACACAGAATAGTACTAAGAACCACTGAGTTCCTTTTATAGACAATCAAGAGGAACTGTGGTAGGAAAGTACGGTCCTGCAATCACAGGCTCTTGAAAACTGTAAATGCAGGACTAAGGATCCCCTCTCTTTCACTGCCCAATCTACTCTCCCTTTTTTCCATGAACACCTCCCCATCCTACTCTTCCTACTCAAAGATGTTTCTGGAAAGAAGAGACTGGGCAGTAGAATAAAATCTTACAAACTGCATTAAGCAATGGCAGAAGGCTGTCCAGCCCTGAGACTTCAAGCAAGCTACCCTCACAGGTTTGAGCTCCCCATCTCTAAGACTACTGGTACCTCCCCAGCTCTAAAACTCTTTGCCATCTATGAGCACACAGTCAGAATACCAACTAGAGATCACTTGGATCAGAAGGGAAACTTCAATTCCTTTAACATTTTGGTCTTTTCTCCTGTTCACAGAGAGGGGACAAAAATATCATAAATGCCTGGATGAATTACTGATCTCCAACTCCAAGAGATAAATCTTTTATTGTATTAGCTCCTAAAATAAAACACTAGAAGCCTCATAAAAAGCTCACATGCAGCCTTATTCTTTCAAAAACGAAATAAAAATCAACCCTTAAATCCCAATGCTCTGCAGTAAGGGCAAGTATTAGAGGATTGCACGTTCTAACCAAGTTTCCTTCTTTGGAAGAACAGAGTAATCTGTGCATGACATCTGAGTCATTCAAGCACCACCAGCCTAGGCCCTCAGTGGGAGGAGACTCACCGCAGGAACTAATTCTGAGTAACGGTATCTAATGACCCAAGGCACAGTTGCAGGAGTACCTATGTGGGCTCAAAAATTCTTAGTAATAAAAAGGTTTTAAGTTTTTTTCTCATTTCCTCTTGATTCTCCGCATGCACCAAGATACAAGTAATAAAAATACAAAAACATATATATATAGATTGCTAAAGGGGTTGAATTAGAATTGTTTAACTCATAAATTGTTGTGTTTCATAATGTATTCCCTGGAAAAATGCTAAACTAATTTTTAATGATCACTTATCAGATAATTGTTGATTTAAAGAGGGGGAAATTTTTACTCTCAAAATAAAATGAAGCATTTTGCCCAGCCGATGTGGCTCAATTGGTTGAGCATTATTGTCCCATGCACCAAGAGGTCTCCAGTTCAATTCCCAGTCAGGGCACATGCCCAGGTTGCAGGATTGATCCCCAATGGGGAACGTGTAGGAGGCAGCTGATCAATGTATCTCTCTCATTGATGTTTCTCTCTCTCTCCCTCTCCCTTTCTCTCTCTCTAAAGTCAATAAGAACATAATTTTAAAAAATAAAAACAACAATAAAATTAAGTATTTAAAGTCGAGGTATTTTTAAGTTTGTAAATACGCATTTTGAATGTAGGCATGGAGGTAAAATGATCAGCTAATGCCTCATTAAAATCTTAACTTATTTAGCAAGATGTGCTTTTCCCAAGAACTTTTTCCACTTACTTCTTCCCCCACTTTTCTAGAGGAATCATCACTTTCCGGGAGAAAGCTGCACCAATAGGGAAGCATGAAACAAGTATGGTAAGACAAAGTTAATTCTTTATTGGTAGGGGCAAGAGGAGGTAAAAGATACCGTGTTTATTAAACAGAATAGGAAGCCAGGGGTCGCAGACAGACAATAGGTCTGATTCATCCACTGCCTACAGCAGAGCAATGTAAGATGCATAATGCTGCTAAAATGGAAACATACCCAAAACCCAAGTTACCAACGTCCATTTTCAAGGTAAAATTTCTTTTTCCTAAGTACTCTTGTAACTAATAAAAAATGATTACTCTTAGGGGGAAAGAGGAGGGAGAGTGGATGGGAATGGGGTTATGAGTGAGATCTGTCATATATAACATTTGATAGCATTTTGCTTTTTGAACCAGGTAAATGTATAACAAAGACAAAATGAAATTACAAATAAACATTTATTGCTCGTTCTGATGTCATTATGTACTTGGGCTTCTTTTGGCTGAACTAATTTTATTTCTTTTCTTTCACTCTGCTGGTTTTGCATCCTAACAGCCTGGTTCCTTCCAGAGCAGCATAAAACTGAGGCAGCTACAAGACCCCACCGTGGACCCCAGGCCCACTGCCCTTGTTTATCCCATCCCCCTAAGCGTCTAATCCTCATCCTGAAACAATCAACTGACCACTTTTTTTTTTTTAAAGAAGTAGCTCTCAACACTCACACACAAAAAAAGCTCAGTAACACTTATTTACTAAATGATGGCTGGCTCTTCCCCTCTGAAAACAGATAAGCATTAAGGCTACAATTCCTGCTCCTCCTTTTTACTATTTCTCATCTGCTGGAAGCAAAGCAGAGAGAATAAGGAAAGAGATTAGGTTATGGGACCACGAGGTCATGGAGAATGATGACTGACTCAAAGATCAGACAGCAGAACATGCAGTGAGCCATGGACTGAAGTCAGGAAAAACTTTAGATACACCTTCCTTTTCTCCTTTTGATTTTGAAGACAAGGATTATTGTGAAGGACAGATGCCCCATCTAAACTCTCTGGCCTACCCATTTTCATTATGGCTTAGCACCATAATGGCACATCTCCAAAAGCAAAATGCCAGAGCCTGCAAAGGAGACTGATGATAGCGATGACATCAGCTGGAAGTTTCCGAAGATCAGGGTCCACAGGTAACGTAGGGGTCACCCGGCTACATGGGGAAGCCTGCCCTCAAATGAAGTCAGTGGGAATGACTAAGCCAGGACAGTTCTCAGAAGCCCGCTCAAAGAATGAAAGCACTCACTGGAACACAGAAAGCCTGACTCCCATAGGAATGCCTTTTCTTTAGCTTTCCCCAAAGACATCGCTCAAGATGAGCTCGAGTCAAACAGTCTGCCCAGCACAGCCTTGAGTCCCAGATTAAATCACAATCTGACGCATATTCCAGCACAGTGTTACACACCGGCACACAGAATAAGGCATGGCACACAGCACAAACAACCTCAGACATGCTTTTTCTCTTTTAAGTGAAAAAAAGAAAGAAAGAAAACTAGAGGGCAACAAAAAGCTTACCTTCTAAACGTGAGAAAAAAGAATAAAACAAACAAGAAAACAAAAAAGATGCATAAAGATGTCATAACAGGGAAGTGAAAGCTGTCAAATATGCAAAATTAAGTAAAATTAAAATGATTTTACCATACAGATTTAAAATACAGTCTTAGCACTTGTTCAAGAACTTCGTGCCTCTATTAACAAATCCATAACTTGGATAAGCTGACTAGTTTCTTCTGCATATCTAGATTCACTTTCTAGTTTGAGGCCCCAGTTTTGACCTTACCTCATAGGTGACCTGGAGGACAAAGAGCCCCACTGGGCACCAAATGGAAGCCATACTACAAAATCCCCTCTTAGTCGGCTACCAGCCCACTCGGTGGCCCTGGACACCACATCTGGGTCACACGTGGGTAAGCTGGGTGCTGGAGACAGTGTTTCTTGGGTTCCTACACGGAAAGTGTAAACCCAAGTATCTCTGTTCCCTCAAAATAGTCACTGGGTAGGGAGAGGCAGACCAGAGCAGCAGCCACACAAAACTACTGCTGCCCGGCTCTGGAGGGAACCCACCAACCCTTATGGAGTCCAAGAAGAAATTCTAGACTAAATCCTAAAAAGTGAAGGGACCCCTCACACTAACTGACAAATGTGAAAACTAATCTTTTAATTAAGCTTTCCTGAGGAAAACTGGAATGATGAAGGCACACACCTAGAAATGCCAAGTTTTCTCTGTAGATTTCTCTGGGTTAAAGGTTGGTTTAGGAAAAGTTTTCCATAAAAACCAGTCATAGATGTATTAAGTCTCTTAGTTACCTAGCAACAACCGCCCACATAAAAGGCAGGGCTCCCACCCCAGGGAGCACACACCACACCAGAATTCCTCCACAAACCCAATCATTGGGACTCAAGCCTGAGGGAAAAGCGACCTATTTCAGCCTCCAACCAGCTTTCACCCCACATACCTATTTATTGTTCTACCTAGGAACAAAGGAAATTTACAAAAGCAGCAAGTAACCCATGAAACAAAAGGGAAGAAGATATTACTTTCATAATATCTGAGCAGTCTTATGTCACACATAGTTACAAGATAAAATGTGAGACAAACGCCCAGGAGGGGAGAATTTGGGCTTTTGCTCATTTCTGCTCCAATAAAACTTACCTTGCTGGCCCAGGCATCTTCATCCCAAGAAGTGAGTTGTAATACACGAATGATCTCATTAATTTCAGCACTCATCTTTTCTACAGTGTAGTTGCGATTTTTCAAAGCTTCTTCTATTCCTTGGCTTTTGGAGTTTTTAGTTGTTACAAAAATCTTCATAGCTGTAAAAAATAAACGAAAGATCAGAAACTGAGGTTGGAATTGAATTTTGCTGTACAACAATATTCACGCAAATGTTCCACCCCTTGAACACATGTTTTGGGCTTCTAAGATCTTAAAAAAAAAAAAAAAAAGAAAGAAAGAAAGAAAAAAAAACACTGCAAATCTGCCAATAAAGTTCCAATATCACAACCTTTACTGTAATGAAAACTGAAGGTACAAAACATCACCACAGCTTGATCAGGGAACTAATTTAACATGCACATGCTGATGACCTATAATCACAAAATACCCAACATCCTTCTAAATCAGCTGGCATCCCAGCCCTAGCACGGTCCCCAGCTAACACAAACCTAATGGGACAAGATGAAAACAGTTACTTAAAATTGTAACTAGAGAATGCTGCTGCCCCCAATACTAATGGGAGTTCAGTTTATCTTCCAGGATTTCTCTCAACATGTAGCAGAGACTTTCTAACCCCCAACAGTGAAGAAGAAATAATAATAATAGGAAGCAATGGAGGAAAAGAATTTTCTCCTATAAAATAATTAAAATTGTAAAAACAAAGACTAATCAACACTTTATTGAGTTACCCAGCTTAGAAATCCTCTTCCCAACAGCCTTTCTGCTACATCAAACAGTTATTGGCCTCAAAAACATATTTCCATGGAGATTATAAGACTCTAATTACAAAGGTTTGTTTTCTAGTTCATGTGAGGGCTTTTGAACTCTTACACTCGCATCTCCCTTTTAGCTTCTACTTGAAATGCCAAAGCAGGAAAGCAGTAGCCCGGGGTCACAGTGGCATGCCTCATAAAAAATGTTAAATAAAGCTGCCCTCTGAAAGTTAAACTAACTAACCCACAACTTGACTAAGATAACTTACATAACCTGCTACGTACTAGCTGCTTGACAAGTACAGCTCTCTGTTGCTAGTTTAGAGTCACCATGTTGCATTTCTGGACTCTGCCCAATGGGAAGGTGGCCCCAGGTGGCATAGACCACCAGCTCTCTAATGTAAAGAAAAGTTAAATACTTTCTATTAAAAACAAAACAAAACAAAAAAACCTGTGTTAGCCAACAATGAAAAGGCTCTGGGTTTACTTCCTTATCGTATAGTGCTCTATAATATCCAATCCATCTCCTAACTGCTTTATTGTAATACAAATAAAGATGTCAAAATCCAAACATCCAAGACTAGCGTTCCTAGAGGAGATTCCACCTCCCAGGAAAAGAGCTTCAGGAGAGCAGAGCTGGCAACAGGAAGGGCAGCTTCAAACAAAGGAAGACAAGAAGAGCGCTGGAGAAGAGGAACAGTCAGCTGCGGCCTTCCGGTAACACCCCATCCATCGGGCCTCACTCTAACCCAGGCAGAAGGACGTGCAAATAAGCAGCAAAAGAAAACAAACATCAGAGTCCAGAATATGATAGAATGTTTTCCCCATAAGATAAAGTATAGGCAGAAAATACCTGAAATGAGAACTGGCAGCAACTCTTTCACGGTGTTCATTGAGTTCACCAGCATCACTCGGTGCTCCTGGTGAGTCAGTTCCTGCTGCCTCTCGTCAATCATCTTGGCCATTTTAGTCATTCCTGGGGCATAAGGAATAAGCAGGGTGAGCAGTGAAACAAGCCAGAGTCTGGCTTTCTGAGCCTAAATCCACTATGAATTACTATGAAAGCTCACTTATTTAAACAACAGACACTACCGCTGAACTCTAGCGTTTATGGTAGAGAATTTTTTAAGACACTTCTAACTTAATGCAACTTTATTTTTTTCATTAAAAGTAGTTTTTTAATGTAAAACTAAATGTGACATAATTTTCACGTTTGGCAAAAGTACATTCACAAATATAAAAAGGTATTCAAGTGAATAGATATATATTTGTAAAAAATAGAGTCACCAGTTTGCCTGGCTACCATGTATGCAGGTTTCACACCATGCATCTGCCCAGTGTGTCCATGTAGGTAAGAATCTCATGTGAGCCTGGTACTAAGAATCTAGTGACTGAAAAAAATCTTAAGAATTACAATAATGTGTTTTGTTTTCATCTTTATGTTTTTCTGTACTTTCCGATTTGTCCAAAATAAGAATGTAGTACTTTCACAATTAGAAATACAAATATTATAAAAATAATATTAGTGATGACAGCATTTGGAAGCATCTGGTGTTTTGGAATCAGCCTGCTAGCACTTTCTGTTGACTTCAGGTATTATCTGAAGGTGATGTGACTCTAAGCTTTGATTTTTCAAGCTGTTCTCAAGATTTCTTAAATAGTTTCACAGCTTTTTAAGGGGTACCAAAGGAAGGTGGGAACGGTGGGGTGGAAAAGATGGGATATCCCCTTCTTCATCCAGGGTAGCTCCATTTTTGTCTTTTATATGTTGGGATTCTGCAGAAGATTTCATTTGAAGGAATGAAACCTTTTTCTGGGGCTATGAGAAAGTTAAAAGAGGACTGCTCTAAAGCCATCTCCTGGTGATCTTTTCAATGATGGCTCAGAGAAATTTTTAACTGCCATAAGCTCTCAGAATGACTGCACCAGAACCTCATGCAAATACTGCTAGTTAAAAATTATTTAACAGCCCTGGCCAGTGTGGCTCAGTTGGTTGGGCATCGTCTTATACACCTAAAGGTTGCCAGTTTGATTCCCAGTCAGGGCACATGCCCAGGTTGTGGGCTCAATCCCAGGTAGGGGCGTGCAGGAGGCAGCCCATCGATGTTTTACTCTCACATCAATGTTTCTCTCTCCCCCTCTCCCTTTCCCTCTCCCTCTCCCTCTCTCTTCCTCTCTCTCTAAAATCAAATTAAAAATCATCTTACAGAAGATGCAAGAATTTTACAAGTTAAACATCAGATGTGTCTTGTCATTGGTCTCATTCACATTCCAAGAACCTTCAGGTTCATGTTACATGTCTAAAACATCAAAAACTGGTATCTGTTCATGTATTTTGAATATTCAATTCTCAGATGACTAAACAGTCATTTCAAAATGAGATTTAGCCACAGTAGCTCTTCTCTCTTTCTAGGTCTGATTACATTATGTGGCCTTGGGCTAGGGCATGAATTCATAATAGTAGGCGGGCTAATTAGCAAGCTAAGAGGTCATAAAGAGCTTCAGGCCAGCTGGCAGACAGTGAAGGAATGCTGTGTAGTGTGGAACTGAGAGGCCAGGGTTCAGGGTGGCCTTAAGCATTACAGCCATAGAAAAGTATTTCCTACATTCTCCAACAACATCTGCAATGTCTAGTTTAATTCGTTAGACAGGGCCAGGATTTGTAGAAAGCAGATTCAGCTTTCAGAGACAATGATATCTACTCAACAGAAGCACAGCATTAGCTCCAACAACAAAGCACAGACACCTAAAAGCCTAATGCATCATTACCTATCTTTTGCAAAAAATAGGGTGGAGTGCCTTTTCCTCTTGATCAAACACGGACAATCCATAAAAATGTTAATATAAAAATTGGATATGACTAACCTGGTCCAAGGTTCTTTGTGTAAGTGACCAAATCTTCCATAGTTTCTACCACCTCTGCCACTGTAAGATATTCCAAAATTCCTTTGCAAACTCTAATAATTTTACGAACCTGGAAATATATTTCAGAGTAGTCAACTGAGTGAACAATTAAGTAGAAAACAATAGTCATTCAGATGTGTAGCCATTCAACATTTTCTCATTCTAAACAAGCATCAATCCTCCATTATTATCTTTGAGGCAAGGCTTCTGTCTGAAAGAAATCTGCAGGGGCCTAAGATTGCCTACCTCAGCCTCATCGAAGGTGAGGAGCAGGTCCGATGTGCCGGAGAGGATGCCTCTCGACCCATCAATTAAATAATCTCGAGCAGGCACTGAGTAAGGGTCTGACTGAAGCATCTGGGATGCCTGGACAAGCTTGGTGCAAGCATTTTCAACCCTGTGGGAAGGAATAGGGAGTCAGAATGAAGCAGAAGAACATCACATGCAAATAGAAAGAATATCACTGGCAAAATGAAGCAGAAGAATATCACATGTAAATACAAAGAATGTAAATGGATATAAATTCACATTTTTTTTCCACCTGGAAAATAGCCAAGACTATTTTATAATAGAAGTTATTAGCTTACATATACTTTAAGTGCAGCACAATCACTCATTTATTATTCACTATACTAATTAAGCCTGGTTTTTTATATTTCCTGGCAACAAAAAATGATGAGAAAATGTTTCAGACCTTTTACTTCAGGTTGCTATATCTCTGTATCTCCTTTGTTTCCTTATTCCTCACCTATACACACTGCCATTAAAAGACACTACACCAAGAGCTGAAATCCTTGACAACAGTTTCAGATTTAGCATCTTAAAAAAATTTTTTCAAAGCACTGTGTTAAGTGAAATTTAATAATCAGAAAAGCAAAGGAATAGGAGAAAACACAAAGGAAAATTATGAAGTGATGCATAAATTTCTCATTCATCTAGCTATAGGGATTTGTTTGACAAATCCACTGGGCTGTTTGAAAACAGTTCTACAAAACGATGTTGTTAATTAAAATGTCATTGCCCTAGCTGGTTTGGCTCAGTGGATAGAGCATCAGCCTGTGGACTGAAGGGTCCCAGGTTTGAGTCCGGTTAAGAACACATGCCAGGTTGCAGACTCGATCCCCAGTAGAGGACATGCAGGAGACAGCCAATCAATGATTCTCTCTCATTATCGATGTTTCTATCTCTCTCTCCCTCTCCCGTCCTCTCTGAAATCAATAAAAATATATTTAAAAATAAAATAAAATGTCATTGACATTAATAACTGAACCAGTTTTTAATAGCTTAATATTAATATAGTTTAATAATATAGATGATCTCATCAGGCAAACGTAGGGTGTTTTTTTGGGGGGGAGGAGAAGGGGTTCAATTAAAAGAAGAACCCAAAGTACATAAACCAAGTATTTTCCTTGACCCTCATGTACTACTAAAATGTATTCATTTATTCATCCATTCAGAGTTGAAAAGGATCTGATAGATCATCTCTTCTAATCTCATATCCAATAAACCCATTATGTTATCATTTTATAACTTAAAAAGATATGGAACAAGTCTCTTAAAATTAAAATATTTAGTCAAAATTATACATTCCTTTTTTTAAATATTTTTTTTTATTAATTTCAGAGAGGATGGAAGAGGGAGAGAGAGATAGAAACATCCATTATGAGAGAGAATCATTGATTGGCTGCCTCCTGCATGCTCCCCACTGGGGATCAAGCTCACAACCTGAGCATGTGCCCTTGACCGGAATCAAACCTGGGACCCTTTGGTCTGCAGGTTGATGCTCTACCCACTGAGCCAAACCAGTTAGGGCAAAATTGCCAGGAGCCGGTCCATCCTTGCTGTTTCAAGGGACCTGGCATATATGGCATACTGTTCTTAATATGTTTGCTCACCTTCTTGGCACTATGTGTTTTAACCAAGGGCACCTCTCCGAGAAAGGTTATTTCCCCAGGTAAGGGTTTTCCCCCGAAGTTAGGGAGGGAATAAAACCCCTTAACGAAGTGCCAGGCGGGTAGTTAATCACTTTAACTACGAACAATCATGCTTAAGCTATATAATCTTTACTCCCTGGAATGGAGATAAGAAACGCCCTAACCTTTGGAATAGAGATTGATAGGATTGAATCAACTGGTATAAATACAGATGTAACAAGACAACAAGAGACAGAACTTAGAAGACAGAACCGAGACACAGAACCTAGAGACAGAAGAACTTCGCTGGAGAGAACATGGCAAAAGATCCTGGACAGAAACTGGCCACAGAACCTAGAGACAGAACCTAGCGAGAGAACATGGCAAAAGATCCTGAACAGAAACTGGCCACAGAACCTAGAGACAGAACCTAGCGAGAGAACCTGGCTGAAGAACCTAGAGACAGAACCTGGCTACAGAACCTGGATAGACCACGGCAAGAGAACCTGACTAGAACCTGGTGACTGAACCTGGCTGGAGAACCTAGCGAGGGAACATGGCTACAGAACCTGGCTGGAGAACCTGGAGAACCTGGCTGGAGAACCTAGCAAGAGAACATGGACACAGAACCTGGCTGGAGATCCTAACCAGAACTTGGCTGGAGATCCTGGCTAGGCTACTGATCAACTGAACGCTGTCTCCGTGTCACTCCTTCTTCGCCGACTCCGTCCACACCTTTGGGGACCCCTGGACCTGCTGGGGTGGGACCCCAGCACAAAATTATACATTCTTATTTGAAAACATAAAAAATGTGACATGCAAATAAAAGGTCACTTACAGTGTTGTCTTGAGGATCAAATGAAATCAATGAAATTCCACAAGTATAAAAATAATAAATTAAACCAACACATGAATGTCAACTAAATAAAAAGCATTGAGCTATGGACTCTATAGGTATGCATATTAAAGATACAAAAAACACTATTCTGACTCTCAAAAATGCATACTTTACTAAGCTAAGTCACAAACATTAGAGCCATGAGGCAGTACGTAATAAAGATCAGTGAACTGAGGTGGCTTTTAAATCACTTTTAGAGAGAACTGGTTGTTTACTGTTCCTCTTTCATTTTTAAATTAAAATGTTTAGTAATTTTAAATTATCTAATAGGTATGTTCACATACATAACACAAACACACATATAAAAATAAAAGGGCATACAGTGAAAAATCTTCCTTCCACTATCTAATCTCCTAGGCATTCTAATTCCATCTACTTGCAACCAATATTAAGAGTTTTCTCTGTATTCTCCAAAAAAAAGATACTTTATGCATACAGAAACAAAAATATAGGCACCCACCTTTTTTACACAAATAATATTATACTACGCAAACTCTCTGCAGTGGACATGTTTGTATAAAAGTACATAAAAAGCCACCTCATTCTTTTATACAGCTATATAACTAGCCCATAATTTGTTAGCCTACTGCAATGAATCTCCTTGAATACATATCATTTTTAAATATATAGATCTGTAGTAGACAGTCTAGAAATAGAATCACTAAGTCAAAAGTATAGACTTTTAGTTTTGACAAATGCCATATTGCCATCCACAGAAGTTATTAATTTACATTCCTAGCACAGTGGATTAGAGTGCCTGTTTCCTCACAGTTTCAGTCACATAGTGTGTAATAAAAACAATGTATCCTCATCAATATGCAAGACCAAAATAGAATCTCAATATAAATTCACATAACACATAATTTGTCGTTTTAAAGGGTACAATTCAGTGGCATTGAGTGTATTCACAATGTTGAATAACCACCACCTCTCTCTTGTGTCAAAACTTTTTCATCACCTCAGAAAAACACTTGTACCCATTAAGTCAGAGATTTTAAACCAATATGCTGCAGCACACTGGTGTGCTACAAGAATTTTAAAACATGCAATACCTGACTATTTAGTCAGGGGCACTGACCTCTTTTCCCTTAGATTGTCAAAAAAACAAAACAAAAACAAAAAACAGCCAACACAACTGTCATCTGGTGTGAATGAATCAAAATTATACCTTTCTTTTGGTCAGATCAGCAAGAATAAAATATATCTTTTTTGGTGTGCCACAGAATTTTAGTAATTAATTTATGTGTGCCAAGAGATTAAAAAAAAAAAAAAGGTTGAAAATTGCTGCATTAAGTAATGAAGATAAGAATAACAACAAACTTCTCTTTGAAAATAATGCAAGCCAGAAGGCAGTGGAGCAAAGTACTCAAAGAAAGAGGAAATCTGTCAAAATCTATACCCAAAGAAAATATATTTCAAAGTTTAATGTGAAATAAAAACTTTTTCAGATATACAAAAGCTGGAAGAATTCATCACTAGCAGACTTGAACTATAAGAAATGTTAAAGGAAGTCCTTCAGGAAGAAGAAGAAGTATGCCGGATGGAAATTTGGATTTACAGGGGAAAAAAAAAAAAAAAAAAAAAGAGCACAAAGTGGTAACTATGTGGGTAAATAGAAAAATACTTTTTTTCCTTACTCTTTAAAGATCTTTAAGAGATAATTGACTGAAGCAAGAACTTTAAAAAAAATAAAGTTTAAAAAAGTAAATTTGGTTTGGCATTCAAGGACTGGCTTCGACAATGATTATGGCAGATGTTTTCCATAAATTAATGAGCGAAATTTACATGAAAACATTTTTAACACATGTATATAGTATACAATATGGCAGAAAATATATGTTTTATAACTAAAGTTATGATTTATAAATGTTTAAATGAAAACTTTTAAAATATTCCAGAGAAGCATTTCAGAAGTCCTTTAAGAATAGCCAACCACTCATTAAAGACCACTAGCTGGAGAGCACTTATCTGTTGCTTTGGGTTTTTTTATAGCCATTCCAACTGAAACACCTCTCTCTCCCCTCCTCTACTTGACTAACTCCTACTTGTTCTTTTAGACTCCACTTTTAAAGGCCTCATACTTGAGGAAACTATCCTAAATCTATGAGTACCTCTCTTATGTGCTCTCATGAGACATATCATACCCTCTCAGTTTAATTTTCACTATCTCCCACAAGACTATAAGTTTAGCAGGGCAAGGACCTTGTCTATCTTGTTCCTTAATGTGTTCATAGACTACAATGCCTGACACATAATAAATGCTCAATAAATACTTAAATGAAAGAGTGAATTTTCAACGGTTACAGGCAATCATGAAATCACCTGGCCCATAGAAATTAACTTTAAAAAGTAACAAACTTGATTTTATTTCCAGATAACAGGAATCTTGATGAAATTATAGCAAACATAAGCATCATAGAATGCAACTGTTGCACTACACCTATTTGTAAGGCTAAGATCTATTTGTCCAGGGGTGGGCAAACTTTTTGACTCGAGGGCCACAATGGGTTCTTAAACTGGACCGGAGGGCCGGAACAAAAGCATGGATGGAGTGTTTGTGTGAACTAATATAAATTCAAAGTAAACATCATTACATAAAAGGGTACAGTCTTTTTTTTTTTTTTTAGTTTTATTCATTTCAAACGGGCCGGATTCGGCCCGCGGGCCGTAGTTTGCCCACGGCTGATCTAGTCACTGCATAAGTGTTTCAAATTTGGGGAAAAACAAAAAATAAGTAGTCATCATAGAGAAAGGAAACAACAAAGAAAGATGAAAGCTTTGCAGGAATCAATTTGATTCTCCTCTAATGGTTCCCTTGTGTGATAAAATGATAGGGCCAAAATAGACATTGCACCATTTTTTCCCTATAATAAGACATCTGATCTGTACATTAAAATTTAATGGCATTCATAAAAGCCAAACAAATTCCACCATGACTAACCAGTAGTCAGAAACAGGAAGGAGTCTGTGTTGTCTGTGGAAAATGAGATTTTATATAAACACTAAAGCTGCCTCACTTCTTAAAGTGATATTCTGCTTTTTAACACAAATCTGAATTTTTTAAAAATCATTTTAAAGACTGACAGCAGGGCTAAGATCTGTTTCCTAAATAATTATATATCTTGACTAGGCTTCCCTCTGCCTTTGAATCTTCAACCAAAATTAATAGAAAATTCTTATGGTTTAGATCAATGGACCAAAGACAGCCTCATGGGACCCGAAATATGCTCACTCATAATCCACTAATCCATTCTTCCAAGAATTACCACATGGTATAACTTGATACAATTTAAGAGATGTAAAGGTTCCAAATTCAGTTCCATGTGACTTCAATGATCACCAATCAAAAAACAACCTTATGCTAAATTTTTTATTTAAGAAAAACAAGGGGAAAAGCAAATCCACAGCCGTAACCGGTTTGGCTCAGTGGATAGCGTCGGCCTACGGACTAAGGGTCCCGGGTTGGATTCCGGTCAAGGGCATGTACCTTGCTTTCGCGCATATCCCCAGTGGGGGGTGTGCAGGAGGCAGCTGATCGCTCATCGATGTTTCTAACTCTCTATCCCTCTCCCTTCCTCTCTGTAAAAAAATCAATAAAATATATTTTTTTAAAAAAATTAAAAACAGAAAACAAATCTACAGATGATAAAGATTGCCACAAGTCATTTTATTTTAAAAGGAGAAGGTCAGAAGAAGTAGCCAGGTCTTTTTAAAAAATATATCTGTACTGATTTCAGAGAGGAAGGGAGAGGGAGAGAGAGATAGAAACATCAATGATGAGAGAGAATCATTGATCGGCCACCTCCTGCATGCCCCACACTGGGGATCTAGCCCACAACCTGGGCATATGGCCTGACAGGGAATCCAACTGTGACCTCCTGGTTTGTAGGTCGACGCTCAACCACTGAGCCATGCCGGCCAGGCCGCCACAAGTCATTTTTAAACATTCTTCTAGACTGCATCCAGAAATAAGTTACTAATTTTAAATTCATTTAGTTTAATCCTTTCATATATATTTTTTTAAATATATATTCTATTGATTTTTTACAGAGAGGAAGGGAGAGGGATAGAGAGTTAGAAACATCGATCAGCTGCCTCCTGCACACTCCCTACTGGGGATGTGCCCACAACCATGCCCTTGACCGGAATCGAACCCGGGACCCTGAGTCTGCAGGCTAACGCTCTATCCACTGAGCCAAACCAGTTAGGGCCCTTTCATGTATTTGTTCATCTAACATATTGAGCACATACTACATGTTATGAGTCCTGGAAATAGATTTTTTTAAGTCCCTAGCTTTAAGGGGTTACCACCTTAGGCAGAGACATACATGTAAACAAATACAAATCAGTATTTAGAAGTATATTCAGCATGTGTTGAAGGAACATAAAAGTGAGAGTAGTATTTTTACCTGAAAGATTAGGAAAGCTGTGATGGAGAAGGTGAAGAGAGCACTGCTCCTGCCCTCAGAAGCTCAGACCTACTTATAAACATGATTGTCTTCACAGCATCACTTTGAGTTATTTTTCCAATGGAATAGTATTTTTTCTCTCTCTCTCTCTTTCTCTCTCCTCCCACCTCTTTTCCCCCCCGCCCCCCGTTCCCTCCCTCCATCCCACCTTCCCCCCCAACACAAGAGTCCTTTCTATAAAAAAGTAACACATGCATTAGTAATGGTCCTGGCTTAACAAAGGAGAGCAGTCTACTATCTCAATATACAGGTAACTCACCTTGAAGCCAAACTATCTCAGTCTGCTTCTGTAAATATCAATCAGCATTTCCCAGCTCACTGATTTAGTCAAGTAAAGGAGAGAGCTTTGGACAAAATAATATAAAGGAGACAGTCTCATGGACCTATTTAGATATATACTGCTCCATAATTTAAATCTGAAAAGCTGCCCTAGCTAGTTTGGCTCAGTGGATAGAGCATCAGCCTGTGGACCAAAGGGTCCTAGGTTCAATTCCGGTCAAGAGCACATACCTTAGTTGCAGGCTCCTCACCAGCCCGGCCCTTGGTCGGGGCGCATGCAGGAGGCAACCAATCAATGTATTTCTCTCACATCAATGTTCTCTCTGTCTTTCTCTTTTCCTCTCTTCCTAAAAATCAATGGAAAAATATCCTCAGATGAGGATTAATCAATCAATCAATCTGAAAAGCTTTCTGAAACAGTCAACAAGTTAATACTTTCACCCCACCCCCCAAAATACGTTGGGGGTGGGAGTAACTATCCTATATCAAATTCCCTGTATTAATAAAACCTAACCTTAGACAGTATAGACATTTGGGTTATAAATACTATCTCACACACCAAAAAAAAAAAAAAATTCTGTTAGCGAAGGACTGGTGTACTCTGGAATAGAACACCTGAAAATCTGATTTCATGGACATCAGGTTCCCTGGAGCACACCCAGAGCAGCGGGGTTTACATCTTGGGACCTGTCATTTCAAGAGAGATGGTCAGGCCACCAGCATATCCTACACACAAGGCCCAGACAGCACCCGGGAGACTGGGAGTAAACAGGCAGAAGAAGAAAGAGAACACTATTGGCTGGAAGGTGAGGCTTTCCCCACTGTAGCCACTGAACCCAGCACCATTACCTCTTTTTTGTTTGTTTGTTTTTAAAGAGAGAGAGGGAGGAAGGTGGGGAGGGGGGGGGGGTGCGGGGGGGGGGCACATCAATTTTCTATTCCACCCATTTATGCATTCATTAGTTGATTCTTGTATGTGCCCTGACTGGGGACCCAAACCTATTGTAATGTTGGCCTATTAGGATGATGCTCTAATCAACTGAGCTACCAGGCAAGGGCAGCACCTGCATTTCTAACCAGGCTGGCCCTGGCATAATTATTGGGCAGGCAAACTTGACTGTAAGGTCCAATCCTGCTCTCTCCATAACCTTGTTGAGACTTCCCTTCCCATCTGGGCAGGGTCTCTCATAGATCAAGAGAAGCCCAGACCACTTACAAGTTTGCAAAGCCCATCATATTTAAAAATGAAGTGCCAAGCCCAGCTGGTGTTGCTCAATGGTTGAGCATCAACCCATGAACCAAGGAGGTCACAGTTTGATTACCAGTCAGGGCATATTCCCAGGTTGTGGGCTCAATCCCCAGTAGGGGGAGTGCAGAAGGTAGCCGATCAATGATTCTCTCTCATCATTGATGTTTCTATCTCTCTTTCCTTTCCCTTCATCTCTCTGAAATCAATAAAAACATATCTTTAAAAAAAATGAAGTGCCAAAACAGGTCACAAATATCAGTGGTTCTCAAACTTGGCTGCACATTAGAATCACCTGGGAATCTTTTTAAAATCCTGATTTCTGGGCCTCATCCTCTGGAAATTCTGTTTCTTTGTTACTAATGTGTGGCCTCACCCCATAACAAACAGAATTTCCGGAGGATGAGGCCCAGAAATCAGGATTATAAAAAGATTCCCAGGTGATTCTAATGTGCAGCCAAGGTTGAGAACCACTGCAAATATGATGGTGTGTATAAGTGTTTACATTTAATCATTTTAATTGCATAATAAACATCTTCTTTCAAGACACTCTTTTTCTCTATGACTTTATTAAAGTCCAGGCCCTACTTAAATATTATGCCTGAGAGAGGCCAGGGGATGAGGGGAAGGGCAGGCCTTCAAACCTGCCCTTTACTTAGAATCTACCATCAGCCAAAGTTCTGATAAGTGAAAATGACTCCTGAAGCCTCAAAAATTCTCCCTTCACTAAGTATTTAAGTATTTAAATTGTTAACCTGAGGAATGAGCTCTAGTGAAATTTCCAGCATCAGCAACTGCTTTCCAGCTTCCCTCGAACAGGAAGTCCTGCCTCTATGGGGAGTACCGGAACCCAGAGTGCAATCCATTCATTCTATCCTCAGATCTTATCATGTTTGTACATGGGATTAAAAAATAATAATAACAATATATGTGAAGTTGTCAAAAGACTAGAGAGATATGTAAAAATAAAGTGTTGTTTTTTTAATACTTGCCTTTTGGCACAAATTTTACTTTAAAATAGCTAAAGTAAATTCACTCTGTAGTATCCCAGTGCTGGTCAATGTGCTTTGCTCCTGGTGTTGCCATTTTGAAAAAGGCCAAGGATCCTCAGCCATTAGTCACCTAGAAACCTGAGTGAAGGCCACAAGCAGTTACAGTGTTTAGGAGGGAGTCAGGAACACAGAGTACCATGACCCACTTTAATCTAGTGCCAAGCAGCAAGTGCAAAGCACCAACTCCATGTGCACACTGTGATAACACCAAAACGTGCTGCTCCAACTCCATGTTCCTAGATTTAAGATCCTACAGGCCTCATCCACAAATAATTTCTTACCCTGTCCTAACTCGGTGATACTATACGACTCTGCTTTTTCAAACCCAAAATCAAAATTAAAAAGCACAATGACTCATTCTGAAAACAGTCGAAACCCTTTAAGGGCAATGCTAGGACATGTCCATTTGAGATCACAAACCTAAAACAAACACCAACAATACAGGCTCACTAAATTCTTTATTTCAGATGACGTTAGAAGATTATACAGCCAGTGAAACAAAACAAGATTCTGCCTGAGCCAAGAGATACCTAAAGGTAACTAGCATGCTGGGAAGGAGAGAGTTTAAAGTGTCACTGCTGCCCAAAGCTATATGCTCCTCAAGTCTTAGTAGGCAGCTTATTTGAAAGGTAGAGTATGAGTCACAACCTTTGAATCCTTCAAATCCTTAATGACTAGTCCTAGTCTTTGTTCCTACTTCCTTCACCTCCTGTTCAAATCTGGCATCTGTAAAGGAAGAAGGTTCAATCAAGAACTCTGCTACCTACATGTCCATTGGCAACTATGGTCTTCCCTCCACCTCATGCTAGAATTATTATAGCAGAAGCAGAGGAGCGTATAAACAAGCATGTTTTACAGATGCCAGTACTTTTCAAATGTATGTTGATGCTATTGTGCTTAATAAAAATAAAAATTTATTTTAAAACATTACAAATTCATTGCATCTTTTGTTCTTAAACATTCTTAATCAACTAATAATAATAAAAAAACCTCACTATTCTTATTTGAAGGTCTTTATGCTGAAAAAAATTGACAATCACTGTTCTACAACAGAATGTAATGAATGAGTTAGAGGTATAAATACCTAAACACAAAATGAAGTGGAATGAGAGAATATTTTTGCTTATAAAGGATATTTTGCTTATAAGGAAAAACCACATCCAAAAACTAGGATGTGGATTTAAAAAAAAAAAAAATCTGGAGATACAAGTAAGCTAACATCAATCAACAGTCAGTCATTCTAAAAAAAGAATAATAAACAACAAAATAATTAACACAATTTAGGATCCAGGAAAATCACAAACTTATAACCACTTATTGCTTTGAAATACGTTTAAAACTGAAAATTACATGAAAAACGAACAAATCTACAATTATTATAGATATCAATATATGTCAATCATAAACTGAGAGTTCAAACAGACAAAATGGTAAGTCTATGAATGCTTGATAAGTAATATTTATATGCTGACCTAATTAATATTAAAAGAACCCTATACCCAAAAGCAAAAAAGATTTCACTTTCTTTTCAAGCACATATAGAACATTTATCATAATGGACCACTTATTATGTTGCAAAATAATTTCCAAGAGTTGCTCTTATACCAACTATTGCCTTTTGAGCACAATGCAATTAAATTAGAAGTATAACAATAAAAAGATAGTAAAAATAATTTTGAAATCTTTATAAAACACTCCTAAATAATGCATATGGTTAAAGAGGAATTTGCAATCAAAATTAAAAAATATTTAGGGCTGAACAACTATTAAATTACTTATAGCTGTTTCCAAACATGTAGGATTCAGAGTAAAATTAAGAACCTAAAATATATGTTTTTTAAAAGTATATTTTTATTGATTTCAGAGAAGAAGGGAGAGGGGGAGAAAGAGATAGAAACATCAATGATGAGAGAGAATCATTGATTGGCTGCCTCCTGCATGCCCCCTACTGGGGACAAAGCCCGCAACTTGGGCATGTGCCCTTGACCGGATCAAACCTGGGACCCTTAATCCACAGGCCAATGCTCTATCCCCTGAGCCAAACCAGCTAGGGCTAAAATATATTTATTTAAAAACAAGAAAGACTGAACATAAAGCTTGAAATATTGAAATACCCTATATAATAAAAGGCCAATACGCAAATTGACTGAACAGTGGAACAACCAGTCACCATGACACATACTGACCACCAGGAGGCAGACACTCAACGCAGGAGCTGCCCCCTGGTGGTCAGTGAGCTCCCACAGGAGGAGCGCTGCTAAGCCAGAAGCCGGGCTCGCGGCTGGCAAGCACAGCGGCTGTGGAGGGAGCCTCTCCCACCTCCATAGCAGCACTAAGGGCTCCCGAACTGTGAGAGGGCGCAGGCCGGGCTGAGGGCCCCCCCCACCCCGAGTGCATGAATTTCGTGCCCTGGGCCTCTAGTTATAAGAAGAGATTCTTATAATAAAGGGTGAAAAAAAGTCTTAGCAACTGGAATGAGCACCAACCTGGGAGTCAGATAGCTCAGGGTTTGAAACCTACATCTGCCATTCATGTACTGCGTAACTTTTAACAAGTTACTGAGCTTCTCTGAGTCTTAGCTTCCTCATCTCCAGGATAAAGTAGATAAAATAATATAATACAAAATACCCAGCTCATAAAAAGTATTCAAGAAATGGAGCTAATTTTACAAGTTTTTGGTTTTGTTGGTTTGTTTGTTTGTTGCTTCTAAAAAGGAAAGAACAGTAAAGATTTTCAATAGATGTGAAAAAAATTTAAATCTGGAGAACTTCTTCATTTGGGACTGGACCTATGTCAAGGTAATAATTAAAGAAATACTTGTGGTTTAATTTAAGTGTCTCTTCATTTTTGCAGGGTAAGGCTGGGGCAGCAATTACCTCAATCTTAGATATATAAAACCCTAAATGCAAATAGATGGAACAGCAGAACAACCGAACAACCGGTCGCCATGACATGTGCTGACCACTAAGAAACGCGTGCGGAACATGGCGGGAATCAGCCATGGCAGGATGGTGTAGCAGGTGAGCTGGTCGCTGTCATTGGGGCCTCTGGTGGTTACTGAAAATTCTTTGCTCCTGTGCACCTCGGTCCTGCCCAGCACTTGCTTGGCGCCGTCAGTGGATGCAAGTGGCAGCTGCCGGCCCCAATCGCCCCTCAGGGATTCTCCACCTCCCCATGTTCCTGAGGGGTGATCGGGGCTGGCAGCCACCTCTCGCATCCACTGCTGGTGACGGCCCTGCTCACACCCACTGCCGGCGCCCGCAGCCAGTCCTGATCACCCTAAGGACTTTTCCACCTCCCCCTGCTCCTGAGGGGAGATCAGGGAAGCAGCCACCACTCACACCCGCTGACGGTGCCGACCTCAATCGCTCTGCGCCATCAGCATGTGCAAGTGGGTCCTGGGCCAGCAGCACCAGCGTGTGGGAGCGGCGGCGGCAGGAACGGGGCTGCCAGCAGACAGGGGACCAGGGGTTATGGTGGGAGGGACCAGGTGGGAGCGTGGAGAATGGGCCGAGATACGTCCCTGTGCCTACAGCAACCTCACGGCCCACAGTTTCTTTCAAGGTGCACAAATTTGTGCACTGAGCCCCTAGTTCATCTATAAAATAAAACAGTTGAATTAAATAATCTCTATAATCCCTTTTCACTTTAAAGTGTTATGACTTTGGCCTGGATGGTATGGCTCAGCAGTTGAGTATCGACCTATAAACCAGGAGGTCACGGTTCGATTCCTGTCAGGGCACATGCCTGGGTTGTGGGCTCAATCCCCAGTAGGGGCATGCAGGAGATGAAGAAGAAGAAGAAGGAGGAGGAGGAGGAGGAGGAGGAGGGAGGGGGAGGGTGAGGGGGAGGGGGAGGGGGAGGAGGAGGAGGAGGAGGAGGAGGAGGAGGAGGAGAAGGAGAAGGAGAAGAAGAAGAAGAAGAAGAAGAAGAAGAAGAAGAAGAAGAAGAAGAAGAAGAAGAAGAAGAAGAAGAAAAACCCCATCATTTAAAAAAAATAAAATAAAATGTTACGACTTTGGGCCCCGGCAGGGTAGCCTAGTTGGTTAAAGCATCGTCCTAATACACCAAGGTTGAGGGTTCAATCCCCAGTCAGGGCACATACAAGCAACCAATGAATGCATGAGTGGAACAACAAATCAATGTTTCTCTTGCTCTCTCTCTCTCTCTCAAATCAATAATTTTTTTAAAAAATTTTTAATGTTATGATTTTAACTTCTTTACAGTTTAAGAGTTGCAAGACACTGCAGTACATCACTAAGTATATCTGTAACTAGAGGCCCAATGCACGAAATTCGTGCAAGAGTAGGCCTTCCTTCCCCCGGCTGCTGGCACCGGCTTCCCTCTGACACCCGGACCTGGGCTTCCCTCTCAGCCCCGGCTTTTGTGCGGAAGGTTGTCCGGAAGGACATCTGGTCTAATTAGCATATTACGCTTTTATTATTATAGATATTCCTTCTTTGGAAATACTTAGGGAAAGTATAAACGGTTAACCTCTAGGTATAAAGTTAGTACTGCCTGCAGAGAGAGGGGTGGACTACACGACTTCTTGAAAGGTAGACTGTGGAAAGAACATGGACTTGGAAGCCTGGGGACCACCAATAAGAAACATGTCCTGCCACTTACAAGCTGAGCGACTTTGGGTGAGTTAGAGTTTGTCGAATCTCAGTTTTCTTATCTGTAAAATGTAACATACTAATACCTTTAAGTTGGTGTTCTCAGAATAGCATGCAAAAATGAAAATATATAAATACCTGGCCCACTGATATTTACTCAATAAATGTGAGTTCCCTTGACCCTTGAGTTCCTTTCTATTTTGTTGTTGACAGTATTACAGATGTTCCCCACTCCCTCCTCTTTGCCCCCGCCCCTAGGGTCCTTTTAATCATGTGATTTTTGGTTACTTTGTAGATACAATGGAAACTAAAGTATTACATATTTAAAATTTTATCCGTTTATTTCTTAATCATGAAGGGTATACAAAGTAAACTAAGGATTAAATTTCTGCCAACCTGCTCTACAGGTTAATAAAATGACACAGAGCTCATTATACAGAAGACTCAAACTTAACAAATCATTTTTGTTTGAGAAAGTCTGTGAAAAACAGTAGTACCCAAGTATGTTTAATGTGGCAAGTTCAAGGTTAACTGAAGTTTTGAGTGCTTCCTCTAGGTCACAAATGCATCAAGTCAGCTGGCAGATCTGAATGACTGTCTCACAGAAACTTATTTATCTACATTAAGAGACAAAGTTCTCTTAAGATAGCCAATGAAAAGGACCACACACAAAAAAACTCATGTTGAAAAAACAAAAACATTAGAATCACCCATTAGGCCCAGACAAGCAAAGTGCATTGAGGGGTATGATCTAAGAATGAATTCTAAAAAAAGATATTCTGGGCACTTTCACAGAGAAGAGTGTCTAAAAATACAAATTTCATCACAAATTATTCTGAGCGTTAATGATCATAAGCAAAGAAAAGCTAAATATAAAGACTGGTGCTCTAAAAATGCTCTACTAGTTTAAGTCAAAAGAGATCTAAATAAAATATAAACATGTTTTAATCTTTTTCAAATTTCTTTTTCGTACATGAATATCAGTCAAGGTAAATTCATACAAATATATGCTGTAACTGTGCTTCACTAAGAAAGTTTTAAAGGTTAAAACAAGGTAATTTCCTAGAAAATATGATTAATGAGAATCATGTAGTTTGCCAATAGTACATACTCCTTTTCACGGAGTATTTTAAGAACATTCTTTTATTCAATAGGCCTAGACATTACAATATTTTTCAAAAATAGTCCAAGTGGCAAATCAATCAAAGTTCTGATGGTTTCAAGCAGACTGTTCAGAGCAGCACTGAGGCACAGTTCTGTCATTTGCCTGCCAACATACAAAGGGCATTATGCCCTTTTTGAAAAGTTCATACCACAAAACTACCTCACAAGTGACGCCTTTTCATATGTTCGGATACTGAACACCCTTGGATGAGATCCAAGAACTGCCTTCCTTATCCATTTCTGCAGAAATAACAAAATTCCACTGTATACTGCAACAGCAATTTTTCCAAGGCAAATAGTCTGCCATAAACATTTTTTATCTGTAAGGAATCAATTTGACACAAATCCACACTGACAGAAAATGAATCTGGTTGTTTTGATATACGGCCTCCTCTCCTTCACCAGCACCTATTTCATCCTGTATTTGGCCATGAATCTTCCTGGAAAACCATTTTCACCTTGTCATTCTAATGCTCAATAACTGCAAAGCGCCCTTGGCTGGAGTTGCTCAGTGGTCAGAGTGTCGGCCTGCACATATAGGGTGTCCCAAAATTCACGCAAGATTTGAATTTTGCGTGAGCATTAACAACAACAACAAAAAATAAAAGCCTAATTTTACTTGGTTTATTGAATCAGATTCTAATATCTGTTGCCCTTTGATTTCAATCTCTTCAATTTGATAAGCATTACCAAGTACCAATTATGGCCCAGGAGCAGGGACAATGAAGACCAATGAAGACCACAGCTTTGCGTATGTGCCAGCAAAACCGTGGAGGCCATTTACCCGATGTGCTATTCCATAGATAACCCTATACTGTATACTTTATGAATCAATAAAAAATTTACAATTTTTAATTATAAACCTGTGTTTTCTATAAAAATTACTTCTTGCGTGAATTTTGGGACACCCTATAGAAGCGTCTTGGGTTTCAGAGCTGGTTAAGAGCACCTACCTGGGTTGCAGGCTCCCTGGTCAATGCATGTGTGAGAGGCAACCAATCGATGTGTCTCTCTCACATCTATGTTTTTCTCTCTCTCTCTCTCTCTCTCTCTCTCTCTCCTTCCCTTCCACTCTCTCTAAAAAAACAAAACAAAACAAAAACAAACAAACAAACAAAAACAATGGAAAAATATCCTCAGGTGAGAATTAACAACAACAAAACTGCAAAGCTCTTCTGCTGCCCAATTCCAAATTCCTCTGCCTGGCTTCCAAGAGCCTTCCTCACCTGGCCCAGCCTACCTACAGATTTAAGCTTAGTTCCTATGCTCCCAACATGGCTGTTCCTCCCCTCACAGGCCCCATGACTGGCTCATGACACTAGGAGTGTTTTCCTTTCTCCCACAACTGTCCCACACAAAGCATCTTCCTTTCCCTACACCTATTGTCCCAAGTCCCACTTCCTACATGAAGCCCCTTTCTACTGTTCCTCCCTACAGTGATAGCACTCTTTCTAAGTTAGTCTAGATTGCAGCTCTTTCATTTGACATTCTTAAAGCATTTTTTAGTAATCTCTCTACAGCAGCAGTTTTCCACCTTTGTTCCTCTATGATACATAGAAGAGTAAAACTCACATATGAGACATACCCCCATGAGTGTACCTGGGATTATGCACAATTTCCAACCACAATAACTGTAATTCCACTAATTTCTCTCCCACAAAAGAAAGCATAATAAAAGCCAGTGGATATATTTTACTTCAGGAAAGGTTAAAAGAAAAAAAAAAGAAAGAAAAAACCTCGAGATCAAAAATGAGAGGGATATTATTATACAAGTGACTTTGAATAGGCTCAATTTACTTTTCAGAAAAGTAAAGTATTCACAAGCTTTGGCCCTTTATTACTATTAATAAATAACTTGTAATATGTCTTACCAGTGATCTTTCATAATATACGGATAAGAACTGCTATTATATGTAGCACTTAGCATGCTAAACACACAGAAATTAATCAATAAATATTTAATTAAACAGTTAGTGCGTCCAGCCCACTAATCAATCAATAGCACAGACATATTACTGCTGTTGTCTGATGATGATGATAGACGACAATGGAGCAAAAGGCAAATAGGAGTACAGAAGCTGAATCTCCTGCTGACAGTCTCTAAAGAAATAAACTTCTTATAGGGCAAGTTTAGCCAATATTTTAATAGTATAGTATTCCTAGAGTCTGGAGATTGAGGCAACTTCTATGGCAATTGCCATGCAACCCTACACCTTTTGAGCAACAGTATGGCTATTAATGCAATCTTGGGTAAAATTAGTAAATTGTAAACTCTATCTGCCAGGGGACTCAGCAATCAGACAACTTTTGCTTCCCCAAGAAACCTTCCTGTGACAATGCAAATCTTGCTCTATATTAAAATGGCTCTCACTTTACAATAAGGAATTGTTCAAGCACTGGAAGTCCCTCGTCAACGGTTACAACTCAGCTATATAATCTTTCACTGATACTAAGCCATTCTCCAACATTCAAACATGCCCTTAATTGCTAGCCACACAAATAGACCATGATTTGATTTTGGGACCCCCCAAATCCCGAAAATGTCAAAAATTCTGAAAATGTCATATCCTTCCCTAAAAAATATCTAAATATATATAAGATTGCTTAGGTATAAATTTATCGATAGAGCACAAGTCTTCTGATTTCTCCAGCCCTAACATTCTAACATTCTAGGAGTGGAGACTGATCTAAGAATAAATGTTTCAAACTTATTTTATTTAATTGTTTAATATTTTTTATAGATTTTAGAGAGGAAGGGAGAGGGAAAGATAGAAACATCAATGATGAGAGAGAATCACTGATCGACTGCCTCCTGTATGCCCGCTACTGGGGATCAAGCCCGCAACCTGGGCATGTGCCCTTGACCAGAATCGAACCCAGGGCCCTTCAGTTTGCAGGCCGGCGCTCTATGCACTGAGCCAAACTGGCCAGGGCTTATTTTATTCTATAGTGTTGCCAAAGCATATACTTAGAAATCCTTGTGAAACTGGATGACAGAGGAAGCTTCAGTCAATCATGCCCTGGAAACTTTCAAACATCAACCAAACAGCCCAAAAGAATGTCCTACTCAACAATTCCAAGGATGTCATTAATTGTTTCCATCTGTTTTCCCCTCTCTGTCCCCTCCCCCTCCCAGTCACGGCATCTACTTAAGTTATTTTCTGCTTTATTTTGCATTCTAAAGAAAAACAAGAATAGCATTAACAATGATCATGTTTTAAATTGCAGAATATTTATATGCCCCAAACTTTGTTTAACAACTAGTCATATCGTTTTTTTTGTACTCTGGAGAGTATAGCATACTAAGTTATGTATTTTTAAATTTTTCAGTTATCATAACGCAATTTTCCCTTCCAATGTTTTCCCAAGGAGACCAGGGTTTTCCCCATGGAATGATAAAGGTTAAAGCATCTAAATCAGTGGTTCTCAACCGTGGCTGCACATTAGAATCACCTGAGAATCTTTTTAAAATCCTGATTTCTGGGCCTCATCCTCCGGAAATTCTGTTTCTTTGTTACTAATGTTGTGGCCCCACCCCATAACAAAGAAACAGAATTTCCAGAGGATGAGGCCCAGAAATCAGGATTTTAAAAAGATTCCCAGGTGATTCTAATGTGCAGCCAAGGTTGAGAACCACTGATCTAAATGGTTTCATCCATTAATGATCTTTACCAAAACCAATAGTCTCCTTAGAAGTTGTACAATGATGACTTTCTGTCATTTTTTCCACACCTGTTGATTAGAATTCTCCTCCATCAATTAGAGCTACTAGGCTATAGTGAAATAAAGTCTGTATAGAAAAGGCAGGGTAGTCACAATTTTTTTTTCTTGTGATGAGAACTTTTAAGATCTTTTAGCAACTTTCAAATCTAAAATACAGTACTGTTAACTATAGTCACATCACATATTACACATTACATTACACCCCCAAGACTCATCTCTCTTATAACTAGATGTCTATACCTTCTGATCACCTTTACCCTTTTATCCACTCCCAACCCTGGGCCTCTGGCATCTACCAATCTATTTTCTGTATCTATGAGTTTCAGTTTTTTTGGTTTTTTGACGATTCCACAATGAATGAGATCATACAGTATGTGTCTCTCTGATTTCACTTAAGATAATGCCCTCAAGGTCCACCTATGTAGTTGCAAACAGCAGGGTTTCCTTCACTTTTATGGTTGAATAATAATATGGTTGAATAATATGGTTGAATAATATGGTTGAATATTACACATATATACAAATAATATAAAGTGTATATGTTACACATATATAAAATTTTTATCCATTCATTCATTAGTGCACAGTTAGGTTGTGTCCATGTTTTGGCTACTGTAAATAATGCTGCAATGAACATGGAGGTGCAGATATCTTTTTGAGACAGTGATTTCATTTCCTTTGGATGAATATCCAAAAGTGAATTACTGAATTATATGGTAGTTTTATTTTTAATTTTTTGAGGAACCTTTGGAAAAGCAGGATAAATGTTTAATTATTTTCTTTAAATTATCAATTACCAGCGAACCAAGAAGGCAGCATAAATAAACACCGGTACTCACCGCCTCCCACAACCACATCAAAATTATAACTAAAATAAAGAGCAACCATCGTTCAGAACTGCTGAAAGCTGGCTAACTGGAAGTCCTACAACTAGAGAAATAAAGAAAGCACACTGAAACTGGTTGTAGGGGAGGAGGCACGGAACAGGCTGGTCCAACATCCACATGTGCCATTTTTTTAATTGGGAGGGCTATCTCAGCTGCAGAGGCCCCCACCCCCCGTGAGGAGCAAGAGGTCCCAGCCCCACACCAGACCCCCAGCCAGGATCCCAGAGCTGGGAAGAGAAGTACCCATAACTTCGGACTGTAAAAACCAGCGGGGATTATGGCTGAGTGATGCAGAGGCTGCTGGAGACTAGGTGTTCCTCTTAAAAGGCCTGTGCACAAACTTACTCGGACTCAATCACTCTGAGCTCCAGCGCCGGGAGGCTTTGGGGGACCCAGGGACATACAGGCAGGAACTAGATTGTCTAGCATCCCGGCAAGAATTCGGGGGTGGCTTTCTTCCAGATGGGGGTCCTTACAGAGGTTAATGTTCAGGTGCTAGGACCTCCCCCATTGCAGAGCTGACTGGCAGCCATACTAGTATCTGAGTCTCCATCAGTCTGGCTCACACTGTTCACTCTGCTCTGATGATTCCTTGAAACCTCGCCCCAACCAAGTTGTTTTTAGCCCCACCCAAGCTGTTTACAACAGCTTTTCCATATGAATGGCCTATCCTGGCTCAGGCTTCAGATTTTACTAAAAATCTCTCAAACAAGCAGCAATGGGCATCAGGGTGCCCAAACTATCAATAAAAGACCCTAGACCCAGCACTAACATCAGCCTGCCTTGCTTCTCAACTGGGCCTCACCTGGGTACTTCACAAGCCCAATACAAGTAGCAGCCATCTGCAAACCTCTCTGTAGCTCCTGCCAGGTGGCCCCAGGTAGTGGCTGACTTTGCACCTCCCAGGAGGTCCCAGAGCCAGTGCACCTGGTGGAAAGCTTCAGACCATACCAGATTACAACTCTATACATCCACAAGCGACACACTCAAGGGGCAGACTCAGTGAGCACCAAAACCCCACTGAAGCAAGTCCTGCTCTATAGGGGTGACTCCCGCAGAGCTGCTCTTCCACTGTAGTCACAGCTGGTCCTCACAGCCAATTGGCCGGGAGATCAATTCCTCCCAGTGACACCAACAGCAACCAAGTTTCAACTTCAAGACTATGCACACAGCCCACACAAGAGCACATGCAGAGTGCCCAGCTCAGGTGACTGGGGTGGCTGAGCCATTGGGCCTTACAGGACACCTACTACACAGGGCCACTCTACCAATTCCAGGAGACATAGCAGCTCTACCTAATATAGAAACAAACAGGGAAGCAGCCAAAATGCAGAGACAAAGAAACATGTCAGAAATGAAAGAAATGGAAGCAAACAAACTACTGGATACAGAATTCAAAACAATAATTATAAGGTAACTCAAGAATCTCAATGAGAACTTTAAGGGATTCAAAGAGAACTTCAAGGGACTTAGTGAGACTTTCAAGGATGTTACTGAGAATGTCAAAGACATGAAAAAGGACCAGTCAGAAATTAAGTATACACTAACTAAAATAAAGAATAATTTACAAGGATTCAACAGTAGAGGATTCCGAGAATCAAATAAACAATTTGGAACATGAAGAAGTAAAAAACACCCAATTAGAAGAGCAAAAAGAAAAAAGAATCCAAAAATATGAAGATAGTATAAGGAGCCTCTGGGACAACTTTAAGCGTACCAACATTCACATTATGGAGGTACCAGAAGGAGAAGAGAGAGAACAAGATATCGAAAACCTATTTGAAGAAATAATGACAGAAAACTACCCCTACCTGCTGAAAGAAATATACTTACAAGTGCATGAAGCATAGAGAGTCCCATACAAGAGGAACCCAAAGAGGTCCACACCAAGATACATCATAATTAAAATGCCAAGGGTTAAAGACAAAGAGAGACTCTTAAAAGCAGCAAGAGAAAAGCAGTTAGTTACCTACAAGGGAGCACCTATACAACTGTCAGTTGATTTCTCAATAGAAACGTTGCAGGCCAGCAGGGAGTGGTAAGAAATACTCAAAGTCATGAATAGCAAGGACCTATTACAACCAACATTACTCTACCCAACAAAGCTCTCATTTAGAATTGAAGGTCAGATAAAGAGCTTCACAGACAAGAAAAAGCTAAAGGAGTTCATCACCACCAAACCAAGCATTACATGAAATGTTGAAGGGTATTCTTTAAGAAGAGGAAGAAGGAATAAAAAGATAAAAAATATGAACATTAAAAAAGCAATAAATACATATCTATCAACAATTGAATCTATAAATCAAAATAAACAAAAAATAAATAAATTTTAAAAATAAAATAAAGGAATAAGAAATCTAATGACCAAAATAAGCTGGTGAACAAAATAGAATCAGAGGCATGGAAATATGGAACAGACTGACAAATCTCAGAAGGAAGGGAGGAGTGGGGCAGGGAAAGAAAGATTAGCCAAAGATCTTACATACATATATGCATTATCTATGGACACAGACAATAGGATAGTGAGGTCCTGGGACTGGGTGGAGAGGGGCAATGGGGGAAAAAAAGTGGGATATCTATAATACCCTCAATAATAAAGATTTTTTTAAAATAAAGAAAGAAGAAAATAAATTACCAATTACCAGCATAAGGGGTTGGTGTCCTAGTTACCATCAAGGGTGATCAATTTATTTTGCTTTAAAATTATCTAGTTTGCCGAAACCGGTTTGGCTCAGTGGCTAGAGCGTCAGCCTGCAGACTGAAAGGTCCCAGGTTCGATTCCGGTCAAGGGCATGTACCTTGGTTGCGGGCACATCCCCAGTAGGAGATGTGCAGGAGGCAGCTGATCGATGTTTCTCTCTCATCGATGTTTCTAACTCTCTATCTCTCTCCCTTCCTCTCCGTAAAAAATCAATAAAATATATTTTAAAAAAAAAATTATCTAGTTTGTAAAAGATGTTATCACAATTAGGGCACACACCTTAATTTTTCTAAGTTCCCAAAGAAGCCTATGAGAGTACACTATATATTTCACAGGTATATCTCTGGGAGTGAGCAGAAATGAGTTTACTAAAGAAATTCATTTACTAATCAAATGATATTCAGATTTCAATATCAAGGTTGAAAGAACTTTCTGTGGGATCATCTACCCGTGGTCGGCAAACTGTGGCTCACGAGCCACATGCGGCTCTTTGGCCCCTTGAGTGTGGCTCTTCCTAAGCCTTAAGAGTACCCTAATTAAGTTAATAACAATGTACCTATCTATACAGTTTAAGTTTTAAAAATTTGGCTCTCAAAAGAAATTTCAATCGTCGTACTGTTGATATTTGGCTCTGTTGACTAATGAGTTTGCCGACCACTGAGATTCTAGTCCAACCACCCATCTGACATTAAAATCCCCTGTACACTCTCACCATGCTCTATACCTTTCAGAGAGTGATAGGCAAATGGGTACAAGTTGAGGCTGTGTTTTTAAGGTAAGGTAAACGCAAGTTTAGTTATAATATGTTTACTGACAGCATAGGATTCCTCTTAATATTACTATGCTGATGCAATGGCACATAACCAAAGTACACTCACATTGGTTAGAACTAGAAGAAACACTGGAGGCCACCAAGGTCAATACAAGCAAGTAAAAAGAGACACCCCTCTCCCCCGCAAAAAAGATACTCCCACAAAACAGGTTCTACAAAACACAGATGCTTCTGGTACCTTTGACACATGAACATTTTGCAGAATTAACAGAAACATAGTTCTGTAGAAACACCCACTTAAGTAAGTTAGAAATATGAAGACATCCATAAGGGTGAAAATTTGCATCTGTTCAATTAAAATAATAGAACATAAGGAGGATAAAAATAAACACATCTCACTTTAAAACTGTGATGTATAACATACATACAGAAAAAATGCCCCAAAACATATGTATAATATAACAATTATTTTAAAAAAACACAACCATCCAACACTGTAAGTCAACACTACAAACCAAAACAATTCAACACTATAAGTCGAAACAACTCAATACTATAAGTCAAGAAATAGAACATTATCACCATTTTAGAAGCCCCTATGTGCTTCTCCCTTGTACAACCCTGTTTCTTCTTCCCAGAGGTACCAGTTCTCTGACTTTTATGATCATTTTTCCTTACTCCTCTTTATCATTTTACCAAATAAACAGACATCGCTAACATGCCAGTTTATTTCTACAATGTTTCTGAACTTTAAATAAATGGAGCCTAATTATCTATCTAGCTATCTATAATTTATTCATATCTCTCAATTGTTTTTGAGATTCATTTACTCTTTTATTCTAATTGAGGTGAAATAAACATAATATCAATCACTTTAAAGAAAAAAATTCCCATTCCTTTATTACTGATTAATATTCCAATTTGTGACTACACCATGATTGTTTTTATCCATTCAATTGTAGATAGACCAAAAGGATCATCATGAACACTGTCAATATCAATATTTTTGTATATCGATCCTAGTGTGCAGGGGTTTCTCTAGAGAACATACCTGAGAGTGGAATTTCCTATCTTCTCCTTTGTTAATACCAAACTTCTTTCTCAAAGTGTCTGTACCAATTTACATTCCCAAGAGCAGTATATAGGAGTTCCAATTGCTCTACATCCTCATCAACAACGGATATTGTCTGACTTCCTTTTTTGTAACTGAATACTTATCTCATTCTTATTGACTCGCAGAGGCTCTACTTTTTTAAAAAACTGTTATGGGCCCTGGCCAGTGTAGCTCAGTTGGTTGGGCATTGTCCTGTACATCAAAAGGTTGCCGGTTCAATTCCCAGTCAGGGTACCTGCCTAGGTTGTGGGGCTCGATCCCTGGTAGGGGCATGTAAGAGGCACCCAATCAATCTCTCACATCAATGTTTCCCCCTCTCTCCCTCTCCCTTCCTCTTTCTCTAAAAATTTATTTTAAATCTTTTAAAAAAGAAATAAAATAACTGTTATGCATCAACCTTTACTTTTACTTAGGACTTGACTACCATTTAGAACAAAGCCATTAATCAAAGCCAATATAAGCAAGAACCTGGGAAGTTTTAACTAATCAAAAGTTAGTATCTCTGCTTTTATGCAGGATAGGCCAGAATGTCTGAAAATTATTTGTAAGAGAATTAGGTGAAATGTAAATATAACAAATTTAAAATGTTATTGAAATATAATAATGGTTTTTACGTTTATTCCCTATCTCCAAGCAAAGGTGTTCAGTATATAATTCAGGCTTATTATGTATGCTAAGATCAGAATGCTTCTGAATCCTTTTCATTCTGGAAAACAACACGCAGAAGCCATGATTTTATTAAAAATAATTATGTTGCCCTAACCAGGTAGCTCAGTTGATTAGAGCATTATTCTGATATGCCAAGGCTGTGGTTCAATCTCCAATCAGGGCACATACAACAGTCAACCAATGAATACATAAATGAGCATAAATGAGTGGAACAACAAATATCTATCTATCTCTCAAATAAAAATAATTAAAAATAAACATCAAAAAATAAAAAAAAATAAAAATAAACATCAAATACAGTGGTCTTGAAAAATAATAATAATGTTTAAAATGCCCAACACAAATGAATAAAATCAGCAGTAGGAAACCTAAGTGTTAAAAGATGAAAAATTGAAATTTCAATTTTAAACACAGTATTATATTTTAAAATATAACTGGAACAGTTACTTTTCTTCCTAAGAAGAGGATTATTCTTCTTAGCAACAAAAGAATACTTTAATTACTCACTTAATAAATGCTGGTGGCATATCTCTCTTCAAAATCTGATCCTCAGTGGTTTGAACAGTCTCTTTCCCAACCTAGAGAGGAAAGAGAGTCACAATATAAATTCTCAGACTTTAAAAACTTTTGGTAAACCATATTTAAAACTGTATAGTATACTTTATACTATATTTATATACTTTATAGTAATTAAATTCAAAGAAAATTTTGGAATATTTTACAATTATCAAGATTTCTCCCATATATGCTTCCACAACACACTTGGATAACAATCTGAAGTACAAACATAATGTATTAAACCATCTCTAGAGTAATTACTTTGAAGGCATCATTGAGCACAGAGAAAAAAAATTCATTGAAATATATATGGGTGATGTGTGCATGTTTAACTGACAAACTGCTTTGTCTCTAAAAAAAGCACACAAAGTACCTGAATCAAGGTGGGTAGGCTAACGTGTTTATGGGGGGGGGGGGGGGGGGGGAATGTTATTGGATTGGGAAAAATATGTGATGGAATTATGACTCTGAAATTAGAAATCAAACATATGAAAATACTAGTACACAACTTCACTAGTAATCAGCATATTTTTCCCCTAATTCTTTATATATATATATATATATATATATATATATATATATATATATTTTATTGATTTTTTACAGAGAGGAAGGGAGAGGGATAGAGAGTTAGAAACATCGATGAGGGAGAAACACCGATCAGCTGCCTCCTGCACATCCCCTACTGGGGATGTGCCCACAGCCAAGGTACATGCCCTTGACTGGAATCGAACCTGGGACCCTCCAGTCCGCAGCTGACGCTCTATCCACTGAGCCAAACCAGCTAGGGCTCCCCTAATTCTTTTTAAAGATCAACTTAAAAAGATAAAATATATAATGCTAAATGCTGCAATGGAATAGTTTTACACCCTACTGGTGGAAATATAAGTTGGTATATTCTCTTTAGATAATCATTTGTTAGTGTGTGTTAAGGAACATAAAAAATGTCATATCTGGGAGTTCCACTTATGAGAATATACCCTATTAGCAATAATATCAAATATGGTAATAACAATATTCACAAAAGTATTCATTATCATGTTAGTTATGAAAGCCAAAATGTTTTTAAAATAACTTAGCCAACAACAAGGAATACTTATGTAAATTAAGATATATTTTTAGCTTGAATACTGTGGGGTTATTAAAACAATGGTTATAAAGACTAAGCACTATGGGAAAATTTGACATTATATTTTATTTAAAAGGAAAAATAAAAAATAATATACTATGAACAAAACAAACCAAAAAATCCATATGTATAAGGAAAAACAGTGAAAGAGTATAAAACAATATTTATACTGTTACCAGTGGTTTTATTAATTCTTGTGAAATTTTTTAGTGAATTTGTATCTATATTTCCTGTTTTCTAATTTTCTGGAATGTGAATATAGACTTTTTTTAGTTTAAAAACTAATACCAAGCACTGACTGGTGTGGCTCAGTTGGTTGAGTGTAGTTCCATGCACAGAGATGTTGACAGTTCAGTTCCCAGGGCACATGCCTGGGGTTGGGCTCAATCCCCACTGGGGGGCATGCAGAAGGCAGCTGATCAATGTTTCTTTCTCATTGATGTTTCTCTCCCTCTCCCTTCCTCTCTCTTTCAAATCAATTTTTATAAAAATTTAAACTAATATTAAAATGTTATTCTTGGTTTCTTAGATACAAATATTTTCTACCTAATAATTTTAGAATGTATGTGTCATTTTATTTAAATCTTCTAAGTCAGTGGTTCTCAACCTTCCTAATGCCGCGACCCGTTAATACAGTTCCTCATGTTGTGGTGAACCCCAACCATAAAATTATTTTCGTTGCTACTTCATAAGTGTAATTTTGCTACTGTTATGAATCGTAATGTAAATATCTGATATGCAGGATGTATTTTCATTGTTACAAATTGAACATAATTAAAGCATATTGATTAATCACAAAAACAATATGTAATTATATATGTGTTTTCCGATGGTCTTAGGTGACTCCTGTGAAAGGGTCGTTCAACCCCCCAAAGGGGTCGCGACCCACAGGTTGAGAACCACTGTTCTAAGTGCTAATGGCCAAAAAATTTAAAAATATTGAAATATTAAAAGTCACACTAACCAGATTGTGTGTCTGTGCACATGTATTTATTATACCACAAATGATACACATACTTACCTTCTTCAAAATTATCCCTATGTAAGACTTAGATGTCAATTTCCCTTTCACTATATCACATATACTGTAAAGTATTATAAAAGTAAAGTTCAATATAGTGAATGGTGAAATTCACCAATTCTATCAATATAAAGCTACCTAAGACTGTTAAATCATAAATATAAACCCCACTTTAATGCAGAAATCTGTAAAATTTTCTAAGCTCAGAATGGAAAGTATCTCAATCCTACTATCTAACCATTTAACTTTTGATTGAGTTTAAAGATGAAAATGAAAAGATAAATTCCTAAATGCACAGTAAAGCAGCTAAAGGCAAAAACACAATAAACTATTCTCAGAGAGTACAAGTCATGCATTAAGTTAATAAATACAAGTTTTTTCTCTCAAGTTAATAGCTCAGAAAGAGCAACACACATTACACTGTGTAAGAGCCAGTGCTTTGTAGACAATAGACTATCTGTATACAAATAAAAGCCTTTTAAATCAGCAGCTGGTTCGGTAGAGTTTTTCAGATCAAAACATGACAGAATGTTTCCAGATGTATTATTCACTAGATTCCCCAACCAAAATCAACCATTCAAAAAGCTGTGAACCATCGCTTCTCTGCCTTTTGGCTAAGATCAAGTATAGTAAAAAGCTGTGGGCCATGATTTCATGAAGTAAAAGATGATGTTCAGAAATAATCACTAGCTCATACTAAGTACAAAGGGCCTAGGAGATTCACATTTAGATACATGGAAGGTCCTTTTATTTTAGACACTCACATATACTGAGAGAGGAAGAGAGGGAGGAATGGGGAGGGAGAGGGGGGAGGGAGAAAGAGAGAGAGAATGAATTTTTCTAATGTCTTCTTTTTTTATTAATATATTTTTATTGATTTCAGAGAGGGAGAGATAGAAACATCAACGATGAGAGAGAATCATTGATTGGCTGCCTCCTGCATGCCCCTACTGGGAATAGAGCCCGAGATCCGGGCATGTGCTCTTGACCGGAATCGAACCTGAGACCCTTCAGTCTGCAGGCTGATGCTCTATCCACTGAGCCAAACCAGATAGGGGCCTTCTTTAGAAAGTATTCAGGCCGAAACCGGTTTGGCTCAGTGGATAGAGCGTCGGCCTGCGGATGAGAGGTCCCAGGTTCGATTCCGGTCAAGGGCATGTACCTGGGTTGCGGGCATATCCCCAGTAGGAGATGTGCAGGAGGCAGCTGATTGATGTTTCTCTCTCATCAATGTTTCTAACTCTCTATCTCTCTCCCTTCCTCTCTGTAAAAAATCAATAAAATATATTTAAAAAAAAAAAAGAAAGTATTCAGTTATTCAGTTTTATTAAACATACCCTGGGTACTGGGATAAATAGGAAATAAAAATAAGTTTCCTGCCTTCATAAAAGTGATATTCTAGTAGGATTAGACAGCAAGTACAAAAGTAAATAAATAAATAAACAAAATCATTCCAGATAATGATAAGGATGATGCGATAGAATGGAGTAGAGGGAGCCTACCTTAGAAAGAATAGACAAAGCAGATTTCTCTGAGGAAGTAACATTGGAGTTAAGACTTTGAAGCTGGGAAGGAACCACACATGTAGAGGCTGAAAAGAACAATCCAGAGGGGGAAAAAGCCCCGTGGAAGGAAAGTTTGGGTATATTCAAGGAACCACAGGAGGCCAGTGAGGAGGCAGGTGTGGGGACGAGGTTGGGTAAGAAGGCAAGGCTAGGTCACAAAGCACAAAGAGACTTTTGGGCCAGGTTCAGGTGTTTGGAATCTTTTCTAAGCACAACAGGAAGCAGGGGTGGTAAAGGAGAGGTTGGCATGATCTGATTTTTCTCTTCAAATGGTCATTTTCCTTGTTGTATGGACAAGTGATCTTAGCAGGGTGACAAGTTAGGAGGCTATTGCAATCACCCAGGAGACAATAGTGACTTAAAACAAGACTTGAAAGTGAAAATGGAGAATTACTTCTTTGGGAAGCAGACAGAATTAATAGGACTTGTTCTTGGACAGACTGAGGTAAGGGTTGGGGAGCAGACTGAGGGAAAGAAATAAAAAGCTCTCGATAAAACAATCATATACCAGGCAGAACTGTGAAAACAAATATTCTGACCCCAGTTAAGGAAATTACTAAGGAATGAATTTTATTTAATTACTTTTTTTTTTTAATATATTTTATTGATTTTTTACAGAGAAGAAGGGAGAGGGATAGAAAGTCAGAAACATCGATGAGAGAGATCGATCAGCTGCCTCCTGCACACCCCCTACTGGGGATGTGCCCGCAACCAACGTACATGCCCCTGACCAGAATCGAACCTGGGACCCCTGAGTCCGCAGGCCGACGCTTTATCCACTGAGCCAAACTGGTTCGGCTAATTACTTTTTAAAAAATTATCTTTATTATTGAAAATATTACAGATGTCCCCTTTTCTCCCCCATTGACCCCCTTCACCCTGCACCCCACTCCCCAGGTCTTCACCCCACTATTGTCTGTGTCCATGGGTTATGCATATAAGTTCTTTAGTCTTATTTAACTACCTTATAGCTCTCTTATAAGAGTGACAGTAAGTGGGAAAGAGAAATAGATAATAGAAAGATACTCAAGTGATGGGAACTAAATCTGATTTACTATTCTAAGTTGCATTCATACTTCCAGTGAGAGTATCCACAAACACTCTCATCTTCAATATACTCAGTCTAGAATAGGTCAGGTTCAATGACTGGTCCAGGTTTCAAGGCACAACACACAAAACATGACTATGTGGAATGACTGCCAACTTCACTTGGGGAGTTAATTTTTGGCAATGTTATCCAACAGAACTTTCTGTTGTGATGGAAATGTTCTACTTAAACTGTGCTACCCAATACAGTAGCCATTAGCCACACGTAGCTATTGAACACTTTGAAATGTGCTAGTGCAACTGTGGAACTGAATTTTTTAATTTTAATTAATTTTAATTCTTTTTCATTAAACTTCATTCTTTTATGCAGTTTTAAGTCCACAGCAAAATTGAAGGGAAGATACAGAGATTTCCTTACACTTTCTGCCCCCATACATCAAAAGCCTCTCACATTAACATCCCCCACCAGAGTGGTATTTGTTACAATTGATGAACCTATCATCGACATAATGTAATCATCCAAGTTCATAGTTAACATTACGGTTCACTGTTGGTATGGTATATTCCAGTGTTTGACAAATATATAATGACATGTATCCATCGTTATGGTCTCATACAGAGAATTTCCCTAAGAATCCTGTGTTCTGCCTATTCACCCCTCCCTGTCCCCAAACCCCTGGCAACCAATGATATTTTTACTGTCTCCATCGTTTTGCCTTTCCCAGAATGTCATACAATTGATCATACAGTATGGAGCCTTTTCAGATTGGCTTCTTTCAATTAATTTTAATTTAAATTGCCATTTGTGGCTGGAGGCTACCATACTGTACAGCTCAGGTCTATGGGACTTTGTCTCCTAAAACTGATCTTCCTGCCTCCAGACCCCTCCCCCTTCTAATGTACTCTTCACACAGCTGCTAGATTATCCTTCTTTTTTGCCTTTGCTATGTGGTATCTTCACACACACAAAAGGGGGGAGGGGAGGGCAGGGGGAGCTGGGCCTGGAAAGGTCAAAGTTGCCAGGTAGAGAAGAGAGATCAGACAGCCCAAGCAGAAAGAGGAACACAGGCAAAGGCTCCGGGGGTTTAAGCATGTGATTGACTTGACAAGAAAGACAGGCGGGTGTGGCTTCCGCAGAGGGCAGGGCTGGGAAGGACATGCTGAATCAGCCTATGAGAGGCTGAATGCCAAGTCAAGGCAGAGAGAATTATATAACTTAACCTGCCCATTTATTCAAAAGTTATCATCCTCTGTCCTAGTTCTTTCCAAATCAGTGTTCACGCACTGAAGTATCAAGTCAAGAACTTCCAAATAAGCTGGGTTTCTAAATATACACAGGACCAGAAAAGCTTCTTCTTTTTGTGAACAATGGCAAGCAAGCCTGTCTAGGAGAGCCAGGGACAAAGCTTCACGCTTCTCCGCCACCAGCCAGATCACAGCAAACGCACTGTCCTCTGCTCTCCCCACAGCACCCATCTCTTCCAAATAAGAGGAAAAGAACAGTTTTAAAAGGGATTAACTCACAAAATGCTGTTTGTTAGAGAGCAGGAATCTTCATGACTCGTGGAAGGACATTATTCCTGGGGGTCAGCCTCAGTGTGGGGAAGACATGATCCCTACAATAGGCTACAACTCTGCAAACGCGCAGGTCAGTTATAATCTTGACAAATGCTTCTTAAACCTGTTGAGCACCAGGTAAGTAAAACACTTGGCTGGTTAAGCCAAATGTTTTTGCTACATACATGTTAAGAGCACATGCATGGGAATTTGGTGACTTGGTTTCTAGTTCTGGCCAAGCTACTAAATGGCAATGAGACTGTAAATAAACCATGTTAATTACTCAAATATTTCTTTACACTATGTGATCTCTTTAGGTGTTGTCTCACTTATCTACTGTGAGTGGGCCAAGTTTCATTTAGCTCTTTGACAAAGGAAATGCACCTTTAAATTTATCTTTTCACCCTGGCTGGTGTGGCTCAGTTGGTTTGAGTGTAGTCCTATACAGGGGCTCAATTCCTGGTAAGGGCACATACATATGTTTCAGGTTTAATCCCTGATGAGGGCACGTATGGGAGGCAAAAACCAATATTTCTCTCTCCTTTCTCTCTCTCTCTCTCTCTCTCTCTCTCTCTCTCTCTCTCTCTCTCTCTCTCTATCTCTCAACATATCCTGGTCTGAGGATTAAATAAATAAATTTATCTTTTCTACCTTAAGTCCTCATTTACTACCTCAAATTCTTTTGGGGAACAAGACATATAAAATGATTAATAAATACAAATTTTAAAAGATCTCCCTTCCTATATATTCTATCTATATGTTTTATGAATGTGAAATTAAACTGAAGTAGGTGCCTGATTTTTTTAACCTTAAAATAAATCTGATTCTCTCGGGGGGGGGGGGGGGAGTTATATGTTAAAGGATTAAAAACAAAAACAAACAAACAAAAAATACCAGCCCTGGCCAGTGTGGCTCAGTTGATTGGATGTAGTCCCATGCAACAAAAGGTTGCTGATTCCATTCCCCATTAGGGTACATGCCCAGGTTGCCGTCTCGATCCTGGTGGGGTGTGTGCAGGAGGCAGCTGATTGATGATTCACTTTCACCTAGATGTTTCTCTCTCTCTCTCTCTCTCTCTCTCTCTCTCTCTCTCTCTCTCTCTCTCTTTCTTTCTCTCCTCTCTCTCTCTCCCTCTCCTTTCCTCTCTCTCTCTCTAAAAAAATCAATAAAAATATTTTTTGGAAAAAAAACACACATACAGCCCTGACCGGTTTGGCTCAGTGGATAGAGCGTCGGCCTGCGGACTGAAGGGTCCCAGGTTTGATTCCAGTCAGGGGCATGTGCCTTGGTTGCGGGCACACCCCCAATGGGGGGTGTGCAGGAAGCAGCTGATCAATGTTTCTCTCTCATTGATGTTTCTAGCTCTCTGTCCCTCTCTCTTCCTCTCTGTAAAAAATCAATAAAATATATATTAAAAAAGAAAAACACATACAGAAAAAAGAATGACATACAGGTCTTAATTATAGTCTAAGTTCTACGCAAGTTTTCCAGGTCAGCATTTAAAAATAACCCTTGCAAAATAATCTGACTTTATAGTAGATATATTTTATTTTTTCCAAACTTTATTCCATTGCTGAAACTCAAATTTCTTGGTTCTATTCACTGCTAAAATTATTTCTTTTATTTTCTTCTTCAAAGAATTGCCTCTAACTCATGACGCCCAATCCCATTCAATTCAATAAAGGGACAAGTGCCAACTATGTGTCCACTAGGTGGTGGGAAGAGAATGAGATAAGAAATAAAGCATCCTTAGACATTAAACTGAAATAATGGTGTGAATGAATAACAGGCCTGGGGCATTTTTAGGGGCTTGGCAGAAAGCCCTGTTTCCTTTGAAGAGCTCTTACTTTGTTCAGTAGTTGATTTAAATATCTTTTGTTCCATATGTGACTTTAGTTCAAAATTCTATGTGAGAGGCCTCTTGTCTTCTGATGTTGTTGTTACTCCTTTCATCACAGTCTACTAGATCTGATTCAGTGATGTAGAGAGATTTGGTTTCTTTCCAGCAAAAAAAGCTTGGCTAGTTCAAGTCACAATCCAGACTAAAATTTAGGTTAATATAGATGACTCCCTTAGCTAGACTAAGTGTAAGAAAACAGGAAGACAAGACACAGCAGGGAGGACTTGTGTTACCAATTTGTACATATAAGTGGTAACTATAGAGTATTATATTACATGGGTGGCAGGGAGATGGTAATCAACAGAAGTTCTTAATGGACAAGAAGATACAAATAATGAAAACGTAAGACTAACTTACAGTTAAAGCTACAGGCCAACTGATTGTGACCAGATAAGGGAATGTCACCCATCTGCCTGTACTCAGTTTGGCTCAAATCAATGTTTCTTATGGCATTAAGTATTAGGCTGATCAATCCATTATACTAAACAGCCATTCTTATATGCAGCTGTGTCCAGTAGCATACCTGGGACATACAAGAATAATGTATATGACCCACCATCAGCAACACTTTTGATTGTTGCCCTGCAGTGATGATGGATTTGTGATCCATCCACTCCCTCACTGGTACCTTTCGTGTATCATTCACAGATGGTATACCAAAGTCAGGTGTTTAAAAAGCCACATATCCAGAAAAACTAGAACTCTTAACCTATTCTGATTTCCAACTTATTCACGTAATCAAATACTTTCTATGGGGTAGACACTGTGTGCAACACTGTGTGCGACTGGGGATACAAAAATAAGTGAGACTCAGTCCTTGCCCTTCACAGACAAGAAAATGCTTAAACAAATCATGTTACACCACATGTAACACATGCTTAAGAGAGTGACATGCAAGATTCAGTTCTGCATCAGTGAGGTAGGAGGAGTTTCACAGAAGATACTCTAGGAAGGGTAATAAGAGCTCTCCACACCCAGCTGGCATGACTCAGTGGTTGAGCCTCAACCAGGAGGTCACGGTTCAATTCCCAGTCAGGGAACATGCCTGGGTTGCAGCTCAGTCCCCAATAAGGGGCCTGCAGGAGACAGATGATCAATGATTCCCTCTCACCACTGATGTTTCTATCTCTCTCCTTCTCCCTTCCTATCTGAAATCAATAAAATATATACTTTTTAAAAAGAGGAATAATGAGAATTATGAAAGAACGGAGAGCTTTCCAGGAGTAAGGCAGCATATGTGAAAGCATGGCCTCAGTAGGAGGTGTGCAGGAGGCAGCTGCCTGGGGGAAAGCCTGGCAGGACAGTCTCATCAGCTATCCAGTTCAGGGAAGACAGATCCATGTAGCTGGAACACTGGGTATAGGTTAAAGAGGAGGCGAGGAAAGGAGAGAAAATTGGAGAAGCAGTAAGGGGCCACATCAAGGAGGGCTTTGTACGCCAGGGGCTTAAGTGTTATTCTCAGAGCAGTGGGAATCATTTAATTGTTCTAAGCAAAAGATATTATTAGGTTTGCATTTCAATAAGAAATATACAGCAAGAACAGACCAGAGGGAAGATAACTAGGAGGACAAGTTTACTTGTTAGTTCATTTATTCAATCAACAAATACAGGGTGGGGCAAAGTAGGTTTATAATTGTTCATACGGAAAATAATACAATAATTAATAAATAATAATATAGGAATAAACTCCGTGGTTTGCGTACTCACAACTGTAAACCTGCTTTTGCCCCGCCCTGTATCTATATAACATACGCCAGGTATTACGGGCAGTGTTGAAGAAAACACACGTGGGCCCTCATTTCAAGGAGCTTAGAGGCAGTGAAAGATAAACTAAAGATGAACTAAAGTAGCAGTATACACGGATATGAGGGCAAATGTAAGAGATCATCTACATGACATTCACTCCATATGGAGGGTGAGGGAGAAATCAAGATGATTTCCCAGGCTTCTGACTCAAATGACTTGGTAGTACAGGTAATTTAAGAAAGCCAGATCTGAGCATCCTCCTGTGCACTGAAAGATCACTGGTTCCATTCCCAATCAGGGCACACGCCCAGGTTGCAGGTTCAGTCCCAAGAAGGGTGTGTACCAGAGGCAACTGATGTTTCTCACATCAATGTTTCTCTCTCGCTCGCTCGCTCTCACTCTCTCCCTCCCTCCCTCCCTCCCTCTCCATTCCTCTCTCTCTAAAATCAATAAAAAAAAAAAATTTAAAAGAAAGCCAGATCTCAGAGGCAAACTACTTAAGACCTATGGGATATTTAGATGGAGATAAGTAAATGTTCCTCAGTTTACTTGCCTGGACTAAAGAAATAGATTGAAAAGTAACAAGCAATCAGGTAGTTCTAAAAGCCTTGGACAGTGAATGAAATGGAAACCAAACAACACGAATGGATAAGCAGCTGGCGGAAGAACAAGCTGGTGAGAAGAGCTGAGAAGGAAATGTCTGAGAGAGGGGCAGGAGCAATGGTAGAACTGTTATGAAAGCCAAAGGAATAGAGAGTTTCAAGAAAGTGAAAGAATAGCCAACAATGTCAAAGGCCAGAGAGGTTAATTATTTCTAGTATATTCACAGCACTGTGCAACCATCATAATTTTTTAACATTTTCATCACCCCCAAAAGAATCCCATTAGCAGTCCGCACCCCCCATCCCCCGCATTTATTCCCAACCTCTCCCCATCCCTATCCAGCCCCAGGAAACCACTGAACTACTTTATATCTCTATAGATTTGATATAAATATAATCATACAATATGTGATCTTTAGTGATTGGCTTCTTCATGTTGAAGCACGCATCAGTACATCAGTGGTTTTTATTGTCAAACAATATTGCATTGTATGGTTATACCACATTTTCTTCATCATTCATCAGTTGACGGACATTTGGATTGTTTCCACTGTTTGGCTTTTATGAATGTTGCTGCTATGAACATTACCGTACATGGTTTTGTGTGGATATATGTTTTCATTTCTCTCGGGTTTAGATCTAGGGGTACAAGTACTGGATCATATGGTAAATCTGTTTAACAGCTTGAGGAACTGCCAGACTGTTTTCCATAGAGGCTGTAAACCATTTAACATTTCCACCAGCAATGCAGGAGGTTTCCAATTTCTCCACATCCTCAACACTTGTCCTTTCTTATGTTTTTTGTTGTTGTTTTTTTCATTATAGCCATTCCAGTGCAGTGGTGTCTCACTGTGATTTTGATTTGCACATCTCTGAGGGCTCATGTTGAGCATCTTTTTATGTGCTTATTGACCATTTGTATATCTTTTTTGGAGAAATGTCTGTTCAGATCCTTAAACCATAGTTTAATTAGGTTATCTGTCTTTTGCAAATACTTTCTCCTAGTCTGTGAGCTGTCTTTTCACTTTGATGGAGTTTCTCATTTTAATGAAGTCCAATTTATCAATTTTTGGTTTATATTAATGCATCCCTTAGCAAGGGGGATACTTCCGAGAAATGTGTCATAGGCGATTTCATCGTATGCAGACACCTAGGCCATATGGTAGGGCATTACTGTGCACGACTGTGGACTTCCCCCTGCATCCTCCCGACAGGGTCAGAATGGAACATCAAAGCTAGAAATGCTGCCCCATGAACAGGGATGTGGGCTGAAATCTCGGGGAGAAACTGACAGGGTAAGGCGTAGATCACCTTAGTTGTGACTGTCAGGAGGCAGTGAAAGGTGGCCTGAGGATCAGTAGGAATAAGACGTTTAGATGGAGAGATAAGGAACACAGGGGTGTGTCATGGCAGTGTGGTTCTGGCTGCTGCATATGGCAGCCATGGTTAGGTTGAGGAACTTCATGGTATTTATAAAAAATCAAAAGAGCCTTTAACATGGCAAGGGCGTGGGACTGAGAACTCAATATTTTGACTTGGGAAACGTATTTTTGGTTCCATTGACCCTGTCTGGCATTGACTTGATGGAAGAAATAAAGCTTATCTGTGCTTTCCATCAAAGACTTCCACAAAGTACAGGGACAAAGGAGCTCCACACTACCACAGAAAGCTTTCACTAAAGTGGCACTTAATGCTCTCTGAGGCAGCTCCTGTGGACCTGCGTCCTTGTATAGCTTCTGAGATCCTCAGCCAAGAATTTACAGCATTATATTCTGAAGACCCTCACGCTGATCTGGGAGGCTGTAGCGCCCTCTAAATACGTAGCACGGGGGACAGGCTCCTCTGTCTGAAATAGGCCAGTGGCTGGCTGACTGGGATACCATCTGTGCATGCAAAATTGAGGTGCTGAGTGAGAGGGAATCAATCTATTGCCAAGCCCCACAGAAAAGAAAATTCCTCCTGAACCACATATCCTTCCATTTCTTACAGGCAATTCAGCTCCACTACAGTCTTATGGAACCACCATTAAATTTAATCTTATGGGTCCATCATTGACCAAAAAACATCATTATGGGGCACAGGACTCAATATCTAAGAAGGTTTTGCCTACCCAACATCATGAAGATTTATCCCTGTGTTTTATTCTAAGAATTTAATCATTTTGACTCTTACATTTAGGTCCATGATCTATTTGGAGTTCATTTTTGCATATGGCATAAGAAAAGGGTTATTTTGTTTAAACAGAAGAAAACCAAGCATGTTGACAGGCTGAAGGGAAGAAGGTAGGAAATTAGACACTAATTGTGAAGTCAGGTTCCTGAAAAGGCAGGGACAGAATCTGGAGAGCAGGTAGAGAGACTAACCTTAACCAGGAGAAAGGCCCCATCTTCTCAGAGACAAGAGGGGCAGTGAGGAAAATGAGTGGAGACAGGGATGCTTCTGTAACTGCCGAGTCTATAAACTATGTCTCTCTCATAGGAATTTACAAGGCATGTTAGTACTTTTAAGGATCTAAGATAACCTGCAGTCAGGAAATCTATTTCATTTTGTTTAATCCACCATTTTCTAAATACATTTGACCCAGAATTCTTAATTTCTTAACAACTATTAACCTATGATGAAATTTGTACAACATACGTAGGGAGACAGTGATCTAGGCCAGGAATTGGAAACTTGGCTTTTGTGCAGAATTTGGGCCAAGGGTGGTTTTTGTTTGGTCTCCGTCCCTTTTTATTTTTTTTAATAAAAAAATTTCACAGAGATCCAAATTCCTGACATATCTTGAAATAGCAAAAGATTTGGCCACACTAGATCTGCATTCCAACAAGGAAACAATTGGCTGGAACCCAAATGTCCCATAGGGGGAATATAGGGTGGGGCAAAAATAGGTGTACAGTTGTTCCTATGGAAAATAATACAATAAATAATGATACAAGAATAAACGCTGTCTCGAGTACTCACAACTGTGCACGTACTTTTGCCCCACCCTGCATACTCTCTGCATCACTCCCTACAACCTTCACATCCAGATCGTGTCACTCATTCGCGTCGCTGCCAGTTCCTGTGGGTGTCTGCGTATCATTCCTACACTAGGCCACCCTCTCGGTGTTTATACAGAATGAAAAGTTCCTGAAGCCCCTCTTAAAAAGCCCTTATCCAACTCCTCTCTAAATGTTTTCTCTTATAAAAGTGCTCTTCTTGTGAGAACTATGAGAAAGATTTAGAGTATTTATGTCAGGAATGACAAAATGGCAGTGCATTGAGCAAGTGCCCACATCTATTTTGTTTGACCTGTACAGTATTTTTTCTTTAATTTTTTAATGTTTTTATTGATTTTAGAAAGAGGAAGGGAGAGGGAGAGATATAGAAACATCAATGAGAGAGAAACATCAATTGGCTACCTCCTGCACTCCCCCACTGGGGACTGAGCCCGCAATCCCGGCAGTGCCCTGACCAGGAATCGAACCAGTGACCTCTCAGCACATGGAACGACACTCAACAAACTGAGTGCCACCCCCCTACTGGCCAGGGTTGTACAGTATTTTTTTTAATGGAAAATTTCACATTAAAAAGAAATAAAAATTTCCAGATTTTAATGAATATCAGGATGATCTAATAACATTAGGCCTTGTTTTCACATGACAACAATAAGCTGGAGATAGTAGCATTTTTCTTCAATCAGGGCCTGCATTTTTCCATTTTCCACAGTCTCTACCACTCCCCAATGTCCTACAATGGGCCTGAATCATTTATTACCTATTTGGCCCTGCAGGTATCTGAGTTTGTGCCACCTGATTTAACAAATGGATTCAGTCCTAATTAGCACAGTGCATTAGGCAAGGTCCCCAATATCTTGAGTGTCATGTGAAATTTTATTTATGTCTCAGCTATTTCACTAATAAAAAATAATTTCACATCCCACTCTCCCCTAAACATATTGAAAAAATAACTAGAAGGAAATACAACATGGAAAATAGAATTTCAGATGAGTTTTTATTCTCTTCTTAATCTTTTTCTATACTTTCCAGATTCTTAAAAGAAATAAGTACACATTGCCTTCATAATCAGGAAAATATAGATAAAATGTATCAACAATATGCTTGGTAAATAATCTATAAAGTAATAAAACACCACCAGTGCCTAAAATGCTCAAATTTTGACCAACTGCTAAAACTTAATTGAAATGTACAACAATGTGAACACAATCAAATGGGTTGAACAGCAGATGAACTATGTCGGTGACAAATTTTAATGTCAAGTAAGCTCATTTGATGCAACATATTTCCTTAGAACTAGTGTTAAACTGCCTGGGCAGCAGCTGTTTATCCTAACTCAACATGGGATGGAGTGTATCAATTAAGGCTAGATAAATGTTAGCAGAACAGCCTTGCTCACCAGATCCCTGTTTATGAAGATAGTTGGGCAGGCCTCCAACTTGCAAATATTCATTCTCTCCCTCAACTCGGGATTCTTCTGTAGACTTCACAGCCACCTACACTTGTGCGATGAGTTGCCACCAATTTAACAACAAAGCAGGTCATCAACACAGGGAACTGATCTCCACCACCCACTTTCTCCCCAATTCTCCCCAATGGAGCACAAGGTATGGCTCCTTCCATTTCACAGGGAATTTCAGAGTGAAAAAGAATTTGGCAATTGAATCCCAATTCTTCACTTTCGAAATGAGGCTCAGAGAGGTTATTGCTCTAAGAAAGTTGCAGAACTTGCATTTTAATCCAAGCCTCTTGACTCTCCTTCCTGTGTTTTCAGGTACACTTCCTAACTTGCAAGCGATACATTGTTAAATGACAAATAGTCCTACATGTGTGTACAGTATATCAAACCCTAAAGTGATTTCCATTTTGGTTTCAAACATACATAAGAAAATGCTGCATAAAAGAACATAGAGGTCCCCCAATTTTAATACTTGAGTTCTGCTTCAGTGACAGGAACTCAAGCAATAATTATGGGAAAATAAAGGAACTGTTTTGCACTCAATCTCCTTTACTTTTTTAAACTTTTTTAGTTTTATTAAAAAGATTACTTAAAAGGGAACTCAATATTAGTTCCACTAGTTTCATAATTAAATAACTATTGCATAATCATAAATACTGGTGGAGATGAAAAGATTATTGCATGATCAGAATATAGTCTCTTTTTTTTCTTTTTTGAGAGTATGTTTATTAAATCTGGGGACAGTGAGACAAAGGAAGGGCTTAGGATAGAAGAAGCAACAGAGAAGAGCCTAGGCAGTGCTCTGCTTGGCTCTCTAGAAACATTATAGGAAAGAGGTGAGCCACCTGGGGCTGTGTTGGCTCACTGAGAAGTCACAGTGACGGAAGTGAGCCAAGGTGGGGCTGCTGTGGGCTCACTGAAAAGTCAAGGAATAGGGGCCTTGGAGACAGGTTCAGGGGGTTAGCACAGGATGTGCTGCTTCCCTGGTTGCAAGTCTGTGGGGATCCTTCGAGTTTAGGAAAAAGAAAGTTCACACCCAAGAAAAGAGGAAGAAAGGCATGGGCGTGCTCCAGGGAGGGCGGCCTGAATGCAATCTTTAGTAGATGCTTCAGGTAGAGAATAAATTCCTTAGGTGTAGGGTCTGAACTATTTTTTTCCCTCACAGCCAGGACACACAGTGACTAGCGCATAAGAAATGCTCAGAAAATAAGAGCCAACTGAAATAAGTAAAATGATACAGATAATAAAATAGGTTAACATTTAATTCTACCATTTTCATACCTGCCCACATATACTCTTTAAATACTCCATTCTTATTCTTTCTTTTTTTACTTTTAGTATATTTTTATTGATTTCAGAGAGGAAGGGAGAGGGAGAGAGAAAATCATTGATTGGCTGCCTCCTGCATCCCCCCAACTGAGTCTCAAGCCTGCAACCCAGGCATGTGCCCTACCTGACCAGGAATCAAACCATGACCTCCTGGTTCATAGGTCGACACTCAACCACTGAGCCACGCCAGCCAGACCATTCTTATTCTTTCTATTCTTACACAATTAACTCAGGAACACCTTCATTCTTTCATTGTCATTCTTTCTTTGTACAGCTATGCATGAATCCTTTGTAACTCTATTACGGTGAATAACTGGGCTCCCACAGGCTTTTGAAAAAAATCTAATCTAATAAAAGAAAAACATGCAAATTGACTATACCTTCGCTATGCCACAAGCCATGCCCACCAGCCAAACAGAGCAACTATATGCAAATTAACCTAACCAAGATGGTGGCCAGCAGCCATGGAGCTGGAACAAACAGGAGGCTTGGTTGCCCCGGCGACGGAGGAAGCCAAGCTTCCCACCTGCCCTGGCCGGCTGTGGCCTCCGCTAAAGGCAACAAAGTTTCAATTATAGAAGATAAATAAATACCAGATACCTGCTTCCAGCCAGCCTCCACTGGGAGCTTGAGTGGCTGGGGGCCATGGCCAGCCTGCAAACATCCATCAGCCCCTCACCCAAGCTGGCCAGGCACCCCAGCGGGGACCCCCACCCTGAAGGGGCTGTGGCCAGCCTGCAAACATCATCAGCCCCTCACCCAAGCTGGCCAGGCACCCCAGCAGGACCCCCGACCCTGAAGGGGGTGTGGCCAGCCTGAAAACAGCCATCAGCCCCTCACCCAGGCTGGCCAGGCACTCCAGCAGGGACACCCACCCTGAAGGGGCTATGGCCAGCCTGCAAACAGCCATCAGCGCCTCACCCAGGCTGGCCACACCCTCATGGGGTGAGGGTCCCCGCTGGGGGGCTTGGCAGCCTACAAACAGCCATCAGCCCCTCACCCAGACTGGCCAGGCACCCCAGCAGGATCCCCCACCCTGAAGGGGGTATGGCCAGTCTGAAAACGGCCCTCAGCCCCTCACCCAGAATGGCCAGGCACCCCAGGGGGACCCCCACCCTGATCTGGGACACCCTTCAGGGCAAACCAGCCAGCCCCCACCCATGCACCAGGCATATAATAAAAGGGTAATATGCAAATTGACCCTAACAGCAGAATGACTGGGAATGACTGGTCACTATGGCACACACTGACCACCAGGGAGCAGACATTCAATGCAGGAGCTGGGATCTCTGCTCAGCCACAAGCCAGGCAGACGGCTGCCAGTACAGCAGTGATGGTGGGAGCCTCTCCCGCCTCCTCAGCAGCACTAAGGATGTCCGACTGCAGCTTAGGCCTGGTCCCCGCTGGCAGTGGACATCCCCCAAGGACTCCTGGGCTGCCAGAGGGATGTCTGACTGCCAGCTTAGGCCCGATCCCCCCAGGGAGCGGGCCTAAGCCGGCAGGTGGACATCCCCCAAGGGGTCCCAGACTGCGAGAGGGCACAGGCCGGGCTGAGGGACCCCCCGAGTGCACAAATTTTTGTGCACCGGGCCTCTAGTCATGAATAAAAACTTGGGGGGCGGGGCGGAAAGGGAGCTAAATATTGCAAAGGAAAATTAGGTCAACTTTACCACCTGCCCTATCTATCTCATACATGATATAAGGAAATAATGCATGTGAATGTGCTTGACACACCATCAAAGTGTTATCAAGTACCTTAAATGTTTAGTCCCTCAAAGTATCCCAAAGGCTCCACCAGCCGAGTCCCTGGTGGTCTAGTGGCTAGGATTCGGTGCTTTCCAAAGGCTCCATCAGCATCAAAACAGTCTCCATCTTCTTCCTCACTGTCCTCTAACCAAATCTGCTTTTCTCAAAGCATTATCATGCCACGGAATTTAAAATGTACTCTTTTTGTTCCTGTTTCTCTGCTTTAATAGCTAGAATTGCAAACACACTTTCTCTTAACAGTCTTAATTCACAAATGAGCTGAATTTCAATTACAATGTCGCTTTGCCTGCGTGTGTAACCACCATTTGTAACATCGTCCCTATAGAAAAAATAATCCTAAACCAATTTGTAAGTGAATTTTAAAAAGCAACTCATTTTTATCTTAGGATAACTGAAACCTGAATCCTGTTCTGGAAGGTAACATGGAGTGTTGGGAAGAGATGTGGGGCTCTGAAATGTATCTCCCTTGCTCTGCTATTACAAACTCTGTGTCCTTGGGCAAATAACTTAATCTCTTTGAGTCTCAGCTTCCTTATCAGTAAAATGGGAAAAGTAAAATCTCTCCCAGAACTAAAGGATGTAATAAATATATAAACCACCTAAAACTGGTCCAGGAAGATTGCTAAGTAACAGCTCCTTTTTCTTTCCCTCTGCATTGCAGGGCATTGAGTCATTTGTGACCTCCACTTCCTCCTTTAAAAAGTGTGGTTTGGCCTTCTGTTTGTTTGTTTGTTCGTTTGTTTGTTTTGAGCACATGCTATAAGTCAGGGGCAAATCCTTGTAAGTACCATTACTATCTCATTTTAAAGATGAAGAACAGTGGCACAGAGAGATTAACTGATTTGCCTAAAATCACTCACATTGTGGTGTCATCTTCAGCACACAACTATGTTCTAATCCTACACCACTTCACTATATTTTTTTTTTCATATGGGCGAGAGGGATTCAATGATATCTAAAGGTTTGTCCTAAAATATTGTGTGATTCAATAATTCAATACAACTGCCAGATGGCAAGAAGGAAAAGAAAAAGTTCAAGCTCACAAAAGGCAAATATAAACCACCAGCTCGCAGTCTAACCAACTGATATCCAATAGTTCTGGTTTTCCTTCCCAGAAGCTGGAAGATGTCCAGTCAGTATCAGATAAGCTCACTAGGGCTTTAGGTGCTTCAGTTCCTTAACCGATATTGTTCAGGGATGGTCAACTAAGTCAACCTGGCCACGACTGGCAACTAGCTTTTAAAATCCAACCAGGACTGATCAACAATGTAACTTTTCTTTTCTTTTTTTAATAGGTGTGGTCAAAACTTGAAGAAGTAACCCAATGGCAAAAGTCTTTAAGTGTTGTTACTAATGTTAAAAGCATCCTGCTTACTATTCGGAGGTTATTCAGCGTAGTACCTATAATTTGGCTCCAGGCTGTAAATAGACACTCTTAGCCCATTAAGTTAGGGCTATAAGCAGAATCAAACACAGAAACGGAAATTCAATGTTCTGGAATATTAACCTGTCAAATGATTAAGACTGCCAATTAAATTGCTCACAGATAGAAAAAAAGAAAAGAAAACCTCTTGTTTTATGATACCTATACTAAATAAGACCTAAAAGTTTTGCCTTAGGTTATATTATTGATATTTTAGAGAGGAAGGAAGAGAGATAGAGCGTTAGAAACATCGATGAGAGAGAAACACCGATCAGCTGCCTCACTCACGCCCCCGATTGGGGATGTGCCCGCAACCAAGATACATGCCCCCGACTGGAATCGAACCCGGAACCCTTCAGTCCGCAGGCTGCCGCTCCATCCACTAAGCCAAACCGGTTAGGGCAGGTTAGGCTTTTCTTAATGTTTTTAACTTTCTTTTCAAGCAGTTCAATGTGACTACATATGAGCTGAGTGCAGACTCAGTTCCAAACTTGCTGAAAGTGAAATAAGAGAACAGCTGCAGGCCGAAACCGGTTTGGCTCAGTGGATAGAGCGTCGGCCTGCGGACTGAAAGGTCCCCGGTTCGATTCCGGTCAAGGGCATGTACCTGGGTTGCGGGCACATCCCCAGTAGGGGGTGTGCAGGAGGCAGCTGATCGATGTTTCTCTCTCATCGATGTTTCTAACTCTCTATCTCTCTCCCTTCCTCTCTGTAAAAAATCAATAAAATATATTTAAAAAAAAAAAAAAAGAGAACAGCTGCAGCATATTCAGACCAAACTGGCCAAGATGTAGAGAGAAAACAAACAAACAAACAAAACGCTACCAACCATCCCCAGCAATACCAGTTGTATGTGCCTTTTACAGGCTATATTTCATCACTGCTCTTCATGTAACATGGATTGGTATAATCAGGAGAAAGACTTTTACAGAAGTGTAAGTTTATTTCCCTTTGTTTCCTTTGCTAACTAATACAAAATATCAATCCTGCAGCCTAGATGTTGAACAGAGGCCACAGACAACTAAACCCATTAATCAATTCTGGCTCCACCATCTTAGATAACCAACTCCCAGTTGGGTAAAAAGAAGAAACAGAATTAATCAGAATTGAAGGAATTACAAGAGCAGTGATGGTGAACCTTTTGAGTTCGGCATGTCAGCATTTTGAAAAACCCTAACTTAACTCTGGTGCCGTGTCACATATAGAAATTTTTTGATATTTGCAACCATAGTAAAACGAAGATTTATATTTTTGATATTTATTTTATATATTTAAATGCCATTTCACAAAGAAAAATCAACCAAAAAAATGAGTTCACGTGTCACCTCTGACACGCGTGTCCTAGGTTCGCCATCACTGTACTAGAGAATCCATTCATCTATCTAGTTTTCTGTTCATTCATTTTATTTTTAAAGAAAGTATTAAAGCCCTAGCTGGTATGGCTCAGTGGATAGAGCATTGGCTTGTGGACTGAAGGGTCCTGGGTTCGATTCCAGTCAAGGGCACATGACTGGGTTGTAGGCTCGATCCCCAGTAGGGGGTATGCAGGAGGCAGCCAATCAATGATTCTCTTTTATCACTGATGTTTCTACCAGGTATCCCTCTCTTTCTCTCCCTTCCTCTCTGAAATAAATAAAAATATTTTTTAAAAATCTATATATATAAAAGCCTAAGTGACCGTTCCACCATTAGCTATGACGTGCACTGACCACCATGGGGCAGACGCTCAAACTGGTAGGTTAGCTTGCTGCTGGGGTCTGGCTGATCAGGACTGGGCTAGACAGGCCGGACATGTCCTGGACAGGCCGGACATGGTCCCTCCCTGGCTGGCCAACCTCCTGCGTCCCTTCCTGGCCCCAGTCGTGCACTGGTGGGGTCCCTCGACCTGGCCTGCGCCCTCTTGCAATCCCGGGACCCCTCAGGGGATGTCGGAGAGCTGGTTTTGGCCCGATCCCCGAAGGCCAGGCCAAGGGACCCCACCGGTGCATGAATCTGTGCACCAGGCTTCTAGTAAATAAGTAAAGTATTAAAGACAATGCTGGAAAAGCACCTAAACATTGTAATTGCAATCTTTTTGTCTTTACTCCTTACTAAATATCAAGTTAAATCCTAATATTAATTATAGAGCACCACAAGTCTATGATTCATAAACGGAAACAATTCCAAACTTAGAGTTTATATGGAAGACATAACAGCAGAGAATCCCTGGAGATTGAGAGAGAATGTGGAAGGTTTTCATTGTTGAATTTGATTTTAAAGTGTGAATTCCTACCTAAGCAGGCAAGTTTCTATAAGCCTAGTAATTAATAAATATAGTGAAGGCTTAAATAATCACCACACAATTAGGTAATCCTCCTTAGGATAAATCCAAGTTCTCTCTCCAGGGTGTACATACTTCATCAATTGCTAGGTGGGTATGGTATGGGTAAACTCCCTATGAATTCTTCTGTATAGCTGATCACACAAAAAATGTTAGTGGTATTGTATTTTTATTTCTCTTTCTTTTTAATAGAAGAAAAGTAAACCACAGATCTTGAAGGCATTGCTTGTATACTGACATCTTTAGATGAACTCATTCTTTAAATTATGTCCTGAGAATTCTGTGTGGAAGGCCATGTGCAGGTGACACAAAGATGCACAGTTAGGAAGTTTACAGCCTGGAATAGATTCAGGCCTACATATATGACTCTGATGAGTGCCAATAGGGAGGTAAAGCAGCACTAATGAGGGTTGGTGGACAGAGAGCTCAACCAGTTTTGGAGATAAGGGCAGTCTTTAGGATTTGAGCTGAGCCTTAAATCCCGGATGAAATTTCTGATGGGAAGAAGGCATCTTAGAAGAAGGAAATGCATATGTGCATAGAAGTAAGGCAGACTAGAGTTCATGAAACGCCAAACAGTCTCATTGGGCTTTGTGGGAGGGGCCATATGATGAGGTAGGACCAGCCATGGATTCTGATTTTGGCTTTTCCATTGCCAAAGGATGAGAATGTCTGAGAATACATTTTCTCATTTTTTTTTTTAAATATATTTTATTGATTTTTCACAGAGAGGAAGGGAGAGAGATAGAGTTAGAAACATCGATGAGAGAGAAACATCGATCAGCTGCCTCTTGCACATCCCCCACCGGGGATGTGCCCGCAACCCAGGTACATGCCCTTGACCGGAATTGAACCCGGGACCTCTCAGTCCGCAGGCTGACGCTCTATCCACTGAGCCAAACCGGTTTCGGCCATTTTCTCATTTTTTAAATGAGAGATTTGGCTCAGTGGGTAGAGCGTCGGCCTGCGGACTCAAGGGTCCCAGGTTCGATTCTGGTCAAGGGCATGTACCTTGGTTTCGGGCACATCCCCAGTGGGGGGTATGCAGGAGGCAGCTGGTCGATGTTTCTCTCTCATTGATGTTTCTAACTTCTCTATCCCTCTCCCTTCTTCTCTGTAAAAAATCAATAGAATATATTTTTAAAAAAATAAAGAACATCTCTGAGGTCTATTTCCAATTTTATAAATGTACGATTCTAGGTCCAGGGTTGGAAACTTTTTCTTTAAAGGGGAAAACAGTAGATATTTTAGGCTTTGTGGTCCATATGATCTGTCACAACTTCTCAACACCATTGTAGTGCGAAAGCAGTCATAGAAAATATGTAAATGAAAGGGCATGGCTGTGTACCAATAAAGCTTTATTTATGCATATTGAAACTTTAATTTTATATCATTTCATGTGTCACAAAATATTACTCCTTTGATTTTTTTTCAAACATTTAAAAATGAAAACACTATTCTTAGCTCCTAGGCAGTAAAAAATTTGACTTACAAGATATAGTCTGCTGATGTCTCCCCTCCATGGAGAAATAAGAATAGAAAGAGGATAGAATTTGATAGCCCTCAAGAGCTAGAATAAGATAGACAACAATGTCGTACTATAATTATGTGTGATAAGTATCACGACAATGGCAATCATATTACAATACGTAAATGTATCAAAGAACCATACCTTAAATTTATACAATATTACATGTAAAATATATTCAATATATGGAATTTAGATTAATTCAGAAGACAATGGGAGATGGTACAGGTTTCTGAGCAAGAAAATGTTGAGATCAGAGCTGTACTTAGAAGATTTTTCTTGGCAGCAATGAATGGGAGTGAGAGATTAGTAGTTAACTACCAATGAGGGATAATATTAAAGCCTAATCTAATCTAGTAGTTTTAAGGAAGGAGAAGAAAGAATACATGGAAGGAAAGATCAATAGAACACGACTTACAAAAGACAAAAGGTTTATTTATCTGGCAAACATAATTTTTAAAAAGTCAATTTCCAAACAAGAAGGGGGGACCGGTTATTTTACATCCCCATTTCTCAGTGCCATCAGTACAGTACATGACTGCTGTAGACTAATTGAGGAATTTGCCTTTTTATGGAAACTTTAGAACAAACAGCCCAGGTTGGAGCTTCCAGTTCAAAAAGAAGAGTTTTCTGGTATATATGTAGCATTCATTGTTTTGGTTTTAGAGATGCAATAGAAAGGGCAGTTTTAGAGATGATGTTTACTTATTTATGGCTCCTTTTACCCTAGAGAGTTTTCAGCAGCCTTTTCAAATTATGAAAGAGTATTCATTGGCATACATAGATATATCATTGCCCTCAGAATTTTAAAATAACTCTGCTGACTGTGACTCAGAATTTATATCTATCTTTTCTTGCTCTAACAAAGAGAAAAACTTCAGTGCTGCAGTTCAACATTGCTGTCTCTATAAATAAAAGAAACCCTACTCTATGGGAGCACAGCATGCCTTCCAGAACTCAAATTTGGAAGCTGGCTGGGGTCAGAGGAAGGAGGGCTACAAAGAGACATGCACACAAGTAGCTCTAAGTCATGATAATATCTCATAAGAAATACAGTCAAGCCTCATGGAAACGCAGCACAGGGAGAGATGAACTGCACCTGAGCAGCCTGGAAAGTGCTTCATTGAGAAGATGACATAAACACTGGGCCCATTTTAACAAGAGAGGACGGGTAATTCCAGCTATGAGAATAGTGCAAATAATATCAACAAAAGGATGTGGAGAAATACTGGACTTATCTTTTCTACTTCAAAAGTAGTATATGTTGGTCGGCCAATGTGGCTCAGTAGATGAGCATTTACCTATGAACCAGGAGGTCACAGTTTGATTCCCGGTCAGAGCACATGCCGGAGTTACAGGCTCAATCCCCAGATGGGCGAGTGCAGCAGGCCACTCTCATCATTGATGTCTCTCTCTCTCTCTCTCTCTCTCTCTCTCTCTCTCTCTCTCTCTCTCTCTCTCTCTCTCTCTCTCTCTCTCTGCCTCTCCCTTCCTCTCTTAAATCAATAAGATTATATTTAAAAAATAAAAAAGTAGTACATGTTCATTGGTAGGGAGAAAAAGTGAATTGTGGCAAGAAAAAAAAACTTAACCTGAAATCCCACCACTCAACCCCGCCACATTTTAGTTTATGCTCTTTCATATATAGGACTACATAAAATGGGGTTATTCTAAACATAGCCCCCTGCTGTTTTTGCATAACATCTTAACAGCACAGATATCTGTTCATTCCAGCTTGGAATACATATTGGAATGATTAAAAAACACTGACATACCTGAGTTCAAGGACAAGTATAGCCCTTCCTTATAGACCAGGGGTTCTCAACCTGTGGGTCGCGACCCCTTTGGCGGTCGAACGACCCTTTCACAGGGGTCGCCTAAGACCATCGTGCATATCAGATATTTACATTACAATTCATAACAGTAGCAATATTACAGTTATGAAGTAGCAACGAAAATAATTTTATGGTTGGGTCACAACATGAGGAAATGTATTTAAAGGACTAGAAGGTTGAGAACCACTGTTATAGACCTTCCTTCGAACTCCTGCTTCAACTTGCTATTTTTTTTTCTGTTTTATTCCAAGATCTCTATTGGTAGATCCATACTACTAGCCACTGCATTCAATTTTTCTTTCTTCCATATGAAATCAAAAAGGTATGGGTATGACTTGTTTAACATACAACTTCAAGAGCAGCATTGCTGACATCTTTTAGATTTGATAAGGATTCTAGGTCTTCTGCCCTGCATGTCAAAGTGAGTTTGTTTGCATAATTAAAATACTTAAGCAAACTGGAAGAGCTGAAGAAATTACCAAATGGAAAATATAAACTGTTAAGAGAAATGAGAGAGAGAGTGAGAAAGTCCAAGATTTTTCTAAGTAGAGTTCCAAAGGGAGTGAAAAAAATGAGGGATGAGTCAAAAATTCAAAGAGATAATGGCTAAAAATTTTCTAGGATTGAAAAAAAAAAAAGTCAACTCTCAAAATCAGGGAGCCCAAAAAAAATCCCAAGATAGATAAATAACATCTTTAAAACCCCAGGGAGAAAAGTCATAATCTACAGGAAAACAACAATTTGACTGATGGCTGATTTAAATGCAGAAACACTGAAACAATATCTTCAAAGTGCTGGAAAAATAATTACCATCAGCCTATATTTATATATCCAATGAAATTACAAAAAAAGGGGGAAAATGAAGATATTTTTAGACAAACAAAACTTGGTGTGTACCCCCCTAAGACCCACTAAAGATACTAGTGAAGGATGGACTCCAGGAAGAAAGGAAATGTACCAAGAAGGAAGGTCATTTCTTTTACATTTCAAAGAAGAAAGAATCAAGACAAAAGTAAAATCTTAAACAAACATATATAAGGGGACAATGAATTAGAAATATTTTATAATCTTTGTATTACTGGGGAAGACAATAAAGATGCTAATTTATTGAAGACTTTGAAGATCAATATGTATGTTAAAAATTTCCAGAAAACCACTGAAAGGCTAGCAATAATAGGTATACCTTCCAAACTAGTAGGTACAGTCACCTGACCATCATGTTCAACTCTATTACTCCTATGTAAATAGCACACATGAAAGGGATTCTAGCCCTCCTTCAGGCAAGAGATACCAGGCTCATCCAGGATCAGGCATAGTATGTAGTCATTAAATATGTGTTCAATTAATTTGGCTGTTCCAGAATAAGATGAGTTCTATTTCACAAATGCATCATACTTCTCAACTCTACCTGAAAGGCTGACTTCATCTTCTTATTATTGGTGAGTGGTGTGACTACCCCTTCAGTTTTCTGTTATTGTTTTGTTTGTTTGTGGAGCTTTTTTCATTTTTAGAAAATAGAACAATGAATGTTTAGGGTAAAATCCCAAATACTAAGTCCCCAATTCTTCTAAATGGAAAAAAAAAAGAAGAAAAAGGATACACTTTTATGCCAAAGGAGTTATCCATAAAGAATTAAACGTCTTATTTTGATCATGAGAAACTGGCAATCAAAGGCTCAGGCACCCAAACTGTGAGTGATATTTTCCCTGCAGTTGGTAAAACTGTATATTCCACAACATATGGAATCCTACTGAAAGCTTTCACTGGCACTTTGCCTTGTTGAATAAAAGTTAGAAGTTATGCTTAGACATTTTTTAAAAATCAACACTGCCTTTTCATTAGACTAACATTTAAAATATGGCTTAAAATCATGGAAAAATATATTATTATGTCTAACACTGATTGAGCTCTTAACTACGTGTCAGGCATAGTTCTAAACATTTTTATGAACTCATTAATCCTCACAATAATAAACTATGAGTCAGGTACTATGACTCACTTTGTGTTACAGAGGAGGACCGTGAGAAATAGAGATTGAATGATTTCCCCAATGTTACATAACTTGCAGATGTCGATCAACGATGGGATTTGAACCCAAGGAGTTTAGCTCTACAGTCTTTATTCTTAACCATTACATTCTACTGCTTCCCAAAACTCTTGTCATGTTTGTAGGCTAATTTACCTTGTATCTATATCTAAAGTCAGACTTTGTTATTTGATAACTCACACTAGATGCATATTGCCAAAGTTGGCTATTCCATTTATTTGCAAAGGATCAAAATGAATAGAGAATTCTAAATCCACATTATATTTTTATTTATTCTTACATACTATGTATAATATTGTGTTGAGAAGAATTATTCCAATCTGTACCTTAGGACTCTATCTAGAATTTATTCATTCAGCAAACATGAATTGAATAGTCCTACTGCAGGCAATGCCCTGTGGTAAGCAATGATTTATAGCTACTTTCCTAATGGGCAATTAGATTTCATCAAAATTCATCCACAGCATGATAGATATTTTACAAATAAGCAGCAAGTGGTCTTCCCATTTGTTCATTCAACAAATATTCCTCAAGACTCTGCTATGTGCCAAACATTTGATGGGTGCTTAAAATTCAGGGGCAAACACAGCAGAGCCAATATATGGCCCTGGGGCTCTGGTGGGAAGAAAGATGTCAAGTAACAATCATGCAAGTAATAACTAACAACTGTGATAGGCACAATTAAAACATTTATAGAAAACACATGACAGAGCGACCTCTCTTAGTTTTGGAGGTAGAGTCAGGGAGGAGTCCCTAGAAAATTAACACTTAATATGAAAGTAGAGTGTTAGAAATGACCCCAGTAAATAAGTACAGAAGAGTAGTTCATGTAGAGGGAATAGCATACGTGAAGACCCACAGAAGCTCTGTGCTTTGGAGGAAATGAAACGCCCGCCCCGCTCCCTCTACCCTACCCCGGCCCCTCCGTGTGCCTGGAGTACCACAGGAAGAGGGCAGCTGAGGCCAACCCTCAGAGGTCTTTTCCTAACTATGGGGCCCACCACCTGCTCATTCTGCTGCTGACCCACTCAGGTTTTCTCCATGGCTCCAAGGAATAAAAACTATATTTACAGCACTTGTACACAACCCTTTAAAATGAATAATTTAGCCCAACTGGCGTGGTTTAGTGGTTGTGCCTCGATCTATGAACCAGGAGGTCAGGGTTCAATTCCTGGTCAGGGCACATGCCTGGGTTGCAGGCTTACTCCCCAGTAAGGGGGCATGCAGGAGACAGCAGATCAATGATTCTCTCTCATCATTGATGTTTCCATCTCTCTCTTTCGCTTCCCTCCTCTCTGAAATTAAAAAAAAAAAAAGTTAAAATAAATAAGTAAATAAAATAAAATAAAACGAATAATTTAGCCCTAGCTAGTGTGTCTCAGAGGGTTGGGTGTCATCCCATGCACCAAAAGGTTACTGGTTTGATTCCTGATCAGGGCACATGCCCAGATTTTGGGCTCAATCCCCAGTAGGGGTCATGCAGGAGGCAACCGATCAAGGTTTTGCTCTCACACACATTTCTCTTTCTCCCTTCTCCTTTCCTCTCTCTCTAAAAAAAAAAAAAAAAAAAAAAAAATCAATACAAAATCTTTAAAAAGTAAAATAAAATGAATAATTTAAATTCTGCAATAATTTCATTGGTGGAGAGGATATCAATAACATAAATCATTGTAAGATTATAAATTTCATCTGTATTTTAACAATTGAGGCCAGAGACGATATTTTATATACCTTACTATCAATCTAGATATGTGCATAGCTAGAGTTTAATATCTAATGTTACTATTTGAGGAGAAAAGATGTAGGGTGAGAATTTACATGTGACTTGCCCAGATATTTTTCTATTTAAGATTTTTTTTATTATTATTGCTTAAAGTATTACAAAGGGTATTACATATGTGTCCTTTTTTTTTCCCCGCCCTTGACAATCCCCCCCAGTGTCTTATGTCCATTGGTTATGCTTATATGCATGCATACAAGTTAAGATTTATTAACCCACTCACATATCCTTATCTACTTCAATGGTATGAATAAAAACATGTTATCCACTTTACAAATAAAAGATGAGCCAATTCTGCAGGGACGAGGACAGAGAGAAGATTGGAAATATAGGCAAGCTAAATAGAGGTCCCTCACTCCCCAACTCTAAGAACAAATGTGCCATTGCTCTTTCTTCACAGAAAGCTTACTGTGGGAATAAGTTAAGCTTATTTCTAAAGAAGGAATGACTTTGACTTGGATTGTGGCCAGTTGCAATGAAATTCAGCCACTTTTCCCTTAAAACTAATTCAACTGGAAATCTTATCAGTGGGAAATTCTCTAAAGGCCAAAGACTCTATTTTCTGCAACTTACAATATCTGTAAAACATTTTTAGTTCTAAGATTCACCACCCGTCTTCCTCTACACACACACACACACACACACACATTTCCCACAGTCATATCAATCCAATAAACTGACTTCTGACAGAAGTAACAAAGAATTTTTTGAAATCTAAAAGTTCAAGTATGTAACCAACACTTAGACATTTGTATATAGTAGTAACATTTGAGGGCAGGAAAAAAATAATCACCATACTTTCCAATGGAGGCAAGATTAATGAGCTGGCCTCATTGTCATGAAATAGCCTAGAACAGTGGCTCTCAACCTTGGCTGCACATTAGAATCACCTGGGAATCTTTTTAAAATCCTGATTTCTGGGCCTCATCCTCCGGAAATTCTGTTTCTTTGTTACTAATGTTGTGGCCCTACAAATCAAAACAACAATGAGGTACCATCTCACACCTGTCAGACTGGCTATCATCAACAAATCAACAAACGACAAGTGCTGGAGAGGATGTGGAGAAAAAGGAACACTTGTGCACTGCTGGTGGGAATGCAGACTGGTGCAGCCACTATGGAAGACAGTATGGAGTTTCCTTAAAAAACTGAAAATGGAACTCCCATTTGACCCTGTGATCCCACTTCTAGGAATATATCCCAAGAAACCAGAAACACCAATCAGAAAGGATATATGCACCCCTATGTTCATAGCAGCACAATTCACCATAGCTAAGATCTGGAAACAGCCTAAGTGCTCATCAGTAGATGAATGGATTAGAAAACTGTGGTACATCTACACGATGGAATACTATGCTGCTCTAAAAAGGAAGGAACTCTTACCATTTGCAACGTCATGGATGGAACTGGAGAGCATTATGCTAAGTGAAATAAGCCAGTCAATGAAGGAAAAATACCACATGATCTCACTCATTCATGGATAATAGAGACCATTATAAACTTTTGAACAATAATAGATACAGAGGCAGAGCTGCCTCAAACAGATTGTCAAACTGCAGCAGGAAGGCCGGGGAGGGTTGGGGGGCAGGAGGTAGGGGGGTAAGAGATCAACTAAAGGACTTGTATGCATGCATATAAGCATAACCAGTGGACATAAGACATTGGGGGATAGGGGAGGCTAGGGGACTGTCTAGGGCCGGGGGATAAAATGGACACATATGTAATACCCTTTGTAATACTTTAAGCAATAAAAAAAAAAAAAAAAAAAAAAAGAATATAACCCAGTCCTTGCCTTCCAGAAACCAAGTCTTAGGGAAACAACCTAGGGGAGTAGGAAGTGAGGGACAAGAAGATCCACAATCAAGTCAATCATTCCCAAACTGTTGATCCAGCATACAAAAACACAGTATCTATAAAGCTCTTACTAAGGAATTGGAAAGAAGGCAATTAATGCCCAACTGCTTTGTGTAATTATACGAGTTTCTTTCTTTTATCTATTACTTTATCATACTCTATCCCTTTGTCTGCACATAATGCACATTGTTAAATAGATTTAATCAACTTAAAAAACCAATATCTTTAATAAGTATGTTGAGATTAGAAGTTCTTTCAGGACCTAACCCATTTTGAGCTTGTTTCATTCCACACTTACTAAAACAGCAATTAGCTAAGTAGACCATGGCTCCCTAAACAGCACATGACAGAGAAAGTCTTGGGGTATTTTAACAGATTGAGTTTTCTCACTTTTCTTTGCAATTCTTTAAAAATATATATATATATATATATATATATATATATATATATATATATATATATATGTCTTTTTATTTCAGAGAGGAAGGGAAGAAAGATAGAAACATCAATGATGAGAGAGAATCATTGATTGGCTGCCTCCTGCACACCCCCTACTGGGGATCGAGCCTGAAACCTGGGCATGTGCCCTTGACTGGAATTGAACCCGGGACTCTTTGTTCCTCAGGCCAACACTCTATCCACTGAGCCAAACTGGCTAGGGCTTCTTTGCAATTCTTGAGCAGGAACATGAATTAAAGAGTTTGGGAGTTTGGGTGTGTTTTTTTATTCAATCTTTATTGTTTTTTTAAAAATACATTTTATTGATTTTTTACAGAGAGGAAGGGAGATGGAGAGGGATAGCAAGTTAGAAACATCGATGAGAGAGAAACATCAATTCAGGTGCCTCTTGCACGCCCCCTACTGGGGATGTGCCCGCAACCCAGGTACATGCCCTTGACCGGAATCGAACCTGGGACCCTTGAGTCCGCAGGGCGACACTCTATCCGCTGAGCCAAACCAGCTAGGGCTCAATCTTTATTGTTGAAAGTATTACATATGTCCCCTTTCTTCCCCCCATTGACCCTTTCCAGCCCAGCCTCAACCTCTGCCCCAGGCTTTCACCACCCTTTATCTGTGTCCATGGATTATGCATATATGCATACAAGTTCTTTGGTTGATCTCTTCCCACTCACCCACCCTCCCCTGCCTTCCCTCTGAGATTCCACAGTCTGTTCTATGCTTCTATGTCTCTGAATCTATTTTGTTCATCAGTTTATTTTGTTCATTAGATTCCACATCTGAGTGAGATCATGTGATACTTGTCTTTCTCTGACTGGCTTATTTAACTTAGCACAATACTCTCCAGGTCCCACCATGCTGTGTCAAAGGGTAAGAGACCCTTCTTTTTTACTGCTGCATAGTATTCCATGGTGTAAATGTACCACCACTTTTTTATCCACTCACCTACTGATGGGCACTTGAGCTGTTTTCAGATCTTAGCTATCGTAAATTGTGCTGCTATGAACATAGGGGTGCATACATTTTTTTCTGATTGGTGTTTCAGTTTTCTTATGATATATTACTAGAAGTGGGATCACTGGGTCAAATGGCAGCTCCATTTTTAATTTTTTGAAGAAATTCCATACTGTTTTCCACAGTGGCTGCACCAGTCTGCATTCCCACCAGCAGTGTATTAGAATTCCCTTTTCTCCGCATCCTCGTCAGCACTTGTCATTTGTTGATTTGTTGATGGTAGCCATTCTGACAGGTGTGAGGTGATATCTCATTGTCCTTTTAATTTACATCTCTCTGATGATCAGTGACTTTGAGCATTATTTCATATGTCTCTTGGCCATCTATATGCCTGCTTTGGAGAATTGTCTATTTAGGTCCTTTGCCCATTTTTTTAATTGGATTGTTTGTCTTCCTTTTGTTAAGTTGTATGAGTTTCTTATATATTTTGGATATTAAACCTTTATCAAATGTATCATTGCCAAACATGTTCTCCCATACAGTAGGCTCCCTTTTTGTTTTGCTGATGGTTTATTTTGCTGTGCAGAAGCTTTTTAGTTTAATGTAATCCCATTTGTTTATTTTCCCCTTAGTTTCCTTTGCCTTAGCAGATGTATCCCTAACATATTGCTAAGAAAGATGTCTGAGATTTTGCTGCTATGGTTTCTTCTACGATTTTTATGGTTTCACCACTTACAGTTAAGTCTTTTATCCATCTTGAGTTTATGCTTATATGTGATATAAGTTGGTGGTCTAGTTTCATTTTTTTGCATGTATTTGTCCAATTTTCCCAACACCATTTATTGAAGAGACTGTCTTGACTCCGTTGTATGTTCTCGGCTCCTTTGTTAAATATTAGTTGAGCGTTACGGGTCAATTAGTTGGGTCAATTTCTGGGGTCTCTGTTCTGTTCCATTTATCTATATTCTTGTGCCAGTACCAGGCTGTTCTGATTACAGTGGCTTTGTAGTATATTTGGTAATATGATCCCTCCAACTTTGTTCTTCTTTCTCAAGACTGCTGCAGCTATTCATGGTCTTTTAGGTTCCATATAAATTTTTGAAGTATTTTTTCTAGGTATGTGAAATATGCTATTGGTATTTTAATAGGGATTGCATTGAATCTGTAAATAGCTTTGGGTAGTATGGACATACTGTTAATTCTACCAATCCATGAACACGGTATATTCTTCTACTTGTTTATATCTTCCTCTATCTCTTTTTTCAACGTCCTATAGTTTTCCAAGTATAAGTCTTTTATCTCCTTGGTTAAGTTTATTCCTAATTATATTAATTTTTTATTGCAATAGTAAATGGGATTGTTTGTTTAGTTTCTTGTTCTGAGAAGTCATTTTTTGGTATATAAAAATGCCATCGATTTCTGGGTGTTAATTTTGTATTCTGTTACATTGCCAAATTCGTTTATTAAATCAGGTGGTTTGTGGTGAAGTCTTTAGGGTTTTCTATATACAGTATCATGTCATCTGTGAATGAGAGTTTTACTTCCCCTTTTCCAATTTGGATTCCTTTTATTTCTTCTTCTTGTCTGATCACTGTGGTTAGGACTTCTAGTACTCTGGACCTTCAGCTGCTGTCTGTGTGAGCCCAGCCACCTCTTTTGCATCTCCACACTTCCTACAAGACTCTATGCAGTCTCCAGTTTCTTGTTCTTGGTTATCCGATTCTCTCCAGGTAGTCTTCAGTTGATTTTCAAGTGGTTTTTCTGTATCTTAATTGTATTTCCAGAGTGGTGAAAGCAGACATCCCTGTCTTGCTCCTATTATTAGGGGAAATGGTTTTAGTGTTTGCCCATTGAGTATGATGTTCATTATAGGTTTGTCATATATGGCCTTTATCGTGTTGAAGTATGATCCCTCTATTCCCACTTTGCTGAGAGTTTTTATAAAAAATGAGTGTTGGGCCCTAGCTGGTTTGGTTCAGTGGATAGAGTGTCGGACTGCGAACTAAAGGGTCCCAGGTTCGATTCCGGTTAAGGGCACATTCTGGGGTTGCCGGCTTGATCCCCAGGCTGGGGCGTGCAGGAGGCAGCCAATTAATGATTCTCTCTCATCATTGATGTTTCTATCTCTCTCTCCCTCTTCCTTCCGCTCTGAAATCAATATAAATATATTTTTTTTTAAAATGAGTGTTGGATTTTGTCGAATGCTTTTTCTGCGCCTATTGATATGATCATGTAGTTTTGTCTTTCAATTTCTTTATGTGATATATCACATTTATTGATTTATGAATATTGTACCAATGTTGCATCCCTGAAATAAATCCCACTTGGTCATGGTGTATGATCTTTTTAATATATTACTGGATCTGACTTACTAATATTTTGTTGAGGATTTTAGCATCTATGTTCATCAGGGATATTGACCTGTAATTCTCTTGCACTGTAGTGTCTTTATCTGGTTTTGAAATCAGGATAATGCTGGCCTCATAAAAAGAGCTTAGAAGTGTTCCTTCCTCTTGGATTTTTTTGGAATAGTTTGAGGAGGACAGGTGTTAGTTCTTCTTTGAATGTTTGGTAAAACTCCCCTGTGAAGTTATCCAGACCAGGGGTTTTGTTTGCTGGGAGTTTTTTGATTACTGCTTCTATTGCATCAGTTGTTATGGGCCTACTCAGGCTTTCTGTTTCTTCCTGATTCAGTTTTGGGAGACTGTATTTTTCTAGGAGTTAGTTCATTTCATCCACATTGTTGGCATATAGTTCATAGTATTTTCTTACAATCCCTTGAATGTCTGTGGTATCAGTTGTTACTTCTCCAATTTTGTTTCTGATTTTATTTATTTGGGTCCTCCCTTTTTGTTTCTTGATGAGTTTGGCCAATGGTTCATCAATCTTGTTTATCATTTCAAAGAACCAGCTATTGGTTTCATTGATATTTTGTTTTTGTTGGGTTTTTTTTAGTCTCTATGTCATTTATTTATGCTCTAATCTTTATTTCCTTCCTTCTACTTACTCTGGGCTTTTCTTGTTCTCTTTCTAGTTCTTTAAGTTGTAGGGTTAAATAGTTTATTGTTGATTTTTCTTATTTTTCTTTCATTGTTTTTGAGGTAGGCCTGTAGTGCTATAAATTTTGGGGCCTTTTATTGATAGTTTGGGCTACTGATGTCAGTTGCTGCTTATTTGAGGGATTTTAGCAAAGTCTGAAGCCTGAGCCAGGGCAGGCCATTGACATGGTAAAGCTGCTGCAGGACAATCAGATGCTGTTTCTGCCTGGCCCTGTGTACCCTATTTGGGGCTATCAGCAATCCACAGTTTGTAGTTCCCTCTCCTGGGACTGGATGCCTTTGGAAAGTATAAGATGTGGACCAGGGTTGTCTTTTCCTAGCCCTGGGCCTGGGATTAGATCAGGCAAAGACTCAAAGCCTCCAGAGACCCTCTCTCTGCAGTCTGATAGTTATCAGCCTTTATTGGCCTCAAGCTATTCTTTCTCTTTTTTTTAAATTTTTTTTACTGATTTCAGAGAAGAAGGGAGAGGGAGAGAGAGATAGAAACATCAATGATGAGAGAGAATCATTGATCAGCTGCCTCCTGCACACACCACACTGGGGATCGAGCCTGAAACCTGGGCATGTGCCCTGACTGGGAATGGAACCCTGACCTCCTGGTTCATAGGTCAATGCTCAACCATTGAGTCATGCTGGCTGGGTAGCCTCAGGCTATTGACCACAGGGTGAGGCAAGAGGTCTTCCAACAGGGTGTAGCAACTGCCTTTCCCCCAGGCCAAAACCGCCTGGATTGCAAAGGTCCATAGGAGAAAGATGTCCTCGCAGCATGAGGGAATGACTCAGCACAGGAAACTGGGGTGACTGTCCTTTGAGCTCCTACCACAGAGCCCCCAACCTGGGACTCTCCTCACACAGCTCCAGTTCACTGTGCCTTCCCTCTGCCAGAGCCCAAGGTAAGTGGCTGCACACAAACTTTTGTGCATTGGCCCTTTAAGAGGGCTCCTATATGTCCAGCCATCTCTCACTGGCAGATAGCAACCCTGATGCTTTTCACAGCCAGATGTTATATGGGCACCTTTCTCAGCTCTGGTGCTCTGGGCTGTAGAGCCCAGCTTGGGATTTAGACCCCAGAGTTCTCAGTTGGGAACCCCCCACAGCTGAGATATCCCTCTGGACTTTCAGCTGCTGTCTGAGCCCAGCCACCCCTTTTGCATCTCCCCACTTGCTACCAGTCTCTATGCGTCTCCACTTTCCATTCTTGGTTATCAGGGTTCTCTCCAGGTAGTCTTCAACTGATTTTTCACAGTGGCTTTTCTGTATTTTAGTTGTATTTCCAGTTTGGTCCTGGGAGAGTGTCAGTGTTACTTTGCCACCATTTTGGGAGGGTCGGGAGGGATTTAATGGTGAACAAGAATAAAAGCTAGTGCATCTGTATATAGTTAAGTTTGGATTTATATCCAAGGAAACATAGATTGGTTTGGAGAGAAAAGACAAAGAGAGTAAAAGACAAATCAACTTCAAACACACTGAAAAATACTGAGAAACACTGAGACTGTGCCTAAAAATAGATTCTCTAATTTCAACAATGAAAATGTAATAGTTTAGTAACAAATAAAATCTTATTCTGTTTGGAAGACAATGAAGGCTAAGCATGACAAAAAGTCATTACTAACAATACACTATTCAATAAAGTACTGTACATTTGGAGGAATCTTTGAGCTTACTAAATAGACACCATAAGCAAAGCTTACTCTCTCAAGTTAAAAATATTTTTGGTCAAGAAGTTATCATTGAAATTAAATGGTGGCAGACATGCCCAAGAAATATTGAAGAGGTATGATCACTTTATGAATCTTGTGGAGATGGCAACTAGTGGCCAACAGAACAATATTGAAAGGGTGGTAATATGAGAAAACAGTATCATCATATTAGAAGTTTTGGAAAGAGTTATGAAGAATGGCTGTGTTCACCAGAAAAGCCAACAGCTTCCACATGTCCCCTCTCCACATCACCTGTTTTACTAAAATATAAAAATCAGGTCGGATACATTTTCATAGGGAGCTTTTTGTTAAGTAAACTTTTATAATAGTCAAAAATAAAATACTGTATTATTTTAGTATCATTATAGTATTATATGAAAGATAAAACACTGTAATGATAAAAATATAAATGAACAAAAATTCTCCACTTACATATTAATCTCAACTTCCTTCCCTAATAAACCTTTTGGTAAATTGTTAAGAAGAAACAGGTAAGACAGCCTCACTCTCCAAAACCATCCCTAATGAAACTGAACAAGTACTAAAATGACTGATGAAACAGAGAAGCAGCCACCTAAATTCAAACTTATATTATCATTTCTATGTGGCCCAATATACCCAAGCACATACAGGGTGTCCCAAAAAAAATGTATACACACTTTGAAGGATTATAAAGTCAGTGTTTATTAACATACAGTTCGTTTTCAAAATTTAAAAGAATCTACAGAAATAAATAATTTTTTTGTCAATTCCTGTTTTCAAATTGATAACCATTCTGGTCTAGGCACTGCTGATAACTCGAAGCAATGGAATCACAAACACCAATAATCATTTCATTCGGTGTTTGTGTGCCCTCAATTCATTGACTGTTACCAGTTGAGTACTGTAAACTTTATCTTTTATGTTTCCCCATAAAAAAATATTTTAAACGTCTTATGGCACTTTAGAATAAATTTTCTTTGTTCAAAGCTCACTCTGGCTTCATCCATTATTTCAAATCAGTTAAACCTGAAAAGGAGTGAAAATTAGGCGAGTTATTAGCTGTTAAAATGTGTAAACATTTTTCAGGACACCCTATATTGCAAGAATTCTAGAAGGTTTAGAGTACAAGGAAAATGAAAGCCTCCAATAGGAGGTGCTTTCACCAATATATCAAATTCTTCTCTGGGTGTTTCAGAGTCTTATTACAGATTTGAACTTTACTCCTTAAAGCTCACTCTGAAGTATTTATACTACATAGCACTGACAGCTTAAAAAAACCTTACATTTATGTTTTCTTCTAGTTTTGTCTATATATAGGGACGATTTAAGGGCAGACCTTCTTGAAAGCAACATGAACTAATAGAACAAGTCCTTCCTCAGCAAGTCCTTCCATTGTTTTAGAGAGAAACCTTGCTAATCTCTGACATTTGCTCATTAAGAACTACTACTTATTTCGATACAGATCTAATGCTGGCTTACAATGTAAAAATATACCCCACTGTCATGACCATGACATAAGGTTCAAAGGAAAGGCTGGGCCCAGATCAACCAGAAAGCAAAAAAGCAGCAGATCAACTTCATGATATCATTGTTTCCTGCCATGGGGTTCAAGTAAATAAAGGCCTTTTAATGGGGAATTCATGGCTCATAGTATGATACCACACTGTAACCAGCAGGGGTTCAATTAACTATATCAACGCTTGGTCTAATGATTAAACTGTAAAAAGAGACTCCCAATTTAAAAAGACAAAATCCTAATGACACTTTCAGACAGGAAGAACATATTCTCATGTTATGAATTTAGTAAGTGGCCTGCATAGCTGAAATGACTCTGAAACAGAGAACCACAACCCAGAATAGCCTGGACACTTCTGTTATCTCAAACAATGGGCAGTCGGCCATTCATTCCTCCCTCTTAGTATATATTCTACTTGTTTCGGACAAAGCCCATTATAAATTTGATGAGACTGCTCAAATTCAGCTATACCAGATGTTTGAAAGCTGGGGACAGGAAATATTTGTTGCACAAAAATTCCTATTACAACATTTTGTACCTAAAAAATAAATACTATATATTCATTTAGTAAAAAAGAAAAAAAGAGTTATATTGCACACGTATGACCAGCCTGACACTGGAAATAGAGGGATGAATAAAACAGATATGGTCCCTGCAACGGAGGAACCTACCATCTAGTGGAGAAGACAAACGCTGACCAGGTTTGATGAATGTCACAAGAGAGTATGCTGGCCTGTAGACTGTGGATGAGGATATTCCCACCCTACCCCCTTCTTAAACGTGCAATAAAAGACCAGAAAGTTGTCAGAAGTCTTTTAAAATAATGACCCTCTCAATTGTGATACATATGAAACATAAGCATCTTATACAAATATAAATGACCAGTAATTTTAAAAGCATATAAAATGACTATTTGTTAAACAAATATACAAGAAATATTAAAATCCAAATAAGTCCCAACCCATGAAAGTATTTACATTCATGTTCCCCCTACTCCTGGACTGTAACAGAAGAAACCAACTTATTATGGTTGATACTTAGGACTTTTGCTCTTTTATTTTGTCCTCTTAGTGTTATACCAGTACTACTTATAAAATAGCTTTAGGTCCGGCCAGTGTGGCTCAGTGGTTGAACATGGACCCAGGAACCAAGGTCACCGATTATTCAATGCCTGGGTTGCAGGCTTGATCCCCTGTAGTGGGTGTGCAGGAGGCAGTCGATTAATGTTTCTCTCTCATCAATATTTTTATCTTCCTATCCCTCTCCTTCCTCTCTAAGAAATCAGTAAAAACATACTTAAAATAAAATAAAACATCTTTAGAAAAGCCCAACTTTCTACTGTGTAGATATATTAAATATTTAAATCAGGGCTCCATTAAATTATAAACATAGTTATAGAAACATAAAATCTCTAAAACTCTTCTGTTCTATCAATCACATGAATAAATATTAAGTATTATGGAAACAAAGTTCACATCTGTCCCATTCTTATATCTCTTTTGATCTTGAGACAGTTTTTCAAATGAAACTTCATGACTCCCCAAAGGCTCCACAAACCTTCTTTAAATGCTATTTAGTTCTAGTAGGCTTCAAGCTAAGCAGCAATATGCACTATAAAAAGCCTTTATCTGTTTTGCAGGCATAAATTCTTTTGTGCTGACCTATACCTACTCTTATTTCTTAATTAAAAAGAAAGAAATGCTCTGAAATTGAATGTCGCTGAAACAGAACCCTACCTTCACATCATTCCTTTCATATAGGTCCTTCACAAGGCCAGGCCAAAACCAGGCTTTAAACAGACACTCTTGCCAGGGCTAAGACAAATGGAAACTCTTTCACCAACAGCATTCCTCTTGCTTCTGATTCTAGGTAGAAAAATGCCACTAATAGTTCACAACTTTTTTCTAAGTGGATGTAGAATGGTAGAGTGAACAAAGCACAGGGTTCACAGTAAGAGAAACAGAGTTTCTCTTCTTGAGCCTAAACTTCATCACTAACTAGCTGTGTCACTATGGGCAAGTTGCTTAATTTCTCTGACCTACAGCATCTGTAAAATTAGGACGGGAAAGTATTAAGAAAAAAATTGTTTTATTAGTACATCAGAATCACTCTCAAGTGTTTAGAATGGCCTTATTCCATACAATGGAATATTATTCAGCAACAAAAAGGAATGAAGTTTTGATACTTACTACACCATGGATAAACCTTGAAAATGTGTTAAGAGAAATAAGTGAGAAACAAAAGGACATACATTTTATGATTCTATTTATATGAAATGGCCAGACTAGGCACACTCTATGGAGAGACAGAAAGTAGATTGGTGGTTGTCCAGAGGTGGGGATGGGGGTGGCTGCTAATGCGTATGAGGTTTCTTTCTGAGAGGACAAAACTGTCCTAAAATTAGATTGTACTGATTGTACACTTTAAATGGGAAAATTATATGTTACGTGGATTACATATAATTGTCTTTAAACAATGATCTTGTTCAGGATCCTGAGTTGAAAAAGGAACATGTAAATAAATATTCCCATCCCATCCCCTCCCTAAGAATGGAGTAAAAGTAATGACTCAGCTGCAATAGTTATGCATTTACTAGTAAAGTGACCAGACTACTTTTGTTTAACAAATATACATGAAATTACAAATCCAAATGAGTCTAGCCCAAAGAAAGAGTTACCTTAATGGTGCCCTAAGTCAACATTTGGTCCTCAGAGTCTCAATTTGGGTAGTTCTTTCTACTTGCAACACCTTTGCTATCACATCTTTAAACGTTCAAATCCCACCTAACTTTAAGACCAGTTCAAATGTTACATCTTCCATGAAGCCTTCCGCATGCTCTCCTGAAAAGTAATGTCACATTTCTTTGAACTTCCTTGGTCCTTCACTTCCGTAGGGCCACCTTGGGCTTCCAGGCAAGTATTATACTTATTCTGCCCAGTATCAACTTATTGCTTTGACATTAAAAAGGGTCTCAATAAATAACCTATTTAATAAGTGGATGATGATTGCTTAACAATTGAGAATTTCATTTTCACCTGATAAATATTAATTTTTGAAATATCCAAAAGTCATTTAGACTCAAGAATAGTCCATTGCCGAAACCGGTTTGGCTCAGTGGATAGGGCGTCTGAAGGGTCGCGGGTTCGATTCCGGTCAAGGGCATATACCTTGGTTGCGAGCCCATCCCCAGTGGGAGATGTGCAGGAGGCAGCTGATCGATGTTTCTCTCTCATCGATGTTTCTGGCTCTCTATCTCTCTCCCTTCCTCTCTGTAGAAAATCAATAAAATATATTTAAAAAAAAAAAAAAAAAAAAAGAATGGTCCATGAAGTAGCAGGGCTAAGGAATGCCCACTTTGGAAAAAACTTTCATGACCAAAATAAAACAAGACTGATTTGACATATTTATGTATATAATCCGTAAGGAATTCCCAAACAGAAGCAGTGAAATAAGGACATAATCTCCCAAGGTAACTGAAAGAAACCTGAATGATATAAATTCCAGAATATTTATTTAAAAATCTGTTTCATTATTTTATAGTGATACCACATTTTTTCCTGAGTTCTATTATCAAGGTCTATTAATTCCTCTTATTCTATGTTTCTAATAGATATCACTTCTAATTCCTTCTCCATTTTCCCCATCATACTAAAAAATCCAGGCCCTCATTTTCTTTATGATCAACCAATTTTTAAAATCTCCTAATTTATCTCCCTTCCCCACAGTTCCTTCTTTCCTTCAACAATATTTATGAAGCCATTGTGTGTGGGGAAGAACTGAGGAGCACATAAAGAAATATCAAACGAGGCCTGTTCTCCAGAAACAATCAAGTTGGGATGTTGACACATGAACACGACTCATCACAATACGCAGCAGCACAGACTTAAGGGCCACAGGTGACACTGGTAATAACAAGCAACGGGTAGGTCCTCTGGTTTCCTAGAACACAACCTATATCTCCTTCACTCTATTCTCCTCCTCTCTCCCACTCTTTGTTCATCTTACTGGATAAGGTCTTCTGTTACACTGCCCGTATGTCATGCACTGACCCTCTCCAATTTCTCTCCAACTTGCCTCCGAAGCTAATCCAGACAATCTACTTGGTGTAACCTGGAAGTAACTTACTCACAAGTATCTTTTGTTCATGATTGACTATTTGTCACCACAATTCTCCCCACTTCCTAATTCATATCCACCACCAATCTCAGGTCCTTTATTTTGTATGTATTTGGAAGTATGTAACTACATACATGTAACTTTTTTTCAGCTTATAACTGGTGGGTCTTATTCCTTCATATTTGTCGCACGGTATTTATTACAGTGTTTCCTAACTAAAAGTGAATCTCAACCCACCTATGGAGCTTCTTTAAAATACAAAGGTCTTCACCCAACCCCCTGGGAAAGCTCCTCAGTGAGAATGGGTCCCAACCCCCTGGGAAAGCTCCTCAGTGAGAATGGGTGGAAGATGGACAGACATCTTTATTTCTAAAAAGCCCCACAGGGGATTCTGATGCACAGCCCAACCTGAGAACCACTGACTTATTACAATGCTCCCTATACAGCAGACACTCAATTCTTATTAATTCATGCACTGAACCTCATAAATAACTTTTCTCTAAATAGCCTAACCAGATATCAACCCCTAGACTACAATAGCTCCGTTCCAAGTGCAACATATGGTTTTAAGCTTTCATTTCCTGAAGTACTCCTTGGAGGGACACTATTACCTTGTCTCTTTACATTGTCTCCTATTTGTTGAAAAATGGAGGCCTGGAATGTAGCCATGTTAGACAACACCACATAGGAATGTACTCTGGAGTCTTAAGATTAAAATTGGTTCTATATATATATATAAAAAAAAGAACAATGTAGAACTAGACATTCTGAATGAACACATGCTTACTGCAGAGAATCCTGCTACATCTCTACAGAAGGCAGATCAGAAAGTTGGTCAACAGTGTCTCCTCCAGGTCTTCCTACTTCCCAGTGTCCTCAACTGCCGTGGACAGATGAGGGGCCCCTGAAAACTGGTGAAGACTTTCAGCTGCTGAAGTGCCTCTAGTGCAGTCAAGTGCTCTAATCAGATAAGTAACCAAGCCCCACCCAGGCCCGCAGTTGCCTCCCAGCCACGCTGACACACTATTTACAGAGCTCAACCCCTAGACTGAACTTTTCCCAAAGCCTGTCAAGTTGTCGTTCACAGGCGGCAGCAGGCTGACTCACCAGCCAGGGTGGGAAGGAAAAGGGTGCTGGGCCCAAGGGGTGTGTGTGAGGAGGGGACTGGTCTCAGCACCGCTTTTCCTGCTTCGGAGGTGGCTCTGCCTCTGCAGGAATCACCTGCGGTGAATCACAGCTGTGCTCTACAGACCCTGCAGCGCCACGCAGCCACCGGGAGAGCCTGGACTGGGGAGGGGGGACCCCGGTCCTGCTCTCTGGCAGGGGCCCCGCAGGTCCCAGACTCCACAGGCCTCTCCCAGCAGCTCCATCTTGCTTCCCGCCAGGGGGAGGGGCCGAGAGGAGGGCCCGGAGTCGGGAGAGGCCCCAATGGGAGGAAGCCGTTTGACAGCAGGTAAAGCTACGTGGAAATCGCCAGGGGAGGGTATGAAAGGCAGCAGCAGGGTTCCGCGAAAGGGATTAGTTCGTGGCCATGAATTACTACGTAAAGAAATTACACGGGGTCTGAGAGTGCCAGGGGTGTGAGCAGAAGGAGAATGCCCGGGAAGGGAGGAGGAGACCGACGGATGAGCAGCCAGGAAGACAAGTGGACAAAAGGGCCGGCGGCAGGGAGCACGGGGGAAGGAAGGGTGGTGGGTGAGGCAGGACCCCGGGTCAGGGGCAGAAGCATTAAAAAGGAGAACGGCGTGGCGCTGGAATCCCAGGAAGGAAAGGGAAGGAATTAGTTAGGGGAGCCCCTCAGCCCCTAGGCCAGACAAGGGAGGCCTAAGACGGAGCCGAGAGGACGGCGTGAGGGGCGACAGCCTGCTTCAGCGTGAAAGGGGCCATCCCTCAGCCAAATAACTGCCATTTATTAAGCATTAAGTATGGCTCCTACGCTGTGCTGAGCACTTTATAATGCCGCCTCGCTGAATCTTCACAACGAACCCCCAAGGCAGGCATTATCATGATTGACCCCATTTTACAGATGAGGAAACTGAGGCCCAGAGAGGCTCAGAGGCATGCTCAAGGTCACAGCGCGCGGGAGTCTGGATTCGAACCCGTGGCCGTCTGGCTCCAGAGCCCAGGTGCAAAGCCACAGGCTGCGAGTGGGCAAAGGGGAGCCTCCAGGCGGACCGGGAACGTCTCCCGCCCGGTTCCGCTCCCCACCCCAGGCCCAGCGCGCTCACCCGGACGAGGTTGCTGACGGCCGCCTGCACGGCGGCCACGGGCGCGGTGAGGTCAGGGATGGCTTTGCCGTCCACCTCGCCTTCCTCGTGCATGATCACCAGGTGCGAGATCTGCTGCGCCACTGGCTCCAGGATGCTCTCAATCGTGCGCGTGTGAAACACCGGCATCGCGGCGGTGAGCGGGGCGGCGAACCGCGGGCTACAGAGAACTAACTGGGAACAGCGGGGCCGGAGACCCGCGAACAGACGGACTCTGAGCCGCGACTAGAGTCCGGGCTTCCCTCGGCGTTACCAGCCTCACGGGCGCCCCGCCCCGCCTCGCGTCGTCGCGCCCAATGGCAGCGCCGCTCAGACCCGGGCTGCCACTCCTATTGGTCCGACTTCGAGATGCTCCGCCCCCGGCCCCGCGCCAACGAGATCCCTCCCAGCCCCGCCCCCATTCCCAAGGGAGGGGCCTGGGATCGGGCTGCGCCGCGGGGATGGCGACTGGATTCCCAAACCCTAACGCCGGGCGCGCCTTATAAGGGCATGGTGGGAGCGGGCGTGCGGCGGGATCGGTGGCCCCGCCCCCGGGCCGCCTCCGGCCGGGTTCCGCGGAACTCCGCCCCTCTGCGGAGTCACCTCAGGGGGCGGGGCCTCACCTCCCGCTGGCTGCAGTGGGCTGAGACCCGGGAGCCACCGGTCTGTCCGCTCGTCCCCTTCCCAACCTTCCCTTCACAAGAGGCCCTCAAAATACTCCGCTCCCTCTTAGCAGGACGTGGAAACGTTTTTAGAAAAACATGCAAACAACAGAAGTGCACAGACTGGAACATGAGCGTCCCATTCATTCACAGACACTCCACCCACTCTCCTCCTCAAAGATACTATTAACAGTTTGGTGGGTCGCTTTGTAGACCTTTGTCTATTTGTGTGAGTGTGTGTGTGTGTGTGTGTGTGTGTGTGTGTGTGTGTACATATATATTTTCAAAATAAATGGGATTAAACATTTTCCTGGAACTCGATCTTTTTTCCTCTTAATTAAAATCCCCTGGTTATCTTTCTACCTCATTCTTTTTTTAAGGGCTTGCATGGTATTTCATTGCATGAAATCAAACAATTTCCCAGTAGTTGGCATTTAGGTTGGATTCTGTTTTTCACTATTAAAAAACAATTCTGGCCCAGCCGGGTGGCTCAGGGGCTGAGCGTTGACCTCTGAACCAGGAGGTCAGGGTTCGATTCCCAGTCAGGGCACATGCCCAGGTTGTGGGCTCCATCCTCAGTGTGGGGTGTGCAGGAGGCAGCCTATCCGTGATTCTCTCTCCTCATGGATGTTTCTATCTCTCTCTACCTCTTCCTTCCTCCCTGACATCAATAAAAATATTTTTAAAAAAACAATTCTGCGTGGCCACCATTGTACTTGCCTCTATGTTATACACATGTCGTATTGATCTAGGACAGGGACCTAGAAGTGAAGTGACAATGCTAAAGTATGTTCATTTTACATTTTGATAGATAAAATCAAATTACAGGTTGCTCTCACAGCACACAGTGTATAAGACATCTTCTAAATGTCTTCCTCGCCCAAAATTCTCTCCCGCCCTTGCTTCCTCATTCCAAAGTGAAACACTTTCACTAATACCTCCAAGCAGAAGATGCTCAATTCAAATGAAAATATTTCTCAAGGGCCCACATTTCACAAAAGGCTAAACTATGTGTGAGCTGTTCTGTGTATTTTCTGAAGTTATTTTTACCTGGTAATATATATCCCTTTTCTGCTGTGCATTTGTCAAATCCTGTACTTTTCCTTTTCATAATACCTTCACTTTTTATTCATTTTTTAATTTTTCAATTACAATTCACATTCAACATCACTCTGTATCAGTTTCAGATGTAGAGTAAAGCAGCCAGAAAATCACATATCCTACAGAATGGTCCCCCTCCCTCACCCGCCCCGCCCCCCCCCCCCCCCCCGACTGCCCAAGTGCCCACCTGGCCCCACACATATTCATAAGGGTGTTATTGACTATATTCCCTATGCTATAACCCACATCTCTGTGGCTATTCTATAACTATCAATTTGTACTGCTTAATCGCTTTACCTTTTTCACCCAAACCCAACCCTCCTTTCCTTTATTTTCACTCTTTTGTTACGGCTTTCATGTCCTTGTAGGCAACGTATTTCTATAACTCTATTTTAAAATAACATTTATTTGGTACTTTCTAAATTCTAGGCACTGTATAAACCCTTTGTTTAAGATTACCAACTGCTGGCCCTAGCCAGTTGCTCAGTGGTTAGAGTGGTGGCCCTCGGACTGAAAGATCCCCGGTTTGGTTCCAGTCAAGGGCACGTGTCTTGGTTGCAGGTTCCCAGGCCCTGGTCAGGGTGCATGCAGGAGGCAACCAATCGATGTGTCTCTCTCACATTGGTGTTTCTCTCTACCTCTCCCTCTCCCTTCCTCTGCCTCTAAAAATCAATGGAAAAATATCCTTGGATGAGGATTAGCAAAACAAACAAACAAAAAAGATTGCCAACTACTCAATACAACAGTCTCACCCACGTCTCCACCGTTTTGCTTTCCGCAGTTTCAGTTACCCAAGGTCAACTGCAGGTCCAAAATATTTTTTTTTTAATTCCAAAAACAAACAATTTGTAAGTTTTAAATTGTGTGCCATTCTGAACAGTGTGAAAAATTCTTTCAATGTTTCGTTCTGTCCCACCCAGATGTGAGTCATCCCTTTGTCTACCGTATCCAAGCTGTATCCTTACCAACGCCTTTGTCATTTAGTAGCTGTGGAGGTTGTCAGATGGATTGCCACAGTATCACAGTGTTTGAGTTCAACTACTCCTTATTTTACTTAATAACCTCTCATTCCCCTCCCTTCATCTCATCGTGTGTACATTTCATTATTTCACATCATTACAAGAAGGAGGGTGAGATGCAATACTTTAAACAATAAAAAGAAGAAGAAGAAGGGTGAGTAAAATACAGTAAGATATTGTGTGTGTGTGTGTGTGTGTGTGTGTGAGAGAGAGAGAGAGAGAGAGAGAGAGAGAGAGAGAGAGAGAGAGGCCACATAACTTTATTACAGTACAGGATGGGGCAAAAGTAGCTTTATAGTTATATGTGAAATACAGAGTTTATTCTTGTATCCTTACAAGAATTGTATTATTTTTCATACGAACAACTGTAAAACTACTTTCGCCCCACCCTGCATATTGTTATAATTGTTCTATTTTATTATTACTTAGTGTTAATATCTTGTGTAATTTATAAATTAAACTTTATCATTGGTGTGTATAAGAAAAACATAGTCGAGGATTCAGTACTATTCATGGTTTCAGGCAATCTTAGAACACAAGGGTAAGGGGGACCAATGGAGTAACACTTGAATGATGGAACTATATGTGATTTTTTTCCCTGTAATCCTCACTCTGCCTCCACTTTGCTGATCATATACTTATGTGATAGTATTTTTAACTGCAAACATATCCAGTCTTCTAATCCAGGCTCCTCCTGCCTGGCCATATTAACCTCCTTGAATTACATCATTTCATTTAATGTTGTTTTGTTACAACATTGATGGGGGCGGGGGGGGGGGGGACAATTTCCAGTTAGGGCCACTGTCTGTGTGGAGTTGGCATGTTCTCCCTGAGTCTGTGTGTGTTTTTCCAGGTACTCCACTTTCCTCCCACATCCCAAAAATGTGCAAGTGAGGTGACTGGCCGGGTCCTAGTTGTCCCGGTCTGAGTGAGCATGCTGTATGCGCGAGTGCGCCCTGCAGTGGGATCTTGTCCTGTCCAGGGTGGGTACCTGCTTTGCACCTGAGCTGCCGGAATAGGTTCCAGCCCCCTGCAACCTAAACTGGAATGAATGGGTGGGAAAATCATTATCTTACTTGTTTTTATTAATCTTTCTTAAATGTATGCAGGACTCACATTTATTTCAATGTTTAATATTAGAGGTGTTTGGGTCTCTATTTAGAAATTTGGGAACATTTTTGTGACCACAAATATGCCATGGAAACTTAACACTACTTTATATCAAGTAGCCTATGGTGCAATTGGTTTCATTATAGGTCCTTCTGCATAAAGTCAGAATTACCAAGAATCTATCAATGACGTTAAGTGAGGACACCATTGCCCACCCAGACCATGTGTTCCCCTCCATCCATATCCATATCCACTTCTTTCCCCGCTTCCCCACCCTACCCCTCCCCCCTCCGTTCCTACATGCACCATCTGAAATCTTCTGTGGCACCCGTTACACATGGTCACGTCAATACCCGTCACAGTCTGACCTCTGACCAACCTTACCTTCTGCTTCCCACCCAGACCCACAGGCAGGTGGGTTAAACCATGCAGAGGAGACGAGCTAGAGTCACCCAGAGCTCAAGCCATAATCCCAACTTTACAACCTGATTGGGCTGGGCCTCTGACCAGTGGCTTCCTTCTCCCTGCCTGAACTGCTTTCTTTGTAAAAGTGACATATGACTCTCATAGGATCTGTGTAAAGGGAGCTATTATTATTATCATCGGAGCAGTCACCGACAGACGTGCTTACAATCTCCAGTAATCCCTGTTGGAGTTCCACTTTGGAGCTTTGCCTATACTCTTTCTCACTGGAAAGCTCTCTCTGCTTGTCTAAGTCTTATCTGCTGTGGTAGGTGAAAGTCTGAGACATCCCTCTAGATTTCTCACCCCTGGTATAATCCCCTGGAGTGTGAATGTGATGGATTTTGCTTCTGTAATTAGATGACATTATCGAATTTAAGATGGGAAGAGTATCCAGCCAGGCCTGACCTAACCACATTAGCCCATTTAAAGCAGAGAGTTTTCTCCAGCTGGTCACAGAAGAGGAAGTTACAAGTTAGAAGCACAAGAAGGGTTTGACAAGCTGTTGCAGGAGTGAAGATGCAGGAGGCCGCCCGTCAAGGAATGAAGGCACCTCTAGGAGCTGAGAGTGGTCCCTGATCACGGACAGCAGGAAAAATGGACCTCATTCCCATAGCAGCAGGGAACTGACTTCTGCCAACAAGAAGAATGATCTCGGAAACAGGTTTCCCCCAGAACTCAGTCCATTCACCACCTTGATTTCAGCCTCGTTTGTGATGCTAAGAGAAACCGGCCACGCCTTGCAGAACTTCTGACCTGTACAATTGTAAAATAATAAGTGGGTAGGGAGAGGTCATTTAAGCAGCAGAAGCATAACAATAGAATGCTGAAACATCTACCTTCTAGACCCACTTCTTCTAGTCATTTATGTCTTCTCACCACAAGTTCCCAGGCTTGAGCTGTTTGTACAAATTCTTTCTCCTTCATCGCACTTACCACGATTGTCCTTCTATTGTGTGGCCATTGTGCATGTCTCTCCTGTCTATTACAGAGGCGGCTGGGTGTTCCTCAGTATCTGGGCAGCTCTTTCTCCACAGAATGGGAACCTCAGATGTAGAGCTGGGCACTTAGCCATGTGGTGTCAGTTTGTCACTTGACAGGTTACAAAGCTTGGGTTTTCTCACCTCTAAAAGGAGGATAATAATGGTTTTTTTAATCTCATTGAATACAAAGCACTTAGTCCATCATAAGCATCCAGAGAATGTTGCCAGAGAGAGAAAGGACACTTCACAGCCTGCACTAGACTAAGAACCATCATGGAACCAAGTCACAATGCCGTGTTCGAGCCCAAGCAGTCAAGTTCCATGGGCTTGAGGGTAAGAAGGGGCTTATGGGACAGCAGAACTAAGTCCGGCCTCGAAGGAAGAATAATATTTGGTTAGGCAGGCAAGACAGCAGACATTCCAGAATGAGTAAGGCCTGGAGGTGGGAGCGTGTTCCGGGACAGTGATTAAATTAGTCAGACAGAAATAAATATTCATGCAACTCAACGACAAGGGCGAAAAGGGAAACTGCCACAAGATGATAACCTGCAGAGGGTGAAGACTGTGGGGCTTTTGCTCGTGGTGTGGCTAGCTCAACACTTCTCTTCGTCAAGCGATTAGTTTGAAGGACACGCTAATAAGAGGGAACGTTGTGAGATATGCAAAACTTTAGCATTTCTCAGTCAGAAATAACTGGGAAAGGGTTTTTGGCCATGGCCATTATTTTACACAATGCCGCCTGACATGGGAAACGTTAGAATCTTTTCAGTCTCAGTAATTCTCTGAGGTAGGGAGGAAAGGAGAAGTACAAACCTCTTTTATTGCACAGACAGGGAAATTGAGACATAGTAGCAACTGTCAGTGTGAGTACAGTTTGTGGACGTGGTAGTCCGGGGTAGAGCTGGATATAAGACCTGTGTTCTGTATTTAGGTGGGAGGCTGTTTCTCGCCATATTTCTGTGCCCTCGTCCTGATTACTTCTTGCGCTGCTCTATATTGGTTATGTGTCTAAGGATTTACTTCCACCTGCTCAGGACACTCCAGTGCGCCTGAAGCCCAGTGAACTTACAGCTGGTAGGCTGGATTCCCCCAGCTCACCACAAAGGTGCCTCCTCTCTATGTAGGCCCCCTGACCAGCCCCTTCCCCACACTGTCCCCACATCGGAACCTCACAGTGGCTCAATCATTTCTTCCTTCCCTTCGACGAATGCTGCCTGTACAACACCCCACCGTTCACCCACACCCAAAACCAAAACCACTTCCCCCGCCTCTTTGAAAACAAAGTGATTCTTCTCTTTTCTTCCCCGCCCCCCGGCTTTATTGAGGTATAATTAACAAATAAAACGTGTGTGTGTGTGTGTGTGTGTGTGTGGTGCAGAACATGATGTGGTGGGGGGTTTTTTGTGGTGTTTTTTTTAATCCTCACCCAAGGATATTTTTCCATTGATTTTTTAGACAGAGTGGAAGGGAAGGGGAGAGACTGACAGAGAGAGACATTGATTGGTCGCTTCCCACATGCACCCCTACTGGGGCTGGGGAATCAAGCCTGCAACCTAGGTATGTGACCTTAACTGGAATTGAACCTGGGACCCTTCAGTCCTCAGGCCAGTGATGGCGAACCTATGACACGCATGTCAGAGGTGACATGCGAACTCATTTTTTTGGTTGATTTTTCTTTGTTAAATGGCATTTAAATATATAAAGTAAATATCAAAAATATAAATCTTTGTCTTACTATGGTTGCAAATATCAAAAAAATTTTATATGTGACACGGCACCAGAGTTAAGTTAGGGTTTTTCAAAATGCTGACACGCCGAGCTCAAAAGGTTCGCCATCACTGCCTTAGGCTGATGGTCAACCACTGAGCCAAAACAGCTAGGGCTACAACATGATTTTTTTAAATATTTATTTATTTATTTATTTTTAATATATTTTTATTGATTTCAGAGAGGAAGGGAGAGGGAGAGAGAGATAGAAACATCAATGATGAGAGAATCACTGATCAGCTGCCTCCTGCATGCCCCCTACTGGGGATTGAGCCCACAACCCAGGCATATGCCCTGACCAGGAATCGAACCCTGACCTCCTGATTCGTAGGTTGATGCTCAACCATTGAGCCACACCAGCCAGGCTACAACATGATGTTTTTATAAACATGTATGTTGTGAAATGATTACCACAGTCAAACTAATATATCTATCACCTCACATAGTTACCATTTTTTTGTGGGTGTGTGGTGAAAATACTTAAAATCTACTCTTAGAAAATTTCAAGTATACAATACATTATTATCCTATATAATAAAAGCCTAAAATGCTAAGTGTCTGGTCGTCCAGTCAACCGTTCAACCAATCAAAGCATAATATGCTAATGATATGTTAAGGCCACTCAACCGCTCGCTATGATGTGCACTGACCACCAGGGGGCAGATGCTCTGACCAGTAGGTTAGCTTGGCTGATCGGGACTGAGCGAGATGGTCCGGTCATGCCCTAGAGTCTTCCCGCAGTCTCTCCCCACCAGGGGGAGATACAGCAAGTCAAGCAGTAAAGAGCAGCAAGCAGGCAGGTGGTAAGGAGCGAGGGGGTCCCGGACTGCAAGAGGATGTCCACCTGCTGGGGACCCCTGCGGGGGATCGGGCCTAAGCTGGCAGGCAAACATCCTGAGGGGTCCCGGACTGTGAGAGGGTGCAGGCTGGGCTGAGGGACCTGCCTTGCGCCCCCCCCCTCCCCCCAGTTCACGAATTTTGTGCACTGGGCCTCTAGTTAACTATAATCACCATGCTGTACCATTAGGTCTCCAGATTTATTCATGTCATAATTGTTTGTACCTGATTGGCCTGTATGCCCCCCTTTCTCCCATCACTCCTCCATCCCATCTGCTGGTAACCACCCTTCTAGTCTATTTCTATGAGTTTGACTGTTTTAGATTCCACATATAAGAGAGATCATGAAGTATTTATCTTCATGTGTCTGGCTTATTTCACTTAACATAAGGTCCTCCAGTTCATCCATGTTGTCACAAATGGCAGAATTTTCTTTTTTAAGAAAAGGCTAAATAATATGCCACTATATACATATAACATATTTTCTTTATCCTTCAACGGACACTTAGGTTGTTTTCATGTCGGCTATTGTGAATAATGCTTCAATGAACATGGGAGTTCAGATAGCCCTTCAAGATCTAGATTTCATTTCCTTTGGATATATAACCAGAAATGGGATTGCATTTTCTAAAGAAAAAATCCAAATGGTCAACAGGTACATAAAAAGATGTTCAATATCACTAATCTTCAGGAAAATGCAAGTCAAAACCACATTGAGATACCACTTCACATCTGTTAGGATGGCTATTATTACAAAGTTTAAAAATATGGCTGGCCAGTGTGGCTCAGTGGTTGAGCATCAACCCATGAACCAGGAGGTCCCTAGTTTGATTCCCAGTCAGGACACATACCCAGGTTTTGGGCTCAGTCCCCAGTAGGGGGCGTGCAGGAGGCAGCCAATGGATGATTCTCATCATTGCTGTTTCTAGCCCTCTCCCCTTCTCCCTTTCTTTCCCTGAAATCAATAAAAACATTTTTCTTAAAAAAAAAAAAAAAAAAACACACACACACACACAGAGAAAACATGGAAGCATGGAACAGAAGCATGGAAGGAAGGCAGGGGAGGGTGGGTGGGTGGGAAGTAATCAACCAAGAACCTTGTATGCATATATGCAAGGCCTATGGCCACAGAAAATGGGGTGATGAGGGCCTGAGGGCAGGGTGGGGTGAGGAGGGCTAGAAGGGGTTAATGGGTGGAAAAGAAGGGCATATGTAATACTTTCAACAATAAAGAATTTTTATTTAAAAATAATGAAAAATAAAAAAAACAGCCAGAGAAAAACAAAACTTTATATAGAGAGCAACAAAAATAAGAATAACATCAGACTTCACATTATAAATAATGAAAGTCAGAAATTAATAGAGTGATCTCTTTAAAATACTGAAAGAAAGAAAAACTGTCAACTTCAAATTCTATGCCTAATGAAAACATCTTTCAAAAATGAAAGCAAAATGAAGACTTTTTCAGACATAGAAAGCTGAAAAAGTTTTCACTAGTAGACATGCATACAAGGAATCTTAAAAAATGTCATTCAGACAAAATGAAAATTATATCTATACAAAGGAATAAAGAGTACAGTTGGCCCTCCATATTCCTGAGTCTTGCCAATTCAACCAATCACGGATTAAAAATATTTTGGGGGGGAATGTTACATTGTTGCTGATGTGTGCTATGTACTATGTAGTCAGGCCTACAATGGTTGTGTCGGTACTGAACATGGGCAGATTTTGTTTTCTTGTCATTATTCTCTAAACAATACAGTATAACAACCATTTATATTGTATTAGGCGTTATAAGTAACATTTACATTATATTAGGCATTATAAGTAATCTAGAGGTTATTTAAAATATACTGGAGGATTATGTAGCTTATATGCATCATTTTATATAAGAACTTGAACACTTGAGGATTTAGGTAACCATGGGGTCCTGGAACCAATCCTTCACAGAAACCGAGAAATGATAAATAGCAAATATGTGGGGAAGAATACACAAATAGGCATTTACTGTGCTCACAGGAAGGTTGAAGATCAATAGTGGGTGACTTTCATTCAGCTGACTGGTCTTCAAGGATTCCAGCTCTTTTCAATCTTCAAACTACCATACTTGATAGTTGGACTTTTCATCCTAATGTTTATTGCCTCAAGGAGACTTCTTCTTTTTTTTTTTTTTTTTTAAATATATTTTATTGATTTTTTACAGAGAGGAAGGGAGAGAGATAGAGAGTTAGAAACATCGATGAGAGAGAAACATCGATCAGCTGCCTCCTGCACATCCCCTACTGGGGATGTGCCCGCAACCCAGGTACATGCCCTTGACCGGAATCGAACCTGGGACCTTTCAGTCCGCAGGCCGATGCTCTATCCACTGAGCCAAACCGGTTTCGGCGAGACTTCTTCTTAAAGTGTTTCTATTCATCTATCAGTGAGGGGAAAACTTGCCTAGGAGCTCCTCGGGAGACTTCTACTTAAGTCTTTTAGCTGAGTTGGGAGGCCATAAAGTGAGTGGCTTGCTTTTACAACCTCTGAAATGGAAGGAGGAAGGAGAAAGGGTTAGTTAGGAGTGGTGGTTGAATTAAGCTACTAACAGTGTTGCCATAGAGAATTGAGATGAAACCCAGAGAGCAATTATCTGTCATATTATGTAAGGTCCAACCGTTCATTAAGGAAGGGGCCCAAAGCACAAAGACCGGATCTCACGGATAGATTGGAGGGGGTAGGTCCCCTGCCCCTGCAACCCTGGGTGAATCTGAGGCCTGTAGTAGCCCAAGATTCTGTTCTTTGCGGCTATTCTTTGTTGACTGCATAACAGATCCAAACAAGGCACCTCAAAATAGAGATACGACTTTGCATCTGTTAGCATGGCTATTATGAAAAAGTAAAGACAATAACAATAATACTCTACCTGAGTATTATCATTATCTGCCCTTGGGCCAAAAGATGTTTAGAGCTCTTGGACCACCCAAGGAGCACTCCTCTTCTTCATCAATACTAAGCAGGCCAAAGAAGAGAGAGCAAATGCATTGTCTACCTTTTTTGCCCTTCCTTTCTATCTCTTTTCTGTTCTCCAGGTCAAGAAGAATAAATCAATAAGAGAAGCTTAAATCATTGCCTTTGTTCTTATTTCTTTTCTATGTAGACTTTGGTTAAAGCCATCTGCTACTTAGAAAAGTTAAAGAAACTTGATTAGGGCTTTAAAATTAACCCAAAGGGGTCTGGAAAGAGAGCAGTAACTTCAAATACTGTAAGGAAAATATAATAAAGAGGATGTTATCATGTCGTTTGGGGCTAAAGAAAAAAAAAAATATCACCAGCTTAAGCAAGTTGTAGTTATTAGCCCAAGAAATTGAAACACAGAAAAGACCAAAGTAGGAAAATCTATATTGAGCTCTGCCTTTTACCTTCTGAGAGCTACCGCATTGCATGCTCAACATGTTTATTCTATTCTTCTGTTAACATACACACCATTTGCTTTAGAGAATTCCTCTCCTACTTCATATGACCTGTAGGGCTCTTAATTATTGTTACTTCTTTCTCTAATTATTTCCCTCACTATTACCAAAGTGGAATGAATATGACCCAGGATCGACCAATCATAGTATCCCACCTCTTTAATTACAGTCAACCATTCAAGAGTAGGCACATAACCCCAGCAGAGGCAATCAAATTCTTTCCCTGAAATTGAGAGAGAGAGAGAGAGAGAGAGAGAGAGAGAGAGAGAGAGAGAGAGAGTCTCTATTAGAGTTACTAAACTTGAAAGATGTGAAATTGGAGTTGTTGGAGCCATTTCCCCCAGAGGCCTATCTAGAGTAGGGAAAAAAATGAGGCCAACCCACTGAACGAAGCCGGGTCCAAAGCAAGGGAAGGCAGGAAAGATTTGGCCTGTTGTTTGAGCCCCTGAGTCACTTGTGCTTAAAGCCAGAGCTTGCCCTCAACCATCCAAATATAGAAACCAATAAGTTAAGTTAAATAGGATTCATCCATCTGCAGTCAGAAGAGCCCTGATTGCTGTTTCCCTCTCTTATCTATATCCCTGGTCTGAGAAGAGGGAAGAAAGACTATACTAACTGATTTGCACCAGCTTAGGAAGAAGATCAAGGCATTAAAATCACCCAAAGAAGCCTGGCTAGTGTGGTTGAGCGTTGACCTATGACCCAGGAGGTCATGGTTGATTCCTAGTCAGGTTGCATGCCTGGGTTTCGGCTCAATTCCCAGAAGAGGACATGCTGGAGGCATCTCTCATCATTGATATTTCTATCTCTCTCCCTCCCTCTCTCTGAAATCAATTTTTTTTAAATTACCCAAAGAAGAGGGGTGTTGTTTCTCTTTTTTCACCAACCCCAAACACACCCTCCAGTATTAGGTACACATTTAGTATTTTTATTTGGAAACTCATTTTGAGAACAGCATAGTATTGTATTGGGGTATCATGGATAATTATCTATCATAATAAAAGCATAATATGCTAATTAGACTGGACAGTAAAACGACCTTCCGGACATCCTTCTGGATGAAGCCGTGGCAACGGGGGCCAAGGCAGAGGCAGTTAGGAGCAATCAGGCAGGCTGGCGAGTGGTTAGGGGTGATCAGGCAGGCAGCCAGAGGGGTTAAGCAGCCGTGGGCAAACTACTGCTGCGGGCCGGAAAACTAAAAAAAAAAAAAAGACCGTACCCTTTTATGTAATGATGTCTACTTTGAATTTATATTAGTTCACCCAAACACTCCATCCATGCTTTTGTTCTGGGTTAGGGGCAATCAGGCAGGCAGCCAGAGGGGTTAGGGACCATCAGGCAGGCAGGCAGGCAAGCGGTTAGGAGCCAGCGGTCCCGGGTTGTGAGAGGGTGCAGGCCGGGGTGAGGGACCCCTGCCCCCAATGAAGGAATTTCGTGCCCGGGCCTCTAGTATTACTATATTTCCCAAGAGAGCTCTTGTCTTCTCTCCATTGTGTGACCATTACACATTTTGCTTTATAAAAAGAGGTTTTATTTTTATTTTACTACATTTTCTAAAGATTCTTATAATTACCTCTGATATGGTAATGTACATACATTGTCTCATTTGATACTAAAATCAATAATGTCTTTCATTCATCTCCATTTTACAGAAGAGGAAACTGCGTTTCAAAGAAGTTAGGAAATTTACCCAAAGTTCCTGCACTACCGTAAGTCTTAGACACAGAAATTAAACCCAGCTCTTTCTCGTTCCGTCTCAAGCCTTTCCACTGCTTTCAGAAATGCCCCTGAAATCCAGTTTGCTAAAATCTTTGTTAATGATAACATATGGAGTATTAAGCAAACTTGCCTGTCCTTTTTGTTACTTAAGAAAATGCTTGATCAAAATAGTTGAATATACATAAATGTCTGCTATATATTGCTTACGTTTCTGATACATTGAAAAAACAAACAAACACAAAAACCCTTTTCTCTTCCTTTTCATTGGGGCCGAGCTTTTCTACTGGTACACAGGCAGGGGTGGAGGTAGTCATGTCAGGGGGTTAAGTAAATAAATAAGTACAGATTTCTCACGGTCAGATAAAGGAGTTACAAATATAGAAACTAGGAAGTCTATATTAGACTCTGGGGATTGCACAGGAGTTGGAGATATCATTCTCATAGTCTGCTTAGACAGACAGACATAGTTTGTGCACGTGTGTGTGTGTGTGTGTGTGTGTGTGTGTGTGTGTGTGTGTGTTCTAGCTCTGTTTACTGAGAGGGTCTAGAAGCAATGGTAGTCCTATAGGAATGAGTAGATTTAGGTCCTTGTTTCTAGATATTATTCTCCACTAAAAAGACCAATGGCTCCTTAAAGAAATGGCTGACTCCAGACTGGAAACAGGGAAAATACTAGATGAGTTTATAACATTTGATGACACGAGAAAGTAAAGAAGTTTTCAAAGACTGATGGGGACTTGTCCACAAGACACAGTAAGCAGCTTGAAGGGGCTTGCCAAGTCTGGAACAAAATAAATAATGTTAATAACAGATTGTAACCCTGTAAGTAATAGAGAAATCCTAAGTCCATATTGATATTAATTAATTAATTAGGGAGAAATAAAAATTTTATTCTACCCAATAAATCTAGAAGGAATGATCATATTAGAAAACCCTATTTGGTAATCTCAGAGTAATAATTTATTCAGGTTAGAATCATTAGTGGATGCTAAAACTGGTGAAAGTTTGATGAGAAACAAGATATTTACATGATCTCAAATATTCTCGCCACAAAATAATGATTAATTACTTTACAATGGAAAGCCTGGCAGATACCATCTTAACCAAGGGATCAAAGTTACCACCATGTATCAAACTGATATCATGTGCCTCCTCAGATGATGCCTGGAGGCTAGTACAGCATGGCTACTGTGATATTCCAGACAAAATGCATAAATTCTAAAGAAACATCAGGCAAAAACCCATTATTGAGGATAGTTCTCAAAGCCATTTGCTTGGGATCTTCAAAACTATCAAGGTCAGGAGGAACTATTCCAGACTGAAGAAGACTAAGAAGTGACAACTAAACACCACGCGTCATCCCAGACCGACTCCCAGACCTGTGAGGAACATAACTGAGACAACAGGTGAGCTTTGAGTTGCGACTGTAGATTAGCTATGTTATTGGATCAATGTTAATTTCCTAATTTTGATTGTTGAACTGTACCTTACACTGGAGAAATATAAACTGAAATATTAAAGGGTAATGGGGCATCATGTCTACAATTTATTCTCAAATTATTCAGAAACGGTAAGCGTAGGATCAAGGTGAAAGGTAAACGGAAGCTCTGCGTACTATTTTGCAACTCTTTCTGTAAATTTGAAATTACATCCAAATAAAAGGTTTTAAAATGCAGAACTGTAGCAGTTTCTTCCCTGAAGAGCTCTAAGAACAGACAAGCCTACAAACCCCGGTGGGATTAGGAGATTTAGAGAAAACAAAAATATCCATTTCCGTTATTTATGGCTACATAATACACCACTGCAACACTCAGTGGCTTCATTGTATTTGCCATGATTCTGTGCATTGGTTGGCCTCTGCTGGGCAGTTGTGCTCCATGTGACCATGTGACATCCGATGGGGCTGCAGTCCTTTGGGGGCGCCACGAGGCTGGAACATCCAAGACGGTACTCGTACACGTGTGGGGCCTTTGTGAGGACGGCTGGAAGGCTGGGCTCCGGTGAGCCGCTGGAATGGCAGGGCACCTTTCTCCGTTCAGTCTACATGGCCTCTCTGTCATTTCCCGACGTGATCTCCAGCAGGCAGCCAGACTTCTGACCTGGCAGTTCAGGACTCTTCTCGAAAAACACAAAAGCAAAACTTGTCAATTACCGTTGACCCTTGAATAACACAAGGCTTGGAGTGCCAGCCCCCGACACAGTCAAAAATCTGTATATAACTTTGACTCCCCAAAAGCTTAACTACAGTATTCTTAACGCTTAGATCTAGAACCTGCCCAATGTCACTTTCACTGTATTCCATTGGTTAAAATGAAGCAAAACAAAACAAAAAAGGAGGGAAATGTTCATTTACTTGCCTCCCTGCCAGACATTTGTTATATTTTAAAACCACATTAAATTATCTTTAAAAGCCAAGTATGAACCAAAGCAAAATAGATTAAAGCTGTGCTATAGATTCTTGTATAAGTTATCTCTTCTCTCTATCTGATCAATAGGTAACTTTGTGGCTGGTTGTTTCTTGATGCTTTAAAAAATCTGCTTGCTCTTCTCATTATAGCCTTGTCATATGTGAGCAGCAAACAGCCTATCTTAATTTATGAAGGTGTTCTTGATTATATTTTTATTAATTCTCTAGGTTGAAGTAACAAATGGATTTTTATCACAATGTTCTTCCGCTCTCATGAAGTTTCAGCACCTTTATTGAATTACTAGAGGCCCAGTGCACAAAAATTTGTGCACCCGGGGGAAGGGGGGGTCCCTCAGCCCGGCCTGTGCCCTCTTGCAGTCTGGGACCCCTCGGGAGAAAAGGACCTGCTGGCTTAGGCCTGCTCCCGGGTGGCAGAGGGCAGGCCCAATCCCTAGGTGCAGCCCCTGGTCGGGCTCAGAGCAGGGCCGATTGGGGAGTTGGGGTGCCGGCCTCTGTCATGCACAGAGCAGGGCCGATCAGGAGGTTGCGATGCCACCCTCAGTCACATTCAGGGTAGGGCCGATTGGGGGGTTGGGGCACCGCCCCCTGTCACACTCAAGGCAGGGTCGATAGGGAGGTTGCGGCGCCACCCCCTCTCACGCACAGAGCAGGGCCAATCAGGGGGTTGGGGCTCCGTACCCTGTCATGCACAGAGCAGGGCCAATCAGGGGGTTGGGGCTCTGTACCCTGTCACGCACAGAGTAGGGCCAATAGGGGAGTTGGGGTGCCACCATCTATCACCCACAGAGCAGAGCCGATCAGGGGGTTGGGGCGCCGCCACTCTCACATTCAGGGCAGGGCCGATGGGGAGGTTATGGCTCTACCCCGTCACACACAGAGCAGGGCCTGTGGGGGGCGGGGGTTGGGCCACCGCACCCCGTCACACACAGAGCCACAGGGCGATCAGGGGTTTGGGGAGCTCCCCCCTATCAGGCACAGAGCAGGGCTGATCAGGGGGTTGGGGCGCCTTCCCCTGTCACGAACAGAGCAGGGCAGATAGGGAGGTTGTGGCCCCGCCCCCTGTCACACACAGAGCTGCAGGGCGATCAGGGGGTTTGGGCGCTGCCCCCTGTCACGCTGATCCTGGTGCCGGGAGGCATATTACCCTTTTACTATATAGAATAGAGGCCTGGTGCATGGGTTGGGGCTGGCTGGTTTGCCCTGAAGGGTGTCCTGGATCAGGGTGGGGGTCCCCACTGGGGTACCTGGCCAGCCTGGGTGAGGGGATGATGGCTGTTTGCAGCTGGTCACACAACCTTCAGGGTGGGGGTCCCCAATGGGGTGCCTGGCCAGTCTGGGTGAGGGGCTGAGGGCTGTTTTCAGGCTGGCGGGTGACTGAAGCTCCCAACTGCTCCTTTTTTTCTTTATTCTGGGCCAGCTTTAGCTCTGGCTCCAGCTCTGAGGCCTCTGCTGCTGAAAGCAGATATCTGGTTTGTTTGGGTTCTATAATTGGAACACTGTATCAACTCCAGCTCTGAGATCCCGGCGGGCTGAAAGCAGGTTTCTGGGGTTTTGTTTAGCTTCTATATTTGTAACAATGTTTCTAAAACTGTGAGCTCAGAGGCCTGCAGCGGCAGGCGGGGAACGTTGGAGTCCTCCATCACTGAAGCAAGCAAGGCTCATGTTAGCTTCAAGCTGCCTGGCTGCCGGTCGCCATCTTGGCTGGCGGTTAATTTGCATATCGCCCTGATTAGCCAATGGGAAGGGTAGCGGACGTACGCTAATTACCATGTTTCTTTTTATTAGATAGGATAATTTAAATACTACAAAATTCATACATCTAAAGTATACAATTCAATGGTTATTCATATGTTTAAAGAGTTGTATAACCATCACTACCAATCAATTTTAGAATTTTTTCATCACCCCAAAAAGAAACTACTACCTGTTTCAGTCACTCCCCATTCTACCACCACCACCTCCAGTCCCAGGCATCCCTAATCTACCTTCTTGACTCTATTGATTTATGTATTCTGGACAGCTCTTTTATAAATGGAATCAAACAATATGAGGTCCTTTGTGACTAGCTTCTTTCAATGAGTGTTTTTATGGTTATCCATGGTGTGTCAGCACTTCATTCCTTTCTATTGCTGAATAATATTCCATTGCGTGAGTATACCACATTTTCATCAATTATATCAATCAGCAGCTCAATGGACTCTTCAATTAATCCAATCTTTGACTATTACAAATACTACTGCTATACATATTTATGTACACATTTTTGTATGGACATGTGTTTTCATTTCTTGGGTTTATATCTGAGTCCATGAATATTTTATAATATATTGATTTTATATACTTAATTTATATGATCAATTAGTTATACTTATATATTTAATCAATTTTGTTTGTTTTGTGATATACCTGGATCCATTAATTTTTTAATGAGAAAGCTAACAGTTATTTTCCAGTTATTAAATTTCATCTTTCTAATATGTATGGAACAGAAAACAATAGTTAATTTGGGTGAAGAAGATAAGAGAAGTTGATGGGAAATTTACTCAAAGTATTAAAGGAACTTGTCCTAGCAGGTTTGGCTCAGTGGATAGAGTGTCAGCCTATGGGCTGAAGAGTCTCAGGTTCAATTCCGGTCAAGGGCATGTACCTCAGTTGCAAGCTCGACACCCAGCCCCTGTCAGGGTGGTACGGGAGGCAACCAATTGATGTGTCTCTCTCACATCGGTGTTTCATTCCCTCTGTCTTTCCCCATCCCTTCCACTTTCTCCAAAAAAATCAATGGAAAAAATGTCCTCGGTGAGGGTAAGGACTAACAACAACAAGAAAAAGTATAAAAGAATTTAAGAGCGTTGACATTGAAGTGTAACTGCATAGTTTAAAATCCTGATTATACCACTTAAAAGATGTGTGGCCTTAGGCAAGTTATTTGACCTCTCTGAGCTTCAGTTTACTTATCTGCAAAATGGAGGAAAATATAATTCTACCTACCTCATAAGATTTTTGTGAGGATTAAACCTCTTGCTGGGCAAATTGTAGATAAGTATTAATTGTTAGTAATTATTATTAATGATTGATATACTGCTGCATTTTAATATTTTTACTAGAGGCCAGTGCACGACATTCGTGCACTGGAGGGTCCCTTAGCCTGGCCTGCACCCTCTCGCAGTCTGGGACCCCTTGGGGGATGTCCGCCAAGAAGTCCTTAGTGCTGCTGCCACCACTGCTGTGCTCGCCAGCCATGAGCCCGGCTTCTGGCTGAGCGGCGCTCCCCTTGTGGGAGTGCACTGACCACCAGGGGGCAGCTCCTGCATTGAGCATCTGCCCCTGGTGGTCAGTGCATGTCATAGTGACCGGTCATTCTGCTGTTCGGTCTATTTGCATATTAGTCTTTTATTATATAGGATAATGAACATACATTGTTTTTGAAATTTTAAAAACAATTTAAAATGTGTGAAGTCAACCTTAATTTTGTGTGTTTACTACTTTAAATGTATTCTTACATTATAAATTCATGCTTTAAGTTGGAAAATAGAGATTTGACCCTGCTTCCATGGTGTCTGTGTTTTAGATTAACTGAGGAAATGGAGACTCCTGACTTAGGTCTCAATTGTGCTATAGTTATTCTTTTCTATTTTATAAATCAGGAGAGAATTTCCTGGGCAACAAAATTCACGAAACCGTGGCGCCACTTATACCAAAATTGATCCTGCCCGAGCTGGTTTGGCTCAGTGGATAGAGCAACTGCCTGTAGACTGAAGGGTCCCGGGTTCAATTCTGGTCAAGGGCACATGCCTGAGTTGCGGGCTCAATTCTCTCTCATTATTGATGTTTCTATTTTTCTCTCCCTCTCCCTTCCTCTCTGAAATCAATAAAAAAAAAATTAAAAATTGATCCTAAAACAAATACTAACAATATTAGATTTTTTTAGTCTACACAGAGTTACTTTAGTACTCCATTGATCATTTTGGATCTTTTTTAAAAAATATATTTTATTGATTTTTACAGAGGATGGGAGAGAGATAGAGAGTTAGAAATATTGATGAGAGAGAAACATCGATCAGCTGCCTCCTGCACACCCCCGATTGGGGATGTGCCTGCAACCAAGGTACATGCCCTTGACTGGAATCGAACCCGGGACACTTCAGTCCGCAGGCCGACGCTCTATCCACTGAGCCAAACTGGGCAGGGTGATCATTTGGATCTTTGAAGCAAAACAATTCTAGCTAAAATTTTTGACCCTTAGGGCTTTTTGTTTTAGTGCAAAATAACTTTTTTAATAATCTAGCATCTTGCCAAAGATTCTGTTTCATCTCCCTACAGCTGATTTGAACATTCCATTTTAATTCATTGCCTGTAGAATTAGTAATTACGTGGTTTCTCTTGTGGCTCCAATCTTAAATAATGATATCCCTCCAAGAAGGCTTATTCTATTTATAGGGCTTACAGAGAAATTAGATTTTTAATACAAAGCAGCAGCAATGCTAGAAATGATTGTTAAAATGTACTCTAGAAGCCATTTCCGGCCTGTTTTCTACTGCTCTATTCATGTTTCTGGTCAGAACAGGAGTACTGAGGGGTTTGTGAGGTCCTCACCCTGGCTCCTCGGACCCATTGGGATTCAACGAGTGGCCCCTCACTGGGATCTGCAAGTGGGATACCAGAGCCATTTCCCAGACCTCAGGAGACCTGTGGCCTTTTAACCAACCAACTTGTAAGTACCTACAAGGCAACAACTACTGTACTCAAGGCTATTTTTACGTATGTGTGTGTAACAGCTTTGTTGATATACTATACAATTCACCCATTTAAAGCGTTCAGTATATTCAATGGTTTTCAGCATATTTAGAGTTGTGCGGCCATCACCACAATCAATGTTAGCACATTCTATCACCCCAAGTAGACACCTCATACTCATTAACAATGCACCCCCCTTCTCCTCAGTCCTATTTCCTGTCTCCATAAACTCATCTATTCTGGAAATTTCATATAAATAGCATCATATAAATATGGCCTTTTGTGTCAGACTTCTTTTATGTAGTATGATGTTCTGAAGGTTCATCCATGTTGTAGCATGTATCAGTACCTCATTCCCTTTTCTGGCTGAATAAAATTCCATTGTACCACATTTGCTTATTCATTCATCAGTTGATGGACATTTGGCTTGTTTCTACTTCTTAGCTAATGTAAATAATGCTGTTATGAACATTAGTGTGCAAATTTTTGTGTGAGCATATGTTTTCATTTCTTTTAGGTACTACCGAGGAGTGAAATTACTGGATTACATGTTAACCCTATGTTTAACCTTCTGAGAAACTGCCAGACTGTTTTCCAAAGTGATGCCACCATTTCACATCAAGGTTATCCTAAGATCTTCCTGATCTTGGGTTAAGTGTTGTTCTTTTTGGGTATGGGCTTGAGGACAGGACTTGGTCGTTCAGGTAAGAAACTTCTGTCAAAGATTCTCACTATATTATGAACTGAATTCAGCAATCTAAGAGAGTATGTGTTTTCAACAGGTTTTAAAATAACACGATTAGCCCTGGCCGGGTGGCTCAGTTGGTTTGGAGCATTGTCCCGCACACCGAAAGTTTTCAGGTTCGATTCCTAATTGGGGCACATACCTAGATTTCAGATTCCATTCCTGGTGGGGACGCATATGCGAGGCAATTGATTGATATTTCTCTCTCTTTTTCCTTTCCTCTCTCTCTAAAATCAATAAAAAGCATATGCTCAGGGAGGATTTTTTAAAAATAATATGATTAGCATTCGTCTGTCTAGAAAGAAAAAGAATGGTCTTATTTATGAAGTTTCTAGAATTCTATAGACTCTTAGGGAACACTTGCCTCTTCTCACCCTAAGAGGCTGAGTAGGCTCTGGTGATGGGTGGAATAAGGCATAGTGGTATAAATTAAGGGACAATGTCAAAGAAAACATGTCCCTTTTATCACAAGGAAATCTTCCTGCTTACAACATCCTGGTTACATAAGTAAGAAGTTCATAGGAACTAATAAATTTTTATTGTAGTCACTCATACCTTAGCACAAATTACTTTTATATCACACTTTCCTCTTAACCCCTGGTTAGGACAGTTGTTTCTAACTAAATTGTTCTGATAATGGAGGGGATAATGAAAGAGGGATAGAAAAGGAGCAATTTTAGAACCCAAAAAGGGGAATTTAGAACATACTACCTACGTTATATTTATTAGATCATTTACTCCTAATAATTCCATGAGATAAACACTCTGTTAACCGTGATGGTTGTTTTAACTTTTTTTATTGATTAAGGTATTACATGTGTCTTTCTCCCCCCATTACCCCCCCAACCCCCAAACCCCACTCATGCCCTCACCCCGCCCCCCATGTCTGTGTCCATTGGTTAGGCTTATATGCATGCATACAAGTCCTTTGGTTGATCTCTCCCCCTTACCCCCACCCTCCCCTACCTTCCCTCTGAGGTTTGACAGTCTGATCGATGCTTCTCTGTCTCTGGATCTGTTTTTGTTAAAAAAAAGAAAAAGTCTCAAAACATTAAGTAACTTAATGAAGGTCACACAGATTTTGTGTGGAGAGCTGAGATTTCTAACTCAAATCTCTCTGAGTCCAAAGAATCAGAGCATCCTCATTCTATTCTGGAGAGAGAGCCGATCCTTGGGGGCTGGGAAGGAGGGAATGTGGAGAGGAGAGGTGTGCCAAAGCCAAACTTTGCCTTCTCTACAAATTTTTTTGTGTGTCCCTGGTTGCCACAACTACTTACTGGCAGCACCCCCTGACCCCCAGTGGTTTAGCTGTGCAGAGGGCTAATGAGTCTGTAAATGCTTGCAGGCTTAGCAGAGCTACTGTGTTTGACTAAGTTAGGACTCCAGCAAAGCTGCTGCCTGGGCTACACACACTCCAGCAAAACTTCCTTATTTGGAAAAGTCCTTTCCATCCTATTTGGGCAGAAAGAATACAATCTCACATTTAAGAAAAACAAAATGCTTTGACCTACATCAGAAGGAGCACTTGACAAAAACACAAAGAAATGCCCTCCCCAAATTAAACATATTTCAAATACTTTGCTCAAGGGGAAGGTGATATTGTCAGGGGCAGAAATAGAATACTGGGGACTAGCTACAATTGTAAGAAATATTAATCCTGCTCTGTTAACGGTGATGCTTCTGTTCTGACTGGAGAAAGCACATTCTCACCTGCCTGGGAGTTGTATGCCCTGGGACCTGGGAGCTAACATCGGAATGCAGTCCATCCTCCTTTTCCGAGAACTGCCTGTCATTATGGAAAGATTTACAAACTCCTGGCTGAAAGAATCTAGTCCCGGAGTCACCTGCCCGTTGCAACCCCCAGCCTTATTGCCTGTAACCATTATACCTTGTCCACTTCTCATTCCTGTAATTCCTACTTTCCCACATAAGCTTTGCCCTTCTACCCAATATAAGCAGCTGGCTTATGGGGAGGGGGTGGGCAGAGCAGATTTCTGTGGATGGCCTGCTGCTCTCTCAAGCTGCCAGTATTAGATAAAGGCTCATGTATGACTTAACCCTGTCTCTGCTTAATTGGCTCAAGTGGTGACAGGCAGCCTGGACCCCTTGGTTGTCGGGTTACAGTAGGGGTGGGGTGGGGCGTGGGGTGTTCTTCACCGTAGAGTTAAAAGAACATTTGCAAATCTGTTTTCCTTTAACCCAGAAGCGGTGCTAGTTAGCAATAAGCTTTGAATCTCAGTGATATAAAATTGAGCACGCTCTTTCCTGGAGTTAAGAAAATGTACATTTTGAAATCATTTGTGCTCTTGAAGCTGGGAGGGGCCTGAGTGACGGGAGGATATACTTTCTCAGGTATGGTTTAGCGTTGCTTCTCACACCCTGAGCAGAGGTCATATTGGAAAAGGCAGAGCCTGGCGGATGTGGCTCAGTTGTTGAGCATCAACCCAGGAACCAAGATTCTGGTCAGGACACTTGCACAGGTTGTGGGCTCCTTCCACAGTAGGGGGCGTGCAGGAGGCAGCGGGTGGGTGCTTCTCTCATTGGTGTTTCTATATCTCTCTCCCATTCCCTTCCTCTCTCTAAACTCAATCAACACTTTTTTTTTTTTTAAAGGCACAGCCGCATAGATGTTTGCAGGAAGGGCCAGTGGAGTTAACTCCTGTCATTCCTGGACATTCCTGAACAGAGGCTTGGTAGTCTCAATTCTGCTGTTAAATTGCTGGGTGAACTGGGCAATTCACTAAACCTCTCTGGGTGGACCTCAGTTTGCTCATCTCTAAGGAGAGGATGGACTGAATGGCCTTTCCAGAATTAACTTCCTATTTTGTGATTTCCCTGATTGTGGAAAGGGTTTGTCTAGGCCAGTGGTCGGCAAACTCATTAGTCAACAGAGCCAAATATCAACAGTACAACGACTGAAATTTCTTTTGAGAGCCAAATTTTTTAAACTTAAACTATATAGGTAGGTACATTGTTATTAACTTAATTAGGGTACTCCTAAGACTTAGGAAGAGCCACACTCAAGGGGCCAAAGAGCCGCATGTGGCTCTCGAGCCGCAGTTTGCCGACCAAGGGTCTAGGCTAAAGTGTGCAATAGAATTTGTGGGTTTCCCATGCCCCTCTACTCACCCCTCATTTCCTAACTTCCTTGCTGGGACCTTTACCCCGTCAGCCCTTCCTGAGCTGGGGCCTTACTGTTGCTTCCTGGCTCCCTGGAGCCACCTCCCAAAGGGCTGCCTGGTGTGAAAGCGCCATAAGCCAGGCACCCACCCCAGCGCTTCTCAAATCTTACCTGTTCTCCCCTCAGCCACCTGGCCTGGGCGATGGTGGCTAAAGCAGATACAATAACCCTCATTAATATTTGCTAACAGGTAACCCCTCTCCCACAAATACCTTCTGCATAAACAGAACCTACACGTTTCCCCTCATGAGTCCTACTATCTTCATTACCCATTCCTGGGGAAGGAGAGTGTGGATCGAGGGGTCCCCTGTGCCCCACGAGTGACATTAATGTTGGAGTGCTCTCTCTGAGCAGGGAGACTTGGGGAAGTAGTTGTATCTTGGCAGGAACGTTGTAAACTCAAGATGCAGATTTTGTTTCCCTCTGCATTCATCTGAAGCTAAGGCCGGCGAACATTATCCTTGTTTAATTACATCCACTACCCAACTGACACAACTTCCCCGGGGAAGGAGCTTATCCGAGTCTGACTCATGCTTTACAGCAAGTTGGATTTGAGGAAATGGATAATAAACGCCCTGCTGGCTTTGGAATTTTAAACAGAAACCCACATGCGGCTGAGCCTCCGGCTTACTCCCAAATATGGGAGAATGTGTGCCCCGGCCGCGGTGGTAGGAGGCAGGCTCACCCTGACCAAAGGCAAAACCCAAGGCGTGTGCTGAGCGCCAGGCTTGGGGAGCTGAGCCAGCATCCTCTTAAAGGAAAAAGAACAACCCCCGGAAAGGGGGGGACAGGCCGTCACCCCTGAGGACTGTGTCCCTTTTCTGGAGTTACCTCGATGATGTCATGGCAGTGAATGTCAGTGAAAGGAAAAGGGACACAGCACCAGGGACTAAAGGGAAACATCACCAAGGGCCTCCCGTTAGAGGCCTCCGCGTGGTGCTCGCAGACACAGCGTCAGAACAGGAGAGGAAAGGACTCCAGCCTTGTGCTGAGCTGGTCAAATCACCCTGGACCCAGGTCACAGTGAAACCTTCAGTGGTCAGTGTGCCCGAGGATGCTCTGAGAATTTGGGACGTTGCCAGGGTAAAGCTAATTGGGACAACTGCTCTTGTGTCCTAGCTGGGGGTGCTGGGGTCAGTATCCCAAGGCCTAAAGAAATGGCTCCTCAGCTAGATTCCCCCACACCCCGAAATAAAAGGCTCGCTGTCCACTCCTCGGCTGCCACTCCATGGCTGAGTCCCTCCCTCCTCCTGCCCACATCCCCCTGACGATCCACATATCCTCTTTCAAACTCTCTTTCCCCTCATGGCTGGCCTTATTTTTTCTTTTTTAAAAAAAATCTTTTTTCTTTATTTAAAATCTGTGTTCTTTGAAAATAAAACAGTATAGAAATGTAACAGTAACAGCTCCCATTGATGGAGTATTTTCTTCCCATAAGACACTGTGCTGAAACACGTAATGTGACTCCTTTTATTCAAACTTGCTAATATCCCCATGGAGTAGGTTTAACTCCATCCGCAGATAAAGATTAAAGTCACAGATACAGAGATTAAAGTTCATACAGGTGAAGTAACCTGCCCAAACTCACGTAGTTCATTTGGGGCAAAGCTGAGGTTTGAACCTAAGTGTTTGATCTCAAAAACCCCGTGTTAAGTATAATATATGCTGCCTTTAAAAAGCACAAGAAAGAGAGAAATACCATCGTCAATCCACCACTCAAAGATGACCCCTGTTGCTGTTCTTCCAGACTTCTCTTTACACCTGTGCGTGGTTTACCATGATTTTAGTAGAATAAAATCTGGGGTTGGCTGGGCTTCTAGGAAGAGCGAGAATGAGTCATCCAGCATCATTTATTCAGGTTTCTCTTGCCCCAGAAAAGGTCTAGCTCGGGGAATCTGCCCTTGGCTGAGTCCTGAGCCCTCTGCTCCTGCCTGAGTCTCCAAGAGGCTCGGGTGTCTTGCTGGGAGCGTCATACCAAGCACACAGTAGACACTCAATTAACTCTCCCCAGTGGTATCATCGGGGTCAGATTCTGCTGTGATCCTGGGCCTCTGTCCAGTGCAGGTGTTTAAGAACTGTGGGTTCTTCCCCTCTGCAGCTGGTGCTAGTGCAGGTGTTGGCGTCAAAAAAAGAACCAACTGCCTCGATGAGCCTAGAAGTGCAGGCGGGGCATCACTCTGAAGAGCGACATGAATGCGGCTCCTGCTGTCCTGTGCCTGCCAGGTAACCCCTTGCTGAATTTGTCATCCTGGTCTTTCTTGCGGCTGCTGATGAGGAGAGAGCTTTGGGGACAGCGACAGTCACGGGCAAGGCTGAATGTCTGTGTTGTGGGAGCCAGGGAAGCAGAGCAGGAGCTGGACTCAATGGCATTTCTGTAGCTCAGAGGAGCTCCTGCTATCTGGCTTAGCCAGACTGTCAGGGGCTGGAGAATCACCCGCAGCCAATGAAGGGACGGACTCTGGGGACAGTAACATTTCCCCGCTTGGTCATGCGAGAAGCAGGCCAGCAGAGCCAAAGCTTGTCACCTCCAGGCAGACCGTGGCAGAGGCTAACAGGGACTCAGGAAACCTGCCCTTCCTCTCACCTCCCACTAACCAGCGCTTGCCCTGCCATACACACAGTCACATGCATTCTCTTAAAACAAAAAGAGGGGGGGAGATATGATAACTGGTAAATCTTTTATTGAATATATTGGGGAGACATTGGTTAATAAAATTATATAGGTTTCAGGTGTACAATTCTAGTATACGCCATCTGTACATTGGATTGTGTGTTCACCACTCCAAATCAAGTCTCCTTCCATCGCCATTTATTCCCCCCTATACCCTCCACCTGCTCCTCCCACCCACCACCCTTCCCCCAGCAATCACCACATTGTTGTCCCTGTCTGTGAGTTTTTTCCTTTTTTTTTTTTCTTTTTTGCTCAATCCCTCCACCCTCATCCCCTGCACCCAGCCCCCTCTATTCTCTCTCTATATTCCTGTCTATATACAAGATGGGGTCAAGTAGGTTTACAGTTGTTTGTATGGAAAATAATACAATAAATAATTATACAAGAATAAACTCTGTAAACCTACTTCTGCCCCACCCTATAATCCTTGTGTTTTTTTCCTCCAAGCCCTGTAATGTGCATTATTGCATCTGATCCCCTCAATTTGTGATATAATGAGTGATTATAAGTTCCTTAAACCAGGGATTACTAATTTTTTCTTTTAACTTTTTGTAGAAGTATAACATATACAGAAAAGTGCACAGATCATACATATACAGCTCCATACATTTTCAAAAGGCAAACACCCCCGTGTAACCAACACCGAAAAGAAAAAGGCAGAACATCACTAACACCCCAGAAGCCCCCTGATTCCTCCCAGCCCCTAATCTCTCAGGGGTAATCCCTATTCATAGATTAAAAGCATAGATTATAATTTTTCCTATTTTTGAACTCGACATAAATGGAATAATAAGTATGTACTCTTTTGAGTCTACCTTCTTCTATTTGCTATTTTATTGATGATACGCATCCTTATTGTTGTATATAATTATGGATTATTTGCCCCATTGCTGTATAATACTCCATTGTGTGAATGCACCGTGATTTATTTGTTCATTCTATTGTTGGTGGACATTTGAATGGTCTCTGGTTTTTAGCTATTACAAATAGTGCTTCTAAAAAACAATAGTGCGCCCCAACCGGTTTGGCTCAGTGGATAGAGCGTCGGCCTGCAGACTCAAGGGTCCCAGGTTCCATTCCGGTCAAGGGCATGTACCTTGGTTGCGGGCACATCCCCAGTGGGGAGTGTGCAGGAGGCAGCTGATGGATGTTTCTCTCTCACTGATGTTTCTAGCTCTCTATCCCTCTCCCTTCCTCTCTGTAAGAAGTCAACAAAATATATTTTTTAAAAAATAGTGCTTCTATGAACATTCTTGCAAATGTCTTTTGGTGAACATATGTTTTTCTAGAAATATAATCACTTATCACAGGGTATACATATGTTCAACCTTGGTAGATATTGCCAAACAGTTTTCCAAAGTGGTTGTACCAATTACACTCCCACTAGCAAAGATGCGAGTTCCAGTTGCTCCATGTCCACACCAACATTTAGTGCTGTCTGCCTTTTTCATCTTAGTCATTCTGGTGGGTGTGTAGGAATGTTCTATTGTGCTTTTCATTTGCATTTTTCTGATGATTAATGAATTGAGTATCTTTTCATATATTTATTAGCTATTTGGATCTTCTAGGAACATTTTAAAGTTCTTTTCATGGTTATTAATGTAATTTATGCTAATTGAAAAATGTTTGGCAAATACAGAAAGGAATCATGGTAGATTTATACTATGTCAATTTAGCTAAACTGGAACTATGTCTTTCCTTGTCTGGTTCTGGGTTAGAGTTGGCGACAAGAAACTTTGCACAAGACTTGGGGGGCAGAAGCAAAACAGTCATGTTCATGCTCAGAAAGGCAGTTCAGAGTCAGGTACAGTTGCAACTCACACACATTGTCTCAGATCTGCTGGCTCATGTTGTTGGCATTAGACATCAATTGGGCATAGTTCCTTCAGTTCCCACCTTCAGGTCTCATCCTTCAGCTTTTAACTCCTGGACCAAATGTGTGTTTACCTACGTGACAAAGAGCCCAGCTCCTTCTGTGGGTAACCCACATCTTTGAAGTTGGAGATTTTGGAGAGAGTGGGAGACTGATGGAGGCCCCAGGGCACCCTCGAGGACACCAAGTCATTCTTGCATAAGCAATGGTCACACAAGCTATTTAACCAGCTCCCACAGTTGTGTAACGTCAAATCCCTGTAATAGCTCTGGCTGGTTTTCTCGGTGCTTAGAGAGTGTCGGACTGCGCACAGAAGAGTTGCAAGTTCAACTCCAGTGAGGGCACGTACTCGGGGTGCGGGTTTGATCCCCGCCCCCAGTGGGCGGGGGTGGGGGCGGGAGGCAACCGGTCAATGTCTCTCTCTCTCACATCAGTGTTTCTCTCTCTCTCCCCTTCCTTCTCTCACTTCCACTTTCTCTGAAAAGCAATGGAAAAAAAATATCCTCAGGTGAGGATTAACAAAAAACAAAATCTCTGTAATAAACCTCTTACTCTTGTCATTCCTAGCAGTTCTGCTTCTCTGATTAACCCTGACTGATCCAGGCACTAAGAAGAAAACCAAATTCACCTGTAATCCATACCCAGAGAGGACCACTGTCAACATCTCAAAGTGCATTCCTTCTGCCTGGAATGGTTCAGCTGAACGGAATGAGGCCTGGAGAGGTTCAAGACTGCTCAGGACTCGACTAGGTGGAGGCAGAGATGGGCCCTCAGAGGCTGGTTTCGCCCCTGCACATCTGGTATTGCGTTGACTGCGTCTCAGAGCCCCTGGGTGACCCTGGGCACAAGCTCTGAGCCTGTGAGAGCGGGTTTTGAACACATTTCCTGGGCTTTGCGGCCACCTGCGTTGACATCTTCCCCATTTTGTTCTGACCAAATTGCAGGAGTTCCACCTTTCTGTTCCTCTGCAGAAAAAAACAAACCACAGTCTTTTAAAACTAGTCATGCTGTGTCATCTTCCTCCGCAGAACTGACCGGGAAGTGATGGCCACCAGGGGGCCAGAGAGAGCCGGGAGGCCTCCTCCCTGCCAAACAGCTCCTCAGACGTCAGTTAGAGATGTAGTCCTTCGATTTAGCATTATTAGCTCAAGAATTCTCTTTTAAAATACAGGTATTCCAAGAGAGGTTAACACATGCGATCCTCAGTCTTTCAGAAGGAATGATTCCCCAGCTGCAGTGGTAAGTGATATGGTATCACAAGAGAGCAGGCTGGCCCGAGAGGGGCCAGGGAGAGAAGCCGCCAAATGCAAATTTGCAGTTTGGCTGAGACCTCCTGGGCCCTGACTTTTACGAGCCCAGGAGTCAAAGGGCGTTTCTGTTCAAACCTCAGACCTGGGCCTAGGACTCTGCCCCTCGCTTGGAGGGCGGATCCATCAGGAGGACAGATTTGCTTCCCTGATAAGAATAGGACCAAAAAAGAAGCAACTGGAGATGGCGTGGAAAAGAGATGAGTGATGATGAGAAAAAACTGGTGACACACTGTCTCCAGCATGTCAGTTCTGCCTGGCTGGTTTCTTGAAGAGGAACAAAAAGTGGGTGTTGTCGTTAAGGTTTCTTGCTTTGTTTTCTTCTCTCGTCCAATGGCTCTAGATACTGGTGGCCTCTTTCCTGGTAAGCTCCTGTCACTGCCCCCCCCCCCCTTCCGCCGCCCCCAGTAGAGGGGACATTTACCCCACACGTTGGCTGCTGAGCTGGGAACCTCAGACTGGCAGGGAGGCCACGGCCCAAAGCACAGGAGTGCCCAGGGGTAACATTATCCTGCCAGAGCTAAACAAGGAACCGAGTGTTTAGAATAACTTCAAGAAAGTCGTGGGCGTTTCCTCTGTCAGGGAAACAAGAGACCACAGTGAGATAATGGATGGCTATATTCAGGTCACAGATTATCAGCTGCCACTGCTGCTTCCTGTTCAGAATTCTATGAGGCTCCTTTCTAGTCACTCGAGTCTTGTGGATTCTGTGAATGTGACCAGCATTTCGTGATGCGGGGCCGGGAGGCGCGGCCTGCAGATCTGACATCAATCAGAGGTGGAGCTGCTCCTTCAGGGTGAGGCAGGCGGGAAGGGCCTGCTCCTGGTGGAGCAGGTGGTGGGTGAGGCGCCCACGGTGAGAATAACTTTTACTAAACTCTTAGCATTTTTCAGGTTCTTGGACTAAGGTTTTTGTGCACTCTCTCATTTGACACTTAAAGTCACCTTACGCCAAAGAGACTGGAACCCTTGTGTGCTGTTGATAGGAATGCGAAATGGTGCAGCCACTCTCAAAAACTGTGGCGGTTTTTCAAAACATTGAACATAGAATTACCGAACGATCCAGCAACTGAAATCAGGATGTCGAAGAGACAGTAGCACTCCTATGTTCAATTGCAGCACAATTGTCACAATAGTCAAGACGTGGAGACAACCTAGATGTAGATGGAAGGATGAATGGATAAAGAAGATGTGGTATATAGAATATACTATATACATACAATGAAATATTATTCAGCCTTTAAAAAGAAGAAAATCCTAAAAATATGCAGCAACACAGTTGAGCCTTGAGGACATTATGCTAAGTGAAGTAAGCCAATCACAGAAAGACAAATCCTATATGACTCTACTCATATGAGGTATCTAAAAGAAACTCATAGCCCTAGTCAGTTTGGCTCAGTGGATAGAGCGTCGGCCCTCGGACTGAAGGGTCCCGGGTTCGATTCCAGTCAAGGGCATGTACCTCAGTTGCAAGCTCGATCCCCGGCCCCAGTAGGGGCACAATCGATGTGTCTCTCTGACATCGATGTTTCTTTCTGTCTCTGCCCTCCATAGACTCTGTCTAAAATCAACGGAAAAAATATCCTTGGGTGAGGATTAACAAAAAACAAAATAAACTCGTAGAAGCAGAGAGCAGAACAGTGGTTGCCAGGGACAGGGTGGAGGGGGAAACGGGGAGTTGCTAATCAACAGGTTTAGAGTTTTAATAAGGCAAAAGGAATAAGTTCTAGAGATCTGCTTTGTGCCTATAGTTAGCAATATTGTATTGTACACTTAAAATCTGTTAAGGGCATAGTGTCATGTTAAGTGTTCTTACCACAATAAAATAAAATTTTAATTTAAAAACTACCCATTACCCATGGCTCAGTGGTTGAGTGTCAACCTATGAACAGAAAATCACGGTTTGATTCCCAGTCAGGGCACATGCCCGGGTTGTGGGCTCGATCCCTGGTGTAAGACATGTAGGAGGCAGCTGATCAATGATTTTCTCTCATCACTGAGGTTTCTATTTCTCTCTCCCTCTCCCTTCCTCTCTGAAGTCAATAAAAATATATTAAAAAAAAAAAAAAAACCACCCATGACAGGGGTACTATTATTTCTGTTCTCTAGATAAGGCAAGGGGAACAGGAATGTTAAGTGATTTGCCCAATGGTAGAATTGGGTTCTTTATTGAGCTATCACTTATATACACTTTATATGTATACACCCACGTGGCCACCTCTCAGATCAAGATTATAACTTTTTCATCACTCTCAAAACTTCCCTCATGCCCCTTTCCAGCAAATATTCACTGCCCTTCACTCCCAAGGTAACCAACATTCTGACTTCTGTTCTCATAGATCCTTTTTACGTATTTTTAAACTTCCTATGAATGGGGTCATTCTCTTATATCTGGCTTCTTTTGCTCAATACAATGTATCTAGAATTTATCCACATGGTTGTATCAGTTTTTTCTTTCTATTGCAGAATAGTATTCCATTTTATGAAGATACCACCCAACTTATTATTTTTTAAAAAATATTTTTTATTGATTGTTTACAGAGAGGGAGGGAGAGGGATAGAGAATTAGAAACATCGATGAGAGAGAAACATCGATCAGCTGCCTCCTGCACACCCCCCACTGGGGATGTGCCCACAACCAAGGTACATGCCCTTGACCGGAATCGAACCTGGGACCTTTCAGTCCACAGGCCGATGCTCTATCCACTGAGGCAAACCGGTTAGGGCACCACCCAACTTATTTACCCATTCTCTTGTTGATAAATATTTAGGTTGTTTCCAATTTTAGGCCATTTTGAATAGTACTGCCCTGGACATTCTTCTTAGGTAGAAATATGTTTAACTTTAAAAGTACTGCCAAACATTCTAGTTGCTCCACATCCTTGTCAACACATGGAATTGTCAGTATTTTCATCTTAGCCATTAGAGTGAGTTTGAGAGTCATCTTTCTGATTCCAAAGCCTCTATGCAGCATCATAAAGCTCTGGAAGATGTAGGGTCCTCCTACTTCCATGGATCTCTGTCTGGGTGGCCCACGTACCACATACATGCTGGCAGCAAGAATGGAAAGTGGCTCCCCAGGACAGGTGGGTGCCAGAAATCTGCCTCTTCCATCATTTCTGAGGGGTGCCCACCAACGTCAAGATTGAGTGTGTGCATGCCCTTTTCCAGGAAAAGCTCTCTTGGAGGAAGCTCCCCTGTGGTTTTGGTCCGCGGGTGTGCCAAGAGTGCGGCCAGTGTGGTCAGAGCCTACTGTGAGGATGGCCCTGTTCTTTGCTAGCAACTTGGAGGGGTTCAAGCCAGCACATCAGAAGGCTCTTAAGGATGGGGCCTGGTCCAGAAGCATAAACACCCTAGAACTATCTTCCAACTTGGCCTCATCCCCTCTGCGGCCTTGGGCAAGTCATTGAACCTTTCTGCGACTCGGTTTCTTCAACTATTAGTTGGGGCAACAATGCCTGCCCTATATCTCATACAAGGCTCTTCAAAGGCTTCTTGCTAGTTCTAGGATGTCTGTTTCTCCAGCCCATCTCCCCCCATGTCCCCTCTGCTTCTGCCACGCCGTCTTTTATTCCTCCATATTTTTATTAAAGGTGTTTTTATACGAGGTATTCTCTTTCTCCAGAACGCCCTCCTCACTTCTTCCAAATGGCAAACTCCTCTCATTCTTCAAGGCTCAGGGTATAAGCAATATCTCCTCCGCCAGGCGGATGCCTCATAACTTCATGCCTGGATTGCCCTGGGGCATACGGCCTCTTACATCACATTGTGTCTTGTGAGTCTTCCCACCAGGCTGTGAGTTCCTTAAGGAAAGCTCCTATGTCGTGTCAGGCTGATAGCTGTTGCCCGATAAACATTTGTTAAACGAATGAATAAATCTGAAATTAAAAGGACATATGGGAAAATATTAATTGAGGAGCATAGGTTAACGCCGGAGGTTGCTGCCTCGAACAACCACTTCAAAAAACAACTAAAAGACCGAACGGACATCATCCAGAACCACAGGAAGGCTGGCTGAGTGGAAATTCTACAACTAGGAGGAAAGAGAATATCATACCCAGGCTCAGAGGAGGCGCAGTGCTGAAGTGAAATACTCAGGTGCGGAGTGCACGCGGAGCGGGCTGGAGGCGGAGGGCGCGGTTGTTGTTTTCAATTGGGAGGGAGTTTCAGACTCTGAGCTCCAGATCCGGGCGAGTCTCTGGGGACCGAGACTCAAACGGGAGAAGCGGGACTGTCTGGCTTCGGTCGGAACTCAAAGGCAGCTTTCTTTCCGAGGTTTGCAGGGGTTGCTGGGACTCTGTGAGGCAGAGCCCCTAGGGACGGAACTGAGAGCAGCCATAACTGCTCATTCCGCCCACCCTGTAGATCCCCAGGGACCCGCCCCGCCCAAGCCCTGCTCAGAGCCATTTGCCGGATAGCCTCAGGCAAACGCTAGATTAGCACCGCCCTAGAGATCCAACACAGAAGCTCTCCCACTGCAGACACAGCGAACTCTCATAGCCAGTTAGCCTGGAGGTCAAATCACCCCCGGTATTGCCGACAACAATCAAGGCTTAACTACAACAAGACTGCGCACAAAGACCACTAGGGGGTGCACCAAGAAAGCATAAAAAATGCGGAGACAAAGAAACAGGACAAAACTGTCAATGGAGGATATCGAGTTCAGAACCACACTTTTAAGGTCTCTTAAGAATTGTCTAGAAGCCGCCGATAAATGTAGTGAGATCCTCAAGAAATCTAATGAGACCCTCGATGTTATGATAAAGAACCAACTAGAAATTAAGCATACACGGACTGAAATAACGAATACTATACAGACTCCCAACAGCAGACCAGAGGAGCGCAAGAATCAAGTCAAAGATTTGAAATGCGAAGAAGCAAAAAATACCCAACCGGAAAAGCAAAATGAAAAAAGAATCCGAAAATACGAAGATAGTGTAAGGAGCCTCTGGGACAGCTTCAAGCGTACCAACATCAGAATTATAGGGGTGCCAGAAGATGAGAGAGAGCAAGATATTGAAAACCTATTTGAAGAAATAATGACAGAAAACTTCCCCCAACTGGTGAAAGAAATAGACTTACAGGTCCAGGAAGCCCAGAGAACCCCAAACAAAAGGAATCCAAAGAGGACCACACCAAGACACATCATAATTAAAATGCCAAGAGCAAAAGACAAAGAGAGAATCTTAAAAGCAGCAAGAGAAAGAAACTCAGTTACCTACAAGGGAATACCCATACGACTGTCAGCTGATTTCTCAACAGAAACTTTGCAGGCCAGAAGGGAATGGCAAGAAATATTCAAAGTGATGAATACCAAGAACCTACAGCCAAGATTACTTTATCCAGCAAAGCTATCATTCAGAACTGAAGGTCAGATAAAGAGCTTCACAGATAAGGAAAAGCTAAAGGAGTTCATCACCACCAAACCAGTATTATATGAAATGCTGAAAGGTATCCTTTAAGAAGAGGAAGAAGAAGAAAAAGGTAAAGATACAAATTATGAACAACAAACATGCATCTATCAACAAGTGAATCTAAGAATCAAGTGAATAAATAATCTGGTGATCATAATAGAATCAGGGACATAGAAAGGGAATGGACTGACTCTTCTTGGGGGGGAAAGGGGTGTGGGAGATGCGGGAAGAGACTGGACAAAAATTGTGCACTTATGGATGAGGACAGTGGGTGGGGAGTGAGGGCGGAGGGTGGGGCGGGAACTGGGAGGAGGGGAGTTATGGGGGAAAAAAGAGGAACAAATGTAATAATCTGAACAATAAAGATTTAATTAAAAATAAAAAAATAAAATAAAAGGACATATGAAAATAGTAAAAAATAAAATTAAGCCTTCATTATTGTCTGAGAGTAAAAGAAACATATGCATATTGTAAAATAGTCAAGCAACAGAAGTAGAGGTTTCCCCTAATCCACCGCACACCCAGGGTTAACCCATCAGCCACTTTCCTTCAGACCTTTTTCCTCCAAAAAAAAATGGGACCAGCCTGTTCTGAGCTTGTTTTTTCTTTATTATACCAGGAACTCTTAGCGCAGCGGTTCTCAACCTGTGGGTCGCGACCCCTTTGGCGGTCGAACGACCCTTTCACAGGGGTCGCCTAAGACCATCCTGCATATCAGATACTTACATTACGATTCATAACAGTAGCAACATTACAGTTATGAAGTAGCAACGAAAATAATTTTATGGTTGGGTCACAACATGAGGAGCTGTATTTAACGGGTCAGAAGGTTGAGAACCACTGTCTTAGGGGGAATGTTTTTATTATGGTTGTTCGATTATAAGTTGAAAGAACAGGTCTCAGACTTGAGAAATAGGTCAGAGGAAGGAACTTATGAACTGAATTTCCTTCTCCATTCACCCCTCTGAGAACTCTGAGAAGTTCCTTGTTCCTTCACTCTTCACTCATTTTCATTACAAAAGTAGCACATTGAGCCCTGTAACAAATTCAGACCATACAGAAACGTGTAAATAAAAGCAGCTGTCTTCCATATATGTATGTGTATAGGTGTGTATACAATATTTAAAAAGAAAAAGAGGACCCTACTATGTGTGCTCTGTAACGTGCCTTTTGCACTTAGCAGCTCATGGATCTCTTTGCGATATCAGTACATATATATCTACCTCGTTCTCTTTTGATACTTTCAGAGCATTCCACTGAATCATGTACCGTAATTTGGATGTTTTCTAATAATCATTCACTGTCTATTTGATAAATACTTATTGAGCACAAATAGGAAAAATCGAACAGAGTGGGGGGCTCTCGGTGACAGCTTTGTCACAGATACTGTGGGAGCCCCAACAAGACACGCAGACCGGTGTCTTGAGGGCTGGTCCCACGTGACAGCACCCACAGCCTGGAGGGTGGAACTGGAAAGCCTGAATCTGAAAGCCCGGCTCCCCTGCACTCTCCCTCCCTCCTCCCTCCCAGGCCTTGCATGTCACTGGGTCGAACAAGGCAGGACCCAGGACCCCCAGAGGGAGCTTCCGGAATGTGAGCTGAATGGAGCAAGCACCGTTTGCTTTAGATGAACAAATTGATTTTGCAGAGACAGGAAATTTCTCTCATTCTTCAAGTCCTAAAATAGAAGAAACGCCGGGATGCACGGGGATTTGGGGAATTTGGTTAATGTTGTGAAGTAAATGTAATGTGCATTTTGAATCTGACCATCTCAAAGTGAGCTGCCCCACACGTCTCAAAAGGGCTTTTATTGAAAATCAAGGGATGACCACAATCACAGGATGTCACCGAGTCATAGAATGGAGGGGAGAAAGCACCTCTCAGTATCGGGGTCTCCCAGGCGCAGGAAATAGAGCCCTCCTTGCTCTTCTGGGAGACTGTAAATCAGGCAGCCCACAGGGCCAAGGGCAGCCTGGCCCAGGGCCTCCACACACACCTTCTCTTTGTCTGAAAGCCTCCTTGTCTCCCAGTCATGCCCCTGCCCCCCCTTCCTCCGCTCCCCCCCCCCCCCCCCAGTCTTCCTGGCCTATTCCTATTCGATCTTTAAGTCCCAGCCTATTGGAGGCTGCCTCTGAACACCCAGTGTGAATGAGGCCCCTCTGTCTACATTCTCCAACAACCCTGTTCTTTTCCTTCAGAGAAATCGCCACAATTGCAATGATATATTGTTTTGTGTGATTGTTTAGTGATAATGTCCGCCACTAGGAACCGTGTCTGTTTTATTCATAGCTGAATTCCCAGGGTCTCATAAATGTCTGACAACATTCAATAAATATTTGTTGAATGAATGAATGCTTTTAGACGGCAACCTCTATCAAAATGCTAAATGCAATACTGTGTGACTTAGTCATCCTGCTGAACGAATCTATCCTACAAAAATAGCATAACTGCACTAAGATATAGGTTCAAGTGCATTCATGGATGCATCATTTGTTTTAGCAGATGCCCGTATTATAATACATAGTTCAGTGGAATACTATGTAACCATTCAAGAGAATGACAAATATATATACAGTGCTGATGTGAAAAATGACAAGAGAGGGATGAATGGGCAGAGCACGAAGGATTTCTAGGGCAGTGAAACTTCTCTGTATGATAAGAAAATGATCGATACACGTTATATATTTTTCAAAACCCATAGAATGTACAACACCAGGAGTGAATCCGAATGTAAACTGAGGACTTGGGCGATAATGATGTGTCAGTATAAGTTCATCAGTTGTAACAAATGTGCAACTCTGGTGTGGGATGTTGATAGTGGGGGAGGCTGTGAGTGAGTGGGGGTGGGGAATAATTGGGAAATCTCGGTACCTTCGACTCAATTTGTCTGTGAACTTAAAACTGTTCTTTAAAAAAGAAAAAGTCTATTTTTTTAAAGTCCTTGAGCCATATATGGAAGATTTCTATATTTTGTTTGTACATTCATATCTTCTGTATTTGTTACAGTACAAATAAGTATATTAATAACTTTTGTAATTAAGAAATATTAAAAATTAAAAGGAAAGGAAAAATAAACACTGTCAGTGATACAGAGAGTCCATGCTGTGCAGTTGCACACCTGCACAGTAACAGGCAGACATGCGAACACACTCAGAGCTCTCTGACCACGAATAGCAGCACCACGCTTTCCCTGAGCACCTGCAGGCCCACAGATTCTTGTTGACTGTGGACCTGGCAGAGGGAGAGGCAAGTTGCTCATCTCCAGGAGTGGGTTTGAACTGGGCCCTGGGAGAGGATGAGCCTAGGACCCAGCGGGGGCTGGACTCTGTGCCAGACGTCAGGTGTCTCTGAGCCTGGCACCTGTTCCTTCAGGCAGCCCCCGTGACTTGCCTTCTCATCATTATAACACTCACACATTTTTATCGTGAACTATTCAGACAATACGAACAAGTATACAGAAGAGAACCAGCCCAGTCGGTGTGGCTCAGGGGTTGAGCCTCGACCTATGAACCAGGAGGTCACGTTAGATTCCTGTTCAGGGCACACACCGGGGTTTTGGGCTCGATCCCCAGTGTGGGGTGTGCAGGAGGCAGCCGATCAATGATTCTCTCATCACTGATGTTTCTGTCTCTCTCTCCCTCTCCCTTCCTCTCTGAAATCAATAAAAATATATGAAAGAAAAAAGAGAACCAATCACACATAATAACATGTTGGCATAAATTCTTCCAAACTTTAAAATTCACACATATATAATCAAACACGTGTATGCATACACATCTTATATATTATATACTAGAGGCCTGGTAGGTAATATCTGACTTGTCTAACTTTTGCCTATGAGCAGAGTGCATTCATTTGCATTGCTCAGAGTACTTCTGAAGTTGGGCTTTTCTTTACACACTGGGTAGCCATTCGGATTTCCTTTCTGTTTTCCTGATCTCTCCATTGTTCACTTTTCCATTGGATATCTGGTCTTTTTCTTATTGATCTGCAGGAGTTTCCTGTACATTCCAGATAGTAACCGTTTGCTAACTTCAGACATTGCACGTATCTCCCCCCGGTCTGTTTGGGAGAGGGCCTGCTTTTCTGGGTCTGCGCTCACTCTCAGGGAATCAAAGCAATTCACCTGCAATTAAGAAAGAAAACAAAAAACAAAAAAAAGTCCTGACCTTGCCCAGCCGGTGTGGCTCAGTTAATTGAGCATTGTCCCATGCACTAAGAGGTTACCTGTTAAATTTGCGGTTAGGGCACATGTTTCTTTCTCACATCGATGTTTCTCTCTCCCTCTCCCTTCCTGTCTCCAAAAAAAAAAGCAGTTCACTTGCTGAGATCCAGCCTCTCATCCTCTGATAAATCTCTCCAGCCTTAGTCACCTCCTTGATCCAAGAACAATTGAAGTATCTCCTTACTTGTGAGCCCATTTGTTAAAAGGAGTTAGCTTGGGTTTATCTGTCCACCATGTCCTCCCAAATATCCATCTTGATTCAGACTAGAGGTTGCTTTGGGAGGAGAGCAGGGGTTGTGGTTGGGACAGGTACATGGAAAAGCTTCTGGGAGGCTGGCAAAGATTTATGCCTTAACCTGGGCAGTTTTGCCTTAAAATAATCAATCAGCTATACGTTTTGTTTGTATGGGGTTTTCCGTTTTATTTTACAATAAATAGATAAACATGTATGCCCCTCAGTTCCCTTTTATTTTTCTGCTACTCTTCTGACTGCAAGACCAAAGCTCGTTTTTCAAACAAATCCAGTTTCTCTCCGCCGGAGCAAGCCTGATTCCTAAACACAGACCGAGCTTTTCCAATGGTTACAAATCTGCTTTTCCTCTTTACTGTTGGCTGAAAAAAAACAACCGCCCTCCTGTAGTGAAGCCATAATGTCTGTCCTGTGAAATCCACAACCATGACCAGGACCTGCCAATCACCCAGCCAGGCTGGCCTGGGACCGGACTGGAGGAGGACCTGCTTCAGGAACTCCTACACCTGCCTCAGGGAGCTAAAGGCTGGCTCTGCCACAGTTCCCCACAGGCCTGGCAACATCAAAAACAAGAGAAAGAGGACAGACCTTGGGGAGGCTGCTACCATTAGCTACTTAAGGGCCCCAAACTTCACCCAGAAATGTTCTTTTTTTTTCTTGGTCACTCCTCACCCGAGGATATTTTCCCCATTGCTTTTCAGAGAGAGTGGAAGGGAGGGAGAGAGACAGAGAGACACACATCCATGTGAGAGAGACACATCGATTGGTTGCCTCCTGCACGTGCCCCGACTGGGCTGGGATCGAACCTGCAACCCAGGTACATGCCCTGGCCCAGAAATCGAACCCACACCCCTTCGAGGCACAGGCCAGCACTCTAACCATTGAGCAACCCTGGCCAGGGCAACACAACACAAGTGTTCTTAGTCTATATGAAACTAAGCTGCTTTTCCTACCGTTTAACTGTGCAAGGGCGAAGGGGGAAAGCAAGCCGTGGGAGCATAAACTGCTTTCCTCGTGACAACTAAAACCTGTCTGTCTGAAGAGAGCCTTCGCCAGACCAAAAAGTTCTATTCTCCCCATAACCTGATACCAGCCCCCGCCACTGGCCATGGCAGCTGCACCAGGCTGTGGGCTCCCGCGGGTTATTTTTATCCCAGAGAGTCACTGGGACCCATTTGGTCACCAATCTGTTCGGAGAAGGGTTTGGGGGCCCGAGTGCTGCCGTCTACCTCACAGGGATGAAAGGCCACATGGGCAAGAAGAAGCACTTTTATTACCCGTCTGGGTAAGGCTCCCGCAGCCCCCAGAACAAGGTTCCTTCGTAAAAGCTGGATCAGAGAACTCGAGTGTGGACAGGAGGCCCCAGCACACCTTCCTGTTCCCTCTCTCTGGTTCAGAGAGTTCGTGACCCAACCAGCTGCAGAGGAGGGTGACTGCCCGCCTCGGAAGGGCCAGGCCCTTTATGGCCTCTGTATGGAGGCAGGAAGCAGAAGAGAAGAAACTGGGTCATTAATCCCCACACAACAGCAGCATATATTTTTCTCCCTGGGCTCAGCCATCTTGCCCTCAGACCTGGACTTGTCTCCCTTCCTCAGCACCACTAACAGAACAATTTCTTAAGCCCAAAGCGTGGCATGGATGACCTTGAGCTTGTCTTCTTGGATTCCCTTTCGACAACAAGGTCTTCATCCTTGATCGCCTTTCACCCCCAGCCCAGCAGAGGCCGCTAGAGCGATGCATATGAAACCAGAGTTATTAGGAGTCACGAACGGGCTTCCACAGAGCCCAGCGCAGGCCTGATCACCTGTCCTTGAAGCTCTGTATCCAAGCACCCAGCTGACACAGGCTCCCTGGGCCTCCTAGTTGGAGCTCCCTTATCCTTCTTAGAGGTGCAGATAGAGCAGGAATACGTTCATTTTATTATTTTAAAAAATATGTTACTGCTTCCTTTTCAAGGGTCCTGATGTGTTTGTGGTTTTTTTTTTTTTTAATTAAATCTTTATTGTTCAGATTATTACATTTGTTCCTCTTTTTTTCCCCCCCATAACTCCCCTCCTCCCAGTTCCCGCCCCACCCTCCGCCCTCACTCCCCACCCACTGTCCTCATCCATAGGTGCACGATTTTTGTCCAGTCTCTTCCCGCATCTCCCACACCCCTTTCCCCCCCAGGAATAGTCAGTCCATTCCCTTTCTATGTCCCTGATTCTATTATAATCACCAGTTCATTCTGTTCATCAGATTATTTATTCACTTGATTCTTAGATTCACTTGTTGATAGATGCATATTTGTTGTTCATAATTTATATCTTTACCTTTTTCTTCCTCTTCCTCTTCTTAAAGGATACCTTTCAGCATTTCATATAATCCTGGTTTGGTGGTGATGAACTCCTTTAGCTTTTCCTTATCTGTGAAGCTCTTTATCTGACCTTCAATTCTGAATGATAGCTTTGCTGGATAAAGTAATCTTGGTTGTAGGTTCTTGGTATTCATCACTTTGAATATTTCTTGCCACTCCCTTCTGGCCTGCAAAGTTTCTGTTGAGAAATCAGCTGACAATCATATGGGTATTCCCTTGTAGGTAACTGAGTTTCTTTCTCTTGCTGTTTTTAAGATTCTCTCTTTATCTTTTGCTCTTGGCATTTTAATTATGATGTGTCTTGGTGTGGTCCTCTTTGGATTCCTTTTGTTTGGGGTTCTCCGCGCTTCTTGGACCTGTAAGTCCATTTCTTTCACCAGGTGGGGGAAGTTTTCTGTCATTGTTTCTTCAAATAGGTTTTCAATATCTTGCTCTCTCTCATCTTCTGGCACCCCTATAATTCTGATGTTGGTACGCTTGAAGCTGTCCCAGAGGCTCCTTACACTATCCTCACATTTTTGGATTCTTTTTTCATTTTGCTTTTCCGGTTGGGTGTTTTTTGCTTCTTCGCATTTCAAATCATTGACTTGATTCTTGCGCTCCTCTGGTCTGCTGTCGGGAGTCTGTATAATATTTGTTATTTCAGTCCGTGTATGCTTAATTTCTAGTTGGTTCCCCAATATAAGATCGAGGGTCTTATTAGTTTTCTTGTAGATCTCATTAAGTTTATCGGCGGCTTCTAAACAGTTCTTGAGAGACCTTAAAAGTGTGGTTCTGAACTCTATATCTTCCATTGACAATTTTGTCCTGTTTCTTTGTCTCCGCATTTTGTTATGCTTCCTTGGTGCACCCCCTAGTGGTCTTTGTTCGCAGTCTTATAGTTAAATCTTGATTGTTGTAGCTAATTCCAGGGAGGGTTTGATCTCCAGGCCAAGTGGCTATGAGAATCAGCTGTGTCAGCAGTGAGAGAACTTCTGTCCTCTAGGGAGGTGCTAATCTGGCGTTTGCCTGAGGCTATCCGGCAAATGCCTGTGTGCAGGGCTTGGGCGGGGCGGGTCTCACAGGATCAACAGGGTGGGCCGGAGAGAGCAGTTATGGCGGCTCTCAGTCCTGTCCCCAGGGGCTCTGCCTCTCTGAGTCCCAGCACCCGCTGCAAAGCTCAGAGAGAAAGCTGCACTTGCTCTGACCGAAGCCAGACAGTCCCGCTTCTCCCGTTTGAGTCTGGGTCCCTAAAGACTCGCCTGTATCTGGAGCTCAGAGTCTGCGACTCCCTCCCGATTGAAAACCCAACCGCGCCCTCCGCCAGCCCGCTCCGCGCACTCCGCACCTCAGAATTTGACTTCAGCACTGCGCCTCCTCTGAGTGTCCGTATGCGTTTCTCTTTCCTCCTAGTTGTAGGACTTCCACTCAGCCAGCGTTCCTGTGGTTCTGGGTGATGTCCCTTCTGTTTTTTGGTTTCACTTTTGAAGTAGTTGTTCAAAGCAGCAAACTCCGGCGTTAACCTATGCCGCCATCTTGGTTCTCCAGCTGTTTGTGTTTTTTAACGTCAAAACAAAGTTACTAAAACTGTGGTCTACTTCAAATGTCTATACTTAGTAAGTTAAAGCTTGTAACACCACCCCTCTGCTATACACATACACACACACTGCAACATCATGGCACAATTCATAAGCTGTATGGAAATAATGATAACTTATAGCCCTCTATTCTGTAGTGGGCATGGTCTGGTAATGGGACAAGCTGCAGAGGCATACCTTCTGCTGGTCCCGTGAGTGAGGCTAAGGAGTTCTTGGATGGACACATAACCCCAAACATTAAGGTCTGTATTTGAGGCCTTTTGCAAATGGCCTTCCTAGTCCACACTGCCAACCCTTACCCTCCGTGGACCAGGCCTCCGAGAAATATTACACCAAGTGCAGAGTGGAGAAGAAGAGGGAGGATTCAAAAGTTACTGCTCCTCCCTTCCAGATCTCAACCTGTTCCCCCCCCCCCCGCCCCCCGCACCCCCCTCTCCGGCCCCCTTGTGGAGAAATGCTCCCGCTGGCCAGAGGAACTAGCCGGGTGATGGGAGGGAGGCGTCTCAGCCCCTGGCTGTTCTCTGCACAAGCCTCATCCCCAGAGTCTCCCTTCAGTCCGTCTTCCCTCCCCGTAGGCCCCTGAGTGTTTTCCTGTGTTTGTGTTGTTTTTGTCAGAGCAGGAAGTCCTCCTGGAAGTCCTCCAGAAACTCAACATTCTCCTCCTGACCCAGGAGACACTGGCCTTGGGCGTGCACCCCACCCCGCCCAGCCCACCTCAGCTCTGGGCTGGACACCGAGGCCAGGACCAGAGGCTGTCTGCCCAGGGCCTCGGCGTCTTGCCCTCAAGGATGAGCATCACCCCTGGGCCTGCCTCCCTTCCTCAGCACCACTCACCACAGCAACTCCTTCCAGTAGAAAACAATAGAGGAGGGGAAAAAAACTTGAGAAATGTGAAGAAGCTAAGAAGGAAACAATAAGCCACATGAGCACGTGCTCTTCTCCTTTTGGCCGTTTTTGCACGTAGGCCTGATGCGAGCATCATGATTCCCCAACCAGATCTGCTATTTGTGGTCAGTGCTCAGTGCTCTCAACCTCTTCCTCTTTGTTCAACTGTCAAAATCCCCATCTCATCTGCTCATCACGGGAAATGATAAGGCTAATGCGGTGGCTGGCAAGGACTGCAGGGCGTTCCAACTCTTGGGAAGGCTGTATTGTAGACTACTAGCTCAGGGCGTCCTAAAGAGATTACAGAATGCTAGTCCTGCTGGATGCCCCTGTAAAGGGATTCTGTGGTCAGATATATTTGGGGGATATCATACACAGGTCCACAATCCTTTCTCCACAATGTTGAAGTCTAAAAAGCCCTAAAAACAATGTGCTTTTCATTTGTTTGTTTGTTTTCATAAACTGCAGGGCAAAACCTGACCTGAATAGATGTGTAGTTGTTCATTTTCTTTATTTAACCTATTTAGTGCGAATGTTCATATGTTTTGCTGCAGAAAATGTATGATTACAGGGCCTGTCTCACTCTGCTGGGGATGCTATGGAATAAATAGCATAGTCACCATATCACCTTATTAAAATCTGAAGAGTTACTAGTTCATCTGGTTACTAATACATCTGGCTCCAAGGGGTTACCCCCTCACTGGAAATTTATCCCGTCCAGAGCACTTCAAGGGCTCTGGAAAGTCCTGTTATAGGAAAGAAACTAACCTCACACAGCAGTCCCCAAACGCATTTGGCGACAAAAGCCTTTGTCCCATTTTACAGCTATTCACATCTCACAAAACGTCCATGTGGACACTTTGGGTAACGTGGATGTTGAAAGAGTTTCACTCTAACAGATGTAGGAAAAGCTGGCTCTTCCTTAGATCCTAGGCCCTAGGACAGTTTTTCCTTATTCTCAGGCCTTGGACTGCGGGGAAGACAAAACACTAGAAGAGGGAAGGCTGAGGCAAGACTTTGATGGCTCATGAGGGCCCGGGACAGGGCGTGCTGAAAAACCCAATTAGGAGAGACACACATGTCAAGGGTCAAACCAGAGAGCCAGACAAGAACCAGGAGGGAAAGAGTTAAAAGTTCAGCTAATGCTCAGAAGCCCAGAAGTCTGCAGAATGGAAAGCACTCAGGAATCCAAGCGCTCCACGCAACGAATCCTGGAAATTAAGGCAAGCCTGTGCCGCATCCGATGAGCTTTTATGTACTTCCTGTAGAGATCTGCACCCGCTCTGGAGATCATAGGTAGAAAGGCAAGTGAGGGCTCCTCGCTGGTGTGCTCAGCCAGTGAGCAGACAGCTAGCCCTCTAGACGTCCTCTCGCGGCCCAGGCAGAGGGATACCAAGGGACTTGTGAGAACGGCAGACTCGGGCAATAAGGGTTACCAACATGCTTCTCGGTCTCTGGGCTCTTGGTTGCTGGATGTTCTCATTCATTGCCATTATGCACGGACCCAAAATGTTGGGCTCAGATACCATGTGTCCGCAGGACCAGAGCTGGGAGCCCTGTCCCATCAGAATACACTTGTAAGGAGGTGACCATCTTGGCAAGTACCCCGTGACAGTCCTGGGCCTAAGTGGCAGGAAGCTTTCAGAGTTATCTCTAGATAACTCCAGGCTGACTCATTAACTGCTTGCTCTGGACTCTAAAGGCTGGGAGTGGCAGGAACCGGGGAGAAGGATGTGCTGAGTCCATCCCAGGCTTGGCTACAGCTGACCCCCGTGTCTTCCAAGACGCTCGTGCACACGCCCCGGCGACCCCCCTGTGCCTGCCCTCTTCAGCTTGTTCTCTACCTCAGGATTTCTCAACCACGGCACTATTGGCATTTGGGGCCAGGTCGTTGTTTGCTGTGCATTGTGGGATGTTGTTTACCCACTAGATGCCAGTAGCATCCTCCCAATCATGACAACCCGTTTTCCCCTGAGGGCAGAGCAGGTGTCTCTCCCAAACCGGCTCAGCCCTGGGCAGCTGTGTGCCCAGACATCTGTACTATTTCCTGCGTGACCCTTAGCATTTCCCACTGAATTTAAGCTCTCCGAGCCTCCGTTTCCTCACTCATAAAATAGAGAAAAATGAGAGTAAGTCTCTCACAGGCTTGTTGGAGGACTGAGTGAGGTAACTCATGTAAAAGGATTATAGTGCTTAGCACAAAAGAGCGATCCCAGTACCTGAGCGTTATTATTAATCCCTGTCCCCCAGGGCTCTGCACCTTCTTTCAAAGTGACCACTAACTGACCTTAAACTTGCTTGTAAGACACTGAATGACCCGACCGTACCTCTCCGACTTTATTTTTCCAACACTCCAACCAAACTCAGCACTCTGAACCTAGCGACTGCTTTCAATGCCAGAGAAGTGGCCAAGTTTTTTATGGCCCCTGCGGTCATTGCACATGTTGTTATGTTCCCTGTGCCTGGAATTTTCTTCCCCTCCCCCAGCTAGCTCCCAGTTTACCCTTCACGCCTCAGCGTGGATAGCACCATGTCCAGGCAGGCCTCCCTGAGTAAACCTGTATAATTTTATTAACCAATGTCATTCCACTGCTTTTTTTTTAAAAGGACACGGTGCTGCTCCAAGCCAGGTCTCCGGAACCTAGCACAGTGCCTCCTGTCCAATAGGGACTCCATCGTTTGTCCAGTCAATAGCTAACTTTAAGAACTGCTTCAGAATTAACATGGAAAAGGATTCTTTTTCTCTTCTTTCCCAGGTGGCCATGTATTCTTTCACTTTGCATAGTACTTGCAAATGGAACAAAGTTTAAAAGTTATCAAACTAGGCTCTGGTCAAGTTACTCAGTTAGTTGGTTAGAGTGTGTCCCGAATGACCAAGGTTTTGGATTCGATCCCCGGTCAAGGCCCACACAAGAATCAACCAAAGAATACACAATTAAATGAAACAACAAACTGATGTTTCTCTCTCTCTCTCTCTCTCTTTCTCATAAAATAAAAAATAAAAAAGCAATAAAATGGTTTTTTTTAAGTTATCAAACCTTCCAAAGATAGACCAATTGTGAATTTTAAATGGAGCCTTTGTAATTTAGTATCAGGCTTCCAGTCTGTGCAGTCTGCAGAGTGCTCCCCATTGTCCCAAGTCCACTTCCCATACTGAAGAATATGGACTCACTGAGGCAGGAAACAAACTTCTGACTCTCTTCAAAGGCAGCAAAGTAGGAGATGGTGGAGAACAGAGATGTCAAGGGGGAAGTCTGGTAGACCCCAGCATGCCTACTATCCCCAAATGTCCTAAGCTGTGTGTGTGTGCGCGCACACACACACACACACACACACACACACACACACACACAGTAAAAGCAGAGGCTGTGGGACACCCCTGGAACGCTGTCACCTGCAGAGCCCCTTAAGAAATCTAAGGGAGGGGAGGGGGTTAGGTCCAGCTTCAGGCTTCCTCCTCCCTCCCCAGGGCTTAGTCATTTCCCATAGGTTGGGCTTTACCTGTGAGTCTGAGTCACCAACTAGGTGCCAGGGAGTGAGGGGTGCTGCCCAACATGACACATCTGCCTGCCCCAAAAGGAGGTTAGTTAGCCACTGGGGTGCAGGGACCATCACCCTGGCCCTGGGTGCTAAGAAGCACAGGCTCTGTGAGGGACCTGGGAGTCCCAGTCCTAGAACAAGGCCTTGGGGAAAGAACTGAGAGTGCAGGGCTTCTTTGCTTGTCTAACAGCTTTTCTTTTCTCCTCCTCATCCTTCTCCACCCATGAGGAACCAGCCACCTGGGCCTGAATCTCGCAGTAACTCAGTAGACAAAGCCACAACCCTCCTCAGAGGGCTTGGTTGAAGGCCCCACATTCCCAGGCACTTGGTGGGCTCTCAACAAATGTATTTCCCATCTCCTCTGTGAGTTGAGGGCAAAGCGCAAGGCCTGAGGAGCACCAATAGCATGCTGATCCCAAGGCAGACTGAGTTGACCAAACATCTCAGCCATACAAAGGGCTTCCCGAAGCTGGCCAGAGGTGGCCAACCCAGCCCTGGGAGAGGCTGGACTCTAAATTGGGGATCTTTTTAAAAAAGTATTTTTTTTTTATTGATTTCAGAGTGGAAGGGAGAGGGAAAGAGAGATAGAAGCATCAATGATGAGAAAGAATCATTGATCAGCTGTCACCTGCATGCCCCACTCTGGGGATCAAGACTGCAACCCAGGCATGTGCCCTGACTGGGAATCGAACCGTGACCTCCTGGTTCATAGGTCCATGCTCAACCACTGAGCCATGCCTGCTGGGCTAGATTGGGGGTCTTGACCTCTGTTTGACCTTCACTGTCCTTGTAGCAACCACTTCCACTCCTATTAAGCTGTGCTAACCATAGTAGGCTGAATAATGGCCTCTCAAAGATGTTCACATCTTAGTCCCTGGGATCTATGAATGTTACCTTACATGGCAAGGGCAATTTTTCAGGTGAAATTAAGTAAAATATCTTGAGGTGAGATTATTCTAGGTTATCCAGGTGGACCCAATATAATCACAGATGTGTCATGTTGGGCAGCACCCCTCACTCCCTGGTACTTTTTTCTTTTAATATGTTTTTTTAAATTTATTTCACAGAAAGGAAGGGAGAGGAGAGAGATCTTCATGCTGGCTGGACAACTTTTGATTATGCCTTGTATGGATAAAAAGAGCAGAGTATTCATTCACACAGAGAGCTCTTAGAAGAGGTTCAGCATGTGACTCATGGACCCTACAGCCAGCTCAGCAGAATCCAAGAAAAAAAGATGGGATCATCCAAGAAAAATCTGTGGGGAGTGAATGCCTGTGACATGCATGGGAGACCCGCAAGGTTTTAAAAATTTTATAGCAGTAGAAATACTGCCAGCTTGGATTGAAAGGGACAGAGAGAAGGCAAAGTGAAAGAAGGCTGTCAGACTCCCAACATTCTATACAGGCAGGAAGCAGGGTGATAAAATTACTCAACTGCAAACAGGAGTTACCCTTCAAGAAAAAGGAAGAGTGATTCTGAGAGGAAAGGGGGCAAGCCCAGAGCCTCAGAGGATTATTCCAGGCCTTGAAACCTAAGGAGTTTTCCCAGCTGTGTTTTGAAATTTCTAGGGACCAATGACTTCTTCTTTCCTCCCATTTTCTCCCTTTTTGAATGAGAATGAGAATGTCTAGGTCTATTATCCGATGCCTGTCCCTTGGAGCAGATAACTTGCTTCTTTAATTTCACAGGTTCACAGATGGAGAGAGAGTGGGCCCGGCTGGTCAGTCTGCCTCAGTTAGACCATTACCCTGTGCACTGAAGGGTCTTAGGTTCCATTCCCAACCAGGGCACAAATCTAGGTTGTGGGTTCCATCCTGGTCAGGGTGCATTCAGGAAGCAGCAGATCAGTGTTATGCTCTCACAATAATGTTTCTCTCTCTCCCCCACTCCTCTCTTTCTACTAGTGGAATCAATAAAAAATGCATCCTCGGTTGAGGATTTTTTTTTTAAATGGGCCTCAGGATGGATCACATACAATGCCTCCCTCATACTTTAGATTATTTGGATGGCGAGATTTGGAGCTTTTGAGCTGATGGGATTTAGGTGAAATTTTAGTCCTTGAGTTGATGCTCTGATAGGTTGAGATTCAGAGGGCTGTTGGAATGGAGTGTATTTTGCATATGAGATAAATGTGAATATTTGGGGGCCAGAGGGCAGGCTGTGGTAGGCTCAATAATGACACCTAAGAATAGCCACGTCCTAACTCCTGAAACCTGTGAATATGCTAAGCTTACATTGCAAAAGGGACTTTGCAGATGTGATTAAGTTAAGGATCTGGAGATGGGGAAATTAACCTAGATTATCTGGGTGGGGCCAATGTAATCACGATGTATAAGAGGATCCTTATAAGAGGGAAATGGAAGGGTGAGAATGAGAGAAGATGTAATGATAGAAGCAAACGTTGGAGTGATATGGGTCTGAGCCAGAAGAACGTGGGTGGCTTCTAGATTCTAGAATCTAGAAGCTGGAAGAGGCAATGAAACAGCGGCTCTCCTAGAGCCTCGAGAAAGCGCCCAGCCCTGCCAATCCACTTTGGACTTCCAGGATTGTAAAATAATACATTTGTGTTATTTTAAGTCACTTAGTTTGTGGTAATTTGTTATAGCAGCAGTAGGGAACTGATACACTAACCCTGTTCCTACACCAGCTACACACCACTCAAACTAACCTACTTATTCTCCCATCTGGGGCCCCTCCTATCGCCTCTGGACTTCCAACTTGACATTTCTAACCAGCCTCCCACACAGACTTCCACCAATTATTTCCTTGGCACCCCTTCACTTTCTCCCGTTTCCTGACCCTTCCCAGATCCGCATCATCCTTTTACCTGGTGATTGTTAACCCTAGCTGCACAGTAAAATCACTTGAGTGGAGGTGGGGGATGATTTGTGAAAAACATGGAGGCCCCAGCCCAGACCAATTAAATCAGACTCTCTGGAGGCGGGGCCCCAGCACGTATGAGGTCATTGTTAAAACTCCTCAGGTGAGCCATCATGAAGAACACCTGCCAATCGACTAACAGGAATTTAAGGCGGCACATACAGGCCTGGGGGCCCGAGCCTCAAACACAGAGGGCCCAACAGCATCCAGGATCCAAGAACCCAGGTTTCCCACCGGCTCCCGGCTGTCCCCACGCGCCCAGAGGAAGAAGATGCGGCGGCAGCGCAGGGTGTTCAGCGCACAACAGCTGCGGGTCCTGGAGGAATTCTTTGAGGGGAAACCCTATGGGACCTATGAGGAACGCGAGACCCTGGCAGCCAGGCTGAACCTGCAGGAGGCCCAAGTGAGGGTGTGGCTCAAGAACCGCAGGGCCAAAGAGCAAAGGCTGCAGCGACTGCGCAGGCAGCAAGGCCAGGGAGCCCAGGCTGCGCCCCAGGAACCGGGAGTCTGCGCCCCTCAGCCTGCGCCCGCGCCCGCACCCGCACCTGAGCCTGTGCCTGCGGGCCCTGCGCCCCAGGAACCGGGAGTGTGCGCCCCTCAGCCTGCGCCCGCGCCCGCACCCGCACCTGAGCCTGTGCCTGCGGGCCCTGCGCCCCAGGAACCGGGAGTGTGCGCCCCTCAGCCTGCGCCCGCGCCCGCACCCGCTCCTGAGCCTGTGCCTGCGGGCCCTGCGCCCCAGGAGAATCCTGTGCTTCCTGCCGGCATAGTGCTCCCAGCCCGCTCTGTGCTCCTGACCAGCCAAGTGCTTCCTGCCAGGCTTGTGCTGCACTCCCCACCTGTGTTCCCTGAGGAGCCAGTGTTCTCAGCCCACTTTGTGCTCCCCACCGGCCCTGTGTTCCCAGCCGGCCCAGTGCTCCCCGCCGCTTCCCTGCACTGCGCTGGCCCAGGTTTCTGCAGCCCCTCTCCAGACAGCACCTTCCAAGAGTTCCCAGCAGCAGAACCCTGAGTCTTCAGCTCCATCCACGCCTGGTGGGACCCTGAGCAGGGTGCCCAAAGCGTGGTCCTCGCAGCACCTGCTCCAGCTCCAGCCAAGGACACAGTTGGGCCTCAGGGCCCCTATACCTTCAATTTCTTTCCCGACCCTGTTGTGACCCCTGGATACACAGAGCTGCGTTCACCCGGAAGCCCTTTCGAGGCCCTCTTTTCCTCCTGCACGCCTTGGGATGAGAGCGATGAGGACTTCTACAAGTTACTGGATCTCTAAGGGATTCTGTCCCCACCAAGTCCTGCAGATGCCGCGGGACCAAAGGGGACCCGGGTGTGCGCCCATGCGGGTGCGAGCGAGAAGCGCTGGTCAGTGCCTCTAGGCCGCCAGTTGCTCTTGTGCAGAGTCGGGGCACCTCTAAGCATCTACCTTGGGGAGGTGGCCTGGGCTCTGCTCCCTTCGTGGCCACCGCACATGGGAGCAATCTCAGGCTACTCTGAGGTCCTGGCTGCACCCAGTAGGGCTCATGTGACCTCGCTGCTTGTTCTCAGGGTGGGAGCGCAATAGCTGCTGCTGGTGCAGGATCCACTGGAGAGCTGCTGCCCAGAACTTTCCCAAGGACCCAGCCCAGCCTCCACGCTCCTCCTGGCCGTGTGCTCTGGCACCCGTAGAACTGGGTGAGCTTTTCGAGTGTGCACATCTGTGACTCGCGGCTTCCTCGTGCTTTTCCTATCGCATTCCCTGGACTCGGAGAATTGACCCCCTTCTCATGGCATAATTGCACACTAGGTAGACTCAACTTATAACATCTATATTTGTATTAATTTTTCTTAATATATTTGAATTGCTTTTATTTCTAGGCAATGAACACCTTACAAACCTTTGTCCCATTTATATTTTCCATTGGTAAAATTTATTGATTTTAATGTAATCTATTTCACTATGACTCATTACCTGTTTTTATATTATGTCTTCGTTGTTTTTATCAGTGGAAAACTGGTGCTGCACAATAATAAATGTATTAAAAAATTTAAAAAAAAAAAGAATACCTGCCAATCTGTCGCTCACAGGTTATCAAACTTTCACATGTGTAAGAAGCACCCAGAGAACTCGGACTGTAGAGGCCAGGGCCTCAGGCCCAGAGAATCGGGTTCAATACATCTGATCCTCAGATCCTGCTTTTCTAACAAGCTCCCAGAGGCTCAGATACCGGTGGCATTTGGAACTTGGAGAGACATCTCCACAGCCCGCCCCGGTTGACTCAGGTAAGTGATAAGGTGAATTCCTTTTTTTAAAAAATATATTTTTATTGATTTTTTACAGAAGGGAAGGGAGAGGGATAGAGAGTTAGAAACATCAGTGAGAGAGAAACATGGATCAGCTGCCTCCTGCACACCTCCTGCTGGGGATGTGCCCACAACCAAGGTACATGCCCTTGACTGGAATCGAACCTGGGACCTTTCAGTCTGCAGGCCGACACTCTATCCACTAAGCCAAACCAGTTAGGGCATAAGGTGGATTCCTTAGATCAATCATTCTCAACCTAGGGAGCTTGCTAAAAATACAGTTTCCCAGACACCAATCCAGCTTGGTTTAGCCAGTTTATGGTTAAGACGCTTCCCGGGTGGTTCAGAATTATACTGAAGCCTGAGAATCAACTCAGATCAGTGGTTCTCAAACTTGAGTACGTAACAGGATCACTGGAGGGCTTGTTAGAGAGATTGCTGGGCCCCACCTCTAGAGTTTCTGTTTAATATTCTAGCGTGGGGCCCGATAATTTGCACTTCTAACGAGTGCCAGGTGATGCTGAAGTTGCCCATTGGAGAAACATACTTGGAGAATCACCATTTCCGATTGATATTCTAAACAAAGTATTTATCCCACCCTGTGTCTCCATCCTTTTTCCTCATCCTCTTAGCCATGAAGGAGTCCAACCAAGGAGAAAAGGCTGAGGTAAGTGTCTGAGGAAATCCTGACTTGAAGGAGCTACAAGGAGGGGGCTGTCAGCCCTGGCCCGGGTAGTTCAGTTGGTTAGAGCATCGTCCCAACATGCCAAGGTTTAATCCCTAGTCAGGGCACATATGTACAAGAATCAACTGATGAATGCATAAGTGACAAGAACAACAAATTCTCTCTCTCTCTCTTTCTCTCTCTCTCTCTCTCTCTCCCTCTTCCTCTTCCTCCTCTCTAAAATCAATCAATTGCCATAACTGGTTTGGCTCAGTGGATAGAGCGTCAGCCTATGGACTGAAAGGCCCTGGGTTCAATTCGTCAAGGGCATGTACCTTGGTGGCGGGCACACCTCCAGTAGGAAGTGTGCAGGAGGCAGCTGATCGATGTTTCTCTCTCATCGATGTTTCTAACTCTCTATCTCTCTCCCTTCCTCTCTGTAAAAAAATCAATGAAATATATTTTTAATAAAAAATAAAATCAATCAATTAAAAAAAAAAAAAGAAAGGGGCTGTCAAAGAAGAACTTCTGATAAGCTCACCACTGGGCATCCTGGCTTAATTCTAATAGCCCTCTAAGGCCAGGGACAGGGGCCAAATTCCAGTGGAGAAGACAAGTTATCTGATCAATAGCTGTTAGCGTCACATATGTATCCAGCCCCAGCAGGACCCACACGCACTCAAGAGCTTAAAGCTCCCCTGGCTGAGCCTCTCAGCTTCTGGTGGTAAAGGGTGTGCAGGTGAGTGAGGAATATGAGAAAACCCGAGGTTGGGGCTGACCCTTGTCACCAAGCTAATCATGGGAAAAGCCAGACTGGAGCTATTGTGTCCTGCTTACCAACCGCAGTGACACCAGCTTATACACGTGCCCTGGAGAGAGGGCTAAAGAGACTGTTTTTGTCTGTAAGAGAAATTAAAGTCAATTTGCAGATCACAGAAAAGGGGGCTGAAGGGATTGGACTGGACTCCCCAGTACCAGTACCAGAGTTCTTACAAAATCCACTTCACTTTCCTACGGAAGTCACTTCTCAGGAAGCCAGAAGCCAATTAACCAGATCTAGTGCCTGCTAATCCCCTTATCATCCACAGGCCAATCCACTAATTTACTGACAATATATAGCAGAACTGGGAGGTTTTGGAGAAATTCCTAGAGTCAGAACCACTGTCACAGACCTGGTGTTTTAAAAAAAAAAACATGAACCCCTGAAAGTTTGGATGACATCGTCATTTGGTGATTATGGTGACAGGGAAGTTCTCCAATTGAGTGGATAGAGTCACTGAGGTCCTCAGCAGGTCTGGGTTGCCCTGTAGATACTGATCCCTAAAAGTCCACCTGTAGTAACTCTGGATTCATCAGCTACCTACTAGATATGGCTTTAGGAAAATCACTTATGGTGAAAACTCCTGTAAAATTATGCAGTATCATATCTGTCTGAAGCCAGGAGGCTAAACCAAATGATACTCTCCTTATACCCTCAGCCTGGCACCAAGTTTATTCTGTCTCCATAAAATCTGCCCACATCTGTACCCTCCCCTTCTACCTCCCTGCCAGTGCCCAGGCTCAGACACCCTTCAGCTCCTGGCTAACTGTAGTAGTCTCTGAACTGATATTCTCTGCCCATAGTCTCATCTAGGCCTGAGAATCTTCCTTTAACCAACCTTTCACACTGCTGCCACGCGCCCCAAACTTTTGAAAGACTCCCCATCACAATAAGGTCTACAGTCCTTCGTGTGGCACTCCAGGTCCTCTAGCCCCTTAGGTTGTAGCCTCACCAATCCCACCAGCCTCATCACCTCTTTGCACATGCTGTTTCCTCTGTGCAGAATGTGCTCTTAGCCCTCCATGACCATCTTGCACATCTTCCTCATAGCAACGTTCTCACCGTAATCACTTAGTTATCTGTTCCCCCACTTGACCTTTAGCCCACTGAGACTTGGGCTTTTGTCTCCACACCCAGTACACAGCACAGTGCCAGGCCCATGACCAACTCTCAATGAGTGTTTGTTACATGACTGAGTGAAGGGTGAATTAATGATAAATTAATATCCTGAGTGCTTTCCCAGCCCCCAAACTTCATCAACTTGGAATGAGTGCCCTTCTTTTAGAAGCCTTTAAAAAAAATGCAAACCTCCTTGGACTGGTAGCATATTAAAGTTAATGAGTTATTTTAGACCTTAACTAGGTGACCAAGCAGAGCAAGGGCACTGGAAAAAAATGCCCAAGGATGGAGAGGACACCAGAGACAAACTTCACCCACATTTTCTTTTAAATGCAAATAGTGCCTCATATGTGCACTAGAGCGTTCGCATACTTTATCTATGATGCCTCAATTCAGAAAGGTAGGTTGGATGAGTATTATTATTAACTATGTTGTGTACCTAAGGCTTGGAGATATTTGCAATACCATAGGAAAACACTTGTGACAAAATAGTCAAAGGATAAGGACAGGATACAAAACTATCTAGAAAGTGTGAACACAGCTATGTAAAAATAGGCAGACAGAGGAAACAAATGGAAAGAAATACATCAGAATGCATTCATTCAATAAATATTTACTTGATGCCTGCCTTATTCTAGACCCCATCCCCAGACATCAGCTGGGATACAGTGGTGAAAAACACACTATCCCTCACTGAGGTTACAATTTGCTGAGGGAAAGCATACACTAATCAAGTAATGATGCAGCAAAGGTAAAATTGCAACAGTGACCAGAGCATCAAAGAGGTAATAGTCTTATACTATAATGAGACTGTAGACAAAATAGCAGGATTCTATATAGATACGGGCAACCTAGGAAAGTCTTCCTTGAAGAAATGATTTTTGAAGCAAGAGGAGGAACTTAACTAGTTAAAGAACGTCAGAAAGAAAGTCCTGGACAGAAGGAACACCAGGAACCAGGGCGCTGTGGTGAGAGGGGGACTGCCCAGGAAGAGAATAGCTGAGCAGGGCAAGACTGGGAGAACTTGATGCCCAGTGGAGCTAGAGAAGAAGTAGGGGCCAGACCCACCCAAGCTAGCCAGCCAGGAGCACAGGAGGCATTAAGCACATTTGCACTTTCAAAAGATTTTTCATTTCAGGTGTAAAGAAAGGGTTGGTGGTGCTGTGGGGAGGGGTGGAAGGAGAAGCTGTTGTGGCAGTCCGGACAAACGTTGACGGTGGTAGTGAAAATGGAGAGAAATGGATGACGTCAAGAGATGTTTGGCAAATTGTCAGGACTTGGTAATGGATGGAATGAGGAGGTGAGCGGAAAGAAGCATCAGAATGACTCCTAGATTTCTGGATGTGAATGGAGGTGCTGTCAACACCTGAGACAGAGTGATGAAAGCAGTCCATCAGGTTGGCACCTGAGACAGGGCCAGTTTGGGGCAGGCTGAGTTTGAGGTGCCTTATGTGTGACGGCTAAAAGGGGGTGGCAAGTAGGCGATGAAAAATAAGAGTCTGAAGTTTAGAGGAAAAGTCTGGCTGGAGATAAGCATTTGTGTATTGGTGGTAATTTAAGCCTGGGTGTGAATGAGACTGTGGGAAGAAGTTGAGGGTGAGAAGAGGAGAAGGTTGTCAACAGAGCACAAAAGAGTCAGGAGGCTTTTGCTCTAAAGCCTTAGTGTTTGCAACCCAAAAACACAACTAGGCAGTGCCCAGGGTGTTCCAAGGAAGAAGGGAAAGCTGAGAGTTCTTATAGTAAAAGGTGCGCTCTTGAGAAGAATCAGTCCTGCATTCTTAGCTTCTAAATTGGTCCAGGATGAAAATCTTGCAGGTTGTCCGGAAGGCCTAGATAATAAATGTCATGTGAACTTGTTTCCCAAGTCCTTCTAAAGGTCATCAGGCTTCAGTCCACCAACAGAGACGGCAGGAGGTTCCGTGGGCAACGCTGTCCGCTGACCCATAGGACCCAGATGTGGGCTTGGCCCCAGCCTCGACTGAGCCGGGACCTGGCGAGGCGATGGCCAAGACCTAGAGTGGAAGATCATTTATGTTGGCTCAGCTGAGAGAAGTTTGATCAAATCTTAGACTCCATGCTGGTTGTCCTATCCCAGCCGGGAGACACGTTCCTCTTTCAGGCCGATGCTCCCAACCCATCCCTCATCCCTGAGACTGACGCTATTGGTGTGACAGTGGTCCTTGTCACCTGCACCTCCCGTGGCCAAGAGTTCACCTGTGTGGGCTACTATGTCAACGAGTACTCTGACCCAGAGTTGGGGGAGAACCCACCCCCAAAGCCAGACTTCTCTCAGCTCCAAAGAAACATCTTGGCCACGAATCCCTGGGTGACCCGTTTCCATATCAACTGGGACAACAACACAGACAGGCTGGAAGCCGTAGAGAACCAGGACCCCACCCTAAGCAGCAGCCTCCCCATCAACTCTATCCTTGTCAAGGGCCTGGGGCTCCCTGGCTGCATCCGTGGCCTCCTCCCGGAGAGCTCCATGGGCTGCATCTAACTGGGGTCCAAGTGGGGGATTCCAGGCCCTACCTGAGCCCAGCTAGGACTACGGCCAGTCTCCTGACACATCTGGAGGAGGCAGTCAGGCCTCCTGGAGAGTCCTGTGGGGCCACCTGGAGGACTTGGGCTGTCAACTACATTCAGGCCTGTCAAACTTGTCCCTGAGGAAAGATCAGGCCTCAGGTCTCTCCCAGCCTCAGTCCAGAAGGATTATCTCACCTTTACTGCCCAGGCCTATAAAAAGCAGGTACTTTAGTTCTTAATTCTCTCTAACTTGTGCCTTTTCTCTCTTCCACACATAGGCCATTGTGTCACCATGCTCCCATATAAGCACCATTGGCCCAGAGCTCTTCCCACAGACCTCCCTGGCCTGCCTTGAGGCTTTCCTGGTCAATGGTTCCAGCCCTGTTGGGCCAAAGGCTGGGTCATTTCTTTCCCTTCCCAAACATCTAAGTAGATCTACCCAGCTTTCTGGAGTCACAAGGAATCTGGGTTAGAAGGTAAACTCGGATACAATTTCTGTCCTTTTCCCAGAACAGTTTTTATGTTTTTTCAATCCAGCAGCCCCTGGAAAACTCTGTTTCCAAACGTGTGATCAGCAAGATGCTGAGGAATGATGTTGACTCTGCTCTCAGTCACAACCACCTTCTTGTTACCTCCTTACTGGATCTGGGTTTCCCTGGAGGCTGCCACTATGGGGAGATGGCATGTAGAGCAGCTTACCGTGCTCTGTCTGTGTTGGCATCAGGGCCCCACTGCCTCTGGCTGCCTTGATCTGCCCTCTGCTAAGACCTCATGCTCTCACAGGTAATAGAGAGATTGCAGGCATGGGAAACAGTAGGGACCCTGAAAACCTCCTTCCCCTGTCATACTCTGCCATGTTCCCTGTTCCTTTGCTGCTATGTGGATGCTGTTGGTGATTACAATTTGTATATTAATGGGTTTTTATATGAAACTAGAGGCCCGATGCACGAAATTCGTGCAAGGGGCTCGGCCCTCACAGCCCCGGCTGCCTCAGCCAGCCCTTGCAGCCCCAGCTTCATCTGGAAGGTCATCTGGAAGGACATCTGCAAGGTCATTCAGCTGTTCCGTCTAATTAGCATATTAGCTCTTTATTATATAGGATACTAGAGGCCCGATGCATGAAATTCACGCATGGGTCGGGTCCGTAGGCCTGGCTGGCAATCAGGGCCGATTGGGGCCTTTTGGCTGCCAGCCGGGGCCTTCCTTCATTTCGCACCGCCCCCTGATGGTCAGCATATGTCATAGCGAGCGGTTGAATTCCTGGTGGGTCAAACTCCCAAGGGGGCAATTTGCATATTAGCCTTTTATTATATAGGATGTTTGGTTGGGGGGAAAAGGTAATCAGAGGGTTATCTATAGGAGATAGATATGGATGTACATATAGGTACAGATAGAGATACAGAGACAAATAGAGATAAGAGATAGAGAGAGAGAGAGAGAGAGAGAGAGATCATCTCTAGGCATAATTGGAGAGTTTAAAAGTTTAAGTTTCCAGGCTTGTTGAAGTAAGAGTAGAATAATTTCCTCATGCTTCAGCCTACTTGATTTTAGTAATTTAACAGCTTGACTATAGTGACTCCATTTTGTTCTTCACTCTTTCCTCAAAGTGTAGGATCAAACCTTGGGGACTCAATATTTAGAATCAAGCAGAGGAGGTTGAGATTGCAAAGGAGGCCCAAGAAGCCAAAAATGTTAACAATGACTGTGGAATGCTGTGGAAGCATTGTACATTTATAGTTACTTTTACAACTGAGTGGAAATTTTTAAAGAAAAAAACAAAACCCTTTTATGACTCCTAACGTTAATTAACTTTCTAGATTTTGAAACAGTACCTGAGGGCAAGAGGTGATATTCTAAATATTTTACTAGCAGGACTTCGGAGCACCAACACTTTGATGGCAGCTGGAGGAGAGAGGGGTCTCAGAGGCCCCTGCCAGGCACTAACTCTGTGATTGCTGGATCCCAAAGAAGTGCAGAGAAGCTGGGTGGCAGGGGACAACATAGAGGGGACCTTGGGGCAGCTGCTATTCAGTGATTGAGTAGTACTGGAGCTTACTACTGAATACAAGCCCTGCCTAAGGATCCTTACCAGCAACCCCCTACCCCCCTCACCCCCACCCTCCCACACACACGTCCACTCTCTGCCTGCTCATTTCCCCAAACTCTTTTATCTACCACAGCAATTTATTCATCATTTCTTGTGAACTCCTTGCATTTTCACATCTTCATGATCTGCCCTATGCCTAGAATGCCTTTCTTCTCCTTATTTGGCAAATTCCTTTGAATCTTTGAAGACCAAGGTAAAATACCACCTCCTCTGTAAAATCCTCCTTGACTTCCCAAGGCAAAATTATTTGCTTTCTCATCATCATTCCATGCACTTTATACATACTTTCTCCCCCCAAATCGGTTTGTATTGATTTTTATTTTTTTATATAATATAACCATTTTATTTATTTATTTTAAATATATTTTTATTGATTTCAGAGAGGAAGGAGAGGGAGAGAGAGATAGAAACATCAGCTGCCTCCTACATGCCTCCTACTGGGGACCCCCACAACCCTTGACCGGAATCAAACCCAGAGCCCTTCAGTCTGCAGGCCGATATTCTGTCCACTGAGCCAAACCGGCTGGGAATATGTTTGTATTGATTTTAGAGAGAGAAGAAGGGAGAGAGAGAAACATCCATCAGCTGCCTCCTACTGGGGATCAAGGCCACAACCTGGGAATGGAGTCAGTGACCCCATGGTACATGGGACAATGCTCAACTAACTGAGCCACACCGGCCAGGGCAAATACTGGTTTTTTTTGTGGTTTTAAAATTATTTCTTTTTAAATTTAAAAAATAATACTGTTATTTTAAAAACAGCTCAGCAACATCTCTCACTGTGCCTGATTCAAAGGGAAGGCTCAAATGTTTTCTGCTAGGGAAGAAGGTGGACACACCGGGAATGAGTTTGGAGGGGTGCACGCAGGGATGTGGTGGTTGTGGAGGGTTGGTTTGAGGAACGCAGGGTGTAAGTGGAAATCAAGCTGAGTCCTGATAATGGAATGGTCTACAGAATATTTCAGAAGGAGGAGTTCTGGTGAAAACGGAAACCACTTCAGTGAAATCAGATTTCAACAAAAAAGGCTGAGGTTAGCTCGAGAAGGTGGTTTTCCTTTGAAACTGGTGGCTCAGTGTGGTCTCCTTTAAGAGGAAAGAACTATAATCTAGGTAGGGGGTTGAAATTCTGATACACTTACCCTGGACCCCCAACATCCTTGAAGTAGGGACCTTGGAAAGAGGGCCCTGCTGACAGGTCAGATGTCACAGTGCTTGGCTTGGATACTCTGCAGACAGCCGCTTGGCTCTGCCGCTTGCCAGCTGCATTGCCTTGAGCAAGTCACTCAACCTCTCTGTGCCTCCATTTTCTCTACTGTAAATGGGGCCAATGGTAACACCTTCCCTCTATGATCTTTGTGAGGATTAAACCAGACAATACGTGAAGAACTTAATACAGTGTCCAGCGCATGGTGAGCACTGGAAGGAGGCAGTCCCCACAGTGAGGGACATGTATCTGGAGCCATGAAACTGGTTGTGGAGGAGTCGCTGATGTCTGCCAGCCCTGAGTGACGTTCACAATTCAGGGAAGAGGCAGCAGCTGGCTGGGGGTCGGGGTGGTGGCTGGGAAATGGTCTGAAGAGAGTTAGCAGTGTCATTGCTCAATCCGACCAGTGGAGCTCACGCTTCCTGTTTTCAGTGTCTGTGAGCCCTGATGCTAGAGCTGCTCATGTTGGAACAGGATCTTCTTGGCCCCTGGGGGGGAATCCAGAGGTTGAGCAGCAACTCAGTCTGGGCTGGGCCCCTTAGCTTCACAGCACGCCTTTTCTCTCCTCACATTGCATTGGTGTGTTTCAGCTCACCCAAAACACACCAGTGCAATCCTAGGGTGGTAGAGGGGAGTGGGGTCCATTCAGTTCCCCAAGAATTTAAGTGGCTTTGCAATAATAGCCACTATTTTTGTGCCTTTACTAGGTGCCAGGATTATGCTGAGAGATTTATGAACTCATGAATCCTTATAATAATCCCAGGAGGGAAATAGTATTACCTCTTTTACAGATGAGGAAACAGAGGCACAGAGAGGTTAAGATTCTTTCCTAAATCACACAGCTAGTGTTAGAGCCAGGATTCCAGTCCTGGCCACCTGACTCCAAAATCCATGCTCTGAAACCACTACATCTTACTGAATAGGACAACGTGCTAGATTATGGGGATTAAAGACTGAATGTTTGGGCGCTTTCCTTCCACCTGCAGTGGATGGTCCATCAGCTTCTGATCAAGAGGAACAAGCAGATGTGAACCCAATAATCTGAAAGCCCACAACTCCTTTCAGTACAACAGGGTGATTCACCACAAGACAGTGGGCGTGGAGCCTGCAGCCCACGGCAAAGGTGTGGTCGTCATAAAGTGGAGAAGCGGGTAGTGAAAACTGGCCACCTCCTACATGCGGACCACCATCGACAAGAACTCAGGGCCCGGCACGTGATCCACAGGAACAATTACCGCCCGGATCGGCCCATGGCCGCCATGCACAGGGCCAGCTGCACCCTGTGCAGCCAGAAGCCCGTGAAGGTGAGGAGGAAGCGTTGCCCCACCAAGAGCTCCTGAGCACCTTCCACCCCCAAAGCAATAAAGGTATCAGCCAACTTTCCAAAAACAAAAACAAAAAGCTGAATACTCTGGATCCTTGCCCTCCCGGGACCCTAGGGAGCCCAGGAGACCTGGCACCCCCAAACCCCACGCAGAAAACTGTTTATGCAGAGAACACACGCTGGCCACATCTTGAATTTACTGGGCACTTCACATAATCTGGCCAATTGCCCCCAAAAGATACTCACTCAGGTGCTTATCGGAAACACCTGAGCTTTTCAAACCCACACAGCCTGGCACGAGCCCTGACCTGCATCACAGTCTCTGTGGGTGGAATACAGGCACGTATATTTTTTTAAAAGGCTCTCAGGTGACTTGGGTAAGAAACACTGCCAAACCCATTAACACCGCTTGGAAACTCCAGTATTTGGGCATCCAACCCTATCTCCCAGCCTGCCTTCTATACTCTAGTTCTTTAGAAGCTGATGTTTGGTTCAAAATATATGCTCACCTCCATTAGGCTACCAACCAGCGTCAGACTCTGAGCCACCTGATCGTAGGAATTGCAATGGCAGGTCATGAGCTCCATGAACAGATTGAGAAAACTCAGCACCAGCCCCACACAGTTAATGGGCAGTTATGTTTTCTGTTCCCTGAATGCCAACAGACTCGAGCTGAGCTGGGTTTTGGATCAATAATTTTCACTCATACAGGTGTTCTGCTTGGTTGAGGTCAGCTCTGGGGTTGTTGGGGGCAGAGTGCAGAGACTATGGTGAGACTAATACTAAAGAGGACCACCATGCAGATGTGTAAGACGTGCACTGCGCAAAAGCATCAGGCCAAGGAGGGCATTGGGGGTTGATACCCAGCCTGCCACCATTGACCAAGCTGCGGGTCCCTGGCTTACAACTCCTTTTGTACCTATGTGCCATGGAGAGCCTAACCTAGAACTCTGCCAGCTACTTCCCAAAGCCTCATTAACTCCAGAGATGCAGCCCCCAAAGAAACTCTGCGGTACATGCCCCCACGATCATTTTCTGCTCCCCAACTCCCTCCCATACCAACACCGGGAAAGAACGAAAGTCTTTAGAAAAATCACATTTTATTAATCATCTTTATTCAAAATTATAAAAATAGATATAAATAAAAATAGCAGAATATAATTATTAAATATTCAGTGTACAGGAGTGGTCCTCACCCCACTCAGTGAGGATTGGATGCATTTGGCTGAAAGGTCAGAAGGGATAACTGTCCAAGGAAGGGACATTTATGTGAAAGTGAAACTGAAAGTGTAATGCTGGTCACGAGCCATGACCAGAATGATACATTCCTAGGCATCATGGGAGACCCAGAGGCCCCAGGAGTGACCCGTGACCTCTCCTGACTGGTCATTCTATGTGGCATCACAGTCCATACAGTTTAGGGAAATATCTAGACTTACAATTAGACACAGGAACACCAGCTCTTACTCATTCTGACTCCTCACAGCCTGAACATAAGTGTGCAAATATACACATGCATAGATAATGTTTCCTGATACATTCATGGAATGTCAGAGCCCTACCCTCAAGTTATTAATGTTCCTGCTCCCCAAACCACTGTTCCCACATTGACCAAGCTCCCTCAAGAGACCTCAGTTCTGTTACACTTCCTAATTGGGAAATGATTCATTTCCCAATAATAGGCCTCATGAATGCCCTCTGTTGGGGAAGCTACCTCTCCTTCCCATGCATAGAAGATGCCATGTTTATCTCCAGAAGGCTTTAATCCAGAAAAAGACAAACTACTGGTCAGTACCATCTTGGACCAGGACCACCCCTCCATCCTGGCCAGAGGGGATCTGGGCATCCAGCACCCAGTCCTGGATCTGCGGATAAAGCCATTGTTGCTCACCCTGGTGGGCAGCACAAGCAAAACCATCTCTGCAGAGCCTATCTTCCTCAGTCTCTTCCTTATATGTGGCTGGTGCAGATGGAGCTACTGCAAAAATGACGGTCAGCGTGGGAGTGGGTGATGCTCCTCTCCTCCCTTGGCTCCCTGGGGGCCCCCAGAGGGCTAGGCCATTCAGGGGGCTAGGCCATTCTCTTCCCCGGTGTTAGTGCGGATCCAGGACAGGAAGTGTGAGACCCTCGTGTAGACACCTGGCTTGTCCTTCATGGCACATTCGCGGCCCCAGCTCACAATCCCAGTCAGAGTCAGGCGGTCTTGAATGGGGCAGGCCAGGGGCCCCCCTGAGTCTCCCTGTTAAGCCAAAAACACAAAAAGTGAGCCCTGGAAGAAGTTAGAAATTAATGATTAATTAATTAGAAATTAATGATTAATAAAATGTGATTTTCCTAAAGCCCTGGAAAGGGGTCATCGGATCCTACGACCCAATCATACCCAAGATAGACGGGAGAGTTTTCCAAAGTCAAAGTCCTTAGTGATTCCCATTTCCTACCACATCAAGTTCAAAATCCTCTGGTTGGCTTTCAAAGCCCTACTATCTGCCACTATTCCACCGATATTCCCAGACCCTACCTCTCTCCCATCCTGGAATATGCTGTGCTCACTCTCATTTTTGTATTTTGCAAATGAAATGCTCTCCAGGCTTCCCTCTGCCTCCTCAAATCCCTATTGAGCCACATCCTCCCCTCCGTGACCATCTAGTTGGCACTCAGCTCCCTCTCCTAAACATCTGATCATTTATCATTAACACCACACTCTGAACACTGAGCTATATTATTTTCTACTGTTTCTTCTTAGTCCTCCTCTCTCCCCCCACCTGAAGTGCCTAGCACAGAGACAGGCTGACAAGTGTTTGGTAAAAACGTAAGAATTGGTTTAAACCTAAAACTTGAGCCCCTGATTCTGGCTTCTTGTGGCTTTGGCTGCAGAGGCTCAGGAGCCCTGGAGAGAGGTGGGGATCATGGAGAGAGATGCTTAGAACTCTCACCTGGCAAGAATCTGTTGTCCACGCCGGGTCAGCAGCACACAGCATTTTGGTGGTGACCTCAGAGCCATAGTAGTGGGGCTGCTGACACTCCCGGTGGGAAACCAGTTTCACCACAGTCATTTTCAGCTGCTCTGGATACAGATAGTCGGCTAGATCGAAGAAACATGGAGACTTTTATGTTAAGCCGTGTCTGCCCAGCCCTTCTAATGGGACCCTCTGCCAGGGCGGGGACCAAAAAGTATTCCCACCAGGGAAAGCCCCTATTCTTTTTCCACCCAAATCTGAGTTTTTAGCCCAGTTATAGCCCCTCACCCTCCACTTATTTACCTTTATGGGTCATCATTCCCTAAACAGTGATCCCCACTCCATCTCTGGACCCATCTGCTACCTCCACAATGGTCCTTCTCTATCGTCACAGTCCTCCCTTAATCAAGCTGCGCTCACTTCCAGCTGACACCACTCCCCCAGGACCCCTCAGCCAGCCCCAAAGGTCACTTACAGGTATTCTCTTTTCCGAAGCCAGTGACCTCACAGCTTGTGCCGGAACGAGCATCCCCATCCACTGGGGGCAGGCAGATGGTCTGTATGGACCGGGATGGCTGTGCGCACTGGCCCGAGATGGAAATGATCTTCAGCAAGGCTGGGGGAAGGGGAAGAGGTCAGAGGGGAAAGATCACCACCTGGTCAGGCGGTCACCATCTCTGCCCTCCAAAAGCTGAGGGAGCAGCTGTCCATCGCTCGGTCAGTTAGGGTCAGAGGTCATCCCGGGAGGTGTGCTGGTAGGATGAAACAAGTTTCCCTTGTCCCATGCCTCATGGGCTTTGTTCCAGCCACGGGCAAAGGCGTGGGCAGCCAGGGCTACTGCATACAGCTGTACGAGGGTGCTGTTTTTTTTTTCCTACAAAAAGCCCTGACTGAGGTAGATGGGCTGAAATTCAGCCCCATCCTCCATCAAAGTTCTCTATCCTGGGACAGAGTCTGCCTCCAACAAAGGAAGGGGCATCCCAGTCTAAGCCACTGCCCACAGGGCCACTGCCACCCAGGGAGGGCTACCTGTTTGGAAATTCAGGGACTCTACAGGGGAGCACCCTAACCCTTGCCCACTGCTCCCTTTGTTGTGTAAAGTAGGGTCTTCAAGTTCCCCTGCAACCTCAACCTCCCACTTGAGTCTCTTTTTGAACCCCTCCTCTCTGGGTCATCATCATGATGGCAGATGAGGGTTTTCCACTCACCTATGTCATTGTGGTGAGCAAGAGTGTCAGCGCTGTAGTCCTCATGCAAGATGAGCTTTTCCACCTCGAACTTCATCTCGCCCCGTGTGTTGGAGTTAAGCTTTGACCGACCCAGGTAGACAATGTAGTCCTGCTTCTTTGGGTTATTACTGTGGGAAAGGAGGTCCTGTCACTTCCGAGCCCTCCCACCACAGTGACCTTGGAACATGACTCATCCCCGAGGCTCTGGGCCATAAGAAAGGGCTTAAGAGGGTAGAATTGAAGTGAAATCCTTTGCCGGGAAGGCGAAAGGGATGCGTCTGGGGTAGGGCAGGAGGGCCAGGGAGAAGAGACAGAGGGACGTACATGAAGCAGTGTGTGGCGCTGACCACCCAGCAAGGACTGATGAGGCTGCCACCGCATACGTAGGTGACAGAACCTCCACGGTGCTTCCTATAGATGGCTGCAAACCAAGGCTGGTCCTCAGTGTTGGTGAATCTTCCCCCGACAATCTTAAAGCGGGGCCTCAGAGCCTTCTGACCACACTGAAACCCTGCGTTTGCAGGAGGATTTCTTCCTGGAGGAGAAAGAGAGGGGTGTCTTAGGAAGATAGGTAGGATAAAGTGTCCCTCTCCTCATCCTCTGACCTCCCAGTTTTGGGGGGCCAGGCAAGCCTCCCTCCTCATCCCTCCTATGATGGAATAAGGGGGTATATGAATGTGTCCCCTTTCACCCACTGTCATAAACAGGTTGGTGACACTTACCTGCAGAGCAGTCGTTCACCATGCACTCTTGGATATGCTGATTTCGGCCAACCTGCACATAGCACCAGGGCTTTCTCTGGTTGTCTGGGTTCCTGGCAACACAGACAGGAGAGGGGTGTCATTTCCACACAGAATGTCTTTCCTGCATCCTCCCCTCCAAGAAAGACTCAACCAGAGGCCTGGCTATTCTCACGTGATGGCCAGCACTCTGGGAGCACAAGGGCGTGTTCAGAAGGGCTCTGTGAGGCCATGGGGAAGGTGCTTGCTGCCCCCACCTCACCTGCAGTAACTGTGTTTCCCCAGGCCCAGCTGGAGGGCATCAGGTCTGTGGGCATGGTACGTTTTCAGAATGACACTGGCAGAGTTCCAGGCCAGGCAAGGCCGGCCCGTGAAGCCAGTGTTGGCCGTTCCTCGGTAAGAATGACCATTTCCCTGGTAGCAAGTGGCCGACGTATCTATGGAAGGATTTGAGGATGAGAGAATATCAGAAAGAGGAGGAGGTTCAGGCAGGCATTTCAGAGATCCTGCCAGGCCTCAGTGACTTCAGGCCTGGCAGAAGACACTAGAAAAAGTCTCCTTCCCTCCCACTTCACATGTGTGCAGCCACAGCTTACAAGACAATGTGTGTTTACGTGTTAGACTCTGCCCTCCCAGTGCTGAGGGCACAGCCGTCTATCACTAGGTCCGTTAGGGTCCGAGGTCATCCTGGGAGGTGTGCTGGCAGGATGCAATGTGTCTATCACATTGCATAGGGATGATGCCCCCCCACTCCACCTCCACCTCCTACCCCTGCCTGCTCTTGCATCCAACTCATCTCTCCCTGCCCCCAAATCTCTTGTGCCCCCTCCCCTGCCAGACAGAGTAGGATCTCCATACCTATCTCACAGTGTTCCCCCTGGAATTTCTTTGGGCAGTTGCATCGATGAATGTTGGAGAAGTACTTGTAGGACACACATGTTCCTCCATTCAGACAGCCACAGCTTGCTGAAAATCACAAAGGCGGGGGTGAGTAAGCAAGGAGCAGGGAGGAGGTAAGCGGGGGAGCCAGCCCTGCATCAGGGACAGGGAAGGGCCGTCTCCCGAGGCTTCTCCAAGATGTTTGTGCAGCCAGATATTGTGCAAGGGACGGATACTCACATGCACCAGATTCTGCATGGCTGTCCTGGAAAAGATAAGGGGAGGGGAATGGTCACCAAAGGCCCCACACCCCGGGGGCCTCAGGGTGTGGATAAACTGGCCCCAGTCCCAAAACTCATCCTTCCCTACAGCTCCCTCTCTCCTCACCCCGGTCCTATTAACTAGCCCTCAAATGGAAGGTCGATCATGGGTTTCCAGAGAAGAGAAGTGGCTTGACTCAAGCAAGCTTCACAGATCAGGTGACAACAGGCTGGGGCCTTTGCAAAGGCTTCTTCCTCTCCAGCCTGCAACTCCCTTGGTTCTCAAGGCCCCCTCGGCCACACCTGTCCCCTTAACCCGGAGGGTCTGGCCCTGCAGTGGATGGAATGGCCGGGGGCGGGGGGGGGGGACGGACCAGCTCCCCACCAGCCCCTTCCTTCCCCTGGCGCTGTTCTGGGGGGTCGTGCAAGCCCCCTCCCACCGCCATGAGTCAAAGCAGGGACGCCGCTTACTTCGCAGTTGCTCACGACCAGAGCGCAGAGCAGCAGGCACGCCCGCGGGATTCTCATGGTGCCGAGGCTGGGGCTCCGGGCAGCGGCCTGCGCGGGAAGGAGAAGTCAGGGAGGAGCCGAGGAGCGAGAAGCGCGCCGGGCGGGTCGCGGCAGCGCAGGGTGGTGCCCCTGGGTCACCTGCGAGGCGAGCCCGCGGTGGTCTCCCCTCCCTGGGATTCAGGGGCTCGGCACCGCCGGGACCGGCACCCGCAGGGACGCGTGGGCACGCGGAGCGGAGACGGCGCGCAGCCGGGCAGCGGGCGGGGGGCAGGGACGCCGCAGGAGCGGGGCGCGCATCCTCCGGCCGCGGCGGGGGCGGCTGCACTCACCGGCAGCGGCGCGGGTCGGGCGGCGCGGACAGGTGGACGCGGTGCTACTCGCCGGGTTCTGGGCTCCGGTCTCCCCGCTGTGAGGCGCGGGCTGTATATTAAGACCCGCCCAGGCGCTGGCCCCGCCCCGGCCCGGCTCGTCCCGTCCACTCCCTTCCCCCCCCCCCCCCGCCCCCGTCCCGTCCCGTCCACTCCCTTCCCCACCTCCCCCCTTCCCGGGAGCCCGCCGCCCGGACCCTGCACGTTTCCTCTACGGTGACGGAGCGTGAGCAGCAGCGCGTCCCGGCGGTGGGGACGCACCGGGTCTGAGCTGATTGATACAGAGGCACCTACATCCCCAGGCCTGGGCCCCGCCCAGGGCAGCCCACCCCCACCCACACACCCAGTTGCGGAGAGGAGGGGCGCGGGGGAGCGATGATGCCTCCCCCCGGGCCCCGAGGTCAGCTCCTCTCCAGCCGCCCCGCCTGGTCCTCCACCTGCCCGGGAGGGTGCGTGAGGACCCCGGGTACCGGGCACGGTCCGCAGGTCTCAGGGCTGTGGAGTCTTTTTCTCAAGGTGCAAGTGCATATGTCACGTCCTCGCTGAAAACACAGACGAAACACTGGTAACAGAGGCTGCTTATGTCGAATGCCGGCTCTCCCCAAAATGATCAGCACACCCAGTAGATAAGACCAAGCTGAGACCTCGGGGAGCGAGTCTGGTAGTGCATGAGGAAGGGGGAAGGCGAGGTCGGGTTTTAGTGAGGATTTGCAGTTTGGTCAAAGGGCATTCTTGGGCAGTGAGGGCTTGTTTGGCGGGGGATCGAGCAAAAAAGAAAGCGAGGGCCTGGTAAGGATTAGACTAGGGTCGTGACACAGATTGTAAGAGGGTGAAAACAAAGTCTTAGGGCCCAAACTGGTGATGCTTCCTTTCTGTGGAAATGTTGATGGGTCTTTCGGGAAGTTCCTGTAATGAACAATCCATTTGTTGATTTTTTTTTGTTTTAAATAGATTTTGATTGATTTCAGAGAGGAAAGGAGAGAGATAGAAACATCAGTGTTGAGAAAAGCATTGATCCGCTGCCTCCTGCATACCCCTTACAGGGGATGGAGCCCCCAACCCAGGCATGTGCCCTGATGGGGAATCAAATCCTGAGCTCCAGGTTCATTGGTGGAAGCTCAACCACTGAGCCACACGGTGGGACTGAGCAATCCATGTATGTGCCTGGGCCAGCGTACAGTTAGTTAACACAGACAATGGAATAATAAAGTCTTATTGATATAGACAGTGAGCTGTAAAGGGGTAGGACATTCCGTTTTCACCTGTAAGGAGAGGAATTGGGGAACTGGAGGGCAAGAAAGAAAAGATTTATTTAACACAGTGTAAGTTTTTGAAAACACATCTTTGTATCATCCATTCCCCAAAAAGACAGACTTTCAAATGCATGTTTGTTTAGTGTTCTACTTCATCACAGGGCATTGTTTCTAATAAGATAAAGTAATTGCTTGTCAGGTAAGACTGACCTCCAGTACGACTGACCAGGTATAAAGGACTCAGCCTGCTCTTCTTGTACAAGGCAAAGAGTTTTGTACACAGACACATGCACACGTACATATCCCTCTGGCATAGTTGAAGGAGCACAGTGGCGACTCTGGGGTTCATTCACCACCCCCCTCCCCCGACAACACACCCCCCCAACCTGGGCTTGGGGGTCACTTGGATCCTACCCACCAAGACTGTCCCCCCTGATGGGAGACGAGAGGTCTGAGTCCCTGTAAACTCACTAGAAGCCCAAGACCACACCCAAGACTTGGTTTCTCTCCCTGCTACACCTGCAGCATTTTGCTGCCTGGCAAACCTGGACCTTCAGTCTGGGTCCACTTGAGAGGGACAGGTGGAGGAGGGCAGGGACAGTGCCAGACCTCTCCGCTCTGTTCCAGCCAGAGGTCTCAGGGTGCCAGCCTCTGCCTGCAGAAAGTGTAAGTTAACCATCCAGCTATAGCAGCGGTTCTCAACCTGTGGGTCGTGACCCCTTTGGTGGTCGAACGATCTTTTCACAGGGGTCGCCTAAGACCATCCTGCATATCAGATATTTACATTACGATTCATATCAGAAGCAACATTGCAGTTATGAAGTAGCAACAAAAATAATTTTATGGTTGGGTCACAACGTGAGGAACTGTATTTAAAGGGCCAGAAGGTTGAGAACCACTGAGCTACAGGGAGGCAGGTGACCCACCATCCTCCAGAGAGAGTTCTTCTGCACGCCCGGCTAACCGGGCGAAGCTGCCAGCCTCCGGGAAGACGGACTGAGTCAGAGTGCTAATAGTCTCAAAGCGGCCTCACTACTTCCTCCAGAAGACAGTGACATGTTCTGTTTGGATTTAGAGTCCATTAATTGTAAATAAACGTGATCGAATGTAAACAGGGATGTTGCAGCCCTAGGACTTACCCCGAAACTCAGGTTAGTGATCAGGAAATTCCCAGCAGACTGCCATGATTCACAGAGCTCCCCGGCAGCTCTCATGACTCCAGATTACTTGGCTGGAGGCTGTCATGCTGATTTTTGAGAGCAGGATGACTTCATTTCCTCCCCAACAAAGAGGCTTGGAGACCGTTATGCAGCCAGCATGACACCCCTCTACTCCTTCCTTCCCTCTGCGGCCTCCTCACCTGGCTGAACAATCCTGGGGCCTCCAACTCTTCACAAAACTTCCCCTCCACTCTGTGACCTTTGAGCTCTCTGAAATCCCTGTGTCCGTCTTTTGGTGCACAGTCTGTGCTAGTCTTTTAATTCTTTAAGGACAGAAACTACATCTTAACTATCTTTGTCTCTCCCTCGGCATTTGTGCATTCCTTGTTCACATAGGTGCTTTCTTATGAATGAATTGGTGAACAAGTAGAAACAGAGAGCTCTGGGGCACTTTGGAAGTTTTCTGCCTCTCTCTCTCTCTCTCTCTCTCTCTCTCTTCTTTTTGCCATAAAAAAATAAAAATACTGGCATTGTTTCTGTCCTGTGCTAAAAAGCACTTTGCAACAAATCCTCTTTAAGCTCACAATTGCCTTATGATGTATTAGGAGACATTCCCATTTTGCAGATGAGAAAAATGAGGTGGAGAGGAGATATATAGTTGATGACTGGCAAAGCCAGCAAGGATCATTAGAACTTGATCCTTATTCCTGTGCTCGCTACCTCACTTCCTCCAGAAGAGAGGGGTACAAGACAGAATGCCGCCAGGGGAGGGCCAGGTGATGAAAGATGTTGCAGCTCAGGGGAGCCCTCCTGTTGGCCTTGGAGAGCTCCTTCCAGAAACACTCCTGGGACGCTGGGCTCTGACTCCCGGGACGCCCTTGCGGTGTGCAATGTGAGTTGGTTGCTTGCCTGAGATCCAGGAACTAGCGTGGTGATCTAGGCTCTCTGACACTGCTGTCAAGAGTGAGAGAATAAGGAACTGAATGTGTGTGACTTCATTCTGTTCCTGACTCCCAGGGGAAAGCTACCAGTCCCCTGGCTCTCAGAGGTCCAGACCTTCTAAGTCAGATGTGGCCACAGAGACCAATGGAGGGCCCCCTTTCCCGGAGCTGCTCGTAAAAGAACAGGCAGATGCCAGGTGTTCAAGGAGGGCGAGGATGTCGGAAATTAGTCCTGAGGCTGTGTCCAGGAAACTGGGTCCCTGAGGGGTTATTTTTTTTTCTCTTCTTTTCTTTTTTCTTTTTCCCACTCCCCGCCCATACCCTCCACTTCCTCCCCTGAAGCGCTATTGTCTTTCTTTTCTTTTTTTCACTCCCCACCCATACCCTCCACTTCCTCCCCTGAAGGGCTATTTTCTGACCAGCATGACCCAAAAGGAAGTTCATATGGAGTCACAGGATGCTATACCAAGAATGTTCCGCGTGGTTCTACAGAGAGAATGAATGACCTTACACTCTTGATCTCAGCTCCCCATCCACAAAACAAGGCAATGCCTGCCTTGCCGGTGCCTTACTTTGCAGATTAAATGAGATCAGGCTTGTGTGATGAAAGCATTTCTTCATTCCTTTATTCATTCATTCATTCATTCATTCATTCAATGTTTATCACGGACCTACTGTGTGCCAGGCATAGTTCCAGATGCTAGAGATAAAAGGATGGACTTTATAAACTGTAATTCCTACCCTGAGTGCCTGCTGCCTCACCTTTCTGACTATGGCTATACTGACCCAGGAGACCCGGGGCATTCTCTGGAGTCCACCTCAGGATTCCGATTAAGTGGGGATGCTGTGTCCTTAGCAAACAGTTCCCAGCAACTGGCCAGCTGCATGTGCTGCTCGCCCCCGCAGCCCCGACTCCTACTCCCTGCCTCTCCTCTCCCTTCTCACTGGCCAGAAGCTCTTCTCTCTCCTCCCTACACCTGGGGCAGACAGACTCCTCTGCGGTTAGGAAGAAGGCACCGAATGCTGGTCACCCAGCTTCCTGGGGTCTGAGGACTCCTTTTCCCTGCCTATTTCGTTCTGAGAGGAAGATGCTGTTCTCACTGGCAGCAGCACTAAAAGCCAGGTCTGGGCCTGTAACATGATAGGGAAGCTGCTAGGCCCCCAGTGGCCTGTGGAAAGAGTGGGGCGGGGAAGCCACATTCTTGCCTCCTTACTCATGGACAGCAACGAGCCCCAGGGGCTGCTCCCTGAGGTTATGCTCTGTCTCAGCCCTCCAGCCTTAGCCCATGCTCCCTACCCTTCTCTTCCTCACCATCTCTGACCCAATTCCTAGCCAGATCTCTGCACGAATATTTGGAGATTTGGTCAAATTTTTTTTTTTTTTGGTCCCTAACCTAAACCCAGTTACTCCCTAAGTCAGGAACGTGTTACCTTAAAGGAGTGTTGTTGGTCATGGATTTCCAGACTTTGTGAATTCTAAGTCCCCACCAGAAACCAAAGCTAGGCCCAGGCTCTGGAACTTTTGCTCCGAGCCCAAGCTACCATGTTGGATGGCAATGGCTGCTGAACTGGAAGGTAGAGGTGGTACCAAGGGCTAGGATGGGAAACCAGAAACTGGTGGATTTCCAAAAAGTGCCAAGAAGTCAAGGACGTTTAAGGAAATATGTTCAGCCAGGAGCTAATATTCTAAAAAACTTGTTCATAAAAAAACCAACGTAACATTCATAGCCCATTTGATGTATAATTTCATGTGCTCGTGGCTCTCCAAAGTTGGATTCTATATGCTACTCTGTCTTTAAAACAAGTGCAGCCCTAGCTGGTTTGGCTCAGTGGATAGAGCGTCGGCCTGTGGACTGAAGGGTCCCAGGTTCGATTCTCCTCAAGGGCACATGCCCGGGTTTGTAGGCTCGATCCCCAGTAAGGGGTGTGCAGGAGGCAGGCAATCAATGATTCTCTCTCATCATTGATGTTTCTAGCTCTCCCTCTCCCTTCCTCTCTGAAATCAATAAAAATTAAAAATAAAATAAAATAAAAGAAGCAAGTGCAAGCACTTCCCTTTCCATTACACTGAGAGGAAAACAGAGGGCCAATACAGGGAAGTGAATCATCTGAGTTCATTCACTGAAAATGATGAGAATCAGAGTTCACCGGTTTTGAGGAACCTCATGACACATTTCCACCCTCTCTCCTCCTATTCTGAATCCTCACTCCTCCCTTCCTGGTCACTCTCAATCCCCACCTCCAGTCTCTTCCTGCTTCCTACCCACCTGCAGAAGGTGCTTTTTACTTCAAGGAGTTTTGGAAGGTACCGTAGGACCAAATAGATGGACGTCTGTGGATACAAGGAGCAAGGACACAGCAGGGGGCCCTGTGATAGGTGTGTGTGCAGAGTGAGTGGAAGGAATAGGATGTAAGTCATCTAACCAGGAGGCTCCTGTTGGGAAGTGTGACGGGGACTAAAAAAGAGAATAACCAGCTTGCTTTCCAACGTGGGCCCTGCAGAGAATAGTGGCGAGGAAAAGAAGGCCTGTCCTGCCATCAGCAAGGTAGTGACCAGAGAATACACTATCGACATTCACAAGTGCATACACAGAGTGAGTTTCAAGAAGCGGACCCAGCCCGGCCGACATGGATCAGTGGTTGAGTGTAGGCCGTGCAGGAGGCAGCCAATCAATGATTCCCTCTCATCATTGATATTTCTCTCTCTCTCTTCCTCTCCCTTCATCTCTGAAATCAATAAAAAATATATATTTTTTTTAAAAAGCGTACCCAGTTCAAGTCAGACTTTGAGGAAAACGTTCTTCCTTTTGCTTAATATAGCCAGCCACAGTTGTGTCTGCTGGGTCTAGACAGAGAAGTGATCACTGGGTTTTCTGGTTATGCTCATATGTCTGTGTGGAACCATCAATGTCTAGTCTTCCTTTCTCACAACCATTATTCACCCTTGTTTATATGATGGGGATGCCCTAGGGTTCTTCTGTGGAGAAATAAAAATAGCACCTACTTATTTTTTTAAAATTTATCTTTATTGATTTCAGAGAGGAAGGGAGAGGGAGAGAGAGAGAGGAACATCAATGATGAGAGAGAATCATTGATTGGCTGCCCCCTGCGCACCCCCTACTGGGGATCGAGCCTGCAACCCAGGCAGGTGCCCTTGGCCGGAATCGAACCTGGGACCCTTCAGTCTGCAGGCTGACACTCCATCCACTGAGCCGGACCAGGTAGGGCAGCACCTACTTATTGAACATGCATTTTATTGGGCAGGCATTGGGTAACAGGATGCATTTTCTCATTTAATCCTCATTGAGGGAGATGCAATGTCATTCCCCACTTTATGGGTAAGGAAGCTGAGTTTCTAAGAGATTATGGTCAAACCCAGGTTTCTGACTCCACACGCTGTGTTGATAATCACTATGACAGTGTTATCGCTTTACCCCTTCCTGAGGAAAAAAACAGTACCCTGTCGAGTAGGTGTCAGATTCTGTAATAAGAAACATTCACTAATGGTATTTTTTTCAGCCTTATCTGATGATAAGAAGCACCTGGTTTGAAGGTTTAAAAAATACAGCGTTTCAGGTTACTTCCTCAGAAATTCTGGTTCATTGGGTCCAGGATGCTTACCACGAAATAAGTGTGAGGGAAATCACAGCCAATGCATATGGAAGGAGTGTTGGTTGATTTTTTCACCTGGGAATGGCCAATGCCATTAGGAACTTTCTCTCTATTGGGGTGTCTACTCCACCCTGTAGGAGCCGCATGACTCCACGAGGTGAACATAGAGGTGGAAAAGGTCCAGAGCTGGAAGACCAACTTTTAGGCAAAGCTTCCCAGACAGGAATGAATCAAGTCGGGGATGTACGCCTGAGAGCCTGTGCCAACCCAGCCGCCCTGGGGCGGCTTTTCTAAAGCATCTCATCTCCAAACGTTAATTGCTTCAGCACCTTTACACTTGTTCTTTTGTTAGATCCTAGCGATAGTTTCATTTTTAAAATGCCAAATGGATAGCTAACCAAGGGACTTTTCCATAGGGAGACTGAGTTTGGAGAATCAGATAATGCTCAAAGTCATGGCAGTGAAGGAGAACTTGGCTTCCTAAAACCTCAGGAAAATTGGGAGAAAATGAGTAGAGGTGAGAACCCAGCAGAACTGAGAATACCCGAACTTGCTAGTACCTTTCTATCTGTGATAGCGCCTCACAGTTCCTGTGCTGGCCCCTTTCCAAGCTTCAAGAAAGTCTTCTCAAGCTTCTTATTTGTTCCCTAGTTTCTTCTGTTTCCATCTGAGTAGAACTGGAGTTTCAGAGCATCATCCCTTTGCAAGGAGGGTGGGACCGACCTCCAACAACGGTGGACCGAGCTGCTCATGGGATGACCACGATTAGCATTTTTAGTCAAGAAGAAAGCAACAGTAACATTCTCCTCATGCACTGTGTCCGAAGATGTATACAGTCTGCCTCACAGCAGTCAGCCTCTTCTATTCGTAAAGAAAATTCTATCCCAAGTTCTAAAAGTAAAAGGATTGAGCTCAGTTCAAACAGTTCATTTTATTCAATCAACTAAAAATTACTTTCAAATATCTAAGGCATGCCTAGCCCTGTGCTAGGCCCTGAGATCCCTGCCCTGAAAAACTTTAAAATCTGATAAAGGAGACAAAAGGACTATACATAAAACAATTACAAAGCCATTAAGCTATGGTGATGGAAGGAGACTTGACTTGGGGTGATGAACACACAATACAATGACATATTATCGAATTTTATATCTGAAACCTATATAATTTTATTAACCAATGTCACCACAGTAAGTTCAATAAAAAAGAAAATCATTAAAAATAATTTTTTTAAAAGCCATTAAGCAAGATGGCTACTTTAGGGGGAAAGAAACAACAGAAAATAAGTTGGAACCCTTGTGTACTGTTGGTGGGAATGTAAAATGATGCAAACCAATATGGAAAACAGGATGGCAGTTCCTAAAAATACATAAATAAATAAATAAATAAACAAACAAACAAACAAACGTAGAACTTGCAAATGACCCAGCAATCCCACTTCGGAGTATATATCCAACAGAACTGAAAGAGAGTCAAAGAGATATTTGCACACTCGTGTCATAGCAGCACTATACGCAATAGCCAAGAGGTGGAGCAACCCACGTATCCATTGACGGATACATGGCTCAGTGAAATGTGGTCTGTACATACAGTGGAATATTATTCCATCTAAAAAGGAAGGAAAGCTTGTCACATACTACAACATAGGTGAATCCGGAGGACATTACGCTCAGTGAAATAACCCAGTCGCAAAAAGACCAACAGTGTACGATGCCACATGCGGCTTTAGGTACAGAGGTAGCCAAAGTACAGTAGTCCCCCTCTTATCCACAGTTTCCCTGTGTGCAGTTTCAGTTTCAATGCACAGGAAACTGAGTCAACCATGGTCCAAAAACATTAAATGGAAAATCCTGAAAAAACACACAATTCATGAGGTTTAAATTAGGGAATCATCCTTTGTCTAGAGTCCCCACACTGTGTATGCTACCCATCTATTATCACTTAATAGCCCTCTTATCAGATTGATTGTGGAGGTAGCACAGTGCCTGTGTTCAAGTAACCCTTACGGTCCAGTCAGTAGCAGCCTAACTTTCCATGACAATGCCCATGTCATTCACCTCACTTATCTCATCATGTAGATTTTGTATCATCTCACACCATCACATCTCACCATCACAAGAAGAGTGAGTAAAGTAGAGTAAGATATTTTGGGCTTGAGCTGGAGGGGGTGGGGGAATGATAAACCCCTGGGGCTGGGTGCATGAGTGGAGGTAAGAATTGAAATGAGAAGACACAGGGGAAGTGGCAATGCACAGGAAGAGATTAGTACTCCTACAGCTGTCTTTGTTCCTATTCTTTAGGAGTCTTTGCTTTCCCAGACTCTCAGGGTGGTGTTTTGCTTTTATGAAGAGCCTTAGAAGGTTCCATTAAAGGACTGTGCCATGAAACCCATATTTGAAGGCCAATAGTCTCATGGATTAGAGTGGGAAGACTGAGGGTAGAGAGTTCCACTGCCCAATCCCAGTGGCACCTGTCAAGTACAAAGGCCATATCTCTGAGCATGAGCTGAGAGCTTCTTCTTGAGGAAGAGGTGATTGCCCGTGGTGAGGGCTGTGGTTTCGGAGTCAGAGAATGGAGCCCCATTCCCTGTTTGGTTGCTGACTCCATCTGTGAACCTTGGTGAGTCACTTCCCTCTGTCGGCCTCTGTTTTCTCTTATGTGGAATGCAGAAGGACTTTTTTCCACCTGCTTTTGCAGAAGACAAAAGTGGCTGAAGAAAAAGAAACTTAGCCTTGGCTGGTTTGGCTCAGTGGATAGAGCATCAGCCTGCAGACTGAAGGGTTCTGGGTTTGATTCTGGTCAAAGGCACATGCCCAGGTTGCGGGCTTGATCCCCAGTAGGGGACATGCAGGAGGTAGCCAATCAATGATTCTCTCTCATTATTGATGTTTCTGTCTCTCCCTTCCCTCTCCCTTCCTCTCCAAAATCAATAAAAATAAAATAAAAATAAAAGAGATAATGTGTGTTTATTCAAGCAAATGCATATATATCTACACTAAAAAAGAGAAACATGCAAATTGGTGTCACTCCACTACACCCACCAGCCAATCAGAGCGACTATGCAAATTAACCCAACAAAGATGGCGGTTAATTTGCATACGCAGGCGTGGCGTGAAGGCTGAAGACTAAAGACTGAAGACTGAAGAGGTTTGGCTTCTCCACTGCAGCCAGACCAAAGGCCTGGGTCCCCGGTGCCGGAGGAAAACTGGTGCCACCAGCCAAGGGAAGGAAGGCCTATTGCATGAATCTTTGTGCAATGGGCTTCTAGTATTTTTTTTAAAAGAAAAAGAAATTTATATCAGGCGCCTCTAAGCAAAGGATGAGGCCTGAGCTGAAACAAAGCCCAGGATGTCTGAGGACATGGGGGCCAGCTTGACGTACTATGCTCTTGACATCAGAAGTCCGTGGAGAGGATGTAAGTATTAAACAAGATAAACAAATGTTGCCCCAGAGAGCCTGGATTCTGGGAATATGAACAGGGAATCCTGACCAAAATTCCAGGTCTCCGAGTTCCCCTCATGGAGTCATGAGGCTCATGCAGGGGTGAATCACCACACGCAGAATCTCTCTTACAGACCTAACCCCTGAATATGAGCCTCCGCAGAGGAAGGGGCTAGAGGGAAGCTTGATTCAAATAGCGTGGGGGTTGTAGCTAAAATATAAGTGGTTCCCCTGGGTCCTGATGAGGCCAAGTTTTGCCCAAGGTTCTGGATGCTATTATAGTTCTGGTGTCAGTGGCAGGTCAAAGCCATAAATTTGGTCCCCTTAGAGTCAGCACAGTTGCCTCTAGTCTGGAAGATTACATGGAAAAGGAGCCCAGCCCTAGCTGGTTTGGCTCAGTGGATAGAGCGTTGGCCTGCGGACTCAAGGATCCAGGGTTCAATTCCAGCCAAGGGCACGTGCCCAGGATGCGGGCTTGACCCCCAGTAGGGGGAGTGCAGGAGGCAGCGATCAATAATTCTCTCTCGTCATTGATGTTTCTATCCCTTTCTCCCTCCCCCTTCCTCTCTGAAGTCAATAAAGGTATATTTTTTAAAAAAGAAAAGGAGTCCAGAAGATTGTGGAACTAAAGAAATGGAATTTGCATTCCTCCCAGAGTCTGTATTATTTTTTTGGTCCAATTTTCCGTAAGCAAAAGGAAGAGAAAAGCAGCTCTTCGGAGCCTGAAACAGAGACCAGAGGGCACAGGAGGAGGAAGCGTGCTGGCTGCTGACCAGCCATGGTGGCTTCTCTGCCACAGGGAAATGCCCATCCTCAGAGCCAGGGGAGGAGCAGGCCCTGGAAGTCTGGGACACTTGGACTGTGGGACTCTGTGTTCGAAAGGGATCTCAGGCCTGGCCTGGGTGGCTCAGTTGGTTGGAGCATCATCCTGTACACCAAAAGGTCACAGGTTCAATTTCAGGTCAGGGCACATACCTAGGTTGCAAGTTTGAGCCCGTCAAGGACGCATGCAGTAGGCAAATGGTCAATATCTCTCTCTCTCTCTCTCTCTCTCTCTCTCTCTCTCTCTTCCCCCCCCACCCCCTCTTCTCTCTAAAATCAATAAACATATCCTCAGGTGAAGATTACTCACATGCCACTTCACACCCATTAGGATGGATATTACAAAAGAAAATGGAAAATAAGTATTGGTGAGGATGAGGAGAAATTGGAACCCTGTGCATTGCTTGATAATGGGAATGTAAAATGGTACAGCCATTATGGAAAACAGTCTGGCAAATCCTCAAAAGTTAAATAGAACTAACATATGATCAAGCAATTCCACTCCTAGGTATATGCCCAAAACAATTGAAAATAGATACTTGTACACCCATATGCATGGCAGCATTTTTCACAATAGCCAAAAGGTGAAGCAACCCAACTGTCCGTTGACAGGTGAATGGATAAACAAAGTATGGTATATGCATGCAATGGAATATGATTCAACCTTTAAAAGGAATGCAAGTCTGATACATGCTCTAACATACTGTGATCTTTATATAATCCACTTATAGGAGGAACCTACAACAGGCAAGTTCATACAGACAGAAAGTAGAATAGAGGTTACCAGGAGTTGAGGGGGAGGGGGAGGCGGGGGGAAGTTATATTTTATGAGTACAGAGTTTCCGTTTGGAATGATGAAAAAGTTCTGGAAATGAATAGTGGTGATGATTGCCTAACAGTGTGAATGTACTTAATGCCACTGAACTATACACTTAAAATGGTTAAAAAGTATGCCCTGGAAGGTGTGGCTCAGTGGGTTGGAGTGTACTCCCGTGCACCAAAAGGTTGCAGATTTGATCCCCAGTCAGGGCTTGTATAGGAGGCAACCGATGTTTCTCTCTCTCTCTCTCTCTCTCTCTCTCTCTCTCTCTCTCTCTCTTTCTCTCTCTCTCTCCCTCCCTCCCTCCCTAGGACTCTAGGATCAGTGAACATATCCCCATATGAGGAGTAAAAAAAGATGGTTAAAAAGTAGATTTTATATTATGTCTATTTTACCACAATAAAAAAATAAATATTTTTAAATGTTTGAAATGGTAAATGTTATGTTGTATATATTTTACCCCAAAAAAATAATTGCCAAAAAAAGGGAAGGGTGTGGGAATCCCATAACACCAGGGATCCACCAGGCGCTGAGATTGAGACTCAGAAGCACTGGGCATGAGAAGGTGGCTGCAAAGATATTCAAAGTCACGAGCGGCCCTAGCTGGCTTTGCTCAGTGGTTAGAGCGTCAGCCTGCGGACTGAAGGGTCCCAGGTTCAATTCTAGTCAAGGGCACATGCCCAGGTTGTGGGCTTGATCGCCAGCGGGGGGTGTGCAGGAGGCAGCCGATAATGATTCTCTCTCATCATTGGTGTTTCTATCTCTCCCTCGACCTTCCTCTCTGAAATCAATAAAATTATATTTTTTAAAAAGTTATGAGCGGAGATGGGGATGGGGACTAGGAGGAGACAAAGAAACCTATTCACGAAGGAAAAGGATAGTGTGAGAGTCAGAAATGAAAGACAGAGAAGTTGAGATCAAAATAGAGCCCTGTTAGGGGATAGAGCTAAGTACGGAGAAATAAGTGAGGATTGGCAGGTCTTATTTCTCAAATGAGTCTAAAGGCTGGGCCTTCTCTTTGGCAGGCGCATGGGTTTCCATGTGTCAATGCCACAGAGCTTGTGGTGGGTGCTTCTGGGACCTTCATCCCCCCGCAGTGGTCAGCTGGCAGCCGGCTTCCTGTCTCCTTTTAGAGCTAAGAGACACCACCGTGAGTCAGTCCGACCAAGGCTTGACTCATTTTTGACCCAGTTTTGGTAATCAAGCATCATACCCTGGAATTTGGCACTACGGCTCAAAAGGTATGGTGGGAACACGGTTGCAAGACCCATGCTCCTAGCCGCTTCCTGTCACCATGCCATTTCTTTGTAAAGGTTCAGGTGAACTGCATTTAAAGTCAGAGAGACTTGGGTTCAAATTCTGGCTTGCCTCTTACACATTGTGTGACCTTGGGCAATTTACTTAACCTCCATAAGCCATGGTTTCCTCATTTCTAAAATGGAGCTACAGAGCTCTGTAGCCTTGTGGGGGGGATTAGATGAGATAATGTATGAAATGACTCTTAGCATTTTTGCTTGTCACCAAGGAATTGCCCAGTAGTTAAGGCCATTATTATTATCACCACTATGATTAGTACCCTGAGGTCTTTGATTATCTAGGATCACTTTGCCACAAGGGCAATGGAGACCTAAATCTGGGGCTTCAGTAACCCAGACTCCTATGGTCCTGGATTTAGAGCTGCAAGACCTCAGTCTGATCTGGGTTCCCCAGTTTACTAGCTGTGTGACCTTGAGCATTTTCCACGTTGAGTCTCCGTTCTCTCATTTGTAAAATGGGGATAATTACATAGAGTTGTAAATGTCAACTAAAACAATATGTATAAAAGATTTATAAATAACAACAACAATAAAAGTACAGATGTATAATGCACTCGGATCAGAAGCTTCGATGTATCTGGGCTAAGGTTAGGGTCAGGATGGGAATCAAAGTTGGGATTAGCACCAGGGCTATAAAAGCAATTGTGATCAAGATCAGCATGGGTATTGGGGCCAAAGCAAAGGTTTGGGCTAGGATAGGGAGGGAGTCCTGAGCAGGGTCATGGTAGGGGTTTGGGTGGCGGTTTGGATTTGGGCTAGGAAGCCCAGCGGATGGTATGCACTGTCTGAGCCCTGAGGGATACAGCAGTCCTGGGCTGTGATTCACAGTGCAATGACTGCACTGTTGGCATAGGTGCTAACCCAGAGGTCTTGCTTTGAGGGAGAGTAAAACGTAAGACTTAACAAATCCTGAGAGACTCGTAGAAGTGCAGGCCTTTAGGGAGACAGTCTAATTGCAACAGTTCAGCCACCTCATTTCCTTCGTCCTTCGCCCCCCAACCGGGTAGGTAGCTAAGCCACATTAAGTACCAGCCTACCTCCAGTGGCATCCTGCACAGCACTGCTTCTCACAGCTCGCATAATCCCTCCTCCATCACCCACCAGCTGTCATCATCCATTCAACAAAAGTCTATTGAATACTTACTATTTGCTAGTAAGCACTCCGCTAGACGCTGAGGACCCAGCAATGAGGGAGGCAAATGTGTTGTCTGCCCTTAGGCAAAGTACTATTTCCCCAAGATCCCCAGGAGAATTAAGCTCCAGATGCCCAGGTGGTAACTTTCTTGACAACTTACTCTAATGCCCTCCTCCCTTTTCTTCCCTGTCCACTTTTCCACGCCCTAACTGGAGTTTCCTAGGGTCACCTACCAAATCCACTAATTGCAACTGCAGCCTGTCTCAGGGTCTGCTTCTGGCAGAGACCAACCTAAGGACAAAAAATGTTAAGAAATATTTGAGTCCTGCCCTGGCCAGTGTTGCTAAGTGGTTAGCGCATTGGCCTGTGCAAGGAAGGATCATGGGTTCGATTCCCAGTCAAGGACACATACTTGGGTTACAGGTTTGATCCCAGGCCCAAGTTGGGGCGTGTGTGGGAGGCAACCAACCAATCAATGTGTCTCTCTCACATTGATGTTTCTCTCTTTCTCTCCCTCCCTCCCTCCCTCCCTTGCAGACTCTCTAAAAGAAAATCAATGAAAAAAATATCCTGGGGTAGATTAACAACAACAACAAAAAAAAGAAAAAGAAAGAAAGAGATATTTGAGCCCTGGCAGGAATGGCTCAATTGGTTGAGCATCATGCTTTGAACTGAAAGGTTGCTGGTTCAATTCCTGGTTCAATACATGCCGGGGTTGCTGGCTTGATCCCTCGTAGGGGGCATGCTGGAGACAGCTGATGTTTCACTCTCACAATGATGGTTCTCTCTCTCCCTCTCCTTTCCTCTCTCTCTAAAAATCAATAATAATAATAAAAGGAAATATTTGAAATCTAGGTTTCTTTTTTTTTTTAATCCTCACTTGAGGACATACTTAGTGAAAGGGAGGGAGAGAGAGAAACGTCAATGTGAGAGAGAAACATTGATCAGCTGCCTTCTGTACCTGCCCCAACAGGGGATCAAACCCGCAACCCAGGTATGTGCCCTGACCAGGAATTGAGCCAGCAACCTTTTGGTGCACAGGATGACACTCAGCCAACAGAGCCACCCTGGCTGGGCTAGATTCCCTTTTATGTTAAAACTTTCCGATTAAAATGGTGCGTGTCAACCGAAACAGGTTTGAAATCTGGATTTGGCCAACAGACCATTCGTTTATTTGGTAGGAGATGTAAATGAAGACTTCACCTGTCTTCCTTATAGCAATCAACCAGGAAAGGAACACATCAGCTACAGAAAAGTGTTTAAGAAAAATTTGCATGAGAAAGTTCTAAAAGTGGAGGAGACTCGTGCCGCATGGAAATGACTGCTTGCAACACACAGACTTTGAGAGCAGCTGAGCAGTGATGAATGCTGCTGCTCGAATGGCAGTTCCAGCTCATGGTTCACTGCTGAGGGCCTCCTCCTCCTCCTCTTCCTCCTCCTCTGAATCCGGCCTCAGCAGCCACCACTCCCACCAGGGTAAGTCACATTAGGAAGTGTCAGAACCAGGCAAGCCCAGCAGCCACCCACACCAAACTGGATCTGCAGCAAGAGCGACAAGCCAGGACAGGCTGGCCGGAGGGTCTTAGAAATCAGACCCTCCTGGTTGCTAGTCCACAGCCCTCCCTGGGCCCACGAGAGAGCTCCTGTTCTGCACAACCTTAGCCCAGCTTGCCTGGCCTCTTGGTGCAAGGCAAGGCCCTGAGAGTGTGGGTGTGAGGAGCTGGTAGGGGGAACCATGAGCCCCCCTCCTACACCTCTGGACAAGCCAGTTTTCCAGGTAGTCATCCAACTCAGCCACCCAAAGTGCTGACAGGAGGCCCTGTCATCCAGGCCCTGGAGGATGGAGGGCTGCACCTGGCTGGGATGCCCAGACAGGCCCACAGGTGACAGGCAGCGCCTTATGCCCAAGCTTTCTCCAGCAGCGTTTGCAGAGCCTGCACTATTTTCGGTTCCTTTGTCATCACTGCAGGCAAACTGGACTGGAGGAGATTGATTAGAAGGGAAAGAACCGGTTTAACAGAGCCGGGGCGTTGGGAACTGCTTCCCCGAGTTGGCACCATAGTGCCAGGCAGAAGGGCCTGATATCAAGGCTTCTGAGGCTCAGGACTGAGTTAGGAGCAAGCATCTTGTCAGACCAGAGAGACCAAGAGAGGGAATCTGAGGCTCAGGGGCTCATGCTGTAATTCCCGTCTCAGGAATAACCATGACAATAATAATACCTTGTTATAAAAGTGCTTTATGATATCTAAGATACCTCCATAGACATGACCTCATCTGTTCCTCACCGCAGTCCTATCAGGCAAGCAGATACTACTCACCCCATCTTAAATAGAAGGACTCTGAGATACACAAAAATAAGTGACTTGCCCAAGGTCACAATCTTAAGTGACAATGGCAGAGACTGAATCAATTGCCAACAGGGGTTTGGAAACCCGGACTTGCACATCTAGAAGTCTCTGTTGGAAGAGGGGCACTCAGGGAGAGAAGAGCAGCCCTGGGCTTCCGCTGTGGCTATAGGAAATGTGGGCTGCAAGGGTCAGGGGCGAGGAATGCCCCCCCCCCCCCCGCCCCAGATCCTGCTGGTGGTCTGGCACTCCAGGGCGACCCAGCGGGCACTGGGGCAGCTTCAGCTCCCCTCTTCGTTAGTGGGTGCGAAGGGTTTTTCTGTTTCCCTCCGACCGCCCCCTGAGTCAGCTCTCTGGCATTGCCCTGGCATGTCCTGGGCCCCACGCCCAGGCAGTGAAGAGGTGCTGGCAGATTGCCTGGGAAATGCTGCTGTCTTAACTCAAGCCAAGTTCCAGCGAAGACCCCCTTCCCAGAGGCAGCCCAACAATGGCTGCATTGGGAGCTGTGGCTTGCAGGCACAGGTGAGTCTCCCTTCCCCTTCGGGCTTCCTGGCAGAGGTGGCCTTGGGCATATGCCTCCACCTCAGGGCTGCAGCCCAGGAGGGGATGCAGGGACCAAATACATTTTCTAGACTGGCTGAGCCAGGCTTCCACCCCAGAACCCTGCTTGGGTTTCTGGTCACATCCAAATGGCTGGGGAGGGAGTTGCTTTTGGAACGAAAAGAAGGAAAGAGAGCCAAGACTCCAGCCTGAAGCCACCTCAGCTGTTTCTGGGGCTCTGACTCAGAAGCTGCTTCTCAGGAATGTCGAGCACATGGGCCTCTGAGCCTCTTGTCCAGGCACAGTGCAATGAGCAGCTGGGGGTGGGGCTGTTCCACCCTCCTCTCTCTTCTCTGAAAATACTTCTCCCAGGGGAACCCCACCAGGGGCAGATCCAAGGGAAGGCCCTGCTCACCTCCTCCAGGAAGGAAACCTTCCCAGACCACCTCAGCACCCAGGGATCCACCCCAGCAACCACTGTCTGTAGCAACCCATTTGCACTTATCAAAATGCTACATTTCATGGGTGTCTATCTGTTTCTACCCCTCTCTCTTTAAAAAAAAAAAAAAACTTTATTATTATTATTATTATTGATTTCAGAGAGGAAGGGAGAGGGAGAGAGAGATGGAAACATCAATGATGAGAGAGAATCACTGATCAGCTGCCTCTTGCACGCATCTGGGCATATGCCCTGACCAGAATTGACCTGTGGCCTCCTGGGTTGACGCTCTACCCCTCTCTTTAGTTATCTTATCTCCTCAACTCTTGTAATTTCCTTGGCCTCATGCTTCTGGGGGGCGGCCCGGGGGGGGGGGGAGGTTAAAAAGGATGCCTTGAACGGAAGATTTGATAAGTATTTCGATCAACTGATAATCTGAAAAAAGGGAGCAACGAAGAGAAGGCAAAGAGAAACAGTGAGGAGGCCAGCAGCCTGGGCCACACCCCCAAGTCTGGGGACCACTTGGAGAGAGAGCAGAGAAGCTGTGCGGGGTGGCCTGGCACCTCCTTGCTGCCAGCACCCGCGCCAACCCCAGATGCCCTCAGGTCTGCGGGAGCCTCTGGGAACCCTTCCGTTTCACAGAGCAGGGGGCTCTGCAGCGATTCTCTGAATGTGGGCAAGGTTCTTTTTTCTGCATCTCACCTTTATTTAATTTCTCTAAAGCAGGTAGCTATCCCAGGGGCTAGTCCCCAGGGAAATGAGAGCCAAGGAGAACCTGGGTCAGAAATCATGGCAGCAGCTTGCCACACAATACGGTAACTTTTTGTTTCATTGCATGCTTCCTTAGATCATGAGAGCTGGGAAGGCAGAAACAGAGTCTGTCTTGTTCGCTGAGCTCGTCCCCGAGTTTAACACACCACGTGGTACACAGCAGGCGCTCAGTGGGGTGCTCCGTGCTTGCTTGTTGATTTGGCTAATTGAGGGGCATCTGGAACCTGCCCGTACACTCCTGCTGTCTAGCTCTCATCAGCGACTTTTATTCTGGCGCTAACTCATCCCAGGTCCGGGAATCTGGTGGTCTATTGGAAGAACCTGAAGCCACGGATACTGAGAGGCTGTCTCTGGGGCCTTCGGTTCTAGGGCAGTCTTGGGTTGAAAATGACTCCTGCGGGGAGTCAGCGGAGTAAGCCACAAGCCTGTTGGCTCTGTAAAACCGGACCTACGGCGCCCTCTAGTGGACAAGCGGAATCACTGCCCTTTGGGGTGGAGGTCCAGCTTCCTCACCTCTGCCCCAAGGACCTCCAGGATCTCCATCCTTGGGCCCAGGGAGTACAAGATGGCACCACCAGCAAGATAACGGACCATATAGAACAATAGAGCAGCCACCCAACAGGCCAATCCATTAAAGAGCACCCATTATGTACAGTACATAGTACTCTGATGAAATCTAGGAGGAGAGGGGAAAGGGAGATACAAGAATAAGACAAGGGCTCTGCCCTTAAGAAACCTATGATCTAATTGAGAAGGCAAAACTAAATTTTAAAAAATCAGACAGCAAGCCTGACAAGAGCTGAGCTCAGTGGATCAACACAACCTTTCTGTGCCTCAGTTTTCTCATCTGTGAAATGGGGTTTATAAAATTTACCTTGCAGGGTTATATGGAGATTAAAGTAAGATGATGGGGAGAAAATATCCCATTATTGTTGTTATTCAAGCAGTCTATGTTCATTATTTAAATATTTAGAAAGCTTGTTTGAGGAAGAGAAAAAAATTCACACTACCACCACTATCAGAGATAAGTTCTATTAATCTAACAATGTACATTCGTAAGCATGTTGAGCATGTCTGCAGAAGCAGGGGCATTCTGGGAGTGGTACAGAATCACAAGATTGACTAGAATTACAGAGGATCCAGACAGTTCTACATGAGTGAGCATTCATACTTCATTCTGAAGGAAGCAGCATTTCAGCAAAGATGTGACCTACTGAAAGTGATATTATTTCCTGAAGATCTCTGCCTCCATGTTCCCCTTAGCAGAGGGACCTCCCCTGGCCTCTCTACATTACATAGCACCTCCGTCACCTTTTCCTGTTTTAATTTTCTCCATAGCACTTATCACCAACTCACATATTAAATATTTGTTTATAGTTTGTCCTCTCAACAGGAGGTAGCTTCTTGAGGGCAGAGACAGTGCCCTGAAAAGAGTAGGTGTTCAATTAAGAGAGGGGGAGGAAGAAAGGGAAAGGAAAGGAAATATAAAGTGGAGTTGGCCAAGTTAAGAGGGCTACGGCAGTAACTGGAGGGTAAGGAGGCCGAGTCTAGGATGGTAGGAGGGAAATGGAAAAGATGGAATAAATACAAAGACATTTAAAGGAGAAAATATACTGGTATTGGTTTCTAATGATACACAAGATGATGATAATAACAACTACCATCTATTTAGCATCAGTCATTGAGCCATTCACTTATAAATATTATCAGTAAATTGTTTTAACAGCCCTATAGTGAAAGTTAAGACATCTTTATTTTCCCATTGAAGAACATGAAGCTGCCCTAGCTGGTTTTGCTCAGTGGATAGAGCGTTGGCCTGCGGACTGAAGGGTCCCAGGTTCAATTCCGGTCAAGGGCATGGGCCTGGGTTGTGTGCTCAATCCCCAGTAGGGGATGTGCAGGAGGCAGCCAATCAATGATTCTCTCCCATCACTGATGTTTCTATCTCTCTCTCCCTTCCTCTCTGAAATCAATAAAAAATAAATTAAAAAAATTTAAAATATATATATATATATATATATATATATATAAAGCTTATAGAATTTAAGTAACTTGCCCAAAGTCACACTACTAGTAAGTGGCAGAATTCAAACCCGGCTCTGCCCGCTAAGTGAGGTAAGGAATGAGTCAAAGTTGACTCCCAGATTCTGAGCCTAGGTCATTGCCAGGATAATGATGTCACTGTCTGAGCAAAAGAAACTGGACAAGAAAACGAGTCAAGGGTGTTTTGGGGAATAATTATAATAATTAATGTTTATTGGGCCCTTATTGTTTTACTCTTCTTACATGTTAATAATTTGCTTTTTCCAAAACCCGGTGAGCCCTGGCCAGCGAGGCTCAGTTGGCTGGGCATCATCTTGTGCCCTGAAAAGTTGCTGGTTCAGTCCCAGGTTAGAGCACAGGCTGGGGTTGTGGGCTTGATCTCTGGTGGGGTGAGTGCAGGGGGCAGCGAGCCAATCAATCTTTTTTTTCCCCTTAAGTTTTTAAAATGTTTTTATTGATTTTTAGAGAGAGAGGACAGGAGAGGGATAGAGAGATAGAAACATCAATGAAAGAGAAACATCATCAATGGGCTGCCTCCTATACGCCCCCTACAGGGAATCGAGCCCACAACCGGCCATGTGCCCTGACCAGGAATTGATTCATGGGTCAATGCTCAACCACTGAGACACACCAGCCAGCCCAGCCCATCTATCTTGATCAATATTCTGCTCTCACATCAATGTTTCTCTCTCTCTTCCTCTCCTTTTCTCTCTGCCTCTCCCTTCCTCTCTCTCTCTAAAAATAAAATAGCAAAAACAAAAACCTGTGAGACGAGTCCTATCATTATCCCTATTTTGCAGATGAGAAAACTGAGGCACAGAGAAGTTATAAAACGTGCAGGCTCCCACAGTCAGTAAGAGGCAGAGCCAGGATTTGGCTTCAGTGTTCTTAACCACTGTGATACTGCCGCTCAATTGGATTCACTTGGATTTGGATCATGTTTCATTTGAGGGGACAACGGGACATTCAAGTGAGAATATCCGGTAGGTAATATCTTTAGCTCAGGTCTGGGATCTAAGAGCCTCTGGACCAGCTCTGGAAACCAGAAAGTCGGGCATTGGTCCTTCCTGGGGTCCACCTGGCCTATAAGCGCACCCACAACTGTTTACGTCTGGATGGTCCCCAGCTCACGTCCTGTTTCTCCACTCTCTACACCCTCCTTTCCCACCCCCCTTGCCACCCAGTTTTCCTGCCAAGTCCTCTGTGTTTCAGGGCCTGATTCACATTCTCCTTTCCACCAGCAATGCCTTACCTGACCTCCACCTCCACTGCCAACATCCCCCCTCCTTCCATTTCCTCCATGAGGTCTCTTCGGATTATTCCAACTTCTCTGACTGCTCTCCCTTTAAAATTCTCCTCGTACTTTGCCTTTACCTTCCATGAATTGAGTCGTGCGGGGGAGGAAGAAGCTTCCCTCTGCTGATCTAGTAATTAAATTTTTAAAAAGACGTTAACAAGAGAAAATTACCAAATTTAATTACAGACATACATCTGGGAACCCCACGTACATGAGTCAGAGACCCCACCCACACGCAGGGACAGAGAGTTAAAATGAGGTACACATGGCATTCTGAGCTGCCGATGAGGTAAGGTGCCTGGGGGCTTAGAGGGCCATTGCAGGAATGAGAAGTTTGCCCTACCCTGTAGCTGTGTCAGGGAGGGTTATCTCTGATTATCTCTCATTATGAGCAAGTCCCCTACTTCAGATTCTTCTAGGTAGTTAAGGGGTAGGGACAGAAGCTTCTCTTGAGCCTGCAGGGTCGCAGTTGCCTTTGGCTCTGAATGATCCACATGCCACAGAAGCACATCTTGGAGTGACCATTCTGAACCCCTGCGGTACCTTCTACGCGCCAAGCGCATTAGACACTGAGGATACCAGCATGACCGTGAGCAGGCGCAGACCCTATCCGCGTGGGCAGTGCTTTGAAACAATGGTGACTGGGACCTTCAGGGCTGTCATTAGAAGGATTTGGTCTGGTCAGTATGCCAGGGAGAGCTGCTGTCGGAAAGTGACACCTGAGCAGAGAACTGGAGGCGAGGCCCTGGGGAGGGAGGTATGATTCAAGCAGCATTTGTACAAAGATCCAGACACTGTCTATGTTACTAATCTGTTGTCTTGTACTGTCATAGCATTGTAAGAAGCTAGGAAAATTCCAGAACCAACAGGATGGGGAAACTAAGACAGATAGTTAAACAGCAGTTTGCAGCCACCTAATGAATCCTATCTTCCCTAAACCAAGGATACTTAAGAGTGAATGGTTTGCCCTTCCTCTCGCCAACCAGAGGGAAAATAGCTTAAATCACCCTACAGGTAGCAGAAATCCAATTAGTGCGCCACTTGCCAACCACACCCAAGGACAGATAAATTAAGAGAATAAATCTCAATTTGGTGCATCAGCAAAAAGTTGATGAATATTCTATTGATCTGCCCCTAAGATCTCCCCTAAATGCCCAGCCTTTAAAACCCCTGAAAATGGCCCAGCCAGTGTGGCTCAGTGGCTAAACGTTGACCCATGAACCAGGAGATCAGGGTTCGATTCCCTGTCAGGGCACACGCCTGGGTTGTGGGCTTGATCCCCAGTGAGGGGCTGTGACTCTTGTCGTAGTTGATGTTTCTAGCTCGCTCTCCCCCTCTCTCTGAAATTAAAACAACAACAACAAACCCGAAAATGGAGGTCCCAGTGCACTCTCCCTCCAGGAGCATGCCCATGCCAAACCCTCCCCCCTCTCCTTGCCCCACTGGTACTCACTGGTATCTCCTAACCTCTAAGGGACCCCATGATATTTTGCTGCCATCAATAAATTATTTCTTGCTTTGCTACACTTTGTCTCTTGATTGAAATCTTGCCCTCAAGAGGTCCCTGTCTTGCTGGTAACAGTACCATTGTTCTATTTTCAGGCTTGTCTTCTTGCCCCCAGTGAGTAAAGCTCCTTTAAGACAGGGCAAGATGTGATTTCATATGATCTTACACAAGCCTGAGCTTCTCTGACCTGTGTAATTGTGTCTCTCTCTCCCCTATAGGAGTTAGGACTGAAGCTTACCCAGAGCAGGGAGATGGTTGTCTAACAGGACTAAGGGGGCACTGGCTGTTTCTGCAGAACCCCTCGGCACACCAGCCCCAGAGTCCCCAGAGCTCTGGGAAGTCATCCGGAGTCCGTCTCCCCTCCCCTCCTTGTGTTAGCCAAGGGGCAGCACCGTTCCCTGCCCCAGGCCCGGATTGATGTCCGTCCTTAATAAAGGTATCTTCTGGCAGTGAGCTGGGTTTCTAGTCTCACGCCTTAGTGGGCGTGGAGGCGGCCTGCCCTAGTGGATGCCCTGTGACCCGTGGAGTTTGGAGTCAGCACCAAGGTGGTTGTGCAACGACAGTGGGTTTACTAGGGCCTCTCAGTCCTGTTCTCCTACTGCTTCCTGCCTTGCCCACTCTGTTCCTGTCATACCAGCCTTCTTCCCACCCCTCAAATACAACGCGACTATTCTCATCTCAGGCCTTTGCTGCTGTGCCTTCCACCAGGAATGCTTTTGTCCCAGATCTTCAAATGACTGCCTCCTTGTCATCATTTAGATCTCTCTTGAAAGTCACTTTCTGAGAGCAGCCTGTTTGAGAGCTTCAGTTAAAGTAATTCTGTATCTCCCCCCAACCCCAACTCTCTGTACCATTGTTTTATTTTATTTTCTCTGTAGAATTTACTCTAGTCTAAAATGACCTCTTTCTGGGTCCATTGCCTGCCTACAAGAATGTAAATTCCGAGGGCAGGCGTTTTATAGGATTGTTCTCTTGTTTCCTAAGTGACTGGAACAAAGGAGGTGCTCAATAAAATGACATTGAGTGAATGAATGAATGAATGAATGAATGAATGAGTCACCTCTAAGTGAGTGCCTGGATTTGGGACTGGGACTAGATTGGGATAAATCCACTTTGGGTTTAGGATTCCCATCTAGATCCCATGGGCGGTAGAAGCATGTCTGAATTGAACCTCCACACCATTTACAACGAAGATCCAGAGGCTGTCTACGCTACTACTCTTTATTCACTTCCTGTCAATCGGTCATCCACGTACTATATGAGCAATTTGCCCTTAGGCAAGCCCCTTCACCCTTCTAAACTTCAGTTTCCTCTTCTGTAAAAGGGGCTGAGGCTTCTTACTCTCACAGGGCGATGGTGAGGATTAAAAGGAATAGCTTACGTAAAGTGCTTAGTGCCAGTGTCTAGAATGTAGCAAGCTCTCCCGAAACTCTAGCTACCATGGTGGCTTTAAGGATCTTCGCCACACCTCCTGCTTTCCCTTTGCTCCTTAGCAGCACGCTGTGTGCCTCCGGTCTGCCCACCAGGGGGCCCCACACACTGCTCTTCCTGCCCTGCTCTTTCCTGCTCCTATAGGCAGCCAGCCCCTCACCTCGGTACCTCTCCTTTTCCTCTGATGACAGCTGTCACCTCTCCACCAGTGCTCTCTCTCCATCCCAAATATCTTGGCCTCTTGCCCCAATTCTTCATTCATTCCACAAATATTTACTGAGCACCTACCACGTGCCTGCCAGGTTTCATGCTGGGTGTTGAGGATACAAGAACCATCAGATACCCTCTGCCCTTAAGGCGTGCACAATCTAAAGGGGCTTGGTGGAGAGTCGGAGGCCAGGGAGCCCTGGCCTGGGCTTGGGGATGGGAAGGCTGGAACCACACTGCTCTTTGGCGGGAAAATGGGAGTTCCTCACATGACATACTCCTACAAGTCACTTGAAAATCTGAAAATGATAAGATCCACAAGAGACTAATCTTTTCAGACATCTTCATCAATGCAAACACCTCACACCATCTGCTTCAGTCCTCACCCCAAATATCCTCAGCCTCTCACCCCTATTTCTCATGCCCTACGCCCAACCCTTTAGCCCTTCACCTTCATATCTCAGCTTCTCTTTTAAGAATTACAGCAGCCATTGATTTAATCTGCGGTTCTTAATCCTTTTTCTCAGCTCCTTGACACGGGAGGCGTGGGACCACATGTCTTAGTGGGGAGTAGGTCCCACTGGGGATGGGTCATATCACCTTTTCCGTGGTTGTGATTTGATGTGCCTTCCAGGAGAGAGAAGGGCGTCTCTCACCCCCTCCTAAGTTTGGGAGTTGCTTATTTAATTTTTTTTTCATTTGTCTTTCCTTCTCTCTCTTTTTTTTAATATGTATATTTTTATTGATTTCAGAGATGAAGGGAGAGGGAGAGAGAGATAGAAACATCAATGATGAGAGAGAACCATGGATCGGCTGCCTCCTGTGGATTGAGCCGGAAACCCAGGCATGTGCCCTGACTGGGAATCAAACCGTGACCTGGCTCATGGGTCGATGTTCAACCGCTGACCCACGCCAGCCGAGCTCCTGCTCTTTTCTATCCCCGTCAGAACATTTCTCACTCGTTTCAAATGCCTCACCACAAATGATTTTCTCAGAGTCCTTGGAGAGAGGCCATGACCTCATCATCCCTAATTCTCCAAAATTAGTCATAGAATCTTAAAGTTGGAGGGCACCTCAGAAGCCACTGGTCCAATGAGTTTCACACTTCTCTCAGGGACTTTTTTTTTTTTTAAGTCAGGGACTCTCAACAAAATCTTATGTGGAACCCCAATATATGCTGAGCAACTGCTAGGGCAGTTGTAGGGTGCTGTGTACTGTGGATTTAAAAACCCTTCATGGGCACAAAACTGAATTCTCTTCAAATTTATTTTACAACGTCCCCTAACAAGCAGGTGACTATTCTCTGTTACCAAGAGTGTCAGCCCCCTTGCATGTAAGCACCTCATTTCCAACTGCTCATTTTCCTCATGTTTGAGGAATAAGTACTTTCATTCTCTAAAACTGCATTCCAAAATTAGGGAGGGAAGCTCCCCTCATTCAGGGCAGTCCCAGGGTGTAATTTTCTGAGCCTTCAGGGAGAAAGATCGGCAGAATGACGGAGGGTCCACCCAGTGGGCCCTCCAGTGATTATCAGGGCATCTATTTCCTGTGTAATTCCCAGCTCCGGCTCAGCGCTGCGGTGCGGCCTGAGTGCTGGTGCTGCCCAGGGGACTGGCTGCAACCGGAACAGCGCAGCTCCCGGACCCCAGGAGGTTGCCATAGATACTGAGGCGCAGGGAGCCAGTGAACTCGCCATTATTTAAATGTATCTTCCCTCTAATTGCTGTGGGGTAGCTGGAGGTTGTGTGGGTGCTATAGCAATGGGGATCAAGGAGGGTGTGTGTTTGTGTGTAAGAGAGATAGTGAGAGGGGGAGGGAGAAGGGAGGGAGTCCTGGGAAGGGAAAAGGAGAGAATGATTTGAGTTTCCTTCTAACTGTGTCAATTCTAATTGTCCACTTTATGTGGAGGTTTCACAAAGAGGCAGTGCCGAGCACATAGTAGGCAGTTGATAAATTGTGTTGAAAGGAGGCTGGGTCTCCTTACTCATGACTGTGAGGCATCCCTGAGGCCCCACCCCAATATTTTTCTCACCACTCTTACTGTTACCCAGAAACTCGATGCGAAGCACTTTATACGGTTCCTCTAAAACACCTAACGTGGCTATCCCCTCGCACAGCGGGCGCGTGGGGAAGGTCAGGATGCGGTCCTGTTTGACGGTTCCCCCCAGGGTTCCCTCCGGAACTCCAGGGCAGCCCTGAGTCTGTGCTTGTGCCTGTGCTTGTGCTGACCTCCCTGTCTTTTCACTCCACCTGGTGGTAATGAATCTAAAGTTTCAGCATCTGGAGGTCAGGCTTGGGAAAGGCACATTGATGATTAACCACAGGCAGCCCCTGCTTCGGAGTGCACGCTGCCTTTACCGTGAACGGCAGGAACTCATGACTGACTGTCATTCCCAGGTGTACACTCTCACTGCCCCGCGCTGGGACTTGAAACCAGGCTCTCACCCGGGTTCAGGAGAGGAAGTGGCCTTACTCCCCAGCGCCGTACTTCCTGTTGCCTGGGGAGGGGTGGGGCATGGTGTGCTGTCACCTCAACCCTTTCCTTCTTGGTCCTCTCTGCCCTCCTCCCAGGCAATCTGCTAAAGTTTCCCTCTCCTGTTTGCTTCATCCTCCCCACTGGGCAGGCTGGGTTTTCGGACTAGCTCCCAGGACTGTTGGGTAAGGATAGGAGCCCTCCTGGGGAGCTTTGCTCCACCCACCCCTCAGGGAGGTGGCCTAGGAGGCTGGGAGGACTCTCAGCCTCCCAGCTGCCTTCTGCAGGCCAGCCAGCCTGCTGACAATGGAGGCCTGACTCCCAGTGGGCGCCCTGCTGTAATCAAGACTGAGCTGCAGCAGTTGGCTGAGCTCTGCCTGCCCAGTTGGGGCTGGCCCGACTTGGGGTATAAAGGTCCCGGCAGGTCAGGAACCTGCCCATCCAGTTTCCCCTCTACCTAGACCAGTGGTTCTCAACCTTCTGGCCCTTTAAATGCAGTTCCTCATGTTGTGACCCAATCATAACATTATTTTCGTTGCTACTTCATAACTGTAATGTTGCTACTGCTATGAATCATCATGTAAATATCTGATATGCAGGATGGTCTTAGGCGACCCTTGTGAAAGGGTCGTTCCACCGCCAAAGGGGTCGCGACCCACAGGTTGAGAACCGCTGAGAGTATGTGCCTGGGTCCTACCATATTCTGACATTGGGGACAGAGGAAGGGATGGTAGCTGCCTCTGCCAGGGCCCCAGGGAGTTCATTCCACAAATATTTACAGAGGTCTGGGGCTGGGTATACACACACTGGTGAACAAGGGAGGCAGAGACCCTGCCTACCCGAGCCTACAATTTAGTGGGGAGGCAAACACTAAACAAATAATTACAGCTGACACTGTTCTAATTAAGTGCCAGGTACCATTCTAAGTGCTTTACGGTGCCTTAGTCCCTTTAACTCTCACAACGCTGTGAGGTGGATTCTATTATTCCTCCCGGTTTTCAGGTTTTCAGAGAATGTACTTGAAGTTGGGAACGATTGCGTGACTTGCCCTACATCGCAGCGCTGGTCAGAAGTAAGCGAGTTGCCCAGAAGTCAGAGCCAGGCAGTCTGACCTGAGTTCACTCTTCAGACAACCTTGCTCTAGTTCTCCCAGTAAACAGATCATTGCAAAGCGTGATGCGGGCATAAAATGAAACAGGGTGTCCTGCAAGAAAATGGGGATGTTTTCTCCTCCCGTCCACGGGCTCTGCAAGCCCACAGAGCACGGAGCCCTTCCTGTGCGCCTCCATCGCATCCCTTCCATGACCCGCCTGGGGAGGAACGGCTCCCATCTTCCCGGGTGGCGTGCAGTGCGGCCGCCTTCCACCTGCATCCTCGGCCCGGCCTGGTCTCCCTGAACCAGCTGTGCCCGAGGCTCTGCGCTCAGACCGACCCCGGCGCTGACTGACTCCGGTCTAGACCGTCAGCTCCCCGAGGGGAGGCCGCGAGAGCTGGTCTGCAAGGCGGGGGCGCGCGCAGTCCGACTCGGACTTTTGACCTTGGCCTTCGCCCACGGCGCTGGGCACGGGGCTGGGGGCTTGGGATCGCGTGCGGGGCCCCGCTGGAGAGCGCGGAGGTCCAGATCCCTGCACGCCCCCCGCACGCACACACCGCCCGCGCCGGGGCAGGGTCCGCCCGGGGAGGAGCCCGGCGGTCGCCACCCGCTCCGTCCCCTCCCGGCGGCCGGTGCAGGGACCCCTCCCCTCCGCGCCCGGCGCGCCCGGCCCCGCGCGGGCGGCTCCCAGGCGGGGCGGGGCCGGCGGCAGGAGGCCCCTCCCCGGAGGCGGGCCGGGGGCCGGGCCGGGGGGCCGGCGGGGCTGGGGGCGGGGCGGCGGGCGGCGCGGGGGTGTCACTCCCTCCTTCGCTCTCCCCGGTAAAGTCTCGCGGTGCTGCCGGGCTCAGCCCCGTCTCCTCCTCTTGCTCCCTCGGCCGGGCGGCGGTGACTGTGCACCGACGTCGGCGCGGGCTGCACCGCCGCGTCCGCCCGCCCGCCCGCCAGCATGGCCACCACCGCCACCTGCACCCGCTTCACCGACGACTACCAGCTCTTCGAGGAGCTCGGCAAGTACGGCCGCCCGCCGCCCGCGCGGCCCCCGGCCCGGCCCCCGCCGCCCGGCGCTCTGCGGCTCCTCGCCCCGCCCCCCAGCCCTGCACCGGCCGCTGCGGCGCCCCCTCGGCCCGCCCCACCCCCCGCCTTTCCCGCCCGCCGCCTCCGGGGCCCCCGCGCCCCCAGCGCCCCGTCCCGCAGCCCCCTCCGCGCCCTGCAGCAGCTGCCCGGGCTGCTGCATCCCGCGCCGCCGCGGGGACTGCAGCCCCCGGACCGCTCCCGGGCGCCCTCCAGCCCCGCCCCTCCCGCACGCTGCAGGCGCCCCTCGTCCCGAACCCGGCTGCTCCCCGTCCCCTCCCCACCCTGCGCAGGAGCTCACACAGCGCCCTGTCCCACGTCCCGCGCGCCCGGCACTCAGGACCCTCCCGGCCCTGCAGCTCCAGCCCCGCTGCGGCGCCCGGGGGTGGGGGGATGTTGGGGGCCGGCCCCGCCCCCCGCCGGTGCCGCTTCCAGGATCCCGGCCCCGCTGCGGGGCTGTGCTGCAGTCCCCCGTCCCCTCCCCCCATCCCTGCAGTGGTCCCGGGAGCCGCGCGCGCCGCCGCCGCATCCCCCTCCCCTCCGCACTGAGCTGGCCGCTGCAGCAGCCCCGGCCCCCCCACCCCCACCCGCAGCGCGGAGCCGGCCACTGCAGCCCCCGCCCTGCCCGCCCCCCTAGACGTTTCCAGAGCTGGAGAGTGCGAGCTCCCTTTTGGGAGGGGGAGACTCGAGGCAGAGATCACGGGGAAGGGGCAGGGGGGCTATGGATGAGACCCACGACGGCATCCCCTCTTCCCGGGCCGGCAGTGGGGCCGGGATGCAGAGGGCTGCAGGCGGTGGGGGGAGATCTGAGCCTCACTTTTGCACCTTCCCCGATGGTGGAGGGAGATTTCTCTCTCAGGGGGTTGTACCCTCTTTCTAATCTCTCCTTCCCCTCCCTGCAACTCTTCGTGCTGAGAGCAGGGCAGGGTCTCTGTTCCCTGCCCCGGTTCTCTTGGCCGGACTGCAGGGCTGTCTTGTGATGCAGCAGGTGTGTGTGTGAAGCATGCCCACCAGCTCCTGATGTGCAGCCTGAGGCTGGGGCTGGGGCTGGGCCCAGTGACTGGACGTGGCGGTGGGAGTGGGGTGGTCCCCCGCACCTCTGTTCAGCGTCATGCAGTGGCCACATCTCCTGGCCCATGTTGGATAGTGATGGTCACTGGGCTGGTGTGTGTATGTGGTTTTGACGAAAGGTGGATGGGCGCGTCCCTGTCCTCAGACCTGAAGCATGTCTGTGTGACTCTACCGTGCTCCGTGTCCCAGCTCTCTCCCCCTTCTCCCTCCAGGGGTGCTTTCTCTGTGGTCCGCAGGTGTGTGAAGAAAACCTCCACGCAGGAGTATGCAGCAAAAATCATCAATACCAAGAAGTTGTCTGCCCGGGGTGAGTGTTGCCCAGCTGGGCCTCTCCCTGGGGTGTCTCCAGGGGTTATGGCTTCTTCCGAAGATGCTCTAGGAGTTGGGGTTGAGCATTCAGCACTTGGAGGAGAGTTGGGATTTCAGGGTGGGTGGGTGGCGAAGGCCGGCAAGGAGTTGCACGGGAAACCTGAAGTGCTCAGGTGGAAGAGTGAAGCGGGCGGGCGTAAGAGATGTAGGTAGCTGCAGGGAGGTGCAGTCCCTGAAGGCTCTAGGAGCTTGGTTTTAAAGAGAGGGGAGACATTGGGAATGTCGGGCGGCATGGAACGGCAAGCTCTCAATTGGGGGCATTTGGAGTGTGTGTGTTTGGGGCAATGGTAGCCACTCCGGGTCTGTCCCAGGCCCTGTGCCCCCGTGGTGACTTAGGATGGAAATGCAGCAAGTGAACAGCTCTGACAGATCAGCCTCCCCCTGCCCACCAGGCGGCAGAACAGACTCCCAAGGGAAGGGAATCTGTAAACATCAGAGGAGGCAGCTCCTGGCGAGGGCTTCTGGGAACAAATCCTGCCAGATGAACTTGATTGCTTTTTTGATCAAATTACAAAGTTGGTGGTGCAGCAGCAGATGCAGTCTGTCCTGGGTGGAGAGTGATGCCTCATGGTCTGGAATTCTCAATGGCCTGGTCTGGGTGGGAGCCGCATCGCCTCAGGGTCTGCGGGTGAGGAGGGGCCAGGCCTTAGAGCCTGACTTGTGAGGTCCTCCTGAGCACCTGACCGCACCTGAAGCCAGGAGGGTCAGGCCCTGGCTTTCACACCTTGCACCTACACTCCCTGAACCTTGTCTTGGGTGCTTGCCAAACTCACCTCATCTGATAGGTATAGACCCAGCCGTGTGTGAAGTGCTCTGTGAACAGGTCTGGTGAGTACAGAGGTATGTGGATGGGTTGGGTCATCGAGGGCTGCCGGGTGCAGCAGGGGGACACATTTTATGAGATTCAGAGCAGGGAATTTAGGGCTGGGCAGTAGGATGCCTTAAATACATTAGGAGCCAGGACAGATGCCTGGGGGTAGACAGGGGAAGACTAGGCTACAGCTAGTCATGGCCCAGGCATCTCTAGGGTAAGAGATGTAAGAGATGTCCCCAAGCATTGGGGAAACTATAACATTCCAGAGAGAGGACATTGGGCTTCTGTCATGGTGACAGTTGTCCTGGGACCTAGTTAGCAGGGTGTCTACCTCCTGGCTGGGAGGGCCCCTCGCCATCCCCACAGGCAGAGCTCGTCTTGCTTTCGCCCAGCCCCCATCTCTTGCTGCTCCTCTACGTTGGCTATAAAGTTGACTTATTTGTTTGTTTTCTTTCTCTCTGGGTACCTTGAATTGGAGGCAATGGTTACCATAGAGATATGTGGGCAGTCAGATGCACTCCTTCCCTGGGGTGCAGGGAGGGGAGGGTACAGCGCGGTGGGCTGTGCTCGTTGGCAGACATCCTCTGGCCAGGGATGCAGGGCGCGGGCAGAGATGACAGCCTGAGAGTGCGTACCTTCCCGTGTCCACATGGCGTAGCAGTGGTGTAGTCTGGTGTCTCCAGTTAATCATGTCATGCTTTGCTTTTCCTCATCTCACCAGTGTCCTCTGACCCAGGGGTGAGGGACGGAGAGATGACTGGGCGCCCAGCTCTGGGGTGTGGGCATAGCTGGTGAGGTGACTTTGTAGAGCTGCCTGCCTTGGGCTGTCATTTTCTACTCCCTCCCTACCCCCCTGAACTTCTCTGACCTGTGTAATCATGTCTCTTTCCCATCCTCACCTCCTCTCAACCTTGCCCTGTCTTTCCCAACTGATAATCGTTCTCTCCCTGCCCAAACTGGGTGAGGTTTGATTTCTCTTTGATTTTTTTTTTCCCTCAAGAAGGAAATTCTTGTGTAAGATCATATGCTTCAGACAGCAACTCCCCCTCTCTTGAGATGGTTATGCCAAGTCTGGGGCTCTGTTGTATGGCTTGTGTGCCAGGTTGACTTTGGGACAGAGGCCTGCTCCTGGCTGATCGGCACAGATGCCAGCAAGAGGGTCAGGAATATGTAAGTGCCAGTACTGTCTGGAGGTGGGAGAGTGGGAGGGTGTTGTCTTGGAGATGGAGGGAGCAAGCCAGGGGCTGTGCTGTAGGTGTGGGCGTCAGGGATGTGAGCTTCTGGAGAGGGTTGGGCCAGGGGGCCCACGAGGCTGGTGCCCATGGGGTTAGGGAGTGAAGGCCGTGGCTTCCCGCAGCCTCTCAGTTTACGCTGTATATTTTATAAAGGTGCAGTAGCTGGGGCTGGGTTTCATTCGTCGCTGTCTGTCTGTCTAGGGCTCCGCAGGTGTTGGATTTCTGTGTTTGGGAATGTGGTGGGTCCACCAGGGTCACTGTAAGGGTCTGAAGGGGCTTGCGGTGTTTGCGGAGTCTCCCTGCCTGTTCTCTTTCTTGTTTGCGATTCTCTGTGCTGCAAACCGAAAGGAAAGAAAGCGGGCATCGAGCTGCTTCTCCTTGGCATTCATGATGAGGTGGCCCAGGAGGCACGGGGAGAGATCACCTGGTCTTCTGGTGGGTGGATCTGGATGGAATCCTTCTTTTGCCCTGTTGTTTCTTGTCATTGTGGCCTCGGGCCCATGTTGGTGGCTGGGTTGCAAGGTGGGGAGTTCCTGTGGCTGTACATTGTATACTGTCCTTGTGGCCCTGGCTACGTAAAGTCTCTGAAAGTCACATAACGTCACTCCGTTTGCTTTGGGACAGCAATCGGTGTGGCGTTGGGGCTCTTAAGGGAACCCGTGGTTCCAAGCTGAGCTCTCTGCTGGGCTGAAGGAGGCATTTAAAATAGGCTTGGATGCAGGAGCTAGTGGGCCAGGTGATGGCAATGATAAGTCGTTATTTTAAGATTTAAGAGCACCCCCCACCCCCAGGAGCCTGAGCCCTTATGTCTTTTTTTATTTTTAAATCTTCATATTCCCTTATCTTTATTCATATGCATATAGATTTTCACCTCGTGGTGCATAACGTTTTATATCCTGCTCTCTTGCTTACATCCAAAACATTGCCCCATATTGCTACAGTTGAAGGGCAAATGGTCCTTCCTTTCTTCTACATAGTTTAGGATTTATTCTTGGAACAATTAGCATCTAAGAAACCTCTGTATTTGGACCATTTATCTTCATTCCAATTGCTTTTATATGATGGATACTTGGCCTTACTATGAGAAGCTACTAGGAGCAAATATTTGAAATCTGTTACAACACTTGCTGTATGTATGTATGTATGTATGTATGTAGTCTGGCTCAGTGGATAGAATGTTGGCCCATGGACTGAAGGGTCCCAGGTTCAATTCTAGTCAAGGGCACGTACCTCAGTTGCAGGCTCGATCCCTGGCCCTTGTTAGGGTGCATACGGGAGGCAACCAATCGATGCGTCTCTCTCACATCGATGTTTCTCTCTCTCTCTCTCTCTCTCCCCCTCCCTTCTTTCCTTCCACTCTAATATCCTCCGATGAGGATTAACAAATGTTTCTCTTTAGTCTGTGTATCCTATGGGAAGTAATTTCTATTGAAGCTAAATGTAAACTAAAAGCTTTCCTCTTCCTAGTGACCTGGGAGGTCACAGGAGGGACCATATCTGTTTCTTTACTACTGTGTGGGCAGGGCCTTGCCAAGTGCCTGAGACATACAGAGCATCTGTGTGCTGAATGAATCGATTATAAAAGGACTACATGGCCCCTCATGTTGCCTTTTGGCTTTGGCTCTGGAACCTCATAGCCAAGTTGCTGGAACCCTTATACCCTGGTAGTGTCTCGGGTTCCCCCTTTTTGCTCCATGGAGCCAGCCTGTAGGCCTGACGGAGCTGTTGGGAGAGGACGGATGAGAGCAAAGACCTGTGCTTGGGACATAACGCAGGTCGGAGAGGTAGGAAGACAGGGTAGCTTAGGATTCCCTGTCATGAATGGGAACGTCTCAGAGCAGCAGTTTCCAGTTTTAGAGTCTGTAAGGACCACCTTGAGTGCTGGTGAGGATGCAGGTGCCTGGCTCCGGCCACAGAGGTTCTGCTTCTGGGCGTCTGGGGTGGGGTTCTAGAATCCACATGCAGGTGGCCCCTGAGCCGTGCTCTGAGAAATGCCATCTGAAATCAGCAACAGCAGTGACAATTGCTCTTGCCATGCTTTCTGCGATTTACCAGACACATGTTAACCCAGCCTTCTCCAGGTGGCGTCTCTGCCGGCCTGTGGCCATCTGTGCACGAGGGCTGCTCTGTGATTTGGGGCCTCCTTCTGAGCTCCCAGATTGGGGTGTCGGTCCGTGTTCAAGGCTGTGGCAAGCTGAGTGCCTGGGGTTGTGGTATGTTGGCCACCAGAAGGGCAAAGGCTGTCCCTTTCTGGGTCCAGCTGGCCCTGGGGACTGAAATAGGATCCCCCCGGGTGGTGCCAGCTGAGAGTCCCCACCCCCTTAGTGTTGGCCTGAGTAGCCCCCATGACATTTGTGTCCCCTGTGGTATCTCCAAGTGAGACTTTCCTGTTAAGGATCTGGGTGAAGTGAGGGGAGGGTGAAGCAGCAATGGGCGGGGGAGAAGGAAGAGAAATCTAGGCAGCACTGGAATGCTGGGGCTCGGGAACTGGCGGAAGCATTTAGGAGGTTGTACGCAAAACCATGCTTTCCTCCTAAGGAGAAAACAGGCCTTTTTTTTTTTTTTTTTTTTTGACAGAGAAATGGACATCCTGTATATAAGTGACTGAGCTCCCCTAACTCTTCCTCCCAGGTGGATTAAGAAGCAGCCTGGAGGTCCCTTCTCTGTGCCAAGGCTTCTGCCGGGCCAGTTTCGTACCGTCATGCTGTGAGCTGTGTGACTTAGCTCATGCAGTGCTGGCCTGCCACCTGCCCTCCCATCCACCTTCCCAGAGTGACTTTGGGCGCTGGCATCATGGGGTGGGGCTGGAAGTTTGAAGGGGGTCCCGTCCCGTAGGCAGGGCCCCTGCTCTCTTCCAGCTGCTTGTTCTGGTCCCTCATCAGAAGCTGTGCCCAAGCTTCGAGGCTGTGCTGAAACCCTAGAAGCGAGCGGCTGACCCCGTTCTCTGCTGAGGCTGGAGACGGGCAAGGAGAGGAGTGGGTGTGACGGGCTCTGCCCCCATCTCTCTATTTGCTGCTCTCTGGGCAGCCCTGGCAGGCCAGCAGGGCCTGATCCCATGGGTGCCAAAAGCGTGGTGACAGGAGGAGATGGGCACTTTGCACCTCTTGAGTGCCTCTCAGCGGAGGGCCTTCATCATCTTCCCATGGACAGACAGATCTGCCCCTCCCTGGGCCAGTGGGGAAACCGAGGCACAGAAGTGTTGTTTGCTGTGAGGCGTTAGGTACGCCAATGGTTTTGCCAGTGTTCGGACCCCAGCATACTCAGGTGATGTGGCCTTCACTTACCCGTGGCTCCTCCCGTTAAAACACAGTTTCTGGGCATTTTGTTCCGTGATGAATCCTGATATGTCACTTCCACACCTCTCCAGCTAGGCCCAGAGCTCTGAGCCCAGTGGAGCAAATCTCTCCTTTCTGCTGGTTGAGGCCTTGCTTTTGGTTGTACCCACGTGTCTGGGTACAGACCCCTCTATGGTGGGGGGCGTTCCAGCCACTCCCCCCAGCACCATCTCTACTTCCTGGGCCCCAGCAGCTTCCCATCTGCTCCCCTCTTTTCTCCTCCCTTTCCCCTCCCCCCCTGCTTGCTGCTGCCCTGGGAGGAGCTATTTTTAGGGGCTGCTTCCTGGGATGTTTTACTTGGGGCTGGTTACCATGAAGGAAATGTCACCAAAACAGTGGGCAAAGGCTGCCGGCACCCAGAGCCTTGCTGGGGGCATGGAGAACTCGGTGGCTGACCCTGTTCTGGCCCTTCAGAGTGTCCAGAGGCAGAACCTTGCCTTCTTGGGGCTTGCTGGTGACCCCGTGGGGATTTTCTCCGTCCAAGCTGGTTTGGGAGACTTTTGTTGCGGGACACTTCTTGGCACCTCTTTCCTTTGCCTCCTTAGTTAAAGCAAAGTGGGGCTCAGGTCTTTGTGTCGCTGTTTAAATCTGCTCCAGTTCGGACTGAAGAGAAGGGAGGACAGAGCCAGCTTAGAGGACAGAGCCTGGTGCTCACGTGGTGCTCATGTGGCACATGCCAGGCCTGGCCTCTTGTATTCACAGCCCTCAGCCAGTTCCCGGGTGTGTGGGTGTGAAGGAAATAGAAGCCATGCCCCCTGCTCTTACATGGTGGCCGGACTTCGCTTTTAATTGGAGACTTTGCACCTTTATAGTGAGATCCAAAGAGGAAGGGGGTGGCGTGGCAGTGTCAGGGTGCGGTCAATGGGATTGTGGTGTGGGATTCCCTCCGGTCAGTGCCCAAGGCCAGGGGCTGTTTACAAGTAGCTGGAGAGTGGGGATTATGACACCAAATCCCTACACTGCCCTTGTTTCTACTTCTCAGAGTAGATGCTAGGGGGCTAGGAAGAAGGGGAGTCAACCCCCAAATGGAGCATCTGGAATTGACGAGCATCTGGAATTGACGGGGCTTTTAGAAAGCTGCTCCCGGTCTTGTGAGGGCCACAGGCACAACCCTTTGAAACACCCTTTGAAAAGTCAAGGGTGTCATTGAGATTGGACTGAGGAGGGTCCTCATAGTCGGGGCGAGGGCTCTGGGTCCTTTCCCACGGACAGGAGGTTGTGTGTTTCGGTGACAGCAGAGTCTTATTTGAAACTAGTGCTGGCATTTGTGGTTTTAGAGAAATGTCACTACATCAGCGGGCAGGTCCCTGCAGGGCTGGAGAAACGGTGGCCAGCCCTCCCTGGCCCCTAGTCCTGTGGGGGAAGGAACGTGCACGTGGAGTGGGCTTCTCTCCCGGGGTCCTGGGGAAGAGATGGTTCTCGGGCTCTGCACTCCCTTTTGCTGCAGACTGTCTCCTCACTGCCTGCTCTCTCTTTTCGGCCCTCCTTGGCACATCTGATCACGCTTTGCTGCCCCTTTTGTGAAGGGCGCCTGCCTCTGGAGCCCTGGACCAAGTCTTGAAGTGCTCGGGCAGAAGGCAGGAGAGGCCAGGCCGGCAGGGACCCTCCGCCCTAGGTGTGCGGCTGGGCGGGGCCTGAAGCTGGTCCCTGATAACAGCTGCTTCTGCTTTCTGCTCCTGTTGCCACCTCTGCTCTTGAGGGGGGAAAACCTTGCAGAGGGCTGTGGTTGGAACTGGGCTGAAGGCCGGCAGGGGTGGGCCTCTCCATGGCAGTAGCACACAGGCAGGCAGGAAGTGGCCCTGTGCAAAAGCGGGAAGTGGCTGTTGTCAAACAGGAAGGGGGGGCTGGGCCGTGGGGAGGGGGCGGGGACCAGCCTGGTGGAAAGGTGGGCGGGAAGGTCAGCCTGGGAAGGTCGAGGCCGTCCCCTAGGAGCAGCGAGGTCAGCGGTCACTGGAAGGAGGTGTGTGTCTCAAGGAAGAAGGCTGCTTTTGTGCCCAGAGCAGCTGGTGTGCTACCACCTTGGGTAGTTGAGCCAGAGCCTGGACCGACCCCCGTGGACCAGGACAATTCAGGGGCCTCGTCCCTTTTGAGGTTGGGGATGCTGTGTTTAGCTGGGACAGCCTTTGCCGTTGGGAAAGGATGCTCTTCCCACCATACTTGTTCCTGAATCCTGCTGCTGCTTTTCCCCAGACGTGGCCCAGCCCTGGAGGGGATTACAGGACAGAAAGTGTGTGGAAAGGGGACTGGAGACAAGAGCTGGAGAGGCTGGGGTGCTGGCCGGCTGCGCGTGGTGGGCGGAGGCAGGGGAGAGTGTGGTAGGCAGAAACCGCGGCTCATTGAGCAGAGCTGGATGGCAGGGCGCCACAGCCAGCGAGGCTGGAGCTGCGGAAGAGGAGGGATCCGCAGGCAGCGGCGCTGCCTGGGCTCTGCGCTCTGAAGGGCCCTGTTGCTAACCTTCACCTGCAGGCTGTGGACCCCAGCGAGGGGTGGAGGAACACCCCTCCCCCAGGACGGCTGCTGGAGCCTATCAGAGGGCTCAGTTGGTGTGCTGTGTGCCTGGTGCCTAAGGGAGAGTAACTCTCTCAGTGTCTCTGGTACTAGCCGTGGCCACCAAGCCCTGTCCGAGAGGCCTTCCTATCTTACCACCTTGGGAAGGAGGCTCTCTGTGTGTGCCCAGCACCGTGCCTAGCACTTACTCAGTGACCTCATTTAATTCACCTCTGTTTTATTTTTGTAATATATTTTTATTGATTTCAGAGAGGAAGGGAGAGGGAGGGAGAGAGAGAGAAACATCAATGATGAGAGAGAAGCATTGATCAGCTGCTTCCTACACACCCTCCACTGGGGATCGAGCCTGCAACCTGGACATGTGCCTTGACCGGGAATTGAACCGTGATCTCTTGGTTCTTAAGTCGAGGTCGACGCTCAACCACTGAGCCATACTGGCCGGGCATCTCTTCCGTTTTATTATTTTTGTTGTTGTTGTTATTACTGTTTTTAGTCCTCACCTGAGGATATTTTTCCATTGATTTTTTTAGAGAGTGGAAGGGAGGGGGAGAGACACAGAGAGAAAAGTATCGATGTGAGACACATCGATTGGTTGCCTCCAGGGCCGGGATGGAGCCTGCAACCAAGGTACGTGCCCTTGACCGGAATCAAACCCGGGACCCTTCCAGTCTGCAGGCCGATGCTCTATCCACTGAGCCAAACTGGCCAGGGCCATCACCTCCATTTTAGCACAAAATAATGTGCTCTTACTCTTTGGTCCTCAGCAAATGCCACCTCCTTGCTGAGGCTTTCCCTGACCGCCCTCTCACTCTCCCCTTCCCGCTTTTATTTTTCTACGTAGCCCTTGCCACAACGTCGGCCATGCCATCCACTTCTTATTGTCTGTCCCTCCCTCCGACCCAGCCCCACTCGAGTATCAGCTCCAGGAGGGCACAGGTTTTCGTCTGTTTTGTTCACGGCCGTGTCCCCAACATCTCGAACAGCGCCTGTCACAGAGCAGGCCTCGGTGCATATTTTTTGAATGAATGAATGGGGCTCAGGTGGGTTAATAACTCGCCTGACAAGGCACCACTGGGACTCGATCTGGGGCTGTTGGACTCCAAACCTGATGAGTTAGTGGCGGGATTCCACGGCCAAGGATCAGAGCAAGGACCAAGGCTCAGCCCAGGGTTGAGAGAAGACACAGGCTTCCTCCAGAATGGGGGGCCTGGCTCCTTGGCGTTCGGGCCAAACTAAGTGACTAAGGGGGGCCCTCTGGACCCTGGGCAGCTCCTTCGAGGAGCTGGGCGCAGGAATCTGCCTCGCTGCTCTGCCCACTCTGCGTCATGAGCAAGCCAGAGCGCCCTTATTTTTAGTGCTGTTGCTGTTGTGGGACTGTAACCGTTAGCCAGTAAGAGACTTAAGGAAGGAGATAAACATTAATCTTCCGGGCCTCCCCTCAGTTGCCACCTCTGCATAGTAAGATGCTCTTCTGCACCTGCCCAGGCAACCAAGCCCAGGGGTTGGGGGTTTGAGGTTGGTCAGGTGAGTGGTCAGAAAGAGAGCTGGTAGGTCTGCAGCTTTGGGGCCGGCTGGCTTGGGACCTCCAAGCCCGGGTCCGGGGGCGCAGGAGGAAGGTGGGTTAGCGCTGACATTCTCCCAGCCAGATCTGGAAGAGGCAAGCCCCCCTGCACCAGGCAGGGCTAATCGCTGTTTCCTTGACGACCTCACCTTCTGAGGGTCCCCGGGACAGAGGGATCCGGGCGATGTGGGAGCAGGGGGTTACCTGGGGTTCTCCTGGCTACAGCCTGGTCAGTGTTCATGCCGAACCCGAGGATGGGAAGGAAGGCCTGACCCAGATCTTTGGGCAGCTGGGATGGATTAGCTGGGCAGCAGGAACTAATCTCTGCCTGTCCCTACCTCCTTCTTCCACAGAGCAGAGCTGTCGTTACAGGGAACATTTTGCACAAAGCTGGGGATGGTTGGTGAAACAATACATATGAATTCCTTCTAGTCTAACATCCCTACCTTATCTCAGAATACATTGTCTCATGGGCTATAGGACCTCAGGCGAGTTATTTAACTTCTCTGGGCTTCAGTTTCATCACCGTAGCCCCTCACCAGTAGGAGGGTAGTGAGGGTCCGGGAGGCCTTACAGGGGCTCTTTGCTGTTTAGTAGAGGTGGGTGGGCGGAAGCCCCTGGCAAGGGAGGCAGCAGTCACTTGACAGGTGTGACTTGAAGGCATCTGCCTGGCCCAAGAGATGTTGGGGTGACCTGGACTGTGTTCCCCAAAGCCTGGAGTTTTTACTTGATGTCCTCACTTTTCTTTATCCTGTCGTCATAGCATAGCGATGGAGAAAGGGGGCTCAGACCCACTGCCCGTGTGACCTTGGGCAGTTACTTTAACTGTTTAAGCTTCAGTTTCCTCATTTGTAGTGTCATGGAGCTAATCAGGTCCCCTGCCTCAGAGGGTTTTTGTAAGGATAAAATGAGATAGTCCATGCCTCTGCCTGGCGTATGGTGAATGCTTAGTAAATAATAGTTATTACTACTAGAGTTGATGTTATTGATAAACACTTATTAAGCCCGTGTTGTGGTAGGAACTCCCCAGAAAGCACCACTCAGAAAGGTCCTACCCCTTGCCCTAGCTGGATAGCTCAGTTGGTTAGAGTGTCATCTGTCATCCTGATACACCAAGGTTGTGGGTTTGATCCCCAGTCAGGGTACAGACAAGAAGCAACCATTGAAAGCATAGAGAAGCAGAACAACAGGTAAATGTTTCTCTTTCCTCGATCTCTCTCGAAAATCAATCAATCAATCAAAAGAGCCTGGCTGGTGTGGCTCAGTGGATTGAGTATCATCCCATGGACCAAGAGGTCCCGGGTTCGATTCCTGATCAGGGCACATGCCCAGGTTGCAGGCTTGATCCCTAGTAGGGGGTGTGCAGGAGACAACCAATTGATCTATCTCTCTCTCTCCCTTCCTCTCTGAAATCAATAAAAAAATATATTTTTTTTTTTTTAAAAAAAGATGTATCTGCCAGCTCTGGCCAGTGTGGCTTAGTTGGTTAGAGCATCATCCCATGCATGGAAAGGTTGCGGGTTCAATTTCTGGTCAGGGCTCATGCCTGAGTCGTAGGTTTGATCCCCAGTCGGGGCACGTGTGTGAGGCCATCGATCAATGTTTCTCTCTCACATTGATGTCTCTCTCTCTCCCCTTCTTCCCCTCTCTCTGTAAAAAATCAATAAAAACTTATCCTTGGGTGAATATTAAAAATAAAAAGGCTGTATCTGCCTAGTGTAGACGTGAGCTCTCAATAAATGTTGCCTCTTAATTTTTTCAAATCATCACCTTCGTTGTCAGCACCATTATGCTTTAGGGTTGCTTTGAAGACTAAAGTAGGAAATACATGCAGCTCCTAGCACAGTGCCTGGTCAGATAGTAGGTGCTCAATAAAGCTTAGGTATTAGTAGTATTTCTAACAAGAAAAAGGTTTTGGACACCCCGGCCCGATGAAAGCCCTGCAGTAGTGGAAGGAGTCCCAGAGCTTAGTTGAAAACCTGGATTCAAATCACTCTCTAGTGGGCGGTGCTTTCCTAAGCCATTTCCTCACCTGGGGAAGGTGCTCATAATGCCTGTCTCCGGGATTGCTGTGACTTGCTGCATTAATTCAGCAAATTGTAAAAGTGCATAGTTGGTGCCTAAGAATTGAACGAGTATGAATAGCCAGGGGGCCACAAATAGAAAGTGTGGTTGATTTCTTTTGGTTTTTCTCCTCTGCTTTTAGATCACCAGAAACTAGAACGTGAGGCCCGGATATGCCGACTTTTGAAACATCCAAACATTGGTAAGTGCACTTATATACGAGTACTCTATTTTTGGGGCGTTTTGTAGCAGGGGCTGGAGAACGGAGGTTCGCTGCCTTTTGTATATGGAACTACTTCGGACCCTGGGCCTTGGCCTGCCTGGTGTCTTGTTTTTCCCAAGCGGGAAAGCAGCTGTGTCTTGCTCAGAATTCTGGGGCATTCTAGTTTTGAGGCCTGGGTGTCTTCATGCCTGCAGTGCCATCTCAGGGCTGGGATGTGCGATGTCGGAACAGGCTTCACACCCCGTTTCTTCCCTCCTCCTTCTATCTTGGGGCTGAGGCCCAAGGTCCTTAGCCTGTGAGGCTCTGGGCTGGTGTCCCTCACCAGGGCCCTCCACGGCCGTCAGGAACGGGTCCGGATTTTGTTTCTGGACTTGAAAGAGTTTTGTTCCTGTGGCGGTGTCGTGCACGCTCTGGGGGTTTCCATGGTGCTCCTGTTTGTATTCCCCAGAGCCAGGGAAGCAAGCCGCCCACCCGCCTGGCTTGTCTGGAGAAGGGGTGGCAGGAGCCACTTGGATGGGGAAGGAGAAAAACGCAGAGGATTTCTTCCTGCTCCCACCCTGACTTGGGGGACAAGAGCACATTGTTGGTTGTTCTAAAGCCTGAGGAGGTTTGCCTGCCACAACCCACTCCGGCTCAGTTTTACATTGTTCAGCTGAAACAGTCTCTGCCAAGAGCCTTGGCCCCGATCGGGCGCTTCTCGCAGGGAGGACAGAAGCGGGGCCGGCTGCAGCGTCGGAGCAGAAACCCCGGTCTTGGCTTGAGGCAGAGCGGGGAGCATCTCCTAGGTTCTCCCTGAAAGCCCTGAGTCATCACACAAAGCATGTGTTCCGTGCTCCTCGGGCACAGCCTAAATATCGGGGCCCCCACAGAGCCCCGGAGGCCATCCGCTCCCCTCTGCCCTGGCCAGGCCCGTGAGGCGACCTGCCAAAGCGTGATGCTTCCTCAGCCTCTGGCTCCCCAGATCTGGGGCCAGAGTGCTTCACGTGAGCTATTGCGTGGGAGAGCTGAGGTCGTCCTCCCGCCCAAGGGGAGAGGAGCCGCTCCGAGGTAACCAGAACCCCAGCCATGCAGGGCTTTATAGATCACAATCGGCAGCTTGGGTTACACCCGAGCAGATTGGCATAGCCCGCGCTCCGCTCTGCCTGGCGCAGGGTGCTCCACGGAGCCAACACCTCTCAGCCGGCAGGTCCTGGGCGGGGAACGGCTGGGGCTCCTGGGCGACCTCGAAGGCAGGCTCACACCTGAGAACAGACGGTGCAGACACACACCTGGAACAGCAGTCACAGACCCAGGCGTGTTTTGGTTGGGCTGGCTCCGTGGTCTAAAAACATGTTTTATTATTTTCCAGTCAGTATTTAAGCATGAGATTTTGCATCTTGAAAGAATCCTGTTTCCTAGTCTTTCAGATCAGGAGGCTGGGTTCTGCTGAGCCCACTTCTGTGCGTGCTCAGAATCGGCTGGGGGGCTGGGCAGTGGTGGCCCCCTCGCGCACTGGCCGCCGGCCTTGCCACTCCCTGTTAGCTCCCGGGGCACCACCTGTGGTGCCTGTGGGCGTTGTGAGCTTGTGACCTCTGCCCTAGAAGTTCTAGAACAGGAAGAAAAAGCCCGTGGGTAACTAAAGCCACGCACAAGCACAGAGCACTTTGGTGTTCTAATTCCGGGCCTCAGGGTCTGTGCACAGCAACTTCCTCTCCTGATGCTCCTGGTGACCAGTTCGTAGAACAGTGACCAATCGCCCTCAGGAGGAAGGAGAACCAGGGGAGGGGGAGATGAGGCAGGAGGCAGGGCCAGGTCTGCAGCACCGCGGCACAGGCGTGGTTGACCACATGTTCGGGGCAGGGCGAAGACAACCGAGAAACAACCACGGAGGAATCTAACCCAGCTGGTGTGGCTCAGTGGTTGGCATCAATCTACGAGCCAGGAGGTCACAGTTCGATCCCCGGTCAGGGCAGGGTACACGCCCTGATTGCGGGCTCAATCCCCAGTGTGGGGCGTGCAGGAAGCAGCCGATCAGTGATTCTCTCATCATTGATGTTTCTATCCTTCTCTCTCCCTATCCTTTCCTCTCTGAAATAAAAAAAAATTGTAAAAAATGGGATTCTAGTTGAAAAAAGCTTCTAACCTTTTAAAAATGTATTCCTAGAAATTAGATGTATACTTTTTGACCTTTTAGACTATACTTGGTTTGATAGCCCCTGCTTTGTACCACCTGCCCCCAAGTCAGAATTAAGGCAGATGGAGAGACCATCTACCCTAGCCATCTGCTCTGTAGGGAGACAGCAGGCCCCAGGAAAGGCCGGGCGAGCCATACACACTTTGTTAGCAGCTGATTTCCTAGAACTGTGCTTGCATTTCATGACTGCTCCCAGGTCCTGAGGGATGTTGGTCTGAGGCCCTATTCTGGGGTCAAGGGCAGGGGGAAGAAAAGGTGAGCCAGCACTCTGTCCTGGGAGAGCTGGCTGGCCAGGCTGTCCGGCTTCCGGTGGGAACCAGGCCTCCTGGAGATATGGCAGAGCTGTGGGCCCAGGAGGCCGGGGTTGCCATGGATTCTGACCTGGCTTGTGGCAAGAGAGGAGGCAGTTTTGTCCCCCTCATTCACTATTCCTCTCGTCTCTCCACTGTTCCATCCTTCAGAGCTGTGGCCCTTTTGGCTCCAGCCTCTTTAACTCCATCCCGCAGGGATACAAGTGGACCAGCCGAGAGTGGTGCAGAGTTGAGGAAGCTGAGAGCACAGAGCTCAGGGTCAAACTGACTCGGAAGGGGACTTGGTGCAAGGAGTGAGGCCTCCCCAACTTTATCTGCTCTGTCCCAGGAGTTAAAAGCCTGTCGGAAGAGGGAACCCTAATGTAGACTATGGACTCTGGCTGATCATGGCGTGTCATTGTAGGCTCATCAGTTATAACGAATGTGCCGCTCCGGTGGGGGATGTGGAGAGTGGGGGAGGCTGTGCATATGTGGGGACAGAGGGTATGTGGGAGCCCTGTGCACGGTCTGCTTGGTTTATCTGTGAACCCAATCGCTCTAAAAAATAGTCTGTTAATTTTTTTAAGCCTGTTGGTGATGAGGTGTACTGCAGAACCAAAACCAGCCCCAGGAGAGTGGCCGGGGTGTGGAGTTGAGACGGGGAGACTGCAGGAGTGCTAACCGGCTAGTTTGAATGGAGTGTGTTCCGCCTATGATCTGCCTGCTCCCTGCTCTAAATTCCTCTGATGAATAGACTCCGTCTTCCTTCGTGCTGAGCGGCCCCGGCAGTGTCCCTCCCAGCCCAGCCCTGTGGTTTTAGAGCAGCACTTCTCAAACTTCTTTGTGCCCATGGATCTCCTAGGGATCATGTTAAAATCAGATCTGATTCAGGAGGTCTGGGGTGGCCCTGAGCTTCCTTGTCTCCAGGTGATGCTCACGGTGCTGGTCTGTGGACCATCTCCATGGAAACGCAAAGGTCTGTGGCTTTGGCGTCAAGTCCGGGTTTGAATGGGGGATTTGCTGGTTAGTAGCTGTGATGTTTTTCGGCACATTATTCAGCCCGCCTGTGCCTCCGTGTTGTCATTCGTGCCTCTTTGTGGAGTTGGGAGGGTTCGGCGAGCAAAGGAGGCCTAGGAAATAAAAGGAGATGAAAACACATTCTAACTGCCAGGGATGATCTCTCCCAGACTCCAGCCCCAACTCGGTTCGCAGGTATTTAAGCCCGGCTGCCTTGGGCTCAGGGCCCATGCAGCTACCAGTAAGTGCAGCAAAAATAGTAGCAAAGAAAATGAAGGAAATGTTGAATCGTGACTGAACAGCTCTAAATCCCTACCCACCACTCCTGGGGGCAGCCTCAGGCTCCCCCTGAGCCCCCAGTCACAGGACCTCCTTCCGACTGTGTTTCTTGCTGTGGGTGTTAAGAGTGACACTTTTCCAGTACTTTCTGACCACGGTTTGTTAGTTAAAATATGGCATATTGTTGGGTGTGTCTTTTTTGTATTTGTTTTTTTTTGTTAATTCTCACCTGAGAATATTGTTTCCATTGATTTTTAGAGAGTGGAAGAGAGGCTGGGAGGGAAGGAGAGAAACACTGATGTGAAAGAGACTTAGCCAATGGTTGCCTCCCACACACAGCCCATCCCCAGGAGGGGGCAGGGATCGGGGATTCAACATACAACCCAGGCACGTGCCCTTGACTGGGAATCGAACCTGGGACCCTTCGGTGTGTGGGCCGACTCTAACCACTGGACACACAAGCCAGGGCAGTTGGGTGGTTTTTAAAGAATTGGAAATAGCCACAATATTTGGGTTGTGGCTTTGTCAGTCCTTGAAGATATGAAACATATCAAGTAAGAGTATCTGAGTGGTTTTTGGCCTGTTCTTCCTTCCACCGTTTGTAAAGAACAATAATTAGGCTTATCACTGCCCTGTCATGAACACTACAGTCCTTTCCCCGCTCTTCCTGTCTGTAGACGTGTCTGGCCCTCCTGGGCCTTCCTGCCCTCTCGCCACTGTGGATGGGCGGGGTGTCGGGTTATTTCATTGCACGCACTTTCCTTCTGCCTCATGGCCCTCCGCGCTGTCGTGCTCAGTTCCATTCTGGGGTAAGTGCTGGTTTAAAGGCTGTCTTCCCCACTCCCCTGGAAGCTCTCGGTGGCAGGGCCAGGTTTCTTGTCTTCACAGCTGGGTCCGTGGCATGTACGGCCACGCCTGCTTCAGAGAAGGTGCCGAATGGACGCTGATGAGCGAATCAGAATGGCCAGGGCTAGTGGGGACAGGTTGGAGCTCCTGTGCCTAAGAGGATGGAGAAGGTGACAATATCAAGGGTCTGATGCCCGTTGGTTTTGGCTTCGAGTCTCAGTTCTGCCACTTGGCATGACCTTGAGGGGGTTTCTTTGGAGCCTCAGTTTCCTCTCCTGTTGGTTGGGGGTGAGCAGAAGTTCCTGTCCCCCAGAGTTAGTGTGAGAGGTCAGTAAAACCCGGGGGTAAAGCACTTGGCACAGTGCCCAGGCATCGAAGCAGCTCACGTGTTGGTTGTTACCATTTGGATCATTAGGAGGAATCCGCTCGGTGGGCACTTAGAGAGGTGCAGTCGCGTTTCTCCCTTGTTCTCATTTCCCTTTTAATTTTCTTTACAAATGGAAACCAAGCATCCAAAACGATAGCAGTCTCGTTCAGACACGGGCCTTCCACACCCGCCGGCACCCTCACCGGAGCCCTTCTCTGGGCTGGGTGGCCTGGGAGGGTGAGTCTTCCGCTGCGGCTTCTCCTTCCTCCCACCTGGGCTCTGTGTGTGGCCTCACGGAGAAGGGCAAGTGCCAGTGACTCCCTGTCTGGGCATAGGCCCGGGTGCCCGCCCTGCTCTCAGCCCTGCTGTGCTGTGCGGGGGGTGCGGTGGGGGGAGGGTCCGGGCAGGCTGGCTGGGCGGCAGGACTCCCGGGGCGTGGTGGTCAGCATGGAGCCTGCTGTCCTGTGAGCTGGCCGTCCAGCTGCTGTTAGTCACCTCCCTAACAAAGCTGGTTTTTGGCTTCTGGGACAGCTGATTTCCAGGGGATTATTTGTATTACACACTTTAATGCTTTTTAATAGCAAATTTCTAATTAAATGGAAAGTCCTTTTGGAAGCGAGGGAGCAGCAGCTGCAGCAGGACCCAGCACGCAGCACTGACTGAGCCCAGAGGAGCGCAGTGAGGAGGCGGCGGCAGGGCTTGGGGGCTCCTGTGAGCGCCTGGGTGAGTGGGGCGGGGAGGCACCCGCGCCTGGCTGCGCCCCTTCCTTCTGTCACCTGTGGGCTAGAGAAGCGGGCTCCTGTTTGCCCGAGGACAGGAGAGACCGGGTTGGGAAGTACTGCTGCCTCTGGTCCCAGTGGTAAATCACAGAAATACTGAGTTTGGGGTGGAATTTGGGGTTGAGTAACCAGATCCGATCAAATAAGGTAAGCAGTAAGAAGTGTAAACAGTCCTTAGGCCCTGGTTCAAACCTGGCAGGCCTGAGCCCTTGTGTGTCAAGCGAGGGGAACCATGGCGCCCTAGCGATGGCTTAGTGCCTGGATTTTAGGTTCTGGCTGGTCCCGCTTCGGTGGGGAGGGGATGGAAGGAAGCACCTCAGCCCTGATAAACTGCTCTGACACCAGAAATGGAAGCTGTCGTTTGGGGAAGAGAAAAGGTGGTTTTTCTGTGTCCGAGAACTTCACTGGTTGGCTCGGTGTCGGGCCATTCCTGAAGTGCTCTGTGAGGTGCTCCTGAAACTGCCGAGGGTTGGAGCGAAGGTCAGACAGGGAACTCTTTGGAACAGAGGTTTCCCATCCAGAGAGTTCAGGTGAGGGAAGGGACAGGAACAGCCAGACCGTCAGCCAAAGCGTGGAGCTGTGTTTGCATTAGAATGATGCTCGGAGCTTGGCATTTAACCCAGAGGGTGGCTCTGTGGGCAGAAGCTTGTAGAGAACTCAGACATTAGGTTGGTTTTCTGCCCAAGAGCTCTGGAGGCGGGGAGTGGGAAGGGATTCTGCTCACCAGCCTTCTCTTGCAATTGGTGGGTTGCCATAGTCGGCTCCACGCAATGGCCTCCCAGACCCGTCGATGCTGTTGTAGGTACATTCGTGAATGGTCTCTCTCCCGGGCTCCGTTATTTTGTTGCCTGGGTGTGTAGGCCACTCCGCCTGTCTTATAGGAAACAGTGGTGTAGACGGGTCTTTGGAGACAGATAGAGCTGGATTCACGTCTTAGCCCACCATATCTTTGGCCTTTGGCAAGATATTGTATGTTCCTGCCCTAGCCAGTCTGGCTCAGTGGATAGAGCATCAGCCTGTGGACTGAAAGGTCCTAGGTTTGATTCCATTCCAGGGTACATACCTTGGTTGCAGATTCAAGCCCCGACCTCATGTTATTATATGTTCCTGAACCTACTGTGTCCTCATCTGTAGAATAGGAGTAATACTCATCTTACGATGGTCGTCAGAAATAATAAACTCCTTGAAGGCAGGCACGTTGTCCTTCCTAAACCTAAACCCCCTAGCACAGGGTCTGGCACAGAGTAGGCACTCAGTAGATGCCTGTAGCATAAGTGGTGTATGCCGAGGGCTTACAGAAGGCCTGCGCATAATAAGCACTTAATGTAATGGTTTTTGTTGCCTTCGCGGATTGCCTCCCATGCTCACCATCATCATCTTCGCTCCACATGCCTTCCTGCTGGGATCTCCCTCTCCCACTTCTCCCTTGACTCCTCTGAAAGGGCTCTGGGCTCTCCCACCTTGCCATTCTTTGCACCCCCCCCCCCCCCCCCGTAAGCCTGGTGCCCCTCACTGAGCCTCACATTGTCACTCATCCTATTCCAGGACCAGCTTCTCTCAGACCAGCCCCTCCGACGGTCCCTGCTTTTCTCCATCTTCTTAGTTGCGTCTTCTTAGCTGCGAAGCTTGTCTGAGGTGGTGACCAGGGCGCTGAACCTGGGGCCTGGGTGTCTCCGCGCCGAGACTGCATCACCTTGGATGGGGGAGCACTGGGCACGCCGCGCTCGCTCCTTCCGGAGAGAGCCCTGCGAGGCTGGCAGGAGGGGCGAGGCTGGCAGGAGGGGCGAGGCGAGGCTGGCAGGAGGGGCGAGGCTGGCAGGAGGGGCGGCGGGCGCGGGGTTCCCGGGGAGGAAGGAATAGGATCTGCAGTTCCCTCTGTTAACGTCTGTCCCGTCTCCTCTCTTGCAGTGCGCCTCCACGACAGCATTTCTGAAGAAGGGTTTCACTACCTCGTGTTCGACCTGTAAGTGCACTTTCTGAGGACGCGGGGCCTTTCCTTCAGCTGGTTCCGCAGGAAGGCTCGGGAAAGGCCTGAGCCAGGCCTGAGCTCTGCCCGAAGGGAAGGATTTGATTTTGAGCTCCCGCTGGTCGCGGTGTGTTGCTGAGGGGTCTCTGCTCGCTCGGGGTCTCTCCAGAACGGCCATTGCTGTCGCATTTCTGTTCAGCAGCTCGTCTCGTGCAGCTGCTTTTTTCTTGTTTCTCGGAGTGTGGTCCTTCGTGGAGAAATAGAATACAGCTCTTTGCATGACCTGAGAAATTCTGAGAATTCGTAGGTAGCTTTTGCTAGTGGGAAACGGGGCTCTAATTGGTCTCTCCTCCACTTGGTTGTAGTTTAATATCTTAGCAGTGGCTCTTCACCTCCGGAAGTGCCTCTTTGGTATTTCCAGGGTTGGGTTCTCTGTCCTTAGTCTCATCATTCTTCAGCTTCAAGGAGTAGGTCTGTTCTTTTTGGGCAGCTGCATCTTAGTGTTTATGTTGGTCTCAAAACGATGCCTTTCTGAGTAGGTCGATTATTTTCTCCTCGATCCCGGTAGAGTCATCTTTGCCAGAGGATTAGCTATATCTGTAGGTTAGGAAAGCAAATGTGCAGGAGGAAGGGAAGGCCCATGGTACCCCGAGGAGAAGCCCCATGTCATCGAAGGGCTGGGTGTGTTCTGGGCTCTCGGATGGAACGCACATACAGAGTTAGGGCTTCTTTAAAAGCTGTTCTACAGTATGACTTGCTGCCTGTTGGATGCTAGGGCTGGTTGACTAACCTGCCTCCTCTCATCCTCTTTGTCTGTTGGTTGCAGTGTTACTGGCGGAGAGCTGTTTGAAGACATCGTGGCCAGAGAATACTACAGTGAAGCTGATGCCAGGTGAGACGGGGACCCTGTCGTTCAAGCGTGAATCGTGGCCATCGTAGGGGACCAGGCACTGTGTCTACTTGAAGAGTGTTTGGGGAAGATCAGAGAGCTCTTGTCTGGACAAACACTCTGTAGAGCTGGACTCGGGTGCATTTTGTGGGTGATACAAAAAGCTAAAAATTCAACACTTGCAGACCGGATTTTTTCCAAAGCGCTTACAAGCCTCCATCTCCATCACCCCCAATACCTTTCCTTTGCACTCCCATGTACTTGCAGGCATGCCCAAGGGTTGTCCCTGTCCCTTTTCTTTCCTTTGACAATTTCTACTGTGTATAAAGCATCCTGGGGGTGACCCAGAGATGGAGAAATGTGGTTTCTGTCCCAAAGGGTTAGTAATCCAGCCAGGAGCCTTTCTGCGAGACTTCAGCTTGGCCCACCATGGCCAGCCCCGATGGACTCCTCAGGCCCGAGGACCGTTCTCGGCCACACCTCACAGCCCCAAGCCCCACCTCACAGCCCCAAGCCCCGTGTGGAAGCCCTGGCAGCTCCTTTCTGTGACACAGCAGATTCCTCCCACACCACAGCTCTGGGCGCTTGTTTGGCCTGCCTTTCCCGCCCGGCTCCTCCCCCAGCCCCTAGTTTGCTCAGAGGGTGATGTCCGTACAACCTGGTTTTGATCATCCTGCCTGTAGCTTATCTGGCACATGTGGCAGCTCTAGCTGCCTCTGGAGGGGCAGGAGCGCAGCTTCCTCACAAATTCTCAACTCAGGAGAGGCCATTGTTTGCTGATCAACTTCAGATGCTTCAGCCTCGGGAAGAATTCTCAAGTGGGGAGATGAATTCCAGTGCCAGCAGGGGAGGACCAGGCCGTGGGGCGGGAGGAGGTGGTGATTGCTCAGGGAGCTGGCGGGGAGGAGGGAGAGCTTGGGGGGATGACTGTACCAGTGGGCTTGGCCTGGCTCTGCTGGGACACTTCGCACTTTTGCCATTTTTGGCCAGAAGGCTCTCCCTGCTAGCCGGGCTCTGTTCTAATTATACATTTCTGTGGAGACTCGCCTCTTCAGCTCAGCCTTACAGTCTTTTTGGCCTCCTCTTGGGCTGTGTCCTGTAGGGCGGCCTGAGCCCCCAGGAGCCTCATAAGCCCCTTTGGCTCTGGTGGAAGCCCCAGTGTCAGATTTTAAGGAAGGAGTCGTAAGTCCGGGTCACCAGCCCAGCACTCCCAGACCCTACAAGCCTGTTCCGTATGCCTGGTAGCACTGCTGGCGGGGGCTCCGTTCTCTCAGCCATGTTTCTTCAACCTCAACCTTGGGGCTAGATTTTTATATATATATATGTTTTTATTGCTTTCAGAGGGGAAGGGAGAGGGGGAGAGAGACAGAAACATCAGTGGTGCGGAACTCGCAAGCGCTTTCCTTTTCCTCTTCTGGGGATGGTGACTTCGGCCATTCTCCGTGGCCCAGCGTTGGGCATACCGTTGGAGGCTGTCCTAAAATGCAGCCTTTAACAAAACAAGGCTGTCCCGAACCCCTGGCAATAGAATTGTTTGCCTTGATACCAAGAAGGTTAGGAAAGCACCAACATCTCCACGTGGCGTGTGCCCAGGCCGACTTCGCGGAGTTCGTGCTGTGAGACCTGAGGTTCTAATGAGCTCGTCTAAAACGACGAAGCGTGTCAGAAGGGCCTCTGGTGGGTCCATGTGTGCCAAGTGTGTCTGTGACAGGATCACGCATGCTTTCCTTACTGGGGAGCAGAAAATCGCTGTGAAAGTATTGAAGGCACAAGCACAGAGCCAGAAAGCTAAATAAATTTAAAAATGAAGCTTTCTTTGAGTAATAAAAGCAATTAAAGGGCCAAAAGAAACATCAGTGATGATAGAGAGTCATTGATCAGCCTCCAGGCCCCCTACTGGGGATCGAGCCCGCGACCCAGGCCTGTGCCCTGACTGGGAATGGAACCGTGACCTCCTGGTTCATAGGTCAACTCTCAACCGCTGAGCCACGCCAGCTGAGCGGGCCAGGTGATTATTTTGTTGTTGTGAGGCGCCCTCCTGTAGGTTGTAGAGATTTAGAAGCATCCCTGGCCTCTACCCACTAGATGCCAGTCGCAGCCAACCCCTCAGTTGTGACAACCAGAAATGTCTCCAGGCATTGCCAGATGCCCCTTGGGTGGCAGAATTGTCCCCCAGTTTTCATCGCCGCTCTAGACTGTCGACACTCTGCCAGGAGTTTGACTGTAAGTGGGGCAGAATGGTTGGGAGTTGGGCAGCCTCATTCAAGAATCAGCATGACTGTGACTCTTAGTTTGTCTTTTTCTTAGCAAAATCATGATCAGAAATGCTCCTTTAGCCACTCTGTTTTGTTTGTTAAAATTTTTTTTTTTATGAGTGTATTTGAGCAAAACTGACAATTGCCAGGAAGCAGAATCTCAACTGGTTGAGAAAATGCTCTAGAAAATGGCAGTTTTACCACTTACGTTATACATCAGAGTCTAAGAGCAAGCCGAAAGGGGGTTACATTGAAATCCATTGGTGATAGATTAGGGAGGTAGGAGAAACCAGAGGAGGAAATCTCTGGGGTTGGATAAAAAGTAAACCAAACAGACACATCCTTCTTTTACATTTGTGGGTATAGTTGACATGATAATAACAATGAAGGAATTTGTGGTGCTCTGGGGGGGTGACTGTGCTTTGAGAAGTGGGGTGGGGGAGAGGGGAGCGATTGTTTTGATATCCAAGGCTATGTAGTCAGGTATGTTATTTTAGATGCAAAAAGATGACCGGCTCAGTTAAGGTGAAGCTTGACCTTTGTTAGGGAAAAATACTGCCTTAGGACACAGCTACCCTCCATGAACTGCTTTTAGTTTAGAAAGTTTTCGTTTCAGATCATCCTATGTGGTTACTTTTGGTCTCTGAGTTTGTAAAGCTGCCACGCAGGCCTCCCCTGAACTTGTCAGGTTTAGTAGGTGGTCCCTTTTTTGTCCACACTTCCCCCTTTTGTCATAAATCAATCCAAAGGATGCATTGATGACCAGCCTTTTGGTTGGATAATGTGGTCCCACGGTGCTAGGAAGGCTCATTCTTAGGAAGTCTTAGTGTCAGCTTTTTCTCGCTGATCCATGGACCATTGGGGATGGGACAAGACCGTAAACCTGAATGGAAGTTAAGGCTGAATTTTTCTCAAAAGTGAAAAGCAGATACAGTGGAACCTCGGTTCTCGAACTTCATTCATTCCAGAAGGCTGTTCAAGAAACGATTGGTTCGGAAACCAATCATTTTTTTCCCATTAGAAATAATGTAAATTAAATTAATCCTTTTTTTAAAATCCATTCCGGACCCCCAAATGATTCCCTGGGTTGTGTGTGTGTGTGTTTGTGTGTGTGTTTAATATTTTTATTGATTTCAGAGAGGAAGGAAGAGGGAGAGAGGGGTAGAAACATCAGTGATGAGAGAGAATAATTGATCAGCTGCCTCCTGCACGCCCCCCACTGGGGATCAAGCCCACAATCTGGGCATGGGCCCTGACCGGAATCGAACTGTGAGCTCCTGATTCATAGATCATTGCTCAACCACTGTGCCACCTTGGTACTCTTGATGGCCTCTTTATGTTTTAAAATGTGCTAATCTTTGCCTTCCCCAGCCACAAAAGCATTCTCTCCTTTGCTTGTTGCTTAAGATATGTTTTTTTGTCATGCTGAGGTATCAGCTTGAAAGGGTTGTCAATTCCAAAACCCAGAGTTTGGTTCCACAACTGAGACATTTTTCCTATGACAACTTGGTCAAGAACCGAATTGTTCGAGACGGGAGATTTTTGAGAAACGAGGTTCGACTATAAATGGGAGGCAGTCAGGTCCTATGGGCCTTCATAAAGAAAACCGTACAGACCATTTTTAACCTATAAGCGCTCATGATCCGAGTTTTATTTGTCTCGCTTTTCTATATTTTGCATCTAGTATAACATTTATGTATGGTTTGAGGTCACACTATATACTTAGGTGCTGTGGACCCCTTGGAGGGAAATTGTTTCTTAAAGGTGTCTCTGTACTGGTTTGATCTCCCCTGCCAGATGACAAACCTCAGGGCAGGCACTGAGCCTTACTCATCTTTATAGCCTGTGTGGTGCCTCTAGGTACCCAGTCAGTGTTTAAATGAACATGCGTGTACCTACCCCAAAACAACTTGGGTTAAGTGGACTCTCCTTCCCAAGTTGCCACCACAGGCCTCTTCTCCTAGGACAGAGTTACGAGAGGGGGAAAGAGAAGAGGAAGAGGTTTCCCTTCCCAGGGGTCTGGGGTGTCTCCAATACCTTGGAAACAAACTGGGTTGCGTTGGACCTTCAGTCTCAGGAGGCATGGTGGACGCTGTTCTAGTTGCTCCTTGGCGGTTATCTATCGGGAGACTCTGGACAATCCACTTAATCTGCCTGGGACTCCGTTTCTCCTTCTGTAAAATCGCTTGAGCGAGATGATGTCCACAGCCCAAGGTTATGTCTTTACTGTTCAGTGATGCTCTGTGAGCCCGTGACCCAGCTCTGTGAACCCGTGCTACAGGTTTTACATGCTTCAGTCCACAGCGTGTGGCTGTGAATGAGGTGGTTTAAACTCTCGCCGACATTTCTTTTCCTTCTGCTTTTGCAGCCACTGTATACATCAGATTCTGGAGAGCGTTAACCACATCCACCAGCACGACATCGTCCACAGGGACCTGAAGGTACTCCTCCGGCTCCCCATTCGCTTCCTGCTTGTGAAGTGTTGTCGCCACCTGGTGCCGGATGGCGGTACTACGCGGGCCCACCCAAACTGGGCTCCCTCTGGGCCGAGGGGTAGGTGCCTCACAAGGTTCTGTCTTTTTCCTTACGCAGCCTGAGAACCTGCTGCTGGCAAGTAAATGCAAGGGTGCCGCAGTCAAGCTGGCCGACTTTGGCCTGGCCATCGAAGTCCAGGGAGAGCAGCAGGCTTGGTTTGGTAAGAGTGACCCCGTCTTCCTGGAATGCAGCCCCCGCCCTTCCTCCTCTTCCTGATCTGCCTTCCTCCTCCAGAACTAGCAGCCAGACCCTTAATGGTCCTGGCCTCCTCAGGGACTGGAGGAGAGGGAGGGTGTAGAGCTCCCCGCTGGCCCTACATGACTCAGTGCAGTGAGCCTGGCTGTTGTCAGCACTGTGTTCTTGCTGCCTCTGGGGAGGACGCAAGTTCCTGGTAGGCACATGGACTTGCCCTCTGATTGAGATTCCGGGCACTACAAGAAGCCCAGCCTGTCACCTCTTGCTGCCCATGTCCTGGGAGCTTGGGTAGCAAAAAGCAGCAGAAGTGAGAAGGGACTCGGGGAAGATGGCTGATGTGGATCCAGTGAGAGAGAAGGTGGGTTCAGCGTGCCTCCTCCCTCTCTCCTGCTGCAGGTTTTGCTGGCACCCCGGGTTACTTGTCCCCTGAGGTCTTGAGGAAAGATCCCTATGGAAAACCTGTGGATATCTGGGCCTGCGGTAAGCCCATTCCACACGCACAGCTTCTCGGTGCTAAGGGCCCCTGGCTCGGAGCGAGGGCGAGAGAGAGGCATTGCTCTTCTCCGCGGGGCCCACAAGTGTCTGGTACATGTGAAATCACGGCGTGTGCTCCAGTGCCCCCGGGATGGCCGTTCCCACCACGCCCTGGTCCCAAGTACTTTCCGTTCTATTACATCTCCTTGAAGAGGGATTTGCCCACGCCTTAGAGCAGTGGTTCTCAACCTTCCTAATGCTGAGATCCTCTAACCCTTTGCGGTCCAATGTTATTTTTGGAATTCAAACAGTCTGGTCCAAATTAATTGACGGGATTGAATGTTGAACTTTTTAATGTTCTTATTGCTGGACGTTGGACCGGAAAGGATTAATACAGTTCCTCATGTTGTGGTGACCCCCAATTTCATTGTTACAAATTGAACATAATTAAAGCATAGTGATTAATCACAAAAACAATATGTAATTATATATGTGTTTTCCGATGGTCTTAGGCGACCCCTGTGAAAGGGTCGTTCGACTCCCAAAGGGGTCGCGACCCACAGGTTGAGAACCGCTGCCTTAGAGGATGTGCTGTGCCTCAAGAAATCCCTGGCGTGGCTTGATGTCATGGGGAGTGAAGCATAGCAGGAAGGGCTGGAGGCCCGGCATCGTTGACCAGGATCCACTTCTACCTCTGCTGTGGCCCTTGACTCTCTGGGTGGCTCTGAGTCCTGTGTGGGTTTTCCTCAGCAAAGAGAGCGACTCACCCCAGTGACCTGTGTTCTGTCTCGTAGGAGTCATCCTGTATATACTCCTGGTGGGATACCCCCCCTTCTGGGATGAGGATCAACACAAGCTGTATCAGCAGATCAAGGCCGGAGCCTATGATGTAAGGACCCATTTGTTCCTACCCCGTGGTCTCTTCCAAGGGAGGGGGCAGGGTGCCAGGAGGGGGCGGGGGGCTTGGAGGACTCAGGGACTGGCATACAGGTCTCCATTCTTGCCACCCACTGTCCCAGGGAGTGACTTTTTTGCAGCCTTCTTGGTGTCTGTAAAACCAAGGAGCCCGCTGAAACCCTTGTGCATGGAGGGGTGGTGTGCCGTCTAACACAGGGACAAGGAGTCTGGCACTTCCTCCGCTGCGGTGGGGCCTGGGGCACGTTGCTGAATCACTGCTTCCTCCCAGTAGATAGGCAGGGTTGAACCAGAAGATGTTGGAGTCTCTTTCCTGCTCTGAGCTCGTATTCTAACCATGATTGCTGGCTTCCTGTGCTGACACAGGTGCTGGGATACCCCAGGGCTTCCCTAACTCCTTCCCGGGCAGCTTTAGGTAGCACACACTACCCCTCTGATGAAGATAGAGCCTACCTTTCAGGGTGTGAGGCTTACCAATTTCATATCCCTCCTGCCCCTTCTGCTCCTCAGTTCCCATCACCAGAGTGGGACACGGTGACCCCTGAAGCCAAGAACCTGATCAACCAGATGCTGACCATAAACCCCGCAAAACGTATCACAGCCGACCAGGCTCTCAAGCACCCATGGGTCTGCGTAAGTGTCTTCACCCAGGATGGAGGAGATCAGTGTGCCCTCGCACCCTCCTCACCCTTTTTATTAACGAGCAGAGGATAATTATTCTGGGCCCTGAGCAAGGACTCAGCAGAGAGGGAGGGGCCCGGAGCTTGGAGGGATTCAGGGAGGCATATGGGGCTAATTGGCCTCTGTCCGTCTCTCTCCCATTCACTTGTCAGGTGTGAGTTGGTTCTGATCTTGAACGAGGGCTTTTCTGCAGACTCTAGGTCAGTGGTTCTCAACCTTGGCTGCACATTAGAATCACCTGGGAATCTTTTTAAAATCCTGATTTCTGGGCCTCATCCTTCCGAAATTCTGTTTCTTTGTTATGGGGTGGGGCCACAACATTAGTAACAAAGAAACAGAATTTCCGGAGGATGAGGCCCAGAAATCAGGATTTTAAAAAGATTCCCAGGTGATTCTAATGTGCAGCCAAGGTTGAGAACCGCTGTTCTAGGTAGTTGATGAGAGAAAGCAGCTGGCACAGCCCAAAGTGAATTGCCAAACTTACGGTGCATATTCCGACTTTAGCTCTCATACAAACTCTAATGGAAATGTAACCAAGACTCAGCAGTAACAAAGGGGGGCTCTGAACAATTAAAAAGAGCACCCTGAATTCAGTCATAAAGCTCACCCTAGGAGAGCCCTGGGGCCTCTCAGTGTGGGTGCGCATACTCTCGTTTCCACACACAGTCCTAGCAAGCTGAAATCATCGGTTCAAGCAAAGCAGAGGGTTTGCTACAGCTAGGCCATCTGACAGCCGTAATGCATTTATTTATTATTCCTGTGTTTTCTGATTGCCTCTTGGGTGCTGGTCACCATGTGGGTGCTGGAGATACGAAGATGAATGAGGCATGGTCCCTCCCCCAAAGATCGCAAAGATTATCCAGGGAGACGGGCACTCAAATACACAACCACTCTGTGATGTGACAAGTACATAAAAGAATCTACTGAGTGCTTAGGTGCACCTGCAGTCTCTGAGGGAGGTAGGATTACTGAGGGCTGCATGGAGGAGGTGACCAGGAGTTCCTCGGGATGATAACCTGCAGACAGGTTAGCTTGGGCCAGGGTGAGAGGCCACAGGGAATTGTAGTGGGTTTAAGGAATGTTAGTTTGCAAGAGAATGAAGCCCATACAGGTTTCTGCCTAAGGAGTTTAGATTTTATTCTGAAAACATGGGGAACCATTTGTAATTAAGAAAAACCACTTTGGAGGCTGTGTAGAAAATGGATGGAAAAGGAAAGAGGCTGGGGGCAGAGAGCTCAGGACGCTTGTCATTGTCTCGACAAAGCCAGGTGAGGTCTCGGCTAAGGATAATGATACAGTGGGCAGTGTGGCAAGAAGAGGACAACTTTGAGATATTTGGGAGACCGAAAGCATCGAAAGAATTGAGTAACTAGTTGGATTTGGGGAGAAGAGAGAGGGCTCTCTGGGGCTGCCAGGTGTTGAGTTGATAACTGATGGAGGGTGGTACCATTCACTGACCCAGAAGAAACCCAGGAGAGAAGCCAGTTTGTGAGAAAATACGCTGATTTTAGTTTTGCACATATGAGTACGGTGTTCGAGGGCCTCCGGCTGGCGACGTTCCGAGGGTGGTTAGAAACACGGTTCCAGAGACTGGAAAAGTGAAAAGTGAAAAGTTGGAAATGCAGGTTGTAGTCGTTTTTGTATAGGTGCTGTTGAGGCTGTGGAAATGGGTGGGGTTGCTTCTTTGCTAGTTGACTTTTCACTGTGGGCTTGTATAAGAGAAGAGATGGCCACTGAACACGGCATGTCGCGCCGGAGTTAGAGGAGCCTGCAAAGGGACCGAGAATGAGAACTGCCGTGTAGGAGGAGGAGCAGGAGCAGGAGCAGGAGACCCTAAGAAACAGGAGGTTTTAGTAAGGGAGTGTCTGTAATCACACGCTTTAGAGCAGCGGTCGCCAACCTTTCAGACCTCACAGACCACTGGTTGGCAACCGCTGCTCTAGAGAGTCCAGTAAAGACAGAAAAGAATCCATTGGTTCTGACCGATTAGAGGCCATTGTTTCATTGTGTTGCTGATGGAGGCAGGGGAGTGGGGTAGACCTGTGTAGCCTGTTTTCTGTGAGGTGAAGAGCGAATGGGGCTGAAGGGAGAAAGAAGTGGTACTACTTAGAAAAGACAGATGGGTTAGGCCAGGGGTCCTCAAACTACGGCCCGCGGGCCACATGCAAATACAAATATTGTATTTGTTCCTGTTTTGTTTTTTTACTTCAAAATAAGATATGTGCAGTGTGCGTAGGAATTTGTTCATAGTTTTTTTTTAAACTATAGTCCGGCCCTCCAACGGTCTGAGGGACAGTGAACTGGCCCCCTGTTTAAAAAGTTTGAGAACCCCTGGGTTAGGCCGCCGTGTTCGGCAAACCGCGGCTCGAGAGCCACATGCGGCTCTTTGGCCCCTTGAGTGTGGCTCTTCCACAAAATACCGACTCCTGCGCATGGGCCATGAAGTTTCAATCGCACTGTATGTGTGCGCCTGCACGTGGTATTTTGTGGAAGAGCCACACTCAAGGGGCCAAAGAGCCGCATGTGGCTCGCGAGCTGCAGTTTGCCGACCACTGGGTTAGGGGAGTTTTAAAATTTTTGTTTAAGGAGAGGCTTGACTACAATATATAGATTGTAGAGAAGAATATAATCTGGAGTAAGGGGTTAAAAATATTAGCTGATTGAGGAAGCAAAGGCCTGGATAGCTCCAAGCCCAGGGGGAGGGGTCAGCGCTGGACTTGCGGGATGGATGCTGCTGCTGAGACCCAGATGAGGTGCAGGTGGGTGACAGTCAGCCTGAGGGTGGGGGGTGTTGAACTTGAGGTTCTTTCTTGATGAGCCGTCCTTCCTCTTGGTGCGGAAGTTGACACTCTGGAGGCAGAGGTGGAATGCGAGAGGAGGTTGGGGGAGTTGCTCTGGGAACCAGGAAAGGGAGCAGCCCGGGGATGGGGGAGAGACGGCCGAGTGGCCCCGTGGGTTGTGGGCTCCAGGCGGCATGTGGTAGGATGTCTTTTTCTGGCAGGCTGGCCAAGACAGCAGCAGCAAAGGGAGGTCGCGAGTAGCTGAAACTGGGCTCTCGGGAATAGGGGAAGTAGGGTGTCCTGGGGGTCGTGTGGCAGGCCCCACCCTCCACTGTCCTGTCTGTCTCGGTGGCTGCGAGGACATGGCCGGTCTGTGCTGTGTGGTAACCGATGCTTGTGCCGCTGACCCCGAGTCACCTGAGAGTGCGTATCATGTCCCGCGGCCCCTGTGTAAGGGGGAAGGAAGTTAGCACTAAGACGGTGAAGAAAACTTCCTTCCAGAATGATAAAGAGCTCCTGAGATCACAGCTTCGTTTAGGCCCTTGTCGGGGGCACGTTAAGAGGAGTTTCTTGGGAGGAACCAGCGTTCTCTGTCGAGGGCAGGACCCCGGGCTGTTGTCACTGCTCGAGTCGGGGACTCGGTCGCTGCTCAGTCACAGCTGCTGCAGGCGGCGGGCACGAGGGTCACAGCACGCAGGAACTCCCCGTCCTTCGCCTCCGCTTCGCAGAGGATGAGCGTGCTCCTCGGGCCCCCTCCTCACGGAGCGCGGTGTCTCGTGGTCAGATTCTTGTCCTTCCCTAACCTTGAGTTCTGGGTCGTGCTTTTGTTCTAAAAGCCGTTTTCATGCCCGTGACCTCATTTTCTCTTCTGAGCGCCTGTAGGGTGGCTTGAGTGCATGGCCGTCAGCGCAGGGACTAGGGTGAGGGGCAGAGAATCTCGCTGGGGACTCACGGGCATGTCTGTCTGGCTTCCAGCAACGGTCCACGGTGGCCTCCATGATGCATCGTCAGGAGACGGTGGAGTGCTTGCGCAAGTTCAATGCCCGGAGAAAACTGAAGGTGAGTCTTGCCTTCCGGGCCCCCGGCGCCCTGAAACCGTACCTCTGACAGTGTACCCCCTGCCCCATCACAGAAGGAAGCTCTCCTCCCGGCAGGAGCTGAGCTGTGAAAGCTGCACCTGGAGGAGGTCCTGAGAGACCTGATGTCTTCAGGCTCCAGCCAGCAGCTGCCCTCTGCCTGGGACCAGGCACCCCTCTTCCGGGGTCCGGTTGGGTTCACAGGACCCTCTTCTTTCCACAGGGTGCCATCCTCACGACCATGCTTGTCTCCAGGAACTTCTCAGGTATGTTTTCCCAGCCGGGCACTCTGATTCCACTGAGGTGAGTGGGTCAGAACAGGGCGTTGCCATGTGCTGCCGTCCTAGTGCTGGTGTCTCGGCCACCCCTGGACCAAGATGACGAGGACCCTGCTGCTGCTGCTGGGCCCTGGGACCTGGTATCCAGGGGCTTTCCTCGGATTTGGGTTTATGAGCTCTGTTCCTGGAACCACCCAGGGAGCAGCCTGCCCGGCCTCCCACTTACCTGGTCCCTGGGAATTCTGATTTCATTCTCTGAAGAACTGGCAGCACTCTGAAGATTTTAGCCCATCTCTAGGGTGTTGGAGGATGTGCCGGGGGAGGCCGAGATGAGAGGCAGGGAGGCTGCTCAGTCGCCACCAGTAATTTGCAGATTTTGGGATGCTCTCTACTCCATTGTGTCCAAGTAGAGGTGACTGGTGGACATTACTCCAGATGCGTGAGCCTTTTCAGCAACGGTGCTTAAAATGTTCTCTGCGATATTAGCTGTGAAAGTGAAGAAACAAAGACCAGCAGGGCAGAGGGGGAGGCACTTGCTTAAATTTGCATGAGGAATGAGGGAAGTTGGGACCAGTGCTTTGTAAATCACACTTGACATTTCTTTTTAAGATGCAAGACACTCCGCCTCCTCCCCACCCAGCCCCCAGCCCCACCCCGTCATTGTTTGCCCTCAGCTGGGAAGCACAGTGGCTTTTCTGTGAGAAAAAGATTCATGTCAGGACTCCCTGAAGACAGAAGTCCTCTTCTCTGCTTGCCCTTTTCCATGCTCTCCCCTCCCCCTGACCCCCGGACCCACTGCTTTGGTTCAAGACGCCCTGCTCTCAGTCCTACAACAGGATCCGCTCCCTTGCTTTCCTTCTGCACTGCCATGGAGAGGGTGGGCGGGGAGGCTGGCACAGCAGCCACTCTGGGCAGAGGTTGCTCCCTCGAGCCTGAGTCCTGGTGGGATCATCCGTGTTGGTTCCGGGCAACCTGAACCCCTGGCTCTGAGGAAGCCACAGGGCGCGGACATGGGGCCTCCAGAGCCGTAGCCCAAGTAAGAGCCACAGGGCCCTGGAGGGTCAGGACTGGAGAGTGAGCCAAGAGTGTCCCCCAGGCCGTCCCCTTGTCCCTGTGTTGGGGACACCACGAGGGGAAGTCCACCACTCGCAGGAGGGCAAGTCCCACCTCGTGCCCCCAGTGCTGCTGCTCATTCCTCACAGTGTCTACGTTCTTGGTTTAAGAGCCTTTTGTAGGACACTCAAGGGCGTTTCTGCATTGCCCCTAGAACGGTGATCCGTTCTCTCTCTGAGTGGAAGGAATGTGAAGACCGGCCGCTGGGAAATCAGTAGCATGTGCCCGGCCCCGTGGCCTTGGGCCTCTGCCTCTTTCCAGGAAACCGGTGGCCTGGTCTCGGGAGGTCGGTCTCTGTTAGAACAAAGCACCTCCGCTAAGCCCTAAAGCGCCGCCTGCCCTCGCTGCCCGGCCTCCTCCGGCCTTTGCGTTCCCTTCGCCCTGGGCCAGAGGAGACCGACAGCTAAGACACTGCAAGGCTCAGATGACCTTCCTGCCCCGCCTCTGGGCAGGTGAGGACAGGGCCCGTCTCAGGAGCCTGCAGAAAGGGGTGTGCAGGTGGAATCCAGAAGGAAGGTCACCAGTGTGTCTGGCTGTGTTCTGAGTAGATCCCAGACAGGGCGTAGCGTAGCCCGGAACCCTAGCGCAGTGGTTGACAAACTGCGGCTCGCGAGCCACATGCGGCTCTTTGGCCCCTTGAGTGTGGCTCTTCCACAAAATGCCGACTTCTGCGCATGGGCCACGAAGTTTCAATCGCACTGTACGTGCGCGCCCGCACGTGGTATTTTGTGGAAGAGCCACACTCAAGGGGCCAAAGAGCCGCATGTGGCTCGCGAGCCGCGGTTTGCCGACCACTGCCCTAGCGGGTTGGCTGGTGGCAAAATCAGGGCTCCTGCTGTGGATTGCTTGGGCAGCGTGGGCTTTCTGTCTGGGCCTCGCTTCTTGGCATCTTCACCCTCGGAACCCTGAGGAACACAGGGTGTGAAAAGCTGCCCCTCTGGCTCCCTGCCTGAGAGGGAGAGCAGCCCGTCTCTAAGGAGCCAGGGATGTGGGACGTCCGTGACCTTCCCGGGCCCTGAGTGCTCGTCTCTCCACCGTCCAGAAAGCGGCCAGAGGAGCGGGCTGCCCTGTGCGTGGGGCTCTCTGAAAATGGCCCCCTGGGGAGAAAGGTTGGGAAGTGGGGCTCAGTGTCCTCACAGCCTCTCACCAGCCAGGCTCCTCCCTGTAGCCAGACCCTCGCCCGAGGTGGTCACAGGACACGTGCTGGGGCCGTTCCCCCGGAGGGGAGCCGTGGCGTTCCCTGCGCCCCGGCTGAGCCCAGTCCTCTCAGGTCCCCAGACTGCTGCCGGGCTGGCTGCACCTGCTCCTCGGCCTCCCCCGGCGCCTTCGCTCCCCCAGCTCGGCTGGCTTGGCCACGCCGCCCGGACCCTGCTGTGCGCGGGCGGCCAGCGGGCTCCTCGCTGGGCATGCTCCTGCGGACTGGCCCGTGGCTTTGCGGCAGCTCTGTGCACTGAGAGACTGTATCCCCTCAGTTGGCAGGCAGAGCTCCGCCCCCGCCTCGCCTGCCGCGAGCGCCGCCGGCCTGGCCGGGCAAGGTACGTGGCATGAGTCCTCCCCGACCGACCGCCTGCCTCGGCTCCCTGCCACCCCACCAGGAGGGCCAGCATGCCAGGCCCACTCACCAGGGAGGCGAGTCCCATGCTTGCGGGCTGAGATGGGCATGCCGATGGACCACCTAACTTGGCATCTGCGAGCGCATTGGTGTTACGGAGCCCCCTAACCAGCCATGCATGCTGGGCGCTTGCCAACTCTCAGGAGGCAATAGCCTGGGGACATGGAGCGGGGCAGCAGGGGGCTTTAGCCTGGCCTCCCTGTGCGGGCCGGAGGACTGGGCTTCAAGGCCCTGTTGGAGACCCCACAGAGGAAGCCACGCCCCTCGAAATGGTGAAGCCTGGCATTTCAGGCCTTCGGTCTGCAAGGCTAGAGAGTGCTGCTGTGGAGACAGCGTCCTGGGTTTGGATCCTAGCCCTGCCACACCCTGAGCAAGCTACATCCGCTCTCCCAGCCTTAGTTTTCTCATCTCTCCGGTGGGGCTAACAAATATCATGGTGGTGATTATGATCATATATGTTGAAGGCTCTCAACCCTGCCTGTACATGACAGACAGCTTGTAAAAAAATACCCATGCTGGGACTCCACCCCAGACCAAAAAAAATCAGAATCCCTAGGGCATGGGGTAGTCTTATGTAAGCATTTTTTTTAAAGCTCCCCAACTGATTCTAATGGGTAGCCGGAGTTAAGAATTCTGATGTATGTAAACCATATAATATAGTAGGTGGTCAGGCCTCGTAGTAAATACGTTAAAAACGTAACTTTCGAATCACCCCATCATGACTAGAGGGAGGTTGGGCCAAAGGCCATTTTGGGGGGTCAGAATTCTTGTGATGGAAGGACCCCTGTTCTCAGTGTAGAGAGGTGGGACTCAGTGTGGGCTGAATGACCACCTGCAGGCACGGGTGGCAGCAGCTAACACTGGCCGAGTACTTGCTATGTGCCAAGCACTCTGCTTAGTGCTTTTCCTGCATGATCCCTTGGGATCCCATCACTGTCCTGTGACCCAGGCCCTGTTTCACCCCATTTTGTGGGTTGAAAAAAGCTGAGGCTCAGATGGGTTCAGCACCTCCCTCCAGGTCACACAGCGAGCAAGTGGTAGAACTAAGATGCAAACCCAGCGAAGTCCAGGGGATCAGACAGTTGAGCTGATTCCATCTCCCTGTGCCTCCCAGACTCTCCCATCTCCTGTCTGCTCCCAGCCATCCTGCACAGAGCTCATCAGCTTGAGCACCGCCCTGTGCTGGCTGGACTCTGTTTAATGCCTTGTCCTTCTGCCCGGTCCTTCTGCCCGGTGGGCTCAGAGAGTGGACGCGGGAAAGGGTGGCAGACAGGACCCAGTAAACCTGGTAAGGACCTGCTCCGTCAAGGCTTCACCCCCCCGGCAGAACCCTCCTGTAGGTGGTCCTGGTCTCTGTGTCTGTGTCTGTCTGTCCTCACGTCTGATCTCCTTCGTGAACTGTGACACTCCCGTTTCTCGAGAACACTCAGATGTCTTGCATCCTTCCGGCTTGGCCATCCTGAGAATCTCCGTGGCACCTAGGGGCGGAGCCCTCACCTTTCACCCTGGCGCTCTGCTCCGGGCCCGGGTGGAAGCTGTCGGAGGCAGAGTGCCCAGCGCCCCGGGCGGCTCGGTACTGAATGTGGTTTCTCCTCCTAAGCACAGTGTGTCCCTGTTTCTGCCGAGCCGTCTTCCATGGCAGAGGAGACCCTGGGGTCCCACCCCGAGGGTCTGATGCTGCTTGAGATGTCCTTCGTGCTTTGGGGCTGCCAGGCAGTGCTCTGCTCCCGGGGGTTTCCGGAGACTCCGGCCCCCTTTGCAGACACAGCAGTCTCTGTGGATCCAGCTGCCAGGCGTCAGGTTGAAGACAGGGTGCAACGCGAGAGACTTGATTTTCCTCTTTGTTTTCACAGCTGCCAAAAGCCTATTGAACAAGAAGTCGGACGGCGGCGTCAAGGTAGGTGTCTCCACCCTTGTAGCCGGAGACCGGCCTCTCTCTCCTGCAGCCATTGATGGGGATTCTTGGCCCCTTATTCCCCCCTTTTCCTGGGACCCTTCCTGTCCTTGCTTTTCTGCTTTAAACCAGAAACCTGTGTGCTCGGAACAGCAGGTTCCCCTGGCCTGAGAGGGCAGAAGGCAGGTGTGTTTCTCCTGAGCCTAGCTGATCCAAAAGACTCCGGGGAACCGATCCAAACGATGGTTTGACTAAAGCTGAATCCTGAACTTGACTTCCAGACAGGTGCCTCATTTGCAGGGCTTTTGACTCTCTGGTTTTTTTTAAAGTCATTTTGGTTAATTTTTTTTCTTTCTTGTTCTTTCTGAAGCACAAACCCTTTTTTATCAAATGAAAGCAAAGTTTGCCTGAAGCCATAATCCTTTTGGTCTTTCCTTACCTCGAAGCACTTCTGGGACCCAGCTCAGCTACCTCTAAGTGAAAGTGTCTTAAACTTTATCAGGGCGTAGGCCCCTCAGAAGCAGGCAAGGGACATGGTATGCACAGCTTTTCCCGTTAGGAAAAGGGAGCTTTCCTGTGGGGCCAGGGAAAGAGGAGGGACTAGGGGCCTGCAGGGGCCAGCGGGAACCCCTAGAGTGAGTGGCTGCTTGGCCAAAGTGGAGGAGAGGTGGCTGGGGGTCCTCACAGGGCCCAAGGTGTCCTGTAGATGCCTTGTCCTGTAGATGCCTTGGGGTCGGAAAGGGCTGGGGACAGGGCATGAGATGGGAGTTCATGCTATCTTGAAGCCTATCAGTTTACACCACGGAGAATTTCAAACTGAAATTATCCAAACCTTTAAATCCCAGCAAACGTTTAAGCTACGCCTTTCCCCAGGATCCTCTGTCCCCAGCTGAGATATACACGTGTGCCCCATTTCCTCGCCCGCCCACCTTCCTCCTCCTCTCATTCTCTGCGTGCTTGCTGCTGTGTACTCCTGCCCCAGGGAGCGGAGCTCGGGCTCTGTGCACGGCTGCTGACATGGTGCTGGGGTTGACCGCTGCCCCCTTCCCGTTATGAGGACATGAGCTGGATGGGTGGAACCAAGATAGGAAAGGTGGCAGATGTAGTCGGAGAGAGATGTTGCATATCTCTGTTTGGGGGAATAGCTAGGATCAATCAACCTTTAGGGAGTGTGTAATAAGTACCTATCTGGCCCAGGGCTGCACTCAGTTCTAGGAGCACCCAAGCGTGTAGAAGCTGATGCTTTAGAAAGAGGTGATGCTGTCTTCTGGCTTTAGGAAGCGGCCAGGTAGTTAAAGAGGAAAACAGACACACCTGGAACCAGCCCAGCACGGAATGGCCTGTGGTACTGGGTCCTACCCGAGATGGTTCTGTTTAAGAAGCTTCTAGGAAAAGCTTCTTGGAACCAAGTCAGCAATTGCCTCTAGGGAGTGGGATTAGAGGCGAGGACAGGGTAGGGAACACACCTTTTGTTCTTTAGTATTTCCTTTGAAATGAGAATGTATTCTATAACATCAGAGCAACAGGAAATGTTTTTATGGTCCTGCCCACCTGGAACTTGGGGTGTGTGGCTCAGGGATGTCAGAGCTACAGCTGGGTTGGTCTGGTTGGGCAGAGGAATTGCAGGGCTATGACAGACCACAGGAAACGCTGAAGGCCACGGAGAAGGAAGCTACAGTGAGCGGGATGTTTTTTTTTTAAAGACGTGGCTGAGGGTGTTAAGGACAAATAGAAGAGTGTAAAAGCCAGACACAAAGGTATCGACCAGGATTTGTTACAGTCTGGGTGCAGGGTGAAGAAAAGGTGATTAGACCCAACCATCAGAACAGGGGTTGCCTGTGGGCAGTGGGTCTAGCTGTGCCCATGGGTGCTGGGGTCTGATGAGATGTTAGTTCTGCTTAGAGATGTGTCAAAGGATGAGGTGCGGGGAGGGTTAAAAAAGGACCCGTCAAAGATAACGTAAAAGTTCTGGAATGTTGAAAGAATTGGTGGTGCCTCTGCTAGAAATGGGGTAGTGGGACGGGAGGCCCAGGGGAGGGAAGAGAAGGTTGTTTTGACCACCTTGAGATTTCGAGGCGGCGGGGATCTGGGTGGAGAGGTCTTTAAGGGGCTGGCAAGACTGGGGGAGGAGGGCCGCACTGGACGTGCAAATGGGGACTCGCATGAGTGCATCACCACTCCGCCCACTCAGCCAGGTCTGTGCCTCGGGAGTTGGGGAGCAGCAACATAGTCCCCCCTTGAAGTGCTCGCGGTGGGGGAGACAGGGAAGCCACCAGTCCTGGTGCGGCCTGGCGAGGTCCGTGAGGGGGTGTGCATAGGACTGCAGGAGCGGGGCCAGAACAGGAAAACTTTCTGGAGGAGACAGCCCATGAACTGAGTTTGAAGGATTCCCTGGATTTTGCCAGGTTAAGGAGAGGAGAAGGAAGAAGAATATTCCAAACAGAGGGAACAGCACGTGTGGAGGTACACGAGTTTGGGCAGCACGATGATTCTGGGAACTTGAGTACCTTGTGTCTGGCTGAAGCAAACAGCGAGTGCGCCAAATAGGAGCTGCAATAAAGCAGTGACGGCTGAGATGGCGGTGAGAGGGTGAATCAAAGAGTCATTAAGGGGCACATTTCAAGCAGAACTTCCTAGATCAGTGATGGCGAACCTTTTGAGCTCTGCGTGTCAGCATTTTGAAAAACCCTAACTTAACTCTGGTGCCGTGTCACATATAGAAATTTTTTGATATTTATTTTATATATTTAAATGCCATTTAACAAAGAAAAATCAACCAAAAAAATGAGTTCGCGTGTCACCTCTGACACGCGTGTCACAGGTTCGCCATCACTGCCCTAGATGCTGGCCCGATGGATGACCGGCAGGTGTGGCCATGTAAGATTAGCCTAAGGAGCTAATTAAGACTACAAATTCCAGGGTAACCTAGAATCCAGATTCAGAAAGCCCTGGGTGGGAGGTAGAGTCTGAATTTTAATCATACTTCCCCTTCCCCCATGTGAATCTATGAAGGATTAAGAGTCCGGTAAAGACAGAACTTGGGGGTTGTCTGTTATTAAGGGGCTGGAAAAGAAGAGGACTCAGCAAAGGAAATGCAGGACGAACAGGAGGTGGGGAAAGAACGGGTATGCAACAACGTACCTTCCAGGAACACGGGAGGATGAGAACTCGGGGGACAGAATCACTAAACTGCTCTGAATGAAAACGGGGGGAACCCAGCCAGCGTCTGACCTGATGTGCCCAGTAAATGAGTCTGACTCTTGAGGAAAGACTTTGGACATAGTGGTGGGACCCCAGAGGCTGAGATGCTGCAAGTGTTTGCGAAGAGGATGGCCAACCCAAATTAAAAGGCCAGCAACAGACCTGCTGGGGGAAACCAGCACAGCAGGTGTGATGGGAAGAGTTAATGTTATTTTTATACAAAAGAGATTTCTCTAACAAATCAGAACCCTCCCTAAAACCCAGCAGATCATGGTCAGAGAAGATGAACTGACAATCTGTCTGAAGAGGAGGACGAAGTGGCTCCCATATGGGTGTTTAGGTTTAGCCTCACTAATATCAGAGAAATGCAAGTCAGAACAAAGTGCCATTTCTGACTCTTCGAGTTAGTGAAAAGTCAGGATGACCTTTTGTAAAGCAGTCTGCGTGTCAGAAACGATAAAAGTGTGCCTGCCTTGTTTACCCTTTACGTCTACTTCTGGGAATTTATCCTAAAGAGATAATTCAAAATGTGGAAAAAACTGAAAGCGAGAAGATGTTCAGTGTGACGTGATTTGTAGCTGTGAAAAGAGTGGAGATGATCTCAAAAGCCAGTAGGTAATGACTAAGGAATGATGGGAAACCCATAATAGACCATTATAAAGCTACTAATTGTCATGACAGTTATGACCGAGATGTGATACAATGACAGAGATGCTTTATATTACGTGGGGTGTAAAGCAGTACATACTCTACTATCTACATTTGTTTTTTTAAAAAAAACAATGTGTTTATAGATCATATTCAGTATATGGCAGGTGGATAGAAAATGAACTGGAAGGAAACCCACTGACGTGTTAATAATAACCTCACTGGGCGATAGGAATTTAGGAAACTTTTATTTTATACCTTTTCCTGTATGTCCTGCATATTTCAGCTAGATGATGCATTATGTTGATAACCAGAATAAAAATCAAAATACTATTTCTTTTCAAAGTAAAGCATAAACTTGTATATAGCTTATAATGACACTTTTAAATTGTTTAAGAAAAGACTGGCAAGAGTGATAGCATTATGGATTTTTCCCCCTTCTTTTCTGTTGCCCAAATTGCTCGTGATGTGGCTTCAGTCCTTTTATAATCAGGAACAAGTAGATGACAGTGACGTGGTTGGATGAAACCAAGATGTGGGGTTTGGTTTTCTGAAAGTGAAGGCGATAACCTGGATTGTGAGGGAGGCTGTGACGTTGCTCAGAAGATGCTTTCATACCCTATCCTCCTGCCCCAGTTCCTGCTGCCCCAGTTCCTGCTGCCTAAGGCCCATCGAGTGGTTTCCTTCTCACTGTCCAGAAGCTTCCACCACAAGATGCTCGAATAGCATTAATTTGAGCAGCAAGTCTCCTTTGTGGTCTTGAATATGGGGACTTCGGGTTCTAGTTAGGTTTCTTTGAATGTGGATGCCTGTGACTCAAGGTCCATGGAAGAGTGAGAGCCACTTGGAGGGGCCACCAACTCTCAGATCCCTAGAGGTGCCTAGTTGAGGACCACTCCTGGGTTCTGCTAGTCCCAGGCCAGAATGGCCATCCAATATTTGAGAGAAAAAAAGGATATAGATATTTCCTTAAGTACTGTTTGAATATTTGTTTAAGTATGGAAAGGAGGCTGGAACCCTTTTCTGGTTTGAAATTTTAAATAAATGTTTAATTTTTAAATCTAAGTGGGATGTAGTTCTTGAGAAATGACCTGGTATTGAAACAGTGCTGCCATGCTGGCTTTGCATGGCTGAGGGCAAAGCCCCGAAAGGATGGAGAAAGGAATGGGAAGAAAACAGCTCACCTAGAAGAAACTAACACTTGAGTAGAAAGAGATTATCTCGGGATTTCATGAAAGGCCGTTTAGGAAAAGGACAGCCAGCTGGGAGCAAGTTGGGACCGTACTGCCCGTTAAGTGAAGCAAACAAAGTGCAAGGCCAGGCCCGGGTAGAACAACCCGCTATAAACAACCTGCCATGACAGCTCCCGAAACCACCCGCACCCAGCCTGGGCCTGGATCGGCCCCCGCAGAGTTCGACTGATCGGATTCCGTGCTCTGCTTTTGCCTGGGGAAAGTCAGTCAGCGAACCCAGTGCCGCTCAGTAAACGTTATAACTTTAAGGCGTTCCATGAGGCCCCATGGAGATTACAAAGATAAAGGAGATATGGACCGCCTTCCAAAGATAAAGGAGATATGGACCGCCTTCCAAACATAAAGGAGATATGGACCGCCTGGGCAAAGGCGTCCTCTCCCAGGGTCTAGTCCCGTGGTCGGCAAACTGTGGCTCGCGAGCCACATGCAGCTCTTTGGCCCCTTGAGTGTGGCTCTTCCTAAGCCTTAGGAGTACCCTAATTAAGTTAATAACAATGTACCTACCTTATAGTTTAAGTTTAAAAAATTTGGCTCTCAAAAGAAATTTCAATCGTTGTACTGTTGGTATTTGGCTCTGTTGACTAATGAGTTTGCCGACCACTGGTAGTTGGATGAAGTGAAGGGATAGTGTGAATGTAAGGCAACTCCCTCTTTTTGAGGGGTGATTTTGAAAGTAAAATCTCGTATTGTCTTTGGCATATATGAGAGTCCTCATTATATTTAGGCTTTCTTTTTCTTTAGATCTAATTCCTAATTGTGGACCATTCTTTTAAGTATTTGTATTCCCTTCTTTTTTTAATATAATAACATTCCCAAAGATGCCTTCTAAAGTAGAGTGTCAGGACACCCGGCAGAGCCAAAGGCTCTTCCATTCTTTTGGTTTTGGGCTCGGAGGAGGCGTACCATCCTTCGGTCACCCCGAATCCGGTTCCTCCTACACCAGCCGCCTCCACCACGTCACTGGAGCTCGAACCCAACAGATCCAAGCTGTATCCTGAGGAGCACCGGCGGAAGGCAGTGCCACGAGATCGGCCCCCTGGGTTTGTCTCCAAAAAACGTTGGTGATGACAGCGCCAGAGCAACCAGTGATTGGAAGGGTCTGAGGATTACGGTAAAACGGACCAATCAGAGCAGTCAGGCCCGGGTTGAGTTTAGTGCCTTCTCCCTCTGCCCTGATCATCAAAGCCTTCACAGAACCACCAACAGACAGGAAGAAGCAAAAAACATGAAACGCACTGGAAATATCACTTTTGATGAGATTGTCAACATTGCCGGACAGACGCAGCACCGATCTTTAGCTAGAGACCTCTCTGGAACCGTTAAAGAGATCCCAGGACTGCCCAGACTGTGGCCGCCACCCTCGTGACATCATAGAGGACGTCAGCAGGGGTGCAGTGGAATGCCGCTAGTTAAGAACCACAAAGGAAAACATTTCACTTAAAGATCATGTGACGACAGCACCACACAGAGTGCCAGCCTCCTGAGGGCAGGAGCGTTTCTCGGACTTGCTCACTGTGGCCAGAACAGCCCTCCGGGAGTGCTTGCGGGGTAGCGTTAAACGAACATGCAATAGTCAAACAGCAGACAGCCGTGGTCCAAGGGGACTTCCGTCTTCCAGCCAGCTAATTAGAAGGTTCTTAATTACCTCTCACCTTTCAGACTCAGTCTTCTGAGATGTAATTTCAGTGTTCCATGTGCTCTTTATTTTTATGCTCTTGTTTCACATCTGAACATAAAGTCCATGAGCATCTGGTGAAGGCTGATCAGTCACTGCTTCCAGCATTCCCCATGGTTTACATCTCTGTCGTTGTGATTGCTGTACTTCTGATCACCAACACGCCTCTATCTTTCCATTTCCCAACTCATTGCAAAATGAAAGAAAACATTGAAATCTTACCAACGAGGGTGGCCACGCCGATAAAAGGGGTGCCAGATTTTGATTGTCAAATAATTTTTAAAAGCTCAACATCTTCATCCAAAAGCAGTTTTAGGTGGGCAGCAAAAAGGAAAAAAAAAAAAAATGGCAAGGTCCAGAAGTCAAATGTGATTAATCTGAGGATGGTCTGAGTACTTTCACCACCTACCTGGTAGCTGCTCACCCGAATTTCAGGCAGACCTAGGCATGAGAGAAAATAAGCCCAAAGCTGTAAATTTGCATGGAAATGTTACTCACCCTCCCAGACTTGTGACTTAATCTCCTCTAGCAGCTTCCTCTGAGCAAGGCCGAGGCCTCTCTGAACATACTAAACCTGTGTGTGTGCGCCTGACGGCAGAGGCGTTCTCCTCTCCCAGGGCCCGGAGCCCGTGTGTGCCGGACTCCGGGTCTCCTCCTCCCGCTCTTTCCTCCCGAGGCAGAGCCTACGCTGGCGCACTAACCTGCAGCGTCTCTGTGCTTCTCTTCTTACCTCCTCTTTCCTGTTCTTTCCCTTTTGCTGTGGTGTGTCCAGAAAAGGAAGTCAAGTTCCAGCGTGCACCTAATGGTGAGCCTTGCCTGCCCACCCATCTGCCCACTCCATGCTGCCTGTGCCCGCCTGCCGGCCACGCAAACCCATTCTGCCATGTGCGTGCGCTTCACTCATCCTCACTGCATGTCTGTGCTGTGTGGGCAGGTGTGGCCCGTCCTGCGGGGCGGAGCCATTGCCCAAGGTCCCCCAGGAGCCTAAAAGGTGGGCATTGCAATGTGCCTGCCTCAGCCCAGGGCAGCGAGTGAAGCTGGCAGGGACCCGGGGCCAGGGGCAAGCACAGGGAGAGACCCTCACTCACTGCTGCCCAGGAAGCGAGGCCCTGCTCCCCGGGCACGGACAGCGACTTCCTGCAAACTGGCAGCCGGTGGACGTCTGGTGGGCAGAAGAGCTGGTTGAAGAGCCTCACTCTCCCGGCCTTTTCCCCTGTGCGGCTGCCCATTAGCAGTGCCCAGCGTTTTATCCTTCCCACCCAGCCCTCGGGGAACAGCTGAAAGACAACAGGAAGCACTTGTATTTTTATCCTCACCTGAGGACATGTTTTCATTGATTTCGGAGAGAGAGGAAGTGGGGGGAGAGAGAGAAAAACATCGATCTGTTGCCTCTCGCACGCCCCACCCCTATGGGGATTGAGCCTGCAACCTGGATATGTGCCCTGACCAGTCATCAAACCCGCCACCTTCTGGTGCCCTGGACGATGCTCCAACCGGCTGAGCTCACCGGCCAGGGGGCCAGAGCAGGAACGCATCTTCTTTCTCATGGGACGCGGGGCACCAAGAGCAACACGGCAGCCTGAGTCATTATGAAACCGTCCATTAAAGCCAGAGGTGGGGCAACCCGGGGGGCATCCCAGCCCTCTTCAGATAGGACAGGTTTTATGAACACCCTGGAGTCCTCCCACTGTGCCAGGATCTATCTCAGCTGGGCTTTGCAGGCAAGACAGCCTTGGCCAGGCAGCCCCGCCCAGAAGGTCAGTGTCATCGCTGAGCTAGGAGGGCTCTGCTCCTTCCCGGGGGGAATGGGAGAGAGCAGAGCTCCTGTGAGTTTAGACCCACGTCCTGGCTCCTGGGACCCCTCTTCTCAGCCTGCAGTGTTCAGTGGAGTCTTGTAGCGCTTGGTTCCTGGTTTGAGGTTCCATGCCCAGACCTGGGTTTGGGATGCCTCAGCGAGCGAAGGGTGGATGGCTTCAGGTCTGATCCTCGGGGCTGGGGAAGAGGCCCCCAGGTGAGAAGAAACCGTCTGGGTAGCTTTTGGCGTGTATCCTCATTTGCGCCCGCGCAGAGGTGGTAGGCACGCATTTGTCTCTGTGCCTTTTGAAGGACTTGCAGGCATCAGGCCCCTTCTCAGGGGCCGCCAGCTCCACTGGACACTTGTGAGACTGAGTCCACTGGTTAGGGGATCGTAAGTCCGCTGGTAGAGCATCGCTATGACGCCCTGCCTCCTTCCTTCCCGGCCACCCTCCCCCCCACCTCCCTTGCTGTGCCGCTCAGTGTGACATTTTGAAAGATGAGATATCCCAGTGGTCTCTGCTGTAGGAGTGCTGGCCTGCCCGTCAGCCTCCTCTTTCCTGGGGGCTGGACTCTGGGACTGCAGCCACAGCCCCCAGCAGGGTTCACCGGCCCCTCCTTGGAGCTCAGTCCTTACTGGCAGCTGACCCGTCCACGAGCTGTCAGGCGGCAAGGCCAGCAGCGCGCTCCTGTCTGCTCCCTGGGTCAGTAGGTGCATATTCTAAGCAAAGCCAAATCCCACCCCTTCCTCTCGGACACCACCTCCTGGACCAGGTTTCCTTTCTCTTCTGTTCCTCTTCTTTCAGGTCAGGCTTGAAGCTGGTGCTATAAGGGAAGGGAGTGCAGGTGGCAGGTTGAAAGGGCACCAGGAGAACGCCCACAAATAGGAGACGCAGCGTTTCTGAATTTTGTCCTGCTTTCTTATAAGCCACCTTCCTTCTCCCCTTGTGAAATGAGAAGAAGCTCCTGCGTTTCCTTGGGTGACTATGGTTGTGCAGTGACATTGCATCTGGCTGAAGCAGAGAGTTCTGGAGAGATGCCCTAAACCAGTCTTTGGAAGGCTGGCCCCACCTTGAGGATGCTTCCAGAGCTACGTCTCTGGACCCCCCCTCCAACTGCTCCCCTCTTTCAATCATCTCTCCAGCCATCGCTCCCGTCCGCGTAGCGTTTTGGAGGCCACCTGAGCCCTAGCTCCTCCAGGCCAGGCCAGGGGGCAAGGGAGGTCTGGGAGTCGAACCTGAGCTGCTTTGGTGACTCTAGAGGAACTAAACCATCTGTTTTCTTGTCTCAGCCACAGAGCAACAACAAAAACAGTCTCGTAAGCCCAGCCCAAGAGCCTGCGCCCTTGCAGACGGCCATGGTACCTCCTGACTACGGCTTCTCCGCCCCTGCCCCCGGCTGCCTCCTGCTCCTTCCCTCGTCCTCTTCTTGCGCTCCCGCCCAGGCCTCTCTGGCTCTCTTCCTTTCTGGATTCCTGTAGCTCAGGCTGCTTCGTGTACTTCCCCACAGACCCCTTCCCCCTCATTGTCCCAGCCGACCATGCTCCTTCCTGCACGGCAGACCTGCTCCTGCTCCTTTCGCTGTTGGGGGAAGAGTGATCGGGTTCTCGGCTAAACCTCCCAGCCCCAGGCTGGGCCCCCAGGGTGTCTGCTTTGGGGGCCGGGAAAGTCAGTTGCTTGTAAAAGGAGAGGGTAGGAGCTTTCTCTGGACCTGTACGTCAGTTCTTGGAGGCCTCCTTATAAAATCTGCCTCAGCCTTTCCTTTGCAATTCATGAACAGGACGGAGGGCTGGGGTCCCTCCCCCCACCCCGATGGTGCTGAGCTCTGGGTTTCTGGAGAGCCCGTGCTGCTTGTGCCGTCGGAGTTCTCTCTGGCTCTTCGGAGGGGCATCGTGCGCTCCCAGAGCTCCCTCTGCTAGTGCAGGCTAAGGAGGTAGCAGGGGATGACTAGGAGAGAGGGAGGGGTAAACGTGCCTGCTGCTCCTCCTGCTTTCTGTGGACCCTCATGCTGCCTGACATGCTGATGTAGGGACGGGACCCCGGGGAAGGCAGAGGTGGGTGAAGCAGCAGCTCTGGGCTCAGCTTGCTGTGGGGGCACCCTGGGTCTTTCTGGGACACCTTAGTCCGCTCTCCCTTTTTCCGGCCTACCCCTGTGAACGCTGTTGGTGGGGTCCAGCCTGTGCCCTTAGCCCCACAGCTCCCCCAGTGTACTTGTCCCGTGGGGAGAGGAAACTCAGAAGGAGCAGGAATCAGGGTCAGAGACCCTCTTCCCCTCCGCTCCCCTGGTGCCTGCTTCCATGGCCAGGCCTCTCTTTCTTACCAGCCAGCGCTGTCCCCTGATTCTGGGGCTCCCAGCTACCTAGGACCCAGTCATATCAGGACGTTTTGTCTTGTGAGAATGGCTAGTGGGGAGGCCCCAGTGGTCATTATAGAGGTCTCTGAGGGTGCCTGGGTAGGGGTGGGGGTCCCCCAGGGAAGAGCAGTAAGTCTGTCTCCGAGGTCAGGAGGGTAATTTTCATCTTCCCTCACAGGAGCCGCAAACCACAGTGGTGCACAACGCTACAGACGGGATCAAGGTGAGTGGGTCCTGAGCTGCCCCCTGCTCCGTGTCAGCAGGGAGCCGGTGGGCTGCGTCGCGGGATCCGAGGGTCCCACAGATGGCAGCCTGCAGGCTGACGTCAGGGCCAAGGTGTTTGCAGAGTCTAGGCCAGTGGTTGGCAAACCGCGGCTTGCGAGCCACATGTGGCTCTTTGGCCCCTTGAGTGTGGCTCTTCCACAAAATACCACATGCGGGCGTGCACATACAGTGCGATTGAAACTTCGTGGCCCATGCGCGGAAGTCAGTTTTTGGAAAGGAGATAGACGAAACAAGTATACAAGACGAGTGTGGATGGGGGAGTTGGAAGGGGTCGACCTCAGCGAACGTACCTCAATCAGATTGAGGACGTTTTTAGCAAAGGCCAGCTTAGGAGTACCCTAATTAAGTTAATCACAATGTACCTACCTATATAGTTTAAATTTAAAAAATTTGGCTCTCAAAAGAAATTTCAATCGTTGTACTGTTGATATTTGGCTCTGTTGACTAATGAGTTTGCCGACCACTGGTCTAGGCTGTTGGTTACTCCCTTCTTTTTCTTTTTTTAATACATTTTTATTGATGTCAGAGAGGAAGGAAGAGGGAGATAGAAACATCAATGATGAGAGAGAATCATTGATCAGCTCCTGCACGCCCCCTACTGGGGTTCGAGCCCACACCCAGGGCATGTGCCCTGACCAGGAATCGAGCCGTGACCTCCTGGCTCATAGGTCAGTGCTCAACCACTGAGCCACGCTGACTGGGCAGTTACTCCGTTCTTGGTGATGCTGAGTTCAGGCTCTTCAGTCGGACAGGCCTGGGCTTGACTCCTGGCCCTGGGCCGCCGGACAAGACACTCGACTGCTCTGCCTCTCAGTTACTTTCTCTGTGAACTGGGGGTAATAGTCACAGAACTGTCTTCCGTGACTGGCGAAGTGTAAATGAGAATAAACGTCAGCTCGGAAAACAGAGCAAGAATATCATCAGGCCCTAGGTCATTCTCCTTGGCCTCAGCTTTATGTCCTCAATAACCTTGTCTCCTGTTCACTCCCAGTCGCAGATATTCATTGAGCCAAACCGCCCATAGTTCTGTTTTATAGAAGTGACAGGACAAAATCCCTCTCCCCGGGTGTGGGGAAGGCAGACAATAAACCAAAAACCAAATAACTAAGAGAAAGTCTAGTTGTGATAAGTGCTATGAAGGAAATGGCACAAAGTCAAGAGTGAACAGGGCCTTTGATTACATGGTCAGGAGGTGATATTTGAACGACACGATAGGAGCAAGGCAGCCAGGCAAACTCAGGGGCTTGGCATGTATCCAGAATGAAGAAGAAGTAGAAGAAATCACGCAGAGATCCGAGCACGAAGAGCAAGGGGCCGGGGAGCAGGGTGGCAGGGAGGCTGGGGGAGTTGGAGAGGCGGGCAGGGCCTGCCGTGAAGGACTCGGGTTTGCATTTTATTCCAGCAGCTGCAAGAAGCTGTTGGTGATTCTCAGCAGGGGGGTCATACAGTCCAACGGACTCTGAAAAGCCCCTCTGGCCATGTCATAGGAGGCAAGGGGGGGGGAGGGCAGGGAGACCAGGAAGTGATTGTAGCAGTTCAGGTGCCAGATGTGGGTAGCTTAGACACAGGTGGAGGTGAGATGGGATTTATTTTGGAGGTAGAATGGACAGATTTGATTTTAGATGGCATAACTGAGATATGAGAGAAAGAAGAAGAAAAAAAGAATCAACCGAAAAACCTAGGAGGTGACTGTAGGTTTTCGCCCAGATGGCGGCATTGGTGGTGCCATTTACTGAGTTGGGGAGGGAGTTGGGACTCCTGAGTTTTGTGAGAGCCAGGCGGCCGGGGCAGGCACGGAACCGCCTAGGATCCCTCCCTGCGCGAGCACGGGCTCTGCTTTTGTTCTGCTTGGCTGCTCGGGTTTCCCAAGGGCCTGCGTAACTACAAGCATGTTCTTTCCGGCCTCCAGGGCTCCACGGAGAGCTGCAACACCACCACGGAAGATGAGGACCTCAAAGGTAGGTGCTGGCCCTTGGTGGGGAAGGGACGCCAGCCGTGTCCCAGGTGCCTCGGCTCCAGTGGAACACCTGCCTGTCTGCCCCCGAGCGGAGATTGGTGGCTTCGTCTACTCCAGAGGAGGGCGTGGCCTAACGCTGCTCTCCGTGGGCCTGGATGGGAGGCTCCTGTCTCTTGTGGCTGGGCTAGGCAAGAGGCCTATCTCCTCTGGCCTCAAGTCTGGAATAGCTGAACTAGAGTTATTTCCGAGCCTGTCCAGGGCCAGGGCTCAGAGACCTGTACCTGTTGCAGAGAATGCTGTGTCATCCCACAGCAGGGACCCCTTGAGTCCCTACAGAAATAACCCACAAATATCGTGAGTTGTCAGTAGGGTGACCAGTTGTCTCAATACCCCCAGGACTGAGGTGGTTCCCAAGATGTGCAACTTCCTGTTCTAAAACCGGAACAGGCCTAGGCACATGGGGGGGAGTGGGGCACTCTCGTCACAAAGCCTTGGCACCAACCGTGGAGTCGGAACCCCACTTGGCGATGTCCTGGTGATGCTGTAAGGACCACCGGCCTAAGCATGGGCCTGGCCAGAGTGCCAGGGGATGTGGGAGGGCATGGCGGCCAGACCACTGGGAGTCTCTGTCCTGCTCTTTGGTTTGGCCTAGAGTCGTTCCCTTTGCCTCGCTGGGTGACCTTAGGCCAGGCTTTCAGAAAACAGGGAGGAATGTTGCAGGACAGAGCGGAGAGAGCATGCCCAGGGGTAGCCAGGGGCAGCAAACCTTTGGGGACCCAAAAAATATAGAAGCATAAATGTGTATGACCGGAAAGAACAGGTGCTCAGGGCTGCTGGGGTGAAGGTCAGGTCAGCTCAGTTCTGGTGATGCCGGCAGAGTACGTGGCTCCTTCGCTGCTGGGCTCTTGACCTGGTAGCCTAGCCCCCTAGAACATCTCCCCGGGGAGCAGGGACCCTTGGACAGGCTGTGTGAAGGCCCCTCTGGAAGCCAAAGCCTAGGTCAGTGCACTTTCCTGGGGCTCTTGGCTGGGAGGCCCAGTGTCCACAGCAGCCCGAGGCATCGCCTTGCCCAGGCTCCGCAGGGCCACGGGCGCGGGTCCTGTTCGGCTTGCTCGCTCACCTGCCTTGTTCTGTTTGTTTTGGCTGCTCTGCCTTGCCCTGCCCTGCCCTGGCTGGCTAGCTGCCCCGCTCCGCACTGGGAATGGCAGCTCGGTGCCCGAAGGACGGAGCTCCCGGGACAGAACAGCCCCCTCTGCAGGCATGCAGCCCCAGCCTTCTCTCTGCTCCTCAGCCAGTAAGTGTGAGGGAGGCACAACCTGGCGTCCGTTCCCTGGCTCCTCCTGAGGCCCCTCAGGGATCCCCCCGGAGCTGGCCGCCCAGCTCCGCCGTCCTGTTGAGTGAGCTTTGGGAGCTCGGCCCCTGCTGGGTGGGGGAGCTGATTGGAGGCGCTGTTAACCAGGCCGGGGCGCCTGAGACCAGGGCCCAGAGACACAGCGTGGGGGGGGAGAGCATTGCATGGTGGGAAGGAGTAGAAAGTCACTGGGTTATGCGTTGGGTCTCACCTCAGCACTGAGCCAGGAAGAAAGGCCGAGTCAGAAGTCAGAGTGGGTGGGAGCCGGGTGATGGGGAAGCTGCGATGGCTGAGAAACCACGTTGGGATATGGTGTTTCCTGGGCTCAGCATATCCTATGGAGAGCCTGGGGCTTGGGTGAGACAGACCTGAGTTTGAATCCCAGCTACAGTACTTTCAGAAATGTGTGAAGTAGATTAAACCTCCCAGAGTTCGTTTCCTCATCTGTGGAATGGGGATACAATGACCCCTACCTCATAGCATTCTGATGAAAAATAAATGAGGTGGTAGAACACGTTGACACGATGCCTTGCTAGGTTAATGGCAGCTGGTATGGATATTTTTAGTGGTGTCTGTGTAGATCATGCCTTTGTCTGCTTCTTTTCCTCCTACTATCTGTCCTGTTAGAGTTTCTAAACACAACCCTCTTCACCCACAGGGCCCCAGTCAGGTCCGACAGATGGGTTTGGCGGGGTGGGAGAGGGTGTGTGTGTGTGTGCGCGTGTGCGTGCCTCGAGAACGTGGATAGAGCTCGCTGTCCCGCTAACCTGCTGCTTACCTGAAGGTGCTGATGGCGGTGGGCCCCCATCTGGCTGTCCCCTTGGCTGCCCTTCCCTCTCCCAGCTGTGCCACTGGGCTGTGCTGTTCTAATCACTCACATGTGTCTTGTGGCCTCTTGCTCCTGTGAGGAAAGGCATGAGTCCTGGGCCAGCCCAGGTTCTGGTCAGGGTTAGCCCAGGCGCAGTCTGAGCCCTCCCCCAGCAGCACCCTCTGCTGACAGTGGTGCTCCCTGTAAGTGATCTGGCCCTGAGCCCAGGATGTCACCAGCAGTCCCTCGGCTTGGCATGGCTGGGGGCTCTGAGGCCACCAACTCTGCTTGCCTGTCAGTCTGTGCCTTGTCTTGATTTTCCTGAGGGACACATCCTGCCATGAGATTTAGAGCTTTTCAGGGCTTGTCCAGGGTAAATGGAGCTGTCTTTCGGGTGAGAGGCTCTGTTTACAAAGAGTGTTTATAGTTCCAAGATCCTTCATCTCAGAAAAGCCCTGTGGAGATGAGCAGGGGGAAGGGAATTAAGCATCCATCCTAACATTCATGCTTTGGGAGCCCTCATCCCTGGCTGGATTCTGCTCTCAGGCTGGCTGTTGCCTGGGGTGAGGTTCTGGACCACTGAGTGGGGGCTGGGTGGAAGTGGGGGGCATGGTAATTGAGACCTGACTGAGCCCCTTCAGGTGAGAGACGTCAGCCACACCTTATCAGGAAACAGCCTTATCGGGAGAAGCTTCTTAGAGAAGCTGAACCTGCTGGAGATGGGATGCACACCTCTGCACAGAGTATTCATGATGTGCCAGGCTCCTCAGCTGTTAAAGACGAGTGTTTTCTGCAGCCTGGTTGTTGATGGAGAGGGAGACAAAGGCCAGAGAGCCATAACAAATGGGTGGGCTTCAGGAGGAGGGGGTCATTAGTTCTACAGATGACAGAGGAGGGATGGAGACAGAGGTGGGCTCACTCTTCCTGCAAAGGGCCTTAAAGACAGAGAAGAGGGCTGTCTTTGTCAGAGAGATCACAGGGGATCCTTGAAGACTGGGGAGGGCTCTCCGCCACTTAGGAGCTCCCCAGTCCCACGCAGGTAAAGTGCTGGATTTTTCCCCCCCACAGTGCGAAAACAGGAGATCATTAAGATCACAGAACAACTGATTGAGGCCATCAACAATGGAGATTTTGAGGCCTACACGTGAGTAGAGACCTAATTCACTGAGGCTCAAGTTTCTCAAGGCCTTTCCCTCCTCCCCAAAAGCAGCTAGGACCCTGGGGAAAGGGAAGGCTGGGCCTCGGGCCCAGTGTGCGAGTTAAACATCAGGCAGCTAGGTCGGGAGCCCTTCCAGGCAGATACCCTTGGTTGAGCCCTCCCGTGGTGTGCTGGCGGGCAGCAGGCTGAAGGGCAGGGCTAAGAGGCCTTAGCAGGCGTGCCCCTCAGATCTCAGCCATCTTGTCCGGCCTGGCCCAAAGCTAACCTGCAGGATAGACCCACTAACGAGGAAGAAAGACGAGTCATCCCCGTGGAAGACTGACAGGCTGCTTTTTCTTTTCTGCAGGAAGATTTGTGATCCAGGCCTCACTTCCTTTGAGCCCGAAGCCCTTGGTAACCTCGTGGAGGGAATGGATTTCCATAAGTTTTACTTTGAGAATCGTGAGTGGGTTCGTGCTGCTGATATACTCCTGCCTGCCCCTTCACCCCCTTTGCCTCTGTCCTCGCTCACCCTCTTCTCTTCCCCGCTGCCCACTTTCCTCTTACTTGACTTGCCTGCTGCACCCTGGTCCGTGTGCTTGCCTCCTTGTGCTCTGAGAATGGCCTTAAAGGGCGCCTTTGAAGGCCCTGCTCCAGACCCTGCGTGCCCCTTCCCTACTGCAGCTGCCTCATGGCAGTGGTGGTTGCCACAATCAAGGTCACTGTATTTCTTTAAGCCTCACTTTTTCTTTTTTTTTAAGAGAGAGGAAGGGAGGGAGGGAGGGAGGGAGGGAGGGAGAGAGAGAGAGAGAGAGAGAGAGAGAGAGAGAGAGAGAGAGAGAACACATCAATCAGTTGCCTCTGGTACATGACTCAACCGGGGATCAAACCCACAACCTGGGTATGTGCCCTGACCGGGAATAGAACCTGCCACCTTTCCGTGCATGGGACGGTGCTCCAGCCAGCTGAGCCACAGCGGCCAGGGCAAGCCTCATCTCTTTTCAAGATGATTGGAAACCATCTGAGACGAAGTTAAGGTGGTCTCAGCGAGTAATACTGCTCTGTGTCTGCAGATGTCACAGTAAAGAAATTAAAGCCAGGATGAGAATGTGCAAGCAAGGAACAGGCACTGCTGGTGACTTGTGAGACTGCACGTTGTGGCTAGGGTCTTCCTGAGTATCGAGGGAGACGGGCGTCCTGGCTGGGGGTTGTGCACTAGACGGTCCACGAATCCCAGGGGACAAGAAGCTGAATAGTCACCTCCCGTCTTTCTCTCCACTCTCTAAGGCCCTCCTTCCTCCCTCCCTTCTTTTTTATTTCCTTCTCACTTTGTCCTGGGGCTTCCCCATCCTGCCCTGAATTTTATTTTGTTGCTGTTTTCTCTACTAACTACCATCCTCTCCACGTCTCAGCTGCAAATGTAAACCCTAGGCTCTCTAAGAAATTCTATTAGCCAGAAGCAATTCCAGGGTTTATAGAAGCTCTAGGGAAGTTTTCATGTAGCCCCTACCTAACATTTGAACTAAGATGTGAATCTCAATAAAAGTAACACAGTTGACAGTGTTTGCTGATAATGGCAATCTTTTGGCTTTCCCCCAGAGGATCCTGGGAATATCCTGAGCTTGGTGCTTTGATGATTCAATTTGAACTTTGGACCTTTTTTTTTTTTTTTTTTTTAAATCACAAATCCATTTGGAATATTTTAAGTTCTTGATTTTGCTCTATAGCCCTAATTGACAACAAGCCAACCCTTATGAAATGTAAACATCAGAGGAAAGAGAAGAGGCTTTAGTTAAGAGTAAGATGGTCCTGAGCTCAAATGTTGTGTGATTTGGGGAAATTACTTCACCTCCTTGAGCCTGTGTCCTTACCTTATAATGAAGACAATGGTATCAACCAAAGAATTACAGCTCATGCATGTAAAACCCCCAGCACAATATCTGATTAAAACAGTAGCTGCTGTTATCATTGTTCCCACCTTCCTCTTCCTTTTGGGTAACTGAGACTAATGTGATGAGGTTGCCTGGCCTCTGGAAATGTAGGGGGGACTTGGAGAACTCCCAGAGTGGTTGCCGAGAGAGGGTGAGACTTAGAAGTGCAGGCTGAGAGGAAGTGTCAGTGCGCGGGCCTGGCGCCTTCCTACCTAACTCACCCTGCCCTGCCCCCTGCAGTCCTGTCCAAGAACAGCAAGCCCATTCACACCACCATCCTGAACCCACACGTCCACGTGATCGGAGAGGACGCCGCTTGCATCGCCTATATCCGCCTCACCCAGTACATCGATGGGCAGGGCCGGCCTCGCACCAGCCAGTCGGAGGAGACCCGGGTCTGGCACCGCCGGGATGGCAAGTGGCTCAATGTCCACTATCACTGCTCAGGGGCCCCTGCCGCACCGCTGCAGTGAGCTCAGCCACAGGTGCACCTGGTGGGGGGTGGGGAGGGGCTGGGACAGGTGGGGTCAGAGGTGGTGGAGAGTTGGCATTGAGGGAGGAGATAGGGGCCGCCCCGGAGGAATGGCAAGGGCTGCACAGTGTGGTGGTAACAGGTTCTGCTCTTAAATCAGACAGACTTGGGGCTAGTAGCTCCAGGCCTCCAGATTGGGTGGCCTTGGACAGGTTACCTCCTCCCCCTAAGCCTCGGTTTCCTTAGCTGTCAAAAGAGGGAAAGGGCGGTGCCTGTCTCATGAAGTTGTGAGAATGAAATAAGAGGCTTAATGAGTAAAGCATTTAGTCAGTGCTCAGCAAATGGGAGGCGATGTTATATTTCAATACTGGCTTCTCCCCCAGCCTCCACCTCCTCAGGCAGACTTGGCCACGTGTGTAGTGTAAGTTCCCGGAACTCATCTGTGTGTTTATTGTCTTCTGTTCTGTTACTATGTCTATCCTGTTTGACAGGGGCATTAGGAGATCCCAGCTGGAGGTCGAACCTTTGCAGCCAGTGGCTCTGGAGGGCCTGAGTGACAGCGGCAGTCCTGTTCGTTTGAGGTTTAAAACAATTAAATTACAAAGCGGCAGCAGCCAATGCACGCCCCTGCATGCAGCCCTCCCGCCCGCCCTTCGTGTCTGTCTCTGCTGTACTGAGGTGTTTTTTACATTTAAGGGGGAAAAAAAGAAAAAAAAGATTGTTTAAAAAAAAAAATGGAATCCATACCATGATGCGTTTTAAAACCATCAGTAGCCCCTGGGCTGGCAAGAAGGCAGGAGTTTGTGTAATGCCCATTCTGGCATGAGCAGCGGGCTCACTCACCAGCCCTGAAGAGGTGAGGTTGGCCTCTGGCCTCCATGGACTTAGGAGACCAGGCAAGAACTCTGACAAAACTTTGGGGGCCGTGATGTGATCGCAGCCCCTGAGGTGGCCTGCCCGCCCCAGGTCTAGGAATGGACTTCTTCAGAATTTGCATAGGCACCTAGAACGAGGCTGAGGAGAACAATGTGGCCATCAGACCTACTTGGGAGAGAGCGCACAGCTCCCAGCCTGCAGCGGAGGCAGCTGAGACACAGTGGCCTCAGGACTAAGGGCCCGGATGTTGCTGTCCTATTCCACTCAGCGTAGAAGAGAAGAGAATTGGTGCTGCAGAAGTGTGTCCGCTACGAAGCCGACGAGAAACCTCGTGTTAGCCTGACATGTCCTCACCGACTCATCCATTTCTATGGGATGCGCAGTGCATGCGGGCCCTGCTATTGAGGCCCAGTCCCTGCAGTGGGAAAGGGGGAAGGGTTGCGCTTTGCTCCGTCTTTGTTTTCTTACAACTGAGCAAGGAGAGAGCCAGACCCTCGTCAGGGCTCCCTTTGCTGCCTTTGGCAGTTTTGTTTCTGTCTTGCCTTTTCCTGGCGGTGGTCCCCGTGCTGACCCTCATCTGGGCCTGGGCCCTCTGCCAAGTGCCCCTGTGGGATGGGAGGAGTGAGGCAGCGGGACTGAGTCGATGGTTGTCTCTATGCACTCAGGCTGCCCTGAGGGCTGCCTCCCTTCTTCCTATTCCCTTGCTGCACGTCCATCTCTTTTCCTGTCTTTGAGATTGACCCGACGGCTTTGGCAAGAAGAAGAGGCGTCCTCTTAAAGAGGTCTCTTTACTGACCAACTGAAGTGTAGACTTAACTGCTGGACAATCTGCATGGGCATCACCCCCACCAACAACAACTGCATGTACCCCAAAGAGGTGTTCAGAACCAAGACTCCTACCTACATTCATTGTCCCTCCTGTGCTCAAGGAGTTCCAGTCCAGGAGGGGAAGATCTATACTCTAAGCAGATAGAGAAGACAATGGAGGAGCAACTGGTCATGGCATTGGTGTCCCCGAAACAGCTGTGCAAACTGGTCTGCGCAATTATTTGCATTGTTGGGGGGGAAAGTGGGTAGACCCCAGCTGCCTGGACTACCTTCAGGAGGCAAAGCTACAGATGGACCTTGGAGCCAGCTGAGAAGAGAGCAAACCCGCAGGTGCTGGTGCTTGGACGTAGCCAGGCTCCTCTGAGCACCTCCTGCATGCCCCAGCCCCTGGCCTGAGCCCTTTGCCGCCCTGCAGCCTGCAGTACCAGCACGCAGACACCTTCACCACGGGGTTTGGTTTTGCTGGCTTGAAGACAAATGGTCTTAGAGTTCATTAAGACCCATAGCTTCATGTGGCTGCTCCAGCTCCACTTCTTAGCATTCTTACTCCTCTCTGGGGCTAATGTCAGCATCTATAGACAATAGACTATTAAAAAAAAAATCACCTTTTAAACAGGAAATGGAAGGCATTTGATGCAGAATTTTTGCATGACATAGAAATAATTTAAAAATAGTTAGTGTTTGTTCTGAATGTTGGTAGACCCTTCATAGCTTTGTTACAATGAAACCTTGAACTGAAGATATTTAATAAAATAACCTTTAAACCGTCCACTGTGTTACTGCTGGTGGAGATGTATGGCCAGGGGCTTAGATTTTAGCAGCCTGGGTTACAAGGTTTCCACTCACTCCCTTTGGGCCCATTTTGGAATAAAACTTCATAAACTCATCCACCTGCTTACAGTTCACCCGGCTGCCCAGGCGAGTTTGGGAGGGGGAGGGGGCATTTGGGCCCTTAGGTGTTGGGCCAAGGCCGGGCCCCGCCCCCCGCCTCAGTGGGCCGGCCCGGCTCCCCCTCCGCAGGCGGAGTGGACGCGCCCGGGCCCCGCCCCTCGGTGAGCCGAGCCGGCGCTCCGCCGACTGTGCCAAGCGGCAGGGAGGGGGGGTGCCTCTCCGTGGGTGGGGCGCGGGCACGCCGTCCAGGAGGCCGAAGCTCGGCGGGTCGCCGCAGAGGACCGTCCGGTCGCCCGGCGTTGAGCCGCGCCGCTGCCAAACCCGCCGGCGGCGGGGACCGAGCGGACCGCGCGGGCGCGGCGCGCCGCCTCCCCCGGGGGAGCGCTGGTTGGGCCCGGCCGCCGCGGAGCGTTCGCTCGGAGATGGCGGAGCCGCCGCGGCGCGGCCCGAGGCCCCGAGAGCTGGGAAGCCGGGCGGCCCGGGGACGCGGCGGGGCCCGGGGACAGCGGGGACGCCGCCCCGTCCGCCGGGTGAGCTGCCCTTGAGGACACCCCCGCACGGCCGCCCGCACTCCCTCCCCTCGCAGACTTTCCCTGTCGCCTCCAGACCCACCGCGGGGTCGCCCCGGCGGCGCCCAGCGCGGCCCTGCGCCCCCGCCCGGCGTCCCCTCCACCCGCCGCCCTCGCCGTGGCATCGGCCCCTCCGCGCCCGCAGACGGCTCTTCCCCGGGGCTCCCCGCCCAGCCCGGCCTCGCTGCACCCCGGCCCCTTCCCCGTCTGCTCACCTCGGTGCTCTCATCCACCTGTGACCCCCCCCGCCCCCCGCAGGGCCCTCCATCCGCGACCCGCGTCGCCACTCGGGGCGTCCTCCCCCGGCGCGGGCCCGCCCCCCGTCCCTCTGGGCCCGTCACGGTGGCCCTCAGCCCGGCCCGATGACCCTTCCGCCTCCCCGAGAACCTCCCGCCGCTGCACACACGCAGCACCGCCCTGGCCCCGCGCCCCTCCTTCCGCAGGCCGCGCCCCGACCCCAGCCGCCCCCCCCCCTCCCCTACATGTCGCCGCTTCTTCCAGGTCTGAAGCTGAAATGCAGTGGTTACGCGCACGGGCCATGGAGCTCGACAGGCCTGACTGCGACTCCCAGGTCTCCACCGACGGCGCTGTGTGATGCGGGGCAAGGTACTCAGCTTCTCTGAACCTCCAGCCACGTGCATGCACAACGGGGGTCACGGTATCTGCCTCTCACCTGCCTCAGGGCTGGCGTGAGCAGGAAGTAGATGGGGAGCCCTGACAGCGGTTCTCAACCTGTGGGTCGCGATCCCTTTGGCGGTCGAGCGACCCTTTCACAGGGGTCGCCTAAGACCATCCTGCACATCAGATACTTACATTACGATTCATAACAGTAGCAACATTACCGTTATGAAGTAGCAACGAAAGTAATTTTATGGTTGGGTCACATGAGGAACTGCATTGAAAGGGCCAGAAGGTTGAGAACCACTTCTGAGAAGGCTGTCTGGCGAAGATCAAGCTCTCAGTTAATGTTAACTATTGTACGTAATCCATCCTCAGTCTCCACTTCCCGTAATGGCTTCTTCTCGCTGCTGTGTCTTCTCCAAAGAGTGCCCTCTAATTCTCAGAATTCACACCTTCCCATCACCTTTTGATCCTCTCCCAGTTGTCTTTTCATGTCGGCTCGCTTTACCCGGGCTAAGGCGGAACTGTTCCAAAACCATCTCTCTCAGTTCCGAAAGACCCTGTCTCTGCCTCATCTTTCCCGAGATGGGTGCGCCTCGGGGTGGGGGGTTGGAGAGGAATTCCAGCCCCTGGCCTCCCTAGGAGCAGCAAAGACGGGGAGAGCAACAGTAGAGCTACTAACTAGAAGCAGTCCATCTATTTCAGAAAAAAATCTCCAAAACTAGGTCTCCTTCAAACTGTTTGCCCATCACACTGACCTATTCCTTCTCTCTCCCATTGGTTGGATGTGACTTACTAGCATTTCTCTCTGGCATCCAGTCCCACTCAGTTTTCTCCGTTTTTATAACAGGACTCAGTCCCCCATGTCCCCAGGCTAGCTGAGGACTTGCTTCTGAGCTGTTCATGGATAGGGATAGAGTTCCACCGAGGCTGACTTAGGAGGGAGAACTGGAAGGGATGGGGAGAGACTCGGACTCAGCCTTCAGGTTTTCCCAGTGATGTCGCCTCTCTGGGGTGAAAGGCAGAGGATGAGTAATATTTCGTAAGCAGTGGAGAAGGGAGTCCCCAATTTCTGGTCTGGGGAGCGAATAGAATGACTAGCTAGCACCATTTCTCTTTCCTCTTGAATAGTGTCCGCCTGACTAAGTCTGTTAATGCTGTTGGCCTGTGATGTTGAGTTTGATTGATGAAGAAGATTATCAGACTCGTGCGTTTCCTTATCGGATGTTCCGTTGGAGCACGGGACTTGGGTTTTCTGTCCCTTTCTCACAAGACCAGAGCTCCTGCGGGCTGGCCAACTGCTTGGTCATGGGCTGGGAACTCCTTTCAGAGCAGGGTCATTTTCAGCTTCCTGGGCTGTTTGGCCTTGAATATACTGCTCCAGCTCTGAGCTTAGCTCAGGGAGGAGAATTTAGATGGTAGACTAAGATGGGAATCAACCTCTGAAGCTAAGGTATGAGACTCAGATTGTGTTGTTCTTCTACAGGAGTTTTTTTTTGTTTTTGTTTTTGAACAAATCATCCTGTGAGCAGAAGGTAAGAGAGATGGGGTGAAGAGGGTAATGGATTAATGACACCGTTTCAAGGAAGAAATAATCCATCGATTTCTCTGTCTTGCAGATAGGAAGGGCAGAAATCGTGAACTTCGCTGACCTCTGATGTGAGGAGCTCAAGTGGGACCAAGGGTGGAGCCTGCCTAGTTGTGCATCCTGAAGCTATGGGCCAGGGGGCCATGGTCACCTGACATCGTGGACTCTGTCCAGTTGCCCCCTGTTGCCCCTTCTCCCTCCCCACCCTGCACTAAGAGAACTTGTCTCCACCTCTTCAGGGAACTGACCCTGAGGGAATCCTTTTCCCCTGTTTTCCTATCCTTCCATCCTTCCACCCTCCCAGGAGAGCCCTAACCTGTACAATTCCTACCTCCTTTCCCAAGAGGTAGTCCCACCCCTGCCTCCCCTCCCCCGCCATGCTCAAGCTGTGGAAGGTGGTACGCCCAGCTCGACAGCTGGAACTGCATCGCCTCATACTGTTGTTAATCGCTTTCAGTCTGGGCTCCATGGGCTTCCTGGCTTACTACGTATCCACCAGCCCCAAGGCCAAGGAACCCTTGCCCCTGCCCTTGGGAGACTGCAGCAGTGGTGGGGTAGCTGGCCCTGGCCCTGTACGGCCTCCTGTCCCACCTCGGCCTCCCAGGCCTCCAGAGACAGTTCGAACTGAGCCTGTGGTCCTTGTGTTTGTGGAGAGTGCATACTCACAGCTGGGGCAGGAGATTGTGGCCATCTTGGAGTCTAGCCGTTTTCGTTATAGCACTGAGCTGGCCCCTGGCCGGGGGGACATGCCCACACTCACTGATCATAGTCGTGGCCGCTTTGTCTTGGTCATTTATGAGAACCTGCTCAAGTATGTCAATCTGGATGCCTGGAGTCGGGAGCGGCTAGATCGGTACTGTGTGGAGTATGGTGTGGGCATCATTGGCTTTTTCCGAGCCCATGAGCATAGCCTAGTGAGTGCCCAGCTCAAGGGCTTTCCCCTTTTTCTATACTCAAACCTGGGGCTCCGGGACTACCAAGTGAATCCTTCTGCCCCCCTACTGCATCTCACACGCCCCAGCCGCCTGGAGCCGGGGCCATTGCCTGGTGATGACTGGACCGTCTTTCAATCCAATCACAGCACATATGAACCCGTGCTGCTTGCCAGCCTTCAGTCAGCTGAGCCTCCTGTGCCAGGACCAGTGCCTCGCTGGGCGCGGCTTCCCACTGTGGTACAAGATCTAGGACTTCACGATGGCATCCAGCGGGTGCTCTTTGGCCATGGCCTTTCCTTCTGGCTCCACAAACTTGTGTTTGTTGATGCTGTTGCATATCTCACTGGCAAGCGGCTCTGCCTGGACCTTGACCGCTACATCTTGGTAGACATTGATGACATCTTTGTGGGCAAGGAAGGGACCCGCATGAAGGTGGCTGATGTTGAGGTCAGTCTTTTCCCTTACAAGTTGTCTCAAGCTCTGACCTGTTAGACTCCCTTGATTCTGAGCTTGCCATAAGTACGCTCCCTCCCCTTTCCAGGTAGGAAGAACACTACTCGTTTTTCTTCTGTTTGCTGTCTCCTGACTTCTCCTGTCCCTGCTACTCTTCCCAGGCTCTGTTGACCACCCAGAACAAACTCAGGACCTTAGTCCCCAACTTCACCTTCAACTTGGGCTTCTCGGGCAAGTTCTATCATACTGGTGAGCTTATTTCCTTGCTCCTTCAGCATGTCAATCTTAGTTTGATCTGTCTATTCGCTGTCCCACTTTCCCAGGTAGACAAGTTGTAGAAAAGGGGCCCAATTTGGGGCAAGACTTGGGGTCCGAATGATGTGAGGAGCTAGCGGTGGGTGTGAATTCAGGTTAGCATGGGTGACTGGAGAGCAAGTTGGCAGGTAGGCAAGTAGGCAGCCTTAAATGGACACATGTCCCAAGGATGGAAGGTGGTCAGTGCTACAGAACAGAGGAGGGCAGAGGGGCTAATTGACTGTGTTCAGTGGTCAGTGTGTGGTCACAGGGACAGAGGAGGAGGATGCAGGGGATGACATGCTGCTGAAGCACCGCAGAGAGTTCTGGTGGTTCCCCCACATGTGGAGCCACATGCAGCCGCATCTGTTCCACAATCGCTCCGTGCTGGCCGACCAAATGAGGCTCAACAAACAGTTTGCTGTGGTGAGACCTTGGATCTCTTACCCAACTTTTTCCCAGAAATAATGCTTCCTTTTCAACCTTCCCCTCATGGGGTACCCTTTCCCTACCCTTTCCATTTTCCTTTCTGTGTAGGCATCCCCACCCTCTTTACCCTCTACTCCCTAAACCTCACCAGGTCCTGGTGAGAGTCTATGCCATTCCCAGGAGCATGGGATTCCCACGGATCTGGGGTATGCTGTGGCCCCCCACCACTCTGGTGTGTACCCCGTCCACACGCAGCTCTATGAGGCCTGGAAGTCTGTGTGGGGCATCCAGGTGACCAGCACTGAGGAGTATCCTCATCTCCGCCCTGCCCGCTACCGCCGTGGCTTCATTCACAATGGCATTATGGTGAGGGACTCCCAAAACAAACTTGAATTGAACTCCCACGTTTTGACAGCCTCTGACCTGCATTGATCTATGTCCTGTTAACTGCCAGTCCAGTTTATCTATATAAAAGTGGGTAGAAGGGTGAAAATTCTTAAAGTACGTGACAAGAGCTTTCTTGCTGTAACTTCATGCTGAGTGCTTAGTACTTTACTCTTCATTTTACCTTTCAAATCTCATCTCTCCCTATTTCTTTTCCTTCCAGGTGCTGCCACGGCAGACATGTGGCCTCTTCACTCACACAATCTTCTATAATGAGTATCCCGGAGGCTCTCGTGAACTGGACCGGAGCATCCGAGGTGGAGAGCTCTTTCTGACAGTACTGCTCAATCCGGTAAGGTGCCAAGAGGAAGGGCTGGAAGATTGGAGAGTCAGAGTGTTTGCAGGTTGGACCTTTGCTCACCACGCCTGATTCTGAGGTGGGTAGTAGGCTGTCCAGCTCTGACATGCAGGCATCCCCTTGCAGATCAGCATATTTATGACCCATCTGTCCAATTATGGAAATGATCGACTGGGCCTGTACACCTTTGAGAGCCTGGTGCGCTTTCTCCAGTGCTGGACCCGGCTGCGCCTACAGACCCTTCCTCCTGTCCCTCTTGCACAAAAGTACTTTGAACTCTTCCCTCAAGAGCGAAGCCCCCTTTGGCAGGTATGGGTGGAACAGGCTGACCAGAGACATGATGGAGGTGGGGGTTGAAGAAAAGATTAGGCCTCATCTGACTCCTGGCCTCACCTTCAGAATCCCTGTGACGACAAGAGGCACAAAGATATCTGGTCCAAGGAGAAAACCTGTGATCGGCTCCCCAAGTTCCTCATTGTGGGACCCCAGAAGACAGGTGAGTCATTCTTACCAATTTCTCTTGCCTTGCCTTAAACTTAAAGGATTCTTTGGCCAAGGAACTCCCTTCTCATACCTGTCCCCCATTAATCCAGCCTCTTGAGACAGTGATTATTAACCTCAGTTGTTTATCAGAATCATCTATGGAGTTTTGTTTTAAAAGATCAAAGTGATTCAGATGCAGTCAAGGCTGAGCACCACTATTTTAACCCTTCCCTGGGCCTCTCTCAGATGTTCCTTCTCTCGTTGTAGTTTGGCTCTAGAGGATTTTATTACCCAGAGTGGTTATTTTCTCACCTTCTTTAAGCTCATATTGTTGAGCTGGCTTCTCTCCCACAATGGCCTGGACTCTCTCCTGTTTAGGGACCACAGCTGTTCACTTCTTCCTGAGCCTGCACCCAGCTGTGACCAGCAATTTCCCTAGCCCCAGCACCTTTGAGGAGATTCAGTTCTTCAGTGGCCCTAATTACCATAAGGGCATTGACTGGTGAGAGTGGGACCCCTTGGAATACTTCTCAGAGGAACACTCCCTTCCCCCAGAATACCCTCTTCCAGCTTCCACTGCACAGACATCTGGCTTTTCATTCTGCCTCTTTTCTCTGCTGCTTCCTAGGTACATGGACTTCTTTCCTGTTCCTTCCAATGCTAGCACTGACTTCCTATTTGAAAAAAGTGCCACCTACTTTGACTCAGAAGTTGTACCACGGCGGGGGGCTGCCCTCCTACCACGAGCCAAGATCATCACTGTGCTCACTAACCCTGCTGACAGGGCCTACTCCTGGTACCAGGTGAGCCTGAAGCTAGGCCACATTAGGTTTGAGGGTGGAGTTGTGGTGACTGCTAGAAAGACAGAAGTAAGGGTAGGGAAATTAAACTAGTGCCTTGGGGTGGGGTGCTATGCTATCTGTTCCCCAGACCAAGAGTATGGCAGGTAATTCTGTTAAATCACCAATCCCTTCTCTGCCTATTCCTGTCCTTCAGCACCAGCGAGCACATGGAGACCCAGCTGCTCTGAACTATACCTTCTACCAGGTGATTTCAGCCTCCTCCCAGGCCCCTCTGGCACTTCGCTCCTTGCAAAAGCGCTGTCTTGTCCCTGGCTACTATTCTACCCATCTACAACGCTGGCTGACTTACTACCCCTCTGGACAGGTACAGTCCCCCAATAGATCTCATTGGGGTTCCCCCCGCCCTTTTCCCTTTAGCCCAGACTTCTAAGAAATACAGCAGTAACCACATCCCTGTCCCTAGTTGCTGATTATGGATGGAGAAGAGCTGCGTACCAACCCGGCTGCTTCAATGGAAAACATCCAAAAGTTCCTGGGTATCACACCCTTTCAGAACTACACACAGACCCTCAGGTGGGAGACCATGATCCAGGAGAGGATTAGGGAGGAAATGGGGAAGCAGGTTGGCCATGTCTGTTTGGAAGAGACATGAATTTACCCTGTCTCTCAAGGGAAGACATGTGTCCCTATGGGCAGGGAGAGGTCGTATAAATTTATGGGGCTTGGATTTCTTTTTTCTCCTGCCCACTAACGGCCTGTTCCTGTTGAGCAGGTTTGATGAAGGAAAGGGATTCTGGTGCCAGGGACTTGAAGGTGGTAAGACTCGCTGTCTAGGCAAGAGCAAAGGTCGGAGGTACCCAGATATGGACAGTGAAGTAAGTAAATTCTGGGACAGGTTTTCCCTCTACACCACTAAGATCTGATTCTATGTCCTTACTGTTTATGCCTTCATTTTCCTCCCCAGTCCCGACTTTTCCTTACGGATTTTTTTCGGAACCACAATTTGGAGCTGTCGAAGCTCCTGAGCCGGCTTGGACAGCCAGTGCCCTCATGGCTTCAGGAAGAACTGCAGCATTCCAGTCTGGGTTAACGTCACTGCCTCTGTACCAGCAAAGAAAGCCCGTTTCCCTAAGGGGCAAGCCCAGAGAAGGGCCCATAACGGGATTTGAGTTGGCCCCTTCCCCTTCTACCTCAGTGGCCCCCAGTCCTGGGATGGCTGAGAAGGGAAGGGCATCCCTTTCCCATAGTTCTGGGGTCTGATATAGGGGCTTCCCTTGATAATCCCACATTATGGTACTAGCCACCTTTGACCCATGGTCTTAGAAGGTAAGGAATTAGAGGCAGGGTATAGAGGAATGTTTTAATCAAAAGATTACCCTCTTCATCCCCCCCAGTATGGCTATACCTGGCTACCTGGCTATGGGAGGGACCCCTTACTGTGGGATTAATGGGATCTACCTGTGGCCCGGCCTCCCTAATGTCATTCACATTGAATGGGGATGAGGTCCGACAGTGGCTCATAGAGCTGAGTATGAGCCCTAGCTGTGGGCTAGAAATGTCCTTAATAAACATCCTTATTTTTCTGTTTTGTCTACCTTACTGGAGTGGGAGAAACATAGAATAAAGCAAGTTTCAGACTTTTCCCCACTACAGTTTAAGGTTCATCTGCTCATCAAGGGAAAGAAGAGAAACACCCAGGCAGACTAGAGTAAAAAAGGAGTTTATATATTTATAAATGCCAAATAAATACCAGAGGCCACCCAACGCCCCCTCCCAGACTGGGCTGTTTCCCCCAACCCTAGGCTTCTAAGGTCTGAGACATCTTGGCCCCAAGCTATAGCCCAAGAGCAGCTGCCAGTCTGGGCTACGAGGGAACTGGGTGGGGATGATCTGTCCAGCCAAGATTCACTTCCCCTGTGTGAGGGGCCTCCATGGCCACAGGCTTGTCTCCCTGTATAGGGCCCTAGGTTGGCCAGACTCAGGGGGAGAAGGTGGTCATCTCGAGTGAGACCCGCTGCCACAGCTCCTTGGTCTGTTTGCTGCGCTTGAGGTTCTGCAGGATGTCGTTGAACTGCATCATGCCCATGGGTGTCAGGCAGAAGGCGCTGCGGGCACTGCGGATCGCATTCACAAAGTCGTCGTAGTCGGCAGGGGTCAGGTGAATCAAGCGGTGGTGGATGTACTGGAAGAGGATGTGTGGAGAATGAGCTACTCAGCACAGAACCAGGCCCCCTCTGCACTTACATGCTGGGTGATCTGTTCCGTGCCTGCCCAGGAGGTGCTCCACCCTGCTCCATACTTCCTGGGTTGTCACCTGCATGTATGCCTGCTGGCAGCGCTGCACCAGTTGGTGGAAGGCCGGGGCACGCAGGTGGTTGTGGGCATGAGCAGGGCTCAGCCGCTGCAGCGTCTCCATGACGATCTCCTGCAGCACAAACGGGCTCAGCACCCCCTTGGCTGCCCCCACACAGAACTGGTGCACGTAGTTCACTCCTGGGGGGCAGGGGGAGGGGCATGAGACGGGGGTGGCCACCTTTGCCCTAGGGACCCAACTTTTATCTCAGCTCTGGCCTGGCAGAGAGCCTCCCTCCACCCCAGGAGCTGAGGTAGCCCCCCGTCCCCCGCGCACGCACACATACCCGACCAAGGCCTCAACTCTGAGCAAGAGCTAGGAAGGAGGTCTGGGATAGGAAAGTGGGGGAAGCAGGTAGGGGTGGACAATGGTCCTGGGGAGGGGAGGTGTTACCCAGCTTTGCTGCCAGCCCCAGCAACCATTTGACATCATCAGTGTAGGGGGGGGAGCGGGAGAAGTTGTTAGGGTGATCGTTGTGTGCCCGGCGACCCAGCATCTCCAGTGCCAGCATTCCTGGGAGAAAAGAGTGGGCACATGGTGGGGTTGCATCTTCGTTCTCTACCCCAAACTGGTACCTGACCCCACAGTAAACAAATTAAGAGGTATAGGAGGGGTTGTCACTGAAGAGCCCCTGGCATGGGGGTACAGAGAGGGACCTCTCACCAACACGGTAGGCAGCATGCAGGTGGTGTAGGCTGTGTGGGTTGACAGGCTGGCTGTGCGTCTCTTCCTCGGGTGGTGGAAAACCCCCGCTCACCAGAGGGCTGGGCTGTGTGGTCAGGGCAGGCAATGAGGCACCCTGGATGGCTGGAAACGTGGATGCTGGATGGACACTGCTCACTGAGGGATGAGAGCCACGTGAGAAACAGCCCCAAGAGGGGCAGAGGAAATTCCCTCCCTCCTGCCCCTGCCCAGTGTACCTCCCCTCCATTCACCTGTTCCCTGTCCCCACAACTCACAGGCCACACTGGTGGGCAGTGGGAGCCCTGGCTCTGTGTGATAGGGATGTACTGTGATGGGTGCCATGGAAGGGACGGGGAAAGACACAGCAGTGGCAGCAAGTGAGGGGGGAGTCACCGAGTAAGGGTACTGAGCCCCCAGGAATGCAGGATGCACACCCTAGAGGCAGAAAGAAAAGAGAAAGAAGATACCAAATTATATTAGTATGTAACTTTCCCCCCTTCATCCCACAACTGGGTATCCCTACATTTCTTTCCTTAGTTGGGCTGGGTCCCCCAGACTCCCACCCATCACCTCACTGAGGACTCTTGGACAGCTCTATTCTCCCAGCGTACCCTATGCCAACCCCCATGAACACCTTATGTTCTCCCACATGCCAAACCCCTCCCGCTCCCCCCCCCCCCCCCCCCGGAGAACACTGGTCTCACCTGTGGGTATGCAGAGCTGGGCACAGGGAAGACGGCAGGCCGGGGCATATGAGGCATGGGGTGGGCGGGGTGAGCTGGGTGGGTGAGGTATTGAGGGCTGCAGGGCAGGTGGGGCTGTAGAGCAGTGTAGGGGTGCAGGCCAGGGGAATGACCATGCCCCAGTCCTGGACCTGGATATAAACTGGACCCCACTGAAATGACTGGCACCACTGTGGCTGCTGCTGTCACTGCTGCTGCTGCCACTGTAACCGGCTCAGTCCCTGGGCCCCCCCTGCCCTCAGGCAGCCCCCGCCCAGCCTCCCCAGCTGCCCTGATCCCACTGGCACTACAGCTTGTAGCCCCTTCACGGGCTGTGGATGAGCCACCTGCTGTTTGCTCATATAGCCAGAACCACTGGTGAGCAACCTCAAACAGCACTTCGGGGTATACGCCCCCACCCTTAGCCGCCTCTTCCACCGCCATGCAGGCTTTCTCCAACATCAGGTTATCCTAGAAGGGAGGGGCACAAAGGGTTAAGGGGGAAGGGCTTTATTCAGGGATCACATTCCATCTCCCCCAGAGTTGGCTGGTTCCCAGGGAAGCATTAGAGGTCAGAGTCAATGCTCAGAGTCTGTCAGAGCAGTGAAAGCTTCACAAAGACACTGAACAAATATTTGCTGACCAGTAGAAGTCAAAACCCGGGTTATAGTCCCAGTTCCAAACTAATTTAGCCACTCTGTTCCCTCCAAGTCCCATCATGTCCCCAAGGCCTTCCCTAAGTGATCATCTTGGCATGTAAACTATAAGCCTCTATTTCCTTATTTGTAAAATAGGAACAATCCTAACCTCAGAGATGTAAGCTAAAAAGTTATGGTAGCGAAAGAACATCAATATGTTGTGTCATCATGAGAGGACAAACTGGATAGTTTGTGAATTCCAGGATATGGACTATAAGCTTTCCCCATGCCCAAATACCCCAAAACAGGTCCCCACATAGCCCATAGAAATACCTGCTCCTTGCACTGCACCAGGGCCCTCTGGATCTCATTGGGGTTCAATGCATGGGCATGAGGCAGACAGCTTAGGGCTAGCTCCGCAGCTGCCCTCACCATATTGGAGTCTCGTGCCCGTGATGCCCTGTCAGCCAGGGATGCAACCTCGGGAGGCGTCAGGTGCCCATCCCAGCATTCTACCAGTATGGTCAGGGCTGCACTGCCAATCTCCATTGCCTGGCCTTGGGGAAGGAGGAAAAGCAGAGCATGAGCACCACTGGGGAGTGGGAATGGTGTGTCTGTCACCATTCATCACTAACTCCAAAAGGATAAGGCTCGCCTCTCCATCAATTAATCCCCTTCCCACGCCCAAATCAAAACATTGGATTTACCTGTAATCCAGGAAACGTGCGAAGAATAGGTACGTGAGAGCCAGTTGGGAGAAACAAAATTGTGCAGGCCAAGGGCATAAAGCCCAATCTCAAAGGCGCAAAGGTGCAGGTTGCGGTGAGGACCCTGGTGGCCCCCTGAGGAAGATGGATGTGTGAAAATGGAAGTGCTGCTGTTGCCCCCTGCCTTGATCAACACCGTCTTCGCCAGTTCGAAGTAGAAGTGTGCGGCTGCCTCTGACGGCTGATTGGGTACATGGGGGGCATGACTCTCAGGACGGCGGCCCTTGTACCTGAAGGGGCAATGGGGGAGGGATGGGGATTGGGGTTTCTCTGAAATGGGTGTCCAGGTAGGTTGGGAAAGACCAGGGTAAAGACACTGGGGGGACAATATTTGGATTAAACTAGGAATGTGGCTCCGAGGATGAGCCAGATCAAAGATAGGTATTTCTTCCCACTGACCTGCCAACTTCAACTGTCTTCGCCCGGGCCCCTCCACTGGCACTGGCCCGGCGACTGCCACTGGAAGACGAGGAGCCCAGGGAATCTGAGGAAGAGCTGCTAATGCTGTCACTGTCCTGTCCTCTACCCCAAGAGGTGGGGGCCCAGCCCCCTCGAAGTGGCCTCCGGCTTAAGGTAGGGGAGCTATCCGATGTTGTTTCAGGGGCACTGCTGTCAATGCTGGCCATGCCTAACCCCCAAAAAGACAAGTCAGTCTCAGAAACTCCAGAAGTCAGACTTCAGGGATATCCTTCCCACCGCATCATCCCATGGGCTGTCATACCTGTGTGCTTCTTCTTAGGCCGCCCTGGGGAGCCCCAGCCGCGTCCATTGTAGCCTCCACGACTGCCAAGTGCCAAGCGGCTGGGAACCTTCCCTTCTGGCCTTGAGGTCAAAGCTGCCTCAGATGGGAGACTCTCACAGGGAGAATGTGGGGAACTCTCTAGGTGGGAAAAATAGGACATTGGGATTAACCCAGGAAAGGGGATCCCAACATGATTCCATACCATTCATCTCCCTGCCCAGTGCCCCCACCTCACCAGGCACATTCTTCTCTGTGAAGCCCTCAGTGGGGCCTGGCCCAGCCCCTGCCACACTCCCTGGCTGAGCAGACCCTGCAGAGCCTGAGGTCAGTGGTTGCAGGGCCCCTGGGGCAGACGGGCCCCCATGCTTTGAAGGAGACCTCTGGCTGGCTGTGGCTGGGCGGCTAGATGAGTAGAATGAACTCAGGGTCTGTGGCTTATGTGTCTGGCTCTCTCGGTCCAAGAGTTTGTCTAAGATCTGGAGGATAGAGAAGAGGTGACAGGATGCCCTTTATCTCCAGACTCCAATTACTTTCCTATCTCCTGAAAACAGCTTAATACTACCACCTCAGGAAGACTTCCCAGTTGTAACGCTAGGAAAACCTTCTAGAACTGCGATTTCAACCTTTTTCATCTCGTGACACCCATAAACTAATAACTAAAATTTTGCAGTACACCAATAAGTAACTAAAACTTTGCAGTACACCCATAAATAACTAAAATTTTGCAGTATTGTTGGTGTTAGCTTTATCATTTATTTTATTTGACAATCTAAAGGAAAAGACATCAGTGCCCCTGACTAAATAGTCAGGTATTGCAGGTTTTAAAAATTCTTGCAGCACACCAGTTGAAAATAGGGGCTGGCTTAAATATCTTGGTATCCTCTTTAACACTTAGCGCAGGGCTGAGTATACTGATATTCAGTAAGTATTGAAACAAGTGAATGAATGACTGACTGACTTTATGCCCTCTCTTTTCTTCTTCCACACTCCTGCCCAAGCGCTCCTGTAAGAATCATTGGTCTCTCCTATTCTTTATGAGGTGTTCCCAAGATTACCCACTTATCTTCTATGGGCAGAATAACTCTTCTCATTCTACTGGAAACCCAAGACAAATGGTGGAATCTACTCTCTTTGCCTGTCAAATTCCCAGTACCTCAGTCCCTTACCTTTTTGAGCTTGGACTGATCATCCTTGTAAGTGATCATTAGTGCCAATGCCAGGTCACCCTTCTCCCGACGTGTGCCTTCACACAGGAGGGGATGCTCTGCCTCACTCACTGTTGTCTTCATGCCTGTGAGATGGAGGGACTCATAGGAATTGAGAATGACCATAACTCCCAAGACAACAAAGATAAAGAGGCCAGGGTTCCTCAGGCACCAGCATGTGAGGTGAGTTCTGGTCCAACCCACATCCCCTATGCCAGGTCCCCACTGCCTATTACACCCAGCCTAGCTAAGATCTGGTCTGCTTTTCAAGACCTTCATAACTTGGCCCTCTCTACGTTCCCAGCACATCCATCACTTTAGGGAAGTTGGGCTCCTCACTCTCACGAAGACTTGATTGCCCTAATATATTCTGTTCCCCTACTTAGAACTTAACTCATCTTTTTTTTTTTTTTAAATATACTTTATTGATTTTTTACAGAGAGGAAGGGAGAGGGATAGAGAGCCAGAAACATCGATGAGAGAGAAACACCGATCAGCTGCCTCCTGAATACCCCCCACCGGGGGTGTGCCCGCCACCAAGGCACATGCCCCTGACCAGTGTCGAACCTGGGACCCCACAGTCCGCAGGCCGACGCTCTATCCACTGAGCCAAACTGGTCAGGGCTTAACTCATCTTTTAAGCCATGTTCCATATTCTACCCCCTCCCTGAGGCTTTTCCTTAGATTTTTGTTTTACTGCCCTTTTAACACTCAAAACCCAGAGCACACATTTTTACCCTAAATTCTTAACTGTCTTTTAGGCACTACTTGGCTCATACATGTCATTCTGGCTTTCCCCATTACCGTGGAGGCCCTCTGGAACAAGGCCCATGTCTCATGACCTTCAAGGTCTGGGCCAGGCTTAGCTCAGACATGCTCAGGACATTGACATACTCACCCAAGGCAGCAACTGCTGCCTCAAATCCCAGCTCCTCATCCCCAGGCATCTCATTGTTCCAGTTGCGACTTGGGGGCCGGGAACCCGTGGGAGAAACCACTGGATGAAAGTTGGGGTAAGTCAGGCAGACAGAAGTATCATGGGAAAAAATGAAAGGGAGAGAACCCAAGACCCTCATCATTCCAGACCCTGCCAGATGGGTTTTTCCTGAGAGAAAGCTGCCCCTGCCTCAGAGTTCCCCTCTTGCCGTAGAGTCAGACACCGTACCTGGAGCACAGAGAACATCAAAGATGAAACTGGCCAACATGAGAGGCAAGACAGGCCGATAGTCACAGAGTGTCCCCTCCCGAAGCTCCTCTGCCCGGCACCGCATGGTGCTCATCTCACTTGGACCCAAAGGAATCTTCTTGAGCAAAGCAGCCACCTCAGACTCTTGATATGCCAGTTTCACCTGAGGGCACAGGGGGGAGAGCAGACCTCTAACACCTCGATGGAGACCAACATGTAAGGCTCTGAGATTAGCGTGCAAGGCTCAGATAGAACCTCTGACCTCCAAGGCCTTGGTAGAAGCCGGGGGCCGCTGTAGCTCCAAGGCAAACATGCCGACGCGAAAGGCCAAGTTGTGGTGCTCTGGGCGCTCACTTAGCACTGTTAACAGGAAGGCCGCCTTGGTCAGGGTGTTGGTAGCCACCCAGGTCTGACGGCTGGTAGATACCTTGTTCTTCTTGCCCTAAGCAGAGAAGCACAAGGAGGCAGGCAGATGAGTCTGGCTCGCCTTGGTGGAGGGAGGAGGCGGCTCTCACTTGAGGTGGGGCATGGGAGAGAGTTAGGGGTAAGCAGGGAGGGGGAGGGTTGGGAGTCTCTCTCACCTTGGCAGGGGGCGGCTCTACCTTGAGGTCGGGTGGGTTGGCTAGCAGGTCCTGGGCAAGCTCCACGGTGAGGCGGGAGGCCTCACTGCTGTAGCCATGCGCATGCAAGGCCTCAGCACAAGCAAATAATACCTGGAGAGAGGACATGGGCACGAGACAGGTTGAAGCCTCAACTTCCAAGGGCAGGACACCATAATCACTCATGCAGCAAATACCCCATAAGTACTTGTTATATGCTGGGCCCCATGCTGGTCCTGGGTATAACACAGGAACTCAGCCTGGTTACCGAAACAAACACACAAACCTGTGTGAAGCTGGCTACCAGGAAAGGTCAAGGAGATACAGGTAGGTAGGATATCTCATTGGGACTTGGGGTAAAGGGACAGACTCAGAGACTTCCTGGAGGAAGTGATCTCTAAGATCTCTGAGACCTAAACAAGGGACAGGAGCTCCACCAGTGAGGTGAGGGAAGTCCATTCTCTGCAGAAAGGCCAATCTGTGCAAAACCACAGATGCGAGAGAGCATGGCAAGCTACAGGAATGGTTCACATGACTAAAGGACACACTACAGACGAGGCTGGAGAAACATGCAAAGATCAGACCAAGTGAACGCTCATACGTCATGCCAAGGACTTTCATTTTTTAAACTAAGGGCAATGGGAAACCACTGGAGTTTTAAGCAGCATAATAACACAAACATTTCAGGAAAACTAATATGGAATCAGTAAAGAATGGACTATAGGCAGGGAGGCCTACAGGAACCTACTATAGGATTCTAAGTCATGCTATGGTCCTGACATTCACAACTAGAGTCAGATGGCCCCTCTCCCCGCTGTGGCTAAGGCACCCCTCAGAGTCTCCTCACCTCCATGCGGCTCTCCTGTTCCAGTGGCTTCAGTCCAGCAAACAGGTCGTGCTCTTCCCCAGTCCCACCCTCGGCCTTCTCTTCCTCGCCCCCAGCCCCGTCTTGGGCATTCAGATAATATGCCTGGTAGTCATCATCCTCCTCTCCAACTGTAGGGGCTGCCTCTTTGGTTTTGGGGAGCCCACTGCCACTCTCATCTGTGGAAGGGAGGTCGTCCCGGGTACAGATCTCCCCAGGTAGTAGGCCAGGGGGGCCAGCAGAAGCTGTGGGAGCCTCAGGCCCTTCTGAGAAGTACACGCCACCATCTTCTTCATAAGTATCTGGGGGTTCAGGAAGGAAGGCAGAAGGGCCTCGGGAGCCACCAGAGGAAGGGCAGGGTGGTGGGCTTTCAGGGAATCCACCAAAGGTGCTGGCCTCTGCACCTAGGGCCAGGCTACTGTCATCCAGGCTCATCTCAGCCAGATCAGGCTCCAGGGAGCTGTCTTCACTGCTCAGCCGTCGCTTGCTCCCGCCACCTGCTGAGCCCTTGCCCCCACTGCCAGCCCCACCCAGAGCCTTGGCTTTGCCCCCACCTGGACCCATCTTATGCAGAGCCTTATCTCCCCCCTCAGCCGAGAGGCGGCGGGGACCCCTCTGCGATGAGGGGATCCCCTCAGCCAACCCCTTGCGCTTGGCCCCAGGCTCCTTGGGCCGTGCAGCTGGCTCAGCAGGAAGAGGGCGGGGCCGCTCCCGGGGTTCCTCCAGGCCCCCAGATCTGGAGGCACTTGGCCGAGGGGGCAGGGCTCGGGCCCAGCACAGGGCCAGCTTGCGGTCAGTGCCGCTGTAGGTGACACCGGGAAGCGGGTAGGCCTCTTCCCAGTTGAAGTAGCAGGCCTCCACTGCTGGCCGGAAGCCAGGGAAGAGCCGCTCCAGGGTTTTCTTGTGCTGTCCCCGCTTCACATTCTCAATCACCTTCAGCTGCCACTGCCGGAGCTGCGCACACAGTTCCCGGCGGCTGTGCAAACAAAGGGGCAAGGGTGCTGGGGTCTACACTCTGCACTGAGAAGGGATGAAGGGGTTGGGTTGGAGGAGGTATATACCGAGGGAGCATAGGGAAGGACCACAGAAGAACTTCTTAAGCCAGCCCCACCTACAGACATCACTCCAACACCCAGGGATTTTGGAAGGCGGGTGCTATTAGGGGAGGGAAGGAAGAAAGCCTCTCATTAAGAGGATTCATAAGTCGACTAACCCTAATGCCAGCGGTTCTCAACCTGTGGGTCGCAACCCCTTTGGCGGTTGAACGACCCTTTCACAGGGGTCACCTAAGACCATCCTGCATGTCAGATATTTACATTATGATTCATAACAGTAGCAACATGACAGTTATGAAGTAGCAACGAAAATAATTTTATGGTTGGGTCACAACATGAGGAACTGTATTTAAAGGGCCAGAAGGTTGAGAACCACTGCTAATGCTCAGCACCCTCACTTCCCTAGCACTAGAAGAATGTGTACAAGGAGACGGGCTCGGTCTGTCCGGGGCTGGCCCAGTCTCCGGGCTGTGGTAAAGATAAGAGGAGACTCACCGCTGGGGGCTGAGTGCAGGGTCCAGCACAGCCAGTCTCCACAGTGTGACCATCTCATCGCACATGCTGGCACATGCATGGGCTGCCACCTCTGACTGCCCATTGCTACGACCTGTGTGCCCACTGGCGCTGCTGTGTGAGGCTGAGGTGCGCACGCTGTACCACCAACCTGTTATCTGGAAACAAAAAGAGCTCTGAGATGCGCCTAATAGCTTGGAGAAAGAGAAGAGATGAGGTTAAAAGAAGGAGAAAATGAATCATCATGCAACTACCCAGCTCTGGGGAATTACCTGTTCGTAGGTGAGGCACTGGTCAGTGAGGATTTCCAACAAGGGGGCAGCATTGCTGTCCCTCCGTTTGAACATCTCCCGCACGATGCTAAGCAAGTTCCAGACACCCTCTGGCTCCCGACCCCTCAGAGGGCGCAGCAGACATGCCCATTCAGCAGCGGCTGGAGGCTCCGTGGAAGACAGATACATGGAGTTCACATCACTGTGAAAGGAGTAGAGCGGAAAGTGATGACCAGGGAGCTGTTTTCACTGCTCAGCCCTCGCTTGCTCCCGCCACCTGCTGAGCCCTTGCCCCCACTGCCAGCCCCACCCAGCGCCTTGGCTTTGCCCCCACCTGGACCCATCTTATGCAGAGCCTTATCTCCCCCCTCAGCCGAGAGGTGGCAGGGACCCCTCTGCAATGAGGGGATCCCCTCAGCCAACCCCTTGTGCTTGGGACTGAATAAAGCAGATGAAAGTGCAACAGGGCTTTGACATAAAAAGGGCTCTAACCCAAAATACAGAGTACACAGAAGAAAGGATGTCCATGACAAAAATTCTTAATCGCTCTCTGCCTCAGTTTCCCAACCCCTCAAAGGAAGAAAAATAACTTCTGCTCTACCTAGCTAAAAACAGACCACTTTATGACTATATAAATCTATCATCATCCATTGATTCATCAGTGACATGTGTGTGCCAGGCACTGTACTGGTGCAGGGAATAAAAGATGGGAGGTGCAAGAATAAACAGAACAAAGGATCTGTCAACAGCCTGAAGAATGCTTCCCTTCTACCAGACACAGAAATGGAAAAACCCAATTTACCTGAAGACCACAGGGGAGGGGCCACAGAACTTGTGCAATGTCTTCTTGATGTTGTCAGTAAGTGTCGATTCATCCAAATACCAAGTACTCTGGTCAGAGGCCGAGGGCCCTGCTGTGGGGTCTGGGGGTGATAGGCAGTCAGTCACCTAGAGATAGGCGCCTGGATTTGCCTGACAACAGCAAGCCTTTAGTAAGTGGCGCTCTGCACTACCAGCTTTCTATCTTCCTGCTGTCCTTTCTTCTCACCACACTCACCTGGGGCTCCACACACTGTATTGATGGCAGTTGACTGGGAGGAGAGGAGTTCATCCAGGAGACGCTGGGCGGTGGGGAGGATCTGGGGGAAGGAACGCAGGCCTAGGTGACCCAAGGAGGCCTGGGCCTCATAGGAGGGCTAGTCATGCAGTGCTGGAGCCGGCTGGAGGAGGGTGTGCCAACCTCACTCACCTGCTGAGGGAGCTCACTGATGAGGTACTGAGCAAACTTCTGCAGCTGGTCCCTCTGTAGCCGAGACAGGGACTCTGAGACTGGGGCCCGCAGGCAGACTGCAGAAGCCTGGAGGGGACAGACAGAGAAACAGAACAACCTGAGAAAAGGCTTGCTGATGCTGGAATTAGAGCTAGAGAGGCAGAGTAGGGGAGGCAAGGGGGCTCACATGGTGGCCAGGCATGCAGCAGAGAAAGGGGGGATGGAGCGTAGGATAGGGCCAGGATAAACTGGGAGGGCCTCACATTGTGGATTCGGAAGAGGCAGAGTGCCACGACATGGGTGCACCATTTGGCCCCAGCGCCACAGGTGCAGCTGCAGGAAGTGACCCGGCAGCGGTCAAACATCACAGCCACGTTGTAGGCCCCTTTGGGAGGGACCATCTGAGGTGGCACCACCGTAGCACTCAGGTGGAACCCTGAGGAGAAACATGGGTACGGTCAGGAAGAGCCATCAAGACATATCTTTGCCCTCAACTCTAGTCCTGCCGTTATTCAGACAACCTGCTCCAGCTTCTTGCAGTATGCCTTAATTCACAACAGAGGGATGGGAGGAGCAGGGAGTGCCGCAGGGCATGATGGGACTCTTACCTATCTGCAGTGGGTCCTTCACGGCCCTCATGCGGAACAGCTGGTCCCCTCGCTGGAACTCATCTGCACTGCCATTGGCCAGGCATGAATACAGCCTGGGAGTGAAGAGGACATAGCACAACTCAGCAAATAACCTCTACAGACCCTGTCAGAGACCACAATGCCCTGGGCCCTCTCCCCGCAGTATCACTCCCTCTTGGGAAAAATCCCAGGCACTCCTCCTCCCCTTGTCTTCTAACTACAGCTCCAAATACAGTATCTCCTTTGTTCGGTGGAAAGCCCAGAACACTGTGAAATATCAGGACCCCACTCCCACCACCCGTCCTGTAGGCTCACCGAATATCCTCTTCATTCTCAGGGAAGCTCCAAAACGCAATCCGGAGCTGCAGCTGCTCAGGCACCGGGGGGTAAACTTTCTCCACCACTTCAAATGGGATATGAAATGCCACCTGCTTTGCTGACAGCTCCACCAATGGGATCACCAGTCCATCTTTGGTAACCAAGGTTGAGGTGAGGGGAAATAAAGAGCCATGATCATTTGGTACCAATGCCAGTGCCACATCGTGGGCCCGACCTTCACTATGAAGGACAGGGGAGAGCGGGATGAAAACCAAAGGGCCCTCCCGTCAGGATACACTGACGCTTACAACTGCACCTGGGGAAGGGGAGCTACACAACCCAGCCCACAGCCTGCTACCTAAGGTCTAGACCAGTGGTTCTCAACCTTCTGGCCCTTTAAATACAGTTCCTCATGTTGTGACCCAACCATAAAATTTTCGTTGCTACTTCGTAACTGTAATGTTGCTACTGTTATGAATCGTAATGTAAATATCTGATATGCAGGATGGTCTTAGGCGACCCCTGTGAAAGGGTCATTCGACCGCCAAAGGGGTCGCGACCCACAGGTTGAGAATCGCTGGTCTAGACAGAAGATACAAGGGATATCCCAGAAATTCCTGGTCAAACAGGTGTGTTTCAGGATGCTAGCAAGTAACACCTTTCACAAGCTTCCGCATTTAATTTCCCATATACAATTTCCCACATACTTAGCCCTTTATTCGTATTACATTGTTAAGGTCTCTCCTCTGACATGCTTTTCTCTAACTGCTTTTGTACTACCCCTTTTTCTCTAGATGACTCCAGGCCTCCTCTATTTAAGGAGGGAAGACAGACCAGAGCCCAAACAGAGGGGCCTTAAGAAGCCAGAGAGGCTGCACTTCTTTGGGGCACCAGAACCCTGACTTCCCACAATGGAAGCCCTGGGGCAGAGGGAGAGCAAGCAGGCTCTCCCACGGAACTGGAATCACCTGGAGGCGGGTGGAGTTACCACTGCAAATTTTCCCATCATTTCAATCAAACAGCAGTGGAATACAACAGACTGCATATCTCACCAAATTGTTAGTCAGATTAGAAATAAGATCAGAAATCATGGAGCTGAAAGGAACTTTTTTAAAAAAAACAACAACACATGCCCAAGCCGTTCTGGCTTAGTGAATAGAGCACCGGCCTGAGGACTGAAGGGTCGTGGGTTCTATTCCGGTCAAGGGCACATGCCTGGGTTGGGGGCTTGGTCCCCAGTGGGGGGCATGCAAGAGGCAGCCAATCAATGATTCTCTCTCATCATTGATGTTTCTATCTCTCTCTTCCTCTCCCTTCCTCTTTGAAATCAAAAAGCAAACAAACAAAAAAACCCCATGTTAATCTCCTTATTTTGCAAATGAGCAGCTGGGGGTAGCCTGGGACACAGGAGGGTGGGGGAATGACATGATGTCCTAGATTTTAACCTGTTCAAGATACCAGTATGTTAAAAACTTTCCCCACCAGGACTTCCTACTTTTTCAGAGCGAGGGAGCTCCAAGTCTCCAGGCCACCCACACGTGCAAGCGGGAAAGAGGCAGAGAAGCCATGTAAGGCCCAAAGCGATGCTATGACCTGAGTGTACACGTGTGTGCGTGTGTGTGCGCACACAGAGCACATGCTCTCTCGCCCACTGACGTGGAATACCGTCACTCCTACAAAGTAACACAGGGACACGTCTCCCTGTCCCAAGGGGGTGCAGAAATCTCTGTGGGGCGGTTGGAAAACAGGACTCCTGCGGTAGCCAGAGCAGAAGCACAAGCCAAACCCCTCAACTTCCAGGAGGCCCAGGACACAAACTGTGCCACGGGAACGGCCGAGAAAGGATGTGGCGAGTCCTGAGCTGCTTTTACCGTCACTCTTCTCTCCAGCCCCTTTAAGGCAAAATTCTTCCCAGCACAACCAGTTCGCTCACCGCAAGACCCCAGGAAGAAAGCTCGGTGAAAAGCAGGAGGAGTGCTCGCAAGGCGACTCGGGAGCCAATGACCCGCCACCTCCCCCAGGGCCCGGGTGACGGGAATCTAAGGCTCTGATGCAGGTCCCGGGCTTGGCTGGTGACAGATGTTCAATGTGGCCGGGACCAAGCGTCCGATCGAAACCTGTGCAACTACGGCATCGCCTCGCGCGGACCAGTCCAGCTCCACTTTCTTCCGAGCGTCACCCCTTCTCGGTGCCGCGGGGCTCAGAGATCGCCACCCTCAACAAGAGGCCGACGCACTTTGCAGCGGGGTGACCTCCAATGGCCACGTCCTCACAGTCCACCCCTCGCCACGCTCCCCGTGGGCTGAGCTGGGTGAGTATCCCCAAGTCCCGGAGGACCCTGCCCACCTCTGAGGCCAACGAACCACAAGAGATCTACTTCCTGTCGCTCATAATCCTATCCACCGCAGGGTTTCCCAGCCATCACCCCAAATCACTCTCACACACACACACACGGACACACGGACACGCCAGCTGGTGTGAAGAAGCCACCCCAGAAAGAGCAGGGAAGCGAGTCCTGAAGTGCGTTCAGCGCTCGGAGCAGCGCGGTCCGGGACAGCTCCCGGGCGGGGACAGCTCCCGCCGGGCCCCGAGGCCGGCCCGCGCCCCTCCCCCGCGCTCCCTCACCTCGCGTTCGGGTACCGCCGCTGCCACCTCCGCCGCCGCCGCCGGTGGGGGAATTCGGCCCCGCCGACTGTTTGCGCCATCCCCGCCAGTTCTGGCAGAGGCTCTCGGCCTCGGAGATGAAGGAGCAGAGCGAATCCTCCTCAAAGCGGTCCGAATCCTCGAACGAGAAGCGCTCTCCGTCCTCCCACTCCGCGAACATCAGCTCCATGGGGCCCGCACCCCCCGGGGCCGGGTCCCCCCCCGCCGATCCGGGGCCTGGGCCTCCGGCCGGGGACTGAGGGGAGGCCCCGGGCCTGAGGGGCGAGCCGGGGCTGGGGGTGGCCGGGGCGCTCAGGGCGGCCGTGCCGGGCGAGGATCTCAGGCCTGGGGGGGATACGGAACCGGGCCTCGCCCAACTGCGAGGTGCGAACGGGGATCGCGGCCAGCCTCCGAGACTCAGGGCCCGGACGAAGCGCTCGGCAGCCCGGGCCTCTCGGTGGCTGCGGCACCGCCTCCCCCATCAGCTGATCTGAACTTCCGGCCGCGCCGGCCACCACCACTTCCGCCCTCGCGCGCCCGTGGACCGGACCGAGCACGGGCAGATGTTGGGGCCCTGTGTGTTTAATTGCTGCATTTCCTGCTTTTATCCTGAAACCCACCCACAGATACAACAAAAGGAAGCCAACCCCCACAGGTAAACAAAACGACTACAGATCCCAGCAATAACTCGGCGTCCATCATGTCCCCAAGGCATAAGCATTCGCCAAGCACGCCGGGAATCGTAGGCTGTCAAACAGCACAGCACCATTGGGTAGTTATTGTCCTAACTCCGGATAGGGCCCTGGGGCCGCTTCGCCTTCTGGGAATTGTAGTCCAGAAGCCTGTATTCCAAAAGACTTTATAGGCTCTAAGAAGCACCAGGAAAAGAAGGCGTTAGATTTCAGGAAGTGGTTGTACTTTTTGTCAGTGGACCGTTGAGTCTAGGGGTTCTTAACCTTTTTGTGTGCCCCGGACCCTTTAGCAACCTGGTGAAGCCCCTGAACCCTTCTCAGATTGTTTATAAATGCACAAAAGTACAAGAATTATAAAGGAAATCAATTGTTGAAATACAATTATCAAAATACTAATAAAATTTGTAACACAGTAATATTTATTTGCACATTAAATAAGATCCAGCAGCTACCATAATTTTGAAGCTAGTGATGAGCATGATACTGAGGTATCTGTAACAAACTATAATATGATTTGAAAATATTGATTTCGTGTGGCATTGCTAATGACATTGTGGTTTATTTCCAACTCTCTTAACTGAAATGCTGTATCAGTTGTGATTAAAGATAAAATTGTTTTCCTGTCCATGTTCACAGAAATCTTATTGGGCATCTATTGATTCTAGGTTAAGAACTCCTAAGTCTAGTCCAGTAGTTGGCAAACTTGCGGCTCGCGAGCCACATGCGGCTCTTTGGCTCCTTGAGTGTGGCTCTTCCACAAAATACCAACTTCTGCGCATGGGCCACAAAGATTCAATCGCACTGTACATGCGCGCCTGCAAGTGGTATTTTGTGGAAGAGCCACACTCAAGGGGCCAAAAAATCGCATGTGGTTCACGAACCGCAGTTTGCCGACCACGGGTCTAGTCTAAAGTGCCTAACCACTGAACTTCTTCCTATTGCTGAAAGCCTCCGCTGGCAGAACCAGACAATTGCTAGGTGCTCTACCTATCTGGTATGAGAACTATAGGAAGAGGTAGCTCTGGGGGAACAGGGAGGCAAGCAAGACTCCTTTATCATAATAATTACCCCACTGGAGCTTTAAAAACCCCACTGATCCTTTTGTCCATGTAATAATGCTGGAAGGTACAAAGAAAAGGTTACCTCAGTTATGGACAGAAAGGGCAGAGTACACATAAAATGCTATACAGTTGTTTCTAATATCGGGGGTGGGGTGTCACAAAGATGCTTTCAGCAACTAGGTAACTTAATGAGACGTAGACAGGTGACACACAAAAGTACCAATTAAGTCACAGTTTCACCATTTGGAGGAGTCTAGTGGACAGGTCCCTAGAAAATGGAGATGAACGATAATTGATTATTGCCATGTGGTAATGAGAAACTAGGGTTACCAGATCTTTTCTTTTTTTAAAGAAAAGCTAAAAAATTTACTTCTATGACATTAAATTTTTATATATTTTTAAAGAATGGGGAGAAGAGAGAAACATCAGTGGGACAAGGTAACATCCATCGCTGCCTCCTGCACCCCTTACTGGGGATGGAGCCCACAGCCCCTGCTTGTGCCCTGACCAGGAACCTTTTGGTGCACAGGACGACACCCAACCAACTAAGCCACACCAGCCATGGCACATTTTTCCTATTTTAAAATGTGATCAGCTAGCCCTAACTGGTTTGGCTCAGTGGATAGAGTGTCGGCCTGTGGAATGAAGGGTCCCAGGTTCAATTCCGGTCGGTGGCATGTGCCTTGGTTGCGGGCACATCCCCAGTAGGGGGTGTGCAGGAGGCAGCTGATTGATGTTTCTCTCTCATCAATGTTTCTTTCTATCCTTCTCCCTTCCTCTCTGTAAAAAATCAATAAAAAAGATATTTTTAAAAATTTGATCAGCTAATATAAAAACAAATGTTTAACTATGTGGACCAAATCAAATACAGTACCTTGGGTCACTAGTTTGTGAAGTTCTGATATCCTGGGAATACCTTGCAGGGGCTATGCACAAAGTAGGTAGGCACTAAATATTTACAGATGATGGCAAAAAACTGTATTGTAGGCAGACTTCAACACCCTTACTGCATCCACAGGCAAGGGCACTAAATGGTGTAAAGGAATTCAAATGCAGGATAAGACAAAGGTTTTTGTCCTGTTCCTGAGGCAAATCAGAGAGCAAAGAACTTCCAGAGGGGAGGATACAGGATTCAAGTATGGAGGGAGTAGCTAATCCGTAACAAAGGCCAAGTTCTCTTCAGAGGAGTTTATTTCAAGATAAAGCATAACTTCCACCCAGACATTAATTCCAAAGGGTGAAAAAAGTGTTTCGCCACCTTTTACCCTTCAAATAGAGCATGGCAGTGCAGATGTCTCTAAAACGCCTCTGTATATTCTCAGAAGCTACAGTCCAGTCATTGAAAATGCTTCTCCATTTTCAGCTGAGATGTGATTTGTTAGGAAACCTCTGTAACAACATATTCACTTTCTGGGGGGGTAAATTCCCATACTCTCCCTGGACTGATCTCATCTTTCGGGCTGCCTGAAAACACAAAACAAAAACAGAAATGACAGCTCTCAAGTCTGTTCTGACCTTGGACAATGGTTCTCACAAAGCCCCAAAACACATGAAGATATTAACCACCCTGGAGAGCTGTGTCATCTTCCCAGTCCCCTTTCAACAAAAGGGACATGGGACCGACAAATGACGGCAGGGTCTGAAGCTACCATGCCAGCTAGCAACTAAGCCTAGGCTGGAAACCAAGCCATCTGCCCACCATCTTTCATTCTATTTCAGAGAATGTCTATTTGAGCAGCAATTTAAATTTTGCAAATTGGTTTCCCATTCATTCCTTCATTGGACACTCACAAAAATCTGTGCGTATTAACATTTAACTTCTTTTAACGTCTGGTAAAGCTCAAGATGGCAATGCCTTCAAAACCTGACCTTCCCCACTTTGGCGCGGGTGAAATTTCTCCCAAACCTTTCCTCGCCTTTTAGAATGAGAGGGGCTTTCTTACCACCTAGCAAGAGGCAGTTGCATCTCCCGCTCCCCAACCCCCGCCCCGCCCCCCCCCCCCCGCCCCCCGCCATTATCCTCTAGAGAGGCCACTCCAGGAGCCTTCTGTCACCTCGGCCTTCGAAGCACAATCGAAGAAGTCCTGGATCTCTTTCCTGCACGCTTCGTCGCGGAACTCATTCTGCTTCCAGCAAGCCATCATCACCGACATCTCTGTGATACAGGTCGCCTCTGCAGGGTCACAGCGGAGGGGGAGCGGGGAGACTCAGTCCTAAGGAGACCCTTACCTTCCAGCCCTCCCACCCAGCCGCCCCCCGCACCCCTCGGCCTCCGCTCTGGAGCCTCCGTGGCTGCGGTTGCTCACCGCCCCTGTTCCGGCGCCGCTCCCCGATACGGTTAGCTAGGATGAGGGGCTTGCTGGGCTTCAGGACGGGCTTCCGCGGGTTTCCCAGCCGGGCTAGGCGACCCCGCAGGCTGGGAGTCGCCATTGTGCGCCAGGCTCCCGGCAGGCTCTGCGGCGCCGTGCGTGACCCTGCGTGACCCCTACGCGGTCGACGAGCTCGGCGCACGGCGGGCGGAAAGCTGGGCGGCCTGTTTGGGTGCCCCTCTGTGTTTTCTCGGCGGGTCGTCCGGTTCCGAGCTGGGACACCGGCGGGCCGGGCCAGGGTGCAGGTCAGGGGGTTTGGGCGCCTACGCTAACCGGGGTCACGCCTTCCCAGTTCCTGGCAGCGCTGGGCCAGGATCCCAGGGAAGGGCCTCGTCAATGAGCTCATTGACCGCGCCTGCCGGCTGCATTAGCGGTGGGCACAGGCGGGGCCGGAGGAGGGAAGCGTACCGGAATACGAGGCTTGGAGATGGTCATTTGGGAAAGGTTTTTGCTGTTTTGTAAGCCTTCGATAACTCTTGGGTTTTGACTATCTTTAGAACCACCTCCAAAGCCGCACAGAGAAATCCGGCTCATTTACTTATAAACAGGTGCTCTACTTAAGATATATCATTTGCTCATTTGTAATCTCATTGGGTGGGGTGACGTTTAAGCACTTTGGCATTCACGGCCTTCTGTAATCCTCTTGCCGACCTTATGAAGATACTTGGTAGTATCATACCTGTTTTTTTAAAAATGTCTTTATTGATTCAAACAGGAAGGGAGAGGGATAGGAACATCAAGGATGAGAATCATTGATTGGCTGCCTCCCAAACGCCCCCCATTGGGGATGGAGCCGCAACCCCGGCATGTGCCCTTGACCGGAATGGAACCTGGACCCTCCAGTCTAAACCAGTTAGGGTCTATCAGTCCTGTTTATAGACTCGTCCCTTCGGTTGTGACGTCTAGCTTCATCAAACTTGGTTCTAAGGGACTTAATTGTTTACAAAACATTCCAAAGATGTGCCATGGATTCTCAAGGAATTTACGAATTAGCCCCCCAAAATATTTCTGGTAATGGAAGCATAATTTGAACAATCTTGTAGTTCACAAGGTGACTACAGGGTGTCCCCAAAATATATACACACTTTAATAGCTGATAGCTCAATTTTGAAAATGAAATGTATTTTAATAAACATTGCCTTTATAATTATTCAAAGTGTGTGTAAATTTGGCTGTGTAAATTTAGTGGCTACAATAGTTTAACACAGATGTTTGTAATCTTTCCATTTATCTCTGCATGAATGGTTCTTTTTCCTGTTGAGTCTCAGTTCATGTCAGAGAGGCCTTGCCTTCCTTGACTTCTCACACCCCCATCACCACAACCTGTTTTATTTTCTTCATAGCTCCTATCACAGTCTGAATTACTTTGTTCATTTATTGCTTGTTTACCCCCTTACTACCAACACCCATTTGAAATGTAAGCACCATGAGAGAAGGGACCTTGTCTACTTTGTTCATTGCTGAATCCTCAGTGCCTAGTGTCAATAAATACCTGTTAAATGAATAAATGTTTGAAATATCCAACTTTATCTTGCTCACCACAGAACTATAACCAAGCAGAAGACACTGTTTAAAAATAAGCCATTTATTATACAAAAGGAAACCTGAGGTAACAGAAAATAGCAATACTTGTAGTAATAAAAGTATCAGCCCCATGCTTCATCCCCTCCAGCAGCATAAATAAAACTGATTCCTATTAGAAACGTCTACCGCTAATAACCCCAAGCCTGCTGCTGTATATAGAGCAGGCTGTGCCCCAAACCAGAGAAAATTCACATTGCTTGCTTTCTCCATAGGGAAAGTGAAGCCTTTAGTTGATAAGTGCCATGTGGCTATTCCTGGTTCTGCTTTCCCTTATGGAAATGTAGCACCTGGTTTACTCTGCTCTTTTGTGAATATTTTTTATGGCAATAGGAATAAAGGAAAAAAGTCTGTAAGTACTGACCACAAAGCAGGCATGAGTCTCCAGCCACAATAATTCATAAACAACTAGCCCACTTTGTACATAAAAGTGCTATAGGAGTGCCAATGTGAACTGTTGTGAACAGACAGGAAAGGTAAGGATGATTCTACATCTCATGTAACTACGATCACTTACTCTTTTTACTGCCCATAATGAAATTTAAGTCCTAATTTTAGTTTGTACTTGGGTACTAGTATTTTGTTTTGTTTTTCATGTACAATAAGTGCCAACTAGTTGGAACAATTATTTTTGAATTTTAATGAAGTACCAGACAAGAAAGGCAGTTAATTTCTACCTAGTGATCTGATGTGGTCCTTGGAGCCACACTACAGGGTGCATTGCCTTTATTGAACAGGCTCTCAGTATTGTCTGACCATGTGCCTAGCAAAAAGCCATTGATTCAATTACGGGCTGCAGAAAGATATGGTTACATAGTCATTTTATAGCACTCAATTTCTAAACTATGGGGAGAGATTAGGAAAATAACAATGATTATTTAACAGCAGGAAAATCAAAATTTCAATATGTGTGCACAGAGAATTCACATAAGCATGAAAGCCAATGATTTATTTTTAAAGAGACATCTAATTGGGTGAAGCCAATTCTATGGAGCTTGGATATGAACAATAAGTATGTACTAAGTAGGTTATAGGTTTCTTATACAGTTGTCTAGGGAAAAACCCTAGATCACTTTTCTGAATAGTGGCCCATTGTGGAAAAACAATAATATATACTGTAATTTCTTTAATGTCATCAGTTATGCTGGTCATCAAAAGATACTTTTTTATTGGCCATATATAATAAAATATACTGGATAATTCTCGAAGATTAAACTTTTTTTAAACGTATGTATTGATGAGAGAGAAATTTGTTATTTCACTTTTTTTTGGTCTCATTAGAGTAGTTTTTATTTTGTTTTTTATTACCCCCTCCAACCTGCCCCTATAAGTCAACATTTGTATTTGAACAAATTGCAAGCTTAGAAATCAGTCCTGAATTTGACTTCAGTTGTGGATCCCTACTGTATCAAATTTTAACATAAGTATCTTTAAAAATTTCTTTACAATTTATTGATTTTGGAGAGAAAGGGAGAGGGAGAGAGAGGAAGGAAAGAGAGAAACATTGATTTGTTGTTCCATTTATTTATGCATTCACTGATTGGTTCTTATATGTGCCCTGACCGGGGATTGAACCCACACCTTGGTGTATTGGGACGATGCTCTAACCAACTGAGCTACCCAGCCAGGCTAACATAAGTATACTTGAAGATCTAGCTTTACCTCTTTTTCTTTTCTGCAAAAGAGCAAAAAGGTTAAGCAAACTTTCCAAGCTATTACGGATGGTATTTTTTTTATTAAAGAATAGAATGAAAAAAGAAGCACTCTGACAGTGAAATCCAGCCTAAATAATAGCATTCCTTAGCCACATCCTTAGATGTTACAATATTAAGTGTAGGACCTTCGTTGTTGAGGCATCTACATATATTTGTATTATTAACTCTGATAGTAAAAAAATTTATACATACATTCATAATAATTTACCACCTGATATATTGATAAGCTATGGAACTTCTCTGGTGATAATTCATTAATACAACTTTACAACCAGGGTAGCTCTAAGGGCCAAGATATTCTTCCCTGTTTCTCTGCTCCAGAAAAAGCTAACGACCTCTCTGCCCATTAAGCTATCTATTCAGATCATAGCAATAGAAAGGTTTGGCTATACCCCCAACTGGACTCACAGCTTTTTTGTTGTTATTTTGTTTGGTTAATCCTCTCGCAAGGATATTTTTCCACTGATTTCTAGAGAGAGTAGAAGGGAGGGGGAGAGACAGAGTCAGAGAGAAACATCGATGTGAGAGAGAAACATCGATTGGTTGCCTCCTGCACATGCCCGACCAGGGCCAGGGATCAAGCCTACAACCAAAGTACCTGCCCTTGACCAGAATCGAACCTGGGACCCTTCAGTCTGTGGGCTGATGCTCTATCCACTGAGCCAAACTAGCTAGAGCTTGACTAACAGCTTTTAAAAAAAAAAAAAATATATATATATATATATATATATATATATATATATTTTTTTTTACAGAAAGGAAGGGAGAGGGATAGAGAGTTAGAAACATCGATCAGCTGTCTCCTGCACAACCCCCACTGGGGACGTGCCCACAACCAGAATCAAACCTGGGACCCCTCAGTCGGCAGGCTGACGCTCCATCTACTGAGCCAAACTGGTTAGGGCTTAACTAACAGCTTTTTATTTAGCCAGCCACTTGTGGTGACTTACATCTCTTGCCTCACCTCTCATCTCCTTAGACTTGGGTGGGCTCCATCAAAATGTGGTCTCAGAAATACTATAAAGTTGTATAAAAGAATATCAGCAATAGAATGAGTGAAGCTAGAATATTCATCCCACTTAAGATGAAAAGTGCTACAGAATATAAACTATACTGCTGGGCTGTTTTTTCCACAGTTTTCATGACTGGGGGAAATGGGACTTTTGTAATATATAAAAATAAAAGAGAGGAAAGACTTCATTAAACAGAAAAAAACAAATACATATAAAATTCTTCACTTTGATTCACACTGGCCTATTTTAACATTTCAAAATTTTATATATACTAGAGGCCTAGTGCATGACATTTGTGCACTGGAGAGGGAGGGGGTCCCTTCAGCCTGGACTGTGATTCACAGTCCGGGAGCCCTCGGGGGATGTCCAACTGACGACTTAGGCTCGCTCCCCAAAACCGTAGTCTGACATCCTTAGCACTGCATCAGCCCAGTTTGTGGCTGAGCAGCACTCCCCCTGTGGATAGCTCATGCATTGGGCATCTGCCCCCTGGTGGTCAGTGTGCATCATAGAAACTGGTTGTTCTGCCATTGGGCCAATTTGCATATTACCCCTTTATTATATAGGAAATATATATATATGTATATATATTATATATGTGTGTATATATATATGTATGTATATATATATATATGTATATATATATAAAGTTAAAACTGTCAAATCTATAGCCAATTTAATGCAGAGAAGAATGAATGTGGGAATGGTGGCAAGGCTGCTATACCTTCATCAGAAATTGTGGAAAACTAGGAAAGGAAAAAAATTTTAAAATAAAAAGACTAACATGAAATTCAAGGTAAATGATAAAAAAAATACAACTCCAGAGAACTAGAATACAACCCACAAGGAGTTTTGCTTCACCACCAACATAATAGTTCATAAAGCAGAATATCTGGAAAAGAGGTTGGAAAGGTACTAAATAATAAGGGGTTTGAGGAATAGCACATGAGAAATCTTACCTCATTTGTAGCCAAGTACTAAGGTGTTCTTCCAGTCATAAATGAGAGGATGAAAAGGCTAGAGAAATAAGCAGTTCTTTAAAAATTCTGTTGGATCTGCACCTTGAATCAAATGGGTGTTTCAGGCTTCTCTTTTCCACTAAACTAAGAACTGGATGCCTTCATCTCTCCTTGAGGAGAAGCCCTATTACCACAGTCTGAGACCCTGGCTATACATCATTAGGATAAAATATCAGTAGATACAACTAGAATCCCTTAAGTTCAGGATAAGACAGTGTTCATTAAGGGTTTGTGCAGCATGTCCTGTGGTAGAATGACTTCCATCTCCTTAGACCTACCAAGTTCAAAGCTCTCGCAGGGTAATTAGAGATTTTGGTTCCTTTTCAGGAAGATCTCATGTAGGTAATCCCAAAATTTCCTCTCTTGTGTCTCATTGTTGTGGATCATGGCAGTGAGAGCTTCCCCCTGGTCCAGACCTTGCCAATAGTCTTGCAGCCACATCTCCTTCCAGCTGAAATATCAAAATGAGGGTTGGATTATGGAACCTCAGCACAGCTATGGAGTCAACAAAACCTTAAGCAGATACAGTGGTCTCTGTCTAGCACAGGGCTCTGCTCCAAAGGAAGGAATGTGAAGTAAATCCAGTACTAGTTCAGGTGACAGGTGGTAAGCCACAAACATGATTATGTCACAGCCCAATCAATGAGCCAAACTTCCTAACTTTCCTGCTCCTGGTTCCCAATGTGGAGGGAGTTCAAAAAGGCAAGCAAGGCGGGGCCAGATTAGGAAAGCAGCTGTTACGTATTTAGATGGTTACCTTTCAAGTTGCACCTTTATCTCAATAATCAAAATGAAGGTGCAGCAGCATTCAGGACCCAGATTAAGAGATATCCTGAATTTATTAAGTGTTTACATTGTTTTACACTTTTCCTCTAGTAAATCATATCATGTTCAGCATAAACTAGATACAAATTACTTTTGGTGGAGGACATCATTTCCAGGACCAAACTGTGCCAGTAGCACATATAAACAACCCTCTGCTGCCATCCACTGTCAAAGTCGGTCTCTGCAGGCCAATCCAGCAACCTCTCTTTCTCAAGTTTAATCATCTTTTACTGCTTCTTTCCCAACAGGCGTGGTTTGCTGCAAGAGGATTCAGTATTTTCCCACTCCACCTCCCATGCTGACCTTGTTCCCAATGCTGACACAGTCTACCATCTACCACAGTAGCCTCCTTACTTCCCTTCTAATCCACACTGCCCACCATTGATAATTATTATCTTTTTAAAGAATTCCCTCTAAAAAAAAGAAGAAGAAAAAAGAATTCCCTCTGTTCTGTCTAGGGTGAATATAAAATTCTGTCTAGGGTGAATCATCCAAATCAGGATACCTTTAAGAGTGAAAGGAGGTGTTATTAATAATTACACCAGGTTAACAGGTGTGAACTTGGGCTATTACAAACTTCCCTCAAGATACTCATCTTTGTATCCCTCATCCCCACCCACACCATAGATACAAAAGGTGTTCAATAAATAGCTGAACTGATTTTCAGGACCGCCCAATTTCTGAGCCTGGTATTCAGGCTACGAGTATCCTGGCCCCCCTTTATCTGCCCACCTGTCTCTCCCTCATCACTTCTCTGAACAGGTCCTCTGCTCGGGTTGAAACTTTTTTGAGTTACTATTGCAAACGTTGTCCCCATCAGCTGATTTTCATATGTTATTGCCTTGGATTATAGTTTACACCTTTACTGAGCTTTCTCCGTTTGTCTTATATCCCCAGCTAGACCTCTGACACCTTAAATGCAGAGTGAGCCCCTCTCATTATTTCTTTATACAACAGCCCCTCGGCACCTCGTGCTAACTCACTGTCCACAGTAAGCAAATAATCTGACTTGATGGCTGCAGGGGACCCCAGCTACCTTACCTGTCACTCTCAGGAATCTCGTCCACACTGCCAAAGCCAGGTGTTGGCACTGGGCAGTCCATGTGTGAGGGCTGGGCAATGTGAGGCTCAGGGACAGGGGTGTCTCCGGGGGCGGCTTCGTGGGCTTTCTCCGCCTCCAGCCTCGCCAGCTCATGATCACAAACGAAACACTCGAAGCCATTGAGATAGTTGGGCAATAAAGGGTCATTCACTCCCCACTCCCGATGCTTCAGACTATCCAGGAGGAACTGGTTGGTGATGCCCCCGGGTTGTTTGTATGCCAGGTATTTCATATATTCTTCATCGTTCTTGTCCAGGAAGTCAATAAACTCTGCCAGCTTCTGCGGTGACTCAAAGTCATCGATGAGGACGATGGAGTGATTGTTGGGCATCCAGTCCCTCACCGAGGGGGAGCCGCGATACACAGGCACCGCACCGAGGTGCATGGGGCGCCACAGCTTTTCTGTCATGTAGTCGTCACAGATAGCATTCTCGAGAGCCAGATGGAACTTATAGCGGGACAAGAAGGCCAGGAGCTCTGGGTCCTCGGTGGTGGCCGTGGCTGTGTCCTGTAACCGCGGGGTGGGCAGCTCCCGATTCTGCAGGCATTTCCCGTACGAGTCCACCTGGGCGGGCAGAGTACAGGTCAAGTGGGTACGGGAGGTCGGCAGGTCGGCCTGGACAGGGGTCCTGGCCTGGCCCGGCGCCTCCCCCACCCCCCCCCCCCCCACCCCCGCCCCCGCTCCCGCTCGCACCCACCGGGATGTAGCGCATGAGCTCGCGCACGTAGCGGTCCCGGTCCGCAGGCACGTCACAGTGCGACTGCAGATACAGCAGCGGCGCGTAGCCGCGGCGGCGCCACTCCGCACGCTCCCGGAGGGGAGGCGCCGCGCGGCGCAGGTAGGCGGCCCCGGGCAGCCACTGCAGCGGCAGCGGGTAGTCCGAGTGGCGGCTGAAGGTGGCGGTCAGATTAAAGAGGCGGATGCCCGGACCGTGGCTCAGCAGGAAGTTGTTGAGGGGCGACTCCTCGTGCAGCAGCGCCCAACTCTGGTGCGCCAGACGGGGCAGCGGCGCCTCCGACGCGCGGAAGTCGGTGCCGTAGAAGAGCAGCGCGCGCGTGCGCGAGAGCCCCCGCACCCGGCGGTCCCGGGACGCCACGCACGCGCCGCGCGCGCACTCGATGCGCTCCGAGTCGCCCGGGAAGTGGGGGAACAGCCCTGGACTCCACCACAGCAGCACCGGCAGGTCCCCTGCGTCCTTTCTCCCCGGCCACCGGGTCTCCGGACTGCGCGCCACCCCCACTGCGCCCAGCGCCGACGGCGTCCGGAAAACCGCTCCATCCCACGGCTCCGCCCACTCCGCCTCCCCACCGGGCTCCCTTTCTGTCCCGGGCCCCGGGCCGCTGGCCGCACAGACAGTAAGCACAGCCAGGGCGGCAAGCACCACCCGGGTGCGGCCGGCCGCCATGTCCACTCTGGCAGCCAGCCCCCTAGGACAGCACCGGACCCCGCCCCGCGCCGAGTCGTACCGGGAACTGGGCTCTACGCGGCGGGGGCCCGTGGCGCATGCGCAGCTCCTCCCAGCCGTCCGTTTAGCAGGAAGGACTGGAGGGCAAGTGATACGTCGCCGGTAAAAATGAGGCTGCTGGTTACATCTTAATTTACTTTATTTCTTTACAAATTAAAGATGCATTGAAAAATAAACCAGTGAAGAGAAATGAGAAGTCCAGAGCAGGGGCATCCCAGGCTGGGAATAGGGAAGCCTGGCCAGCATCAAGCCTAGCCCTTGTCCTGCTCCAGCCAGTTCGGGTTGGAAGATAACTGTCAGCCACTTTATCAATACCCGAGCCCGAGTGGTGTCCCGGGAGGAGAGTACAGAGCTCTGGCCACCTCTGCCTCGCTCCCCAGCAATCCCCAGCTTGGAGAAGCAGTGTTTCCAGTGGGAGCTCAGAGTGGGATGTGGGCTGGCTCTGTGAGGTATTGCAAGTTGATGACCAGGCTTCCTACAGAACCATCCAGTACTGGGGCCTTTCCAGCTGGAAAGTAGGCTGGCACCTCCCCCAGGTGTTAATATACTTTGCAACTCAGTTCCCAGGCTCATTCACCTCTGACTGCGTGCCTCTGTCCACGGAGTGATCACCAATCATTGCAGGAGAGAACAAAAGCATGGAAGCAGAGAAAGCTAATCAACCATCCTCAGTAATTTTGACTTGGCTGCTGACTTCCAGGCCCATGAAGGACCAACCACTTTTCTCTCCACCACCTAAGGTCTAAACCCTAGCTCTTGTGCATCTGTATGTTTTATCCCTAATATAGGAAGTTGTTGATGGCACTGAGCTGAATTAGCGCCCCCCCCCCCTCCCCATAGTAACCCTGGGATCCCCACTCCTTCCTGCCTGTTCCCTCTTCTTGGAGGTTGGTCCAAAGGGACATGGTATCACCAGGGTCTGGGTACCTCCAAATCCCCCAACCGAATCATATACAGTGAACTGAGAAACTACATTCATTACAACCGGATTAGCAGGAAAAGAAGGGCAAAGTGAGGGGATAGGGGCACCTTCTATCAGCAGGACATGACAGAGTGGGAGAATACTTGAGCCCAGAAAGAAGTTGTCTCCTTATACCTCTCCCTCCCCCCCAAAGAGACTGAGGTCAGCTTATGTGACTTATAAGATATGGAACTGTCCTGATTTCCCTGCTGCCTTGGGGTACTTTCTGGAAGCTGGCCTGGGACCTTATGCCTTTACCCACTTGCTCTAGCTCAGTAGCTGCCGAATCTCCTTGTGCATATGACAGAGAAAGTCCACATAGGATGCTCCTCCACTCAGGCTCTTGTCTTCCACCAGGAAGTGCTTGAACAGCATCTCCAGCTTGTCCTCCTGCTTCACCACGATAAGCTATGGCCAGAACACAGCGTCATGAGGCAGAGCCAATGAGAATTAAACATGCCCTGAAACCCCATTATCTAGTCACTCACTCCCTACCCCCCTTCAAGGTGAGAACTTGACCAGGTAAAAAATCCAAGGTTCAGATCAGTGTTACCTTCATGTACCGTGATCTCTGTGCCCTTAAGCTGTCAATGAGGCCTCGAACCTTCTTGGACAGCGGATTATCCAGAACTGGCAGAATACTCTGGAACACAAAATTCATTAATCCTTATGGTAAGGTACTCTGAGTCCAGTCAATATGGGGCAGCACAGATTTATCCATCATCTGAAACGAGGAAGCCTGGGAAGAATGACAGCACCTTCCCTGCCCTCCAAGTGTTCCCTGCTATTTAACGGGACTAGTACAAAAACTTCATTGGTTCCTACCACAAAGTACATTTCCACACCCATATTCCCCTTGACGCCCTGCCCTTACCACGCCACTGGTGATCTGACTGAAGGAGGAGACGCTGAAGAGGCTCTGGACAACACCCTGTTGGACACCTGCTCCCACCCAGATGAAAAGGTTGAGCCCATTCTCCAGCAAATATATATCCCCATTGCTTAGACGCTCTTCAGATGCTCGAATTGCTGGTGGTTCAGTGGTACTCTCAATGGGAGACTTTGTCTAGACAAAAGGAAAGTGGAGAAATGTTACTGAAAGGTGAGACATGTTTACTGCCTCCCCCCCCACAAAAATTTCAGAAAGCTAAGTCCCTCAGTAATTCTGTGAAAATTAAATCACATAACATAGGTAAAAACAAATGTCAGACTCAGATAATATTAATCTTTCCCAGCCTCCTTCTATGATGCCCTTTTCTCAGTGCAGTGTCTCACTCTCCAGCCCTCAGTCGCACCAAAGGTAGGAGCCGAGGATAGAAGAAGACATTGGTCTCAGCCACGTCCATGGAGGTAACCAGCTGTCGGACATAGGCACGGTCATCAGTAGTGACTTCAGCTCCAGGCTGTAGGACATCACTCTTCAACACACAGTTCAGGTAAACTGGGAGTAGCTTCATGCACTCAGGGAGGATCAGCTGAAGGCGGTTATCAAGATAAAGTCAATAATCATGAGAAATCCCTCCCAAATGCAAACATTTGTCTCAACAACTCCTCCACCAACATGCTTGCCCACCTGTCCTGCAGAGGAGGGGCTGGCACAGTTCTTTCTGTAACAGGCCAGGATCTGAGCACACTGGGTGATAAGAGTGTCACGAACAGTCTTCACAGGGCTGTTTAGGACCCCCCGGTATGCTGGATGCGAAATAGAAATAGCACAGTCACTAGTCAGCCACTCCATCACATGTGCCTTCCCACCACATCTACCTGGGTTAACCATCACCTTTTTCAGCCCAAATCCCACCCTGCCCTGCCGCTATCCTCACCAAACTTAGCCATGTAGTTAATGAGCGTGTCAGTCTCACAGTTTCGATACAGATCAGCTAGCTGGGTGCAGCAGTTCAGGGCCAGGTTGTGTATGCGGAGCCGTCGCTGCCCTGCACAGCTGGTGTAAAGCAGGGCACACTAGGGGAAGAAAGAAAAAGGGAGCTTACACCCCTCCCTCACCAATCCCTCTGAAAAACTGCCCCTTTGCTATATTATTAAACTAGAGGAAAGACATGAGCCATCCCTTCCTCAGCCTCTTCTAGGCCTCTCTACCCACCCCTCACCCTCTTCCCTGCAGCCTTTTTATATCCAGTGAAAGGACACCTGAGACTTCCTCTCCAGCCCCTGCCTCCCGCCTGCTGCCTGCCACCTGCAGGAGGGCTCCACTCTCTTCATTGAGCCGATCATCATGCTTGAATTCCACAGTCACCGTCTTTTCCCCATCCAGTCCAGCCAGCTCCACATCTGTTGTGTTGCTCATGTAGAAAGCCCCAAAGAAATCTACAGCACGGATACCTGAGGCCACATGGACAGGGTCAGGGCTAAAGGTATGGTGGGTGCCACTTGCCTCCCTCCTAGATTTAGCCCCCCCACCTGCTCTTCTCAACCAGGACTGACCAGTGCTCGTCCGGACTCGCATCACAGCATCAAAGCCAACGACCTTCTCTACATCCCGACGCAGATCACTCATGAACCGCTCCTGGTCATTCTCCACCTGCAGCCCCACAGGCCCAAAGTCACATCACATAACATCCTGCAAACAATCTCCCTGCATCCCCTCCACTCTGCAAGCTGCTGACCCATAATAACAATAGCAGAAAAGAGGATGATATGGAGGTGATGATGATAATGATACCTTTTAAGCACATTATATGCCAGGTACCACATCAAAAGCTTTATATATAATTACTTAATCCTGATGACAAATCCTAATTAATAAATATTAAAATCCTACTTTACATATGAAGAAACAGACAAGTAATTTCCCCGAGGTCATAGCTAGTAAGTGGTAGGGCCAGAATATCAACCCAGGACTGACTCTAAGCCCCACACTCCCAAGCACTACACTCATGGCTCTCTTCTTCTGTTTTTAAAAAATATATTTTTATTGATTTCAGAGAGGAAGGGAGAGGGAAAGAGAGAGACAGGAACATCAATGATGAGAGAGAATCATTGATTGGCTGCCTCCTGCACCCCCCTACTGGGGATCGAGCCCGCAACCTGGGCATGTGCCCTTGACCGGAATCGAACCTGGGACCCTTCAGTCTGCAGGCCAACGCTCTATCCACTGAGCCACACAAGCTAGGGCTCATGGCTCTCTTCTTCACACTATGCAGTCTTCTCCTCTAACACTATTCCTATTAATGAGTCAGTAGCTAAAGACATGTAGGCAGACACTCCCAGTCCTGTTCCACGTGCCACCCAGAGTCCCATGCCATACCTGAAAGCAAGTATATTTGTAGACAGAGCCACCAGTGAGCTGGGGTACAACAGAGAGCGTCGCCACATCAACATACTGGTTAGGGAAGAGGAAGAGGTCTACACAGCAACCTTGGGCCACACACTCTTTGGCCAAGGCCTGGTAAGCGCCTGTCTGAGGCTGGAACAGAGTCTGGGGAGGAACAGAAGAAAATGTTCAAATATCTCAGCTCCAAATATCTCATATATGTATTATAGAATATTCAAATGTAAATTCAGTCTACTCATAGGAGTTTGTAATGGTAAAGAAATGTTCTCTCTTTTTTTAATATTTTATTGATTTTTTACAGAGAGGAAGGGAGAGAGAGAGAGTTAGAAACATCGATGAGAGAGAAACATCGATCAGCTGCCTCCTGCACACCCCTACTGAGGATGTGCCCCCAACCAAGGTACATGCCCTTGACCGGAATCGAACCTGGGACCCTTCAGTCCGCAGGCTGATGCTCTATCCACCGAACCAAACCGGCTAGGGCGAATGTTCTCTTTTTAAAAAAAATCTACCCAGGGCTTGGCAATGAGATGGGATAGAAAGATGGGGAGCAGTGAAGAAGGTTGGCAGTCACAGATGTCACATGCAAAAGGGCAGAGTATCCAATCCCAGCCCCGCTTAAGAAAATTAAGAATACCGTATTGCATTGGGAAGAGTCACTACCCTCCTCTATAATGGAAAGTTCTCCCCCTTTCTCCCAATCCCACACCTTCTCTTTGTCTGTGTTGATCAACTTCCTGTCATCTCTGTTCTTCAGTTTCCCTGGGGCCTCGGCAATGGGCAGGGAGGTGTGGAATATAAACAGCTTCCCTGCACATTCGGCAGCCTAGGAAAGAAGAGAGGACTACTTGTTCATTCTTTCCTTTATTCATCTATTATTCATTCATCCCCTCCCTTGTCCTTTCTTCAGTGCCAGCTATGTCAGGCAGGCTGAATCACTGGAGAGTCATCAATCACTGAAGAAACAGGAGTTGTATCCCAGGGGGTACACTGGCCAGAGAAAAACAAGGCAGAGGAGGTTGCTGGGGACGCTAGCCTTACCTTCAGTGCCTCCATCCCAGCCTGGATAACTGGGGCAAATACTGTCTCTGTCTCTCTTGTGTCTGCAAACATTTCTGGAATCTGATCCAATAAGCTGAAGAGATAGGTAATGGGAGGCATTCAAAATTGATATCCAGACTCCAAAGTCCTCAATTCCCTGAAGAGTCACCTGGGAAGAGTCCCCAGACTCTGAAAACTCCTAAAGCACCGCGCCTGTCCTTCTGCTGACCCCTTTGCTCACTCTCTGGCTTTGTATAGTTGTGCCCACCCCATCCCCACTTTACCCCCACAGTCTGGCTCTTACCTGATGATGACTGCCCGAGACTCATTGACATTGACCAGGAAGCCATCCAGCAGTGGCACAAACATGTCAGCCACATCAGATACAACCATCATCTGTGGCTGGGCCAATGAGCTCTTCACATTATAGAAGTGGAGCACCTTATTATAGGTGACGAAGCCAACTCGGATTGCTGACTCTTCCGCTCCACCCTCCCTGTAGAAGATGGTATCGTTACCCAGACCTGTCACCTTCTCCACCACATCACACTCCATCTGTTGCCAGCCCAGACACCCCCACCCCCCAACATCATTATGCAAAGGAAGCACCTCAGCTCCCTAACTCACCTAGGTAGAAAGTCTAACAGTGACTTAAGCTCCTCACAGAGGAGCCTAACCAGACCACTCCTGATGGCATTGTAGGAGACATCAATCATGAAGATGAAGGCAGGAGGGCTGGGAAACTTATTGTTCTGCAAAGGAAAGAAATGTTGCAGGGAGGGAGGTTGCAGCCAGTTGATTAGAGAGAAGTCAAAGGGGACAAAGAAGGGGTTAGGGAAATGATCACAGCAATTCTTAGCTGTCTCATTGTCCTCTACCCACTGTTCCTCCCCATGTTATCTCCTCTCACCTTGCAGTAATCTACAGTGGCCAAGAATTCATAGGAGCCCAGGGATAGCTCAGGACGATCATAAGCATCCACACGTTTGCCGGTATGATCCAGATGTTGAAAATACTGGGGGGGAACTGTGGGGAGAATGGCAGAGTGTTATTCAAAGCTCCACTCTCAATCTTAGTAAGTCTGGCCCTGACTGAGCTCACTCTACTCCCCTACGTCCCCATACGTGTCCTACTTCCCTGGTTCCTATATAATGACCCTCATCTATCTAACTAGAAAGAAAACACTGAAGATGCAATCCAGATTGCCCCCAGTCCCAGCCACGGTGAACATACCATCATTGATACAGCTGCAAAAGCAGCACTGGAAGCGTCTCCCTCCCTCAACGAACTGCATGAAAGGGCACATGTATGCTTTGCAGCGATTGCAGCGCAAAGGGCCAGATTCCCCATGGTCGACGAGATACGGTGAAGCCTAAGGAGCAAAGGGGAAGGGCTCAGACATACAGGGAAGTTTCAGTGGGTTGAGAAAGAACAACCTGGAGGGAGAAGCCATGGCTCAGACATTTTGCCTGGGGAGGGAGTCAGTGAAGGGGAATGAAGACAAATGATGAGGGTACTGGTCACATAAATATCCGTAAGAGTCTAAATTTCATAGTTCCCTCCCCATCTCCAGAATGTCACTTCTTGAAAGAAAAGGGATGGTGAAACTGGCCCTGCTAAGCCAGGGTCTGCTATAGGCATAAAAGGAGAAAGCCAAAATTACCTATGATTCTCATTTCTGGCCCTATCTTCAGTCCCCTTCACTCTTGCCCTAGAGATCTTGATTCCTGCTTCCTTCCCCAACCAAGTATCTATGACACTTATGTCCTCTCCATCCCTGGATTTATATAACACCTCTTGATGCCCCAGGAAGATATCACCCTACAGATAAAAAACCAGCAAACAAGTGTCGAAGCATCCCCATTGAGACCCAGGAAGAGAAAAAGAGAAAACACAGCAAGGCAGAGAAGCAGGATGTAAAGTGAGCCTTGAGCTTCCAGTTATATAGAAATCCACCCTAAGTTTGATAAGCGAGGCATGAACATGAGGGTGTCCTACCAAGGCCTGGCAGAGCAGTGGCCAAGTCCTTTCTCTTTTCATGCTGATTTCAAGTGCTAGGCTGACAGATCAGGGCCCAAGCCAGGTAAGAGAAGGACTACTGGATCCCAATTTACCTTTTCTTCTTACATGCTGTCCTAATATCCCTAACCTACCTGGGATGATAGGATAGCATATAAGAAAAAATAGAATAATGCGCTTCTAATCATGTGGAAATGACCAGAGGCTCCTGTATCCAGCTGTCTCTTCAATCCAGCTATCTCTTCCCCTATAAGCTGGCCCTGTCTCTTTTCATACTGTTTGTTTCCCCTATGGACCCTGTTCCCATTAAGCAATTTCTTGGGCTTTTGCTGTCATCCCTACCCCCCTCTTAAGGCATGAGCCCCGAGATAGAAAGCTATTGAAGATACTCTCCCCTCCCACCCAACCAAGACTTCTTCCCTTGTGATCTCCAGAATCATATCTAGAAAGAAGTCTTATTCTTCCTCCCTTCCTCCCTTTCATTATACCCTGACTTACCTCTTCTGGGGGCAGCCTTGCCAGCGGCTTGATGACAGCTGCCAGGGGCACCTGAGCCTGCTTAGCCATGTCAGATGTGCAAGGGATATTATAGGATGTGCATCGAATGTATCGGGGACTTGCATTTCCTGAAGGAGGCAGAAAATCTGAGTCAGATCACCGAATCCCTCCAGTTAACCAGCTCTCCTTTGCTGATCCACCCCATCACCCCCACAAATGCAAGAGCTGAGGATGGCTTCCCCCATCCAAGGACCAATGAGGGGCTGGTCTTTGATTAAAGACTGACAAATGCCCATCTGTAAGCTGATAATCTTGGAGTAAAAGTCTCCTCAGGGAGGAGTTAATGCCTTTCTCACCTTGGTCTTTCACTAGAAAGTTGGTGGTAACTAAGGGTGGAACCTGGCCTCGTACTCCAGTAACAAATGGCTCTGAACCCCGGTTGTTCCTGTCATCCTCAATGACCTGAATCTGTAGGGAAAAGTGAAATGAGTGAGGGGACACAAGGAAAGGGACTAGCAGGCCCCAGAGAGCTAGGAGAAAGAAAGGCTGGAGCTGCAGCACAGAAACAATTTGCCAAGGAACGCCAGCCCTGCTCTCGTTCTGGAGACCATATAGAATGCTATAATGCCAATCTGCTCTACAACATGCTGGACAGGCAATGCCAAGAATGGGTTTCATTAATTGCCCAGACTCTCTATCAGTAATAATCACCCTTTTATTCCCCTAACTCCAGGACCGCTCCAGCTCTTATCAGAAGCCTTCAAACATGATCAGATTTCACTTCCCTCCCCCGTTAAGCCTACCCCATTTCCCCCTCCCCCCAAAACATATTTTGAGTCAGAACAAGAAAACAGACAACAGTAACCATGTAAAAATGAATCTACCTGGAGTGACTGTACATTCAATGAAAAGAGAAGGACAGGGTGAGGAGAGGATTAAACAGCCAGAAATGATTGGGTAAGGTGAGGAAGCAGATGCTGCCTGTGTTCAGGTAAGCATCGATGTATAAATATGGGAGAAGAGGGTAAGTACCCATTCCTATAGCCCAATCCTCAGTCTCCCATATTTTGGCAACCCAGCAAAGGAAAAAACAATTGTTAGCAAAGCTGTAATCAGATCTTTGTGCAGGCTGATGACCTCCAAGATGAGTTTGGTAAAACCAGAAAAAGTAAAGGGAGAATAAGAATCTATAGTCCATAGCAGATGAGAAGTGGCTCACACTTTCCCAAAACAATAGTCCCTTCCCCTGTAAGAAATGCCAGTATCCCAAACTTATAGCCACTAATGTTTCTCCACAACAAGCTGTAGACAATTCAAACCCAAAGGGGAAGGATTTACTGCTCATCGTTGTCCAGTTCCATCAAATGCCACATGCAGGCTCCTGGAGGAACCAGCAGGACTAACACCAAAGCTTAACATGCCATCTGACCCCGCCCTTAGAGCCTGAGCTTCTACCACCCCAAACTTAAGGCACTGCTAACAGGTTGCTACCTCTTCATTACATGGTGACTTGAGGCATGCACATCCTTCTAGTTTATAAAAGCGAGGTCTAGAAGGACTAAGGGAAAAGGATGGAGAGGGATGGACATGGTGGATGAGGTGAAAATGGGTCACAGGCATGCATGGGTGGCACTAACACATGGATGACACGCACACACACACACACCCACCCCCTGCACTTACTGGACTAGGAATGGCATCAGGGTCTATTCTGTGCCTGGTTTTCTGCTGAGGAGGCAGCTCATTGAGTTGCTTTTTAGTGTTTTAATAATAAAGGCAGCAGGGGAATACAGGGAAGGAGACAAAAGAACAAGAAGCAAATGTTACTTCTCTCAACCCTGATGAGTTAGACACGAACAGCTGGAGCCCAGCTCATACTGCTGAAATCAGGCTCTCTCTAGATCAGAAATTCCAAGTCTTTCTGTTCCAACACAGAGGTTTTAATGGCTTAGACTATGATGTAGAAAAATAAGGACAAAGACATACAAGAGGCAAGCAGGGGTTTAAAGAGAGGCTGAATGGGATAAATTCTAAGGAAGAAGAGGGCTATTCCCTCCAAGCCTCATCTAAGGACTATTCTTATGCTGAAAGAAGCCTCCCTTCACATGCACCAGACTCCCCTTCTCACTGGAGGGGAAAAGAAGGAAGGGCTGCTTAGTCCTTTCAGGTCCCACCTAGCCAACAAGGTCCCTCACCCTGGTAGTTCCCCAAAGGAAGAGAACAGAATGGAATATGATAATGGCTAAGCATGGTGAGGTAACTGACAGCAAATGTTGCAGACAGCACTATAAAGTGGTCCCCAGCCTCTATTCTGAGTAAGAAAGGGAGGCCTGAGGATTCTGATAGCTCTAAGGGTGAGATTCACCTTCTTTCTGGAGAAGCAGCTTCCCCAAACTGCCCTTGTAAACATAGATCACTTTCTCCATCCACACAGGAGCCTAGCAAACAAAAGTACTAAAGGCTTTCTCCTAAAACTTTCCGGATCAGAGCAGGGAGAAAACAGTGAGGCTTTCCTTCTTGTAACATCTAACACCAGTAATTCCCACCAGCTCTACCTATTAAGAAGGCTGCTGTCCTACTAGATCTAAGAGGACAAGACCTGGACACAGCCACTACCCCACAGAAGGGGCAGAGGTTACCATGCTGTGTCCAAATATTGACAGAACGCAGCACTCAAGCCAGATCACTCTGGTCTTCCCTTCCTTTCCTGCCCAGCTATGGAGTAAAAGTGTCACAAAAGACTTCTGGGGCTTCAAGCTGCAGTTCAAAGAGTCAAATATTACATCTAGTTTCTACACTTAGAAGATGAATGAAGAAGAAAATAATCAGAAAATGCTGGCAACTATCTCATCTAGGTTGAGTCACTTATCTGGCAGTCACAAACTCCTTCCCCAGAACCACATCAGAATCTACTTACAGGGCTTGGGATGGCATCAGGATCCAGGCGCTTAGGAGGCAGTGACTGAGGAGGCCCAGGCTGACTGCCAAAAGCGGGTGCTCCTGGGTAGGGACTTCCATAATTGGGCTGAGGGCCCCGGGCTGGTCCAAAGGAACCTGAGAGACAAGGACACAGGTTGATGAACTAAAAATCCCCTCTTCTTAAGGCCTCAGGTAAATGACTAGACTCCTATACATGGAGAATTATGAGGCAGAATAATGACCATTCAGAGAAAGACCACACTGTCTGAACTATAAGAATGTCTTATCACCCCTACATCCTAGTAATAATACCCTGAAGCTATCCCTCTAGTTTACCACTTAGCAAGCAAAACTAAAAGCAAACAAACAAACAAAAAACATCTGAATAGCAGAAACCTTTGGCTCCTAAACAGACCTTGGGAAAAACTCACCATTTTGTTGCAGCTGATAACCTTGCTGCTGGGAGGAGTGCATAGGGGGTGGTGGTCCTGGGGGCCCAGCCATCTGGGTGCCAGGGTGCGGAGCTTGAGGAGGAGGAGGTGAGGACACATGGTTGGGCTGATTCACTGGGGGTCCCCCAAAACTCTGTCCAGGCAGGAGTGGACCAGTCATTGAAGGCATCCGAGGACCCCCTGAAGCTTGGGGTGTGAAGCTGGAGGCCTGCTGTGGGGCAGATCTCTGTGGAGGCTGAGCCCCGGAATGACCCTGGGCCTGGCTAAGGGGCGGAGCCTGGCCTTGAGGACAGGAGCCATACAGACCAGCGTTAGGGAAGCTTCCTGAGGCGGGCGCCAGTGATGCGGGTGGGCCTGAGAAGTAGAAGAGGTAGAATCAGAACCCCCACCATTCTGCCACCGTGTTCAGTAAATCACATGAGGGGCAGGAATGCCTGTCCCAGCTGCTATAGCTCAGAGACACAAGAAAGAAAAGGGATTAACATATACCCCACAGCCTGATGCTTCTAAAAAAAGGGAGAACAGTAACATTCCTGTTGTCACAGCTACTCACCATAGCCCAACCCTGAAGGGGGAGGGGCTGGGGTCACAGAACCACTGATCTGCATTCCAGCCAGCTGAGCAGTCACCTGTGCACTTGTCGGGGGAGGGCCATAGGGCTGAAGCACAGCTGGCTGGCTGACCACAGGGGCCAATGGGGCTGACCCAAATGGCTGAGACCCAGGGAGCCTGTGAAGAGAAAGCAGGCATTTAAGGACTAGTGGGCTGGGACACCCTTCACAGTTGGCAGGAACATCACATCATGTAGGAAGCTATATTGTTTTACAGTATCTTAGTCTCATCCTGGGCTCTTTTATGGCTTCATATTTTTGTATATTTGCAGATAAATTACATTCCTGATGATTTACACTCTGATTATTCATAACAAATCTTGTTTTCCATTAGGTTCACTCCACAAACATATGCCAAGCACCCTCCGGTCAAGAGTTATTTACTCTGCTCCTTAGATTATCACTTCCTCTGCCTTAATCCTCTCCTTCCTTCAGAAGCCCTGAAGGAGCTGAAAAGGAAAGTGGACAGAAGTATTAACACAAGAGATATTTAATAAATGTGGGATCAGCCCAGCCGGCATGGCTCAGTGGTTGAGCATCACCCTATGAACAAGGAGGTCTCAATTCGATTCCTGGTCAGGGCACATGCCAAGGTTGTAGGCTCGATCCTCAGTGTGGAGTGTGCAGGAGGCAGCCGACCGATGATTCTCTCTCATCATTGATGTTTCTCTCTCTCTCTCTCCTTCTCCCTCCCTCTCTGAAATCAATAAAAATATTATTTTTAAAAAAGAAAATAAATGTGGGATCAAACAAATGAAGTTTGATTGTTTAACTTTTAAACTAAAGTATTTATTAATTTATCCTGGGAAGGGTGTTAGAAAGATAAATAAGATCAGAGAAGCAGGTCAGCTGAGTTTGTAGTCTACCCTATACTAATCAGAAAGATGTGCAAACTCCACCAGAAAAGGATTAGAGAAACAGGACATAAACCAGGTAGGCTTCTAGCTGGGTCTATTTAGCAAAGCCTCATTACTTGGATAGTCCCATGGTATCAGGTAGCACATTAAAATATAAATACAGGCCCTGGCCAGTGTGGCTCAGTTGGTTGGAGCATTGTCCTGTGCATCAATTCCTGGTCAATGCACATCCCCAGGTTGCGGGTTTGATCCTCAGTCAGGGTGCCTATGGGAGACAACTGATCAATGTTTCTCTCTTTCTCCCTTCCTCTCTTTCTAAAATCAATTTTAAAATGTTTTAATATAAATAGAAAATTATTCCAATATCAGTGCATACCAACTAGCAACTTGCACTGGTGTTTTACGGTGTTATTACTACAGAAATCTACAACACAACAAGCCCCTTCTGGGATTTCAAGAATGAATCAAATTCTTCACAACAGTTAAGTATATTGAAATTCTGATTTATCCTTCTTGTTTATTTTCTCTCTACTAAATAACTGGTACTTTATTATATTTGGTCAGCTTCTATTAATCCTATAGCTTAACACTTTTCATTCATTTATTCAAGCAGTATCATCTAAGTGTTAGGCTAGTGAACCTTACCTTCTTAAGCTCTTTTGGGGGCTTTGCAGTTTTGTCTTCCATAGCACCAAACATACTGTTAGTCCCATGGCAGATGTTCATAAATCCTTGTCAGAATAATTATGTCCTACAGTCCTCCTCCATTAATATGGATAATACTATCAACTACTCAATGTTATTCTGTCACATGGCCTAGTAATAATAAACCACCATCTGTATATGTATCTGAATATAGCTTTACAACTTATAAAGCCTTTCTAAGTGCTTTAATGTAATCCTCATAGTAAAATAATGAGGGAGACAGAGCAGATAAAAAACTAAGACACTAAGAGTGTAGGTGGCAGACCAAGCTAAAACTAGAACCCAGATCTGATTCTTAGTCCAAAGTAACTTTACTTTTAAATTGTGAAAAATAACGTACAGAAAACATACATAAAAGACATATGTGCTGTTGAATAATTATGATTCAAACACCAATGTAACCAAAACTAAGTCAAGAAATGGAATATACTAGAACCCAAAGGCCCTCTGTATCTCTCTTCCACCATAGCCCTCTTCCTTATCCCAGAGATAACTACATTCCTAACTTCTAATAATCATTCCCTTGTCTTTAACAGTTTTGTCAGTTTTTTAAACTTTTGTAAACAGAAACACATCATACATACTCTGGGTTTTGTTCAACCACATGTTTATGAAATTCATCTATGCTGTATTCATCACTAAATGCTATTCCACTAAATAAACATGCTGTGCAAGATTTACTTAAGCATTTTAATGTAGATGGATATTTGAGTTTGTCAAATTTTTAAAATATATTTTTTTTACTGACTTCAGAAAGGCAGGGAGAGGGAGAGAGATAAAAACATCAATGATGAGAGAGAATCATTAATCAGCTGCCTCCTGCACACCCCACCCCAGGGATTGAGCCTGCAACCTGGGCATGTACCCTGACCAGGAATCGAACCATGACCTCCTGGTTCATAGGTCGGTGCTCAACCACTGAGCCACGCCGGCTGGGCCTAATTTTTAGATCTTACAAAGCATGTTGCGATGAATAAACATTACAATTAACTTGTTTACCTGCATGAGTTTTTCTAAGGCATATAACTATGAGTGAAATTACTGGATTTAGGGTGTGCATATCTTCAATTTTAACAGATAAATCCAAATTATTTTCCCAAAGTAGTTGCACTAATTTACATCTGAACACCAGGGGGTAAGAGTTTCTGTTACCCCATATCCTCAGCAATATTTAGTATTGTCAGACTTTTTAATTTTGCCAGTCTGATGGATACATAGGAGAATCCTGTTGTGGTTGTTTTTGTTGTTTGTTTTTTAATCCTCACCCGAGGATATTTTTCCATTGATTTTTAGAGAGAAGAGAGAGGGAAAGACAGAGAGAAATATCGATGTGAGAGAAACACATAGATTGGTTGCCTCCTGACCAGGGCCCAGGCCAGGGAGGAGCCTGCAACTGAGGTACGTGCCCTAGACCTGAATAGAACCCAGGACCCTTCGTTCTGCAGGCCAACACTCTATCCACTGAGCTAAACCAGCTACGGCCTGTTGTGCTTTTTTAATTTGTGTGCTGTTTTTTATTTTTGGTGTTTTTTTCTCCATTATTTATGGAGTTGAACAGTGTGGTGTGTTTATTTTATTTTTCAATTAGAGTTGACATACAATATTATATTAGTTTCAGGGTATACAACACAGTAATTAGATATTTATATAATTTAGGAGTGATCGTCCTGATTAAATCTAGTACCACACATAGTTATTACAATATTATTGACCATATTCCCTATGCTGTACATACTTTATTTTCTGTGACCTTTATTTCTTTTTAAATTAAATTTATTGGAGTGACACTGGTTACTATGATCATATAGGTTTCAGGTGTGGGTTTCTGTTACAAGATCTGTATATTACACTGTGTGCCCACCACCTAGTCAAATCTTCTCTCGTCACCATATATTAGGACCACCTCCACCCCCGACCCCTTCCCTCTGGCAACCACCACACTGCTGTTGAGTTCACAAGTTCCAGTTTTATATCCCCTATGGTTCTTAGCTTTTTCTGACTATTTCACTTAGCATAATATTCTCAAGGTCCATCCATGTTGTTGCTTATGGCTGAGTAGTATTCCATTGTGTGTATGTACCACATCTTCTTTATCCAGTTCTCTATCCCAGGATACTTTGGTTGTTTCCATCCTGTGATTATTTTTATAACTGGCAATTTGTACTTCTTAATCCCTTTCACCTTTTTCACCCATCCTCCCAACCCCCCATCTGGCGATCATCAATGAACGGTTTTTTAAAATGTTCTTTGGCCATCAGTATCTCTTCTTTTGTAAAATACCTATTCTGTTTTTTTGTCTATTATTTTTCAACTGGATTGACTTTTTCTTATTAAGAAGTAGTTCTTTACATAGTCTGGATACTATTTTATGTGTTAGTATCTTTTTTCCATTCTGGAACTTGTCTTTTGAATGTACTTTCCATTCAATGTCTCCCTCTTTCTCTGATCATTCCCATCAGCACAAAACCACACAAACATCTCAAAAAATAGCCAACTATGGTGAAAACAACCCAAATGTCCATCAGGGAATAAATTATATACAAAATGTGGGTATTATATCCGCACAATAAAATATTACTTGGCCATAAAAAGAAAAGTACTGATACATGCTACAATATAGATAAACATTGAAAACATTATGCTAAATGAAATAAGTCAGTTACAAAATATCACATAGTATATGATTCCACTCACATGAACGTCCAGAATAGGGAAATTGATAGAGACAGAAAATAATTAATGGTTGCTTAGAGTAGGGGGTGTGGGAAATTGAAGGAATAGTTACATAGGGGTAGCTACTTAGCTAAAGGATATGGTGTTTCTTCTTGAGGTGACAAAATGATCTAAAATTGGCTGATGATGGTTGCACATAACTGTGAATACAGTAAAAACCATTGAACTGTACATTTTAAGTTCACATGGCATGTAAATTATGTCAATGAAGTTGTGTTTTTTAAATCCAATCAAGTAAAATTAGCCTAAAAACTCATATCCCTCTCAAGCTTTTGTGCCTCTTTTTAGCCAAACAATACAAAAGAATTGCTGTCTCTACCTTAATTACTATTTCTCTGTCTCTTTAAGGCTCCTTCTTTCTGGGTTCATTTTTCTTTTTTTCTCTTAGTTTTCTGAACGAGAGTTGTAACTCTCAGTTGTAAAACACTCAGTCTCTGTCTGAAAATCTCTGTATTTGCCCTCTCTCTTAGCTAGGTACATAATTCCATGTTGACAATTATATTCCCTTAATGCTTGCAAGGTACTATCCTATCTGCTCTCCTCTAATAGTCTCTATTTATCCTAATCAATATTGTTTTTCCTGACAATCTCTTACAGACTGGGTTGAGGGAGTGTGGTTGTGTTGCATTTGCTTCTGAAAGGTATTCCAACGATATTGCCATTCAAGAATAATTTTTTTAAAAAAAGCTTTGAGATATAATTTTCATACCATCAAATTCACTGCTTTTAAGCGTACAATTCAAAATTTTTACTGAGTTTATAGACTTGTGCAACCATCACCGGAATACACCTTTAGAACATTTCCATCACTCCAAAAAGACCTCTCTGTCCATCTGCAGTCCCAAAACCTTTCCCCCACTTATCCACAGCCAACCAGGAGAAACAGGATTCTCCCTCAGGCAGTGTGCAGATTTTTTTCTGGTCTCTGTTCACGGAAGGTACAGCTCAGGTCCAGACTTCATAAACAAGGTCCTCATTCGAAACCTCAGCTCAGAAAATCCGAAAGATTCATCCTCCATCCCCAATACCTGCTTAAACTTAAGTCACCAGGTCTCAAGATGATACTCCCACCCTCCACACAGGCAGCCAGTGTCAGCCCGCCACTCTCATTCTCAGCTCCCACTTGGTGTCTCTAGCACTTGAGGATTTCACTTTCTTTCTCTTAAGCTTGATTATGGACTTGAAAATTTTTTGTTTCTATTTCCTTTCTCCTTTCTAGATGTCTGTAGTAAACGGCTTTTCAGGTTATATTAATCTACCACCCAGCTGAAAGTCTTTGACCCACTCCAACTAAACCGCTATCTTCATATCTCCACTAAAACTGCATTTGTCAAGGACACGGAACCTTGCCAAACCCAATGGGCAATCTCAGTCTGCAAATGACAACAGCTAATTACTCTTGCCTTTCTGAAATTCTGTCTTCATCTAGTTACAGGATGCCACACTCTCCTGGCTAATCTCCTTCCTCACTATACTGCTCTTTCTCGGTGTCTTTTGATGGCTCCTCCTCTGACTTTTTAAAATTCAGTATTCAATTCTATTCTTTACTCTCAATGCTCATTTCCTAAGTGATGTTATCTAGGCCCGTGGCTTTAAATAAAATCTCTATACTGAAGATCTTCAAATGTGTACCTCCAGTCCTGACGTCACTCGTGAGCTACAGCTAACATCTCTATTTGGTGGCTAGTAGCTTTTTCTTTCTATTTTTTGTGTTTTTTTCTATTTTTTTGGTTTTTTGTTTTGATGCTGTTTATTTATTTATTTTCAATTCTCACCTGACGATATTTTTCCATTGTTTTTTAAAGAGAGAGGGAAAGGCAGAGAAATATCAATGTGAGAGAAACACATCAATTGGTTGTCTCCTGCACGTACCCGACCAGGCCTGGGCCAAAGAAGAGCCTGCAACCAGGTGTGTGCCTGCAACCTGGATACGTGCCCTTGACTGGAACTGAACCCAGCCGACGTTCTAGCCACTGAGCCAAACCAGTTAGGGCGGCAGCTTTTTCTTTTTACAATCTACTCTGGTCCTAGCTGGTTTGGCTCAGCGGATAGAGCGTCGATCTGCGAACTGAAAGGTTCCAGGTTCGATTCCGGTCAAGGGCACATGCCCGTGTTGTGGGCTCGATCCCCAGTGGGGGACTTGCAGGAGGCACCAATCCATGATTCTCTCTCATCATGGATGTTTCTATCTCTCTCTCCCTCTTCCTTCCTCTCTGAAATCAATAAAAATATATTTTTTAAAAAGAAGGCATAAATAAAAAATCTACTCTGCCATCTTCACTGGAAGTGTCTGAGCTAGTCCTTTCTTAAATCTATAATGTACATAATAAAATCCTTAATATCCCCCCAACAAAAAAACATCTGCTCCTTCTCAAATATTTCTCACCTCAGTAAATAGTACCCAGTTTCTTAAGCCAACAAGAGACATCCAGAATTCCTCTTTCTCTATTAACTCACATCCTACTGACTCTACCTTCAAAATGTATCCCAAATTTGACTATTTCTCATAACTCTATCACTACCATCCTAAACCAAACCAAAAGATCAGCTCTTACCTGAATTACTACAACATCCTAACAGGATTCTCTACTTCTACTCTTGAATCCAGCAAAGTGACCTCTTTTTAAAAAATAATAGGATATTGATTGTATGGCTGTGATGAGAGATGCTATTTGTTCACTAACACTAACTCCTGAGGAATAGAACATCCCATTATCAGCTGGGGTCATCACTGTGTGGAATAAAGACTGTCTCTTACAGTTCAGATAGCTGGTCAATGGAAGGGAGAGAGGATGTCATGTACAACCTCTAAGGGAGAATGCCCTCCTCTCTCTCCCTCCTGCTATCTGGAAGGTAGCAGTAATTGCTAGAGCTTGGAAGACATTTCGGACTATGGGATGGAAGCCATGCACTGAGGAAGTGAAACAACAAGATGGAAGGAGCCAACGTCCTTGACTGTCATGGGATGACTATGCCAGACCTGGTTTGCATTCATACAGACTGTGTTATTACAGACATAAATGTCTATCTTGATTGTTATTTTGAACATTATTATAGCAGTTGAATAAATATCATAATGATAAAAAAAAATTTTTAATTGTTTTATTGCTTAAAGTATTACAAAGGGTATTACATATGTGTCCTTTTAAAAATATTTTTTTTGAGAATGGGAAAAGGATATGCAATTTTAAAAAAATAATATTTTTAGTAATCACATTTGTGATAGTGTTAGTATTGTTGTACTGAGACTGTTGTGTATAATAAGGAATAAAATAAAAAAGAAATTGGGGCATATTCCAATATTCTAATTCCATCTTCCCATGGCCATAAGAACCAAGATTCCTGGTGTGGAAGAAAAGGGATATAGATATAATAAAGAGGTCAAGTAAAGGCTCTGTAGTCTTCGGTTTGAACTGGAAGTACAAATTTAAAATAATGAGCTATTTTACCTTTAATATGTGTAGATATGTATTTCTTAGCTATGTCCACTGAAAGGGCCTAGAAAATGGCCAATCAGGTAGCAATGAACATTTCTAGTACCCAGATTACAATAAAAAATATCATTTCTGCCCTGGCTGGTTTGGCTCAGTGGATAGAGCATCAGCCTGCAGGCTAAAGGGTCCCGGGTTCGATTCCCAGTCAAGGGCACATGCCCCATATGGGCTCCATCCCCAGTAGGGGACATTCGAGAGGCGGCCGATCAATGATTCTCTCTCATTGATGTTTCAATCTCTCTCCCTCTCCCTTCCTCTTTGAAATCAATAAAAGTATATAATTTCTGCCCTGGCCGGTGTGTCTCAGAGGAAGAGCATCAGCCCAAGCACCCTTCCATTCTCTTTAAAAATCAATGGAGCCCTAGCCGATTTGGCTCAGGGGATAGAGAGTCGGCTTGTGGACCAAAGGGTCCTGGGTTTGATTCTGGTCAAGGGCACAGGCCTGGGTTGCAGGCTCAATCCCTAATGGGGGGCATGCAGGAGGCAGCCAATCAGTGATTCTCTCTCATCATTGATGTTTCTATATCTCACTCACCCTTCCTTTCTGAAATCAATAAAAATATTTAAAAAATAAAAATCAATGGAGAAAAATATCCTTGGATGAGAATTAACAACAACAATAACAATAATTTATATTATAACAGAAATTTTATATACTCTAAATAAAGGATTTCTTGGGAAAATGGCTAATTCCTGGTCTGGAGCATAAAATGTATAAGATAAGCTTGGAACATCTTATCATATTGCAAGATTATTAGGATCAAGTCAAAATTGGTCGAAGGTGGGACATTTTCCACTTCAATAATGATAATAATTACAGTGGATTGAAGCCCATCAAATATGTCTAAATCTATAAATTCATAATGATATTAAAAAGAAGAATTGGTCACCTTCAGTAGATAACAAAGGACCAATTCATTTCCTTGTAAACTGGTAAATAAAGGTAAAGAATCAAGCATTTATCCTACATGAATTACACAGCTAGCAAACAAATAACAGATGATAAGAACTGTCTATAATGGTAGTCAAACAAATAAATGAAAAGAAACAAAAGAATTAGAGCATCACCGTTCCAAAAAATTAATATACAGATGTATTAAGCACCAATAATTGCAAACATCACAAAACGAGAAAAAAACAAGGTATTATGTGGCTCCTTTATAGTCTTGCCCCACACTACCCAAAGGGATCAAACTTGGATCCAGTCTCTGTATTCACCTTCCAATTTGCAGGAAATACAGAGGAAAGAGGAACACAGTAAACTGTAACACGAATATACAACCAGGAGAATCCAGACTTTGGGAAACTCTTCAGATCAATTGGCTTGGGTTCTTCAATAATAAACAGTAAGAGAGATAGAGAGGGAACCTATACACTTAAAAGACACATTAAGTTGTTGTTTTTGTTTGTTTGTTTGTTTGTCTGTACTTCATTTTTGTTAATCCTCACCTGAGGACATATATATATATATATACATATATATTTTAGAGAGAGTGGGAGGGAGGGGAGGAGGGAGGGGTGGAGGGAGGAAGAGATGGAGTGAGAGAGAGAGGAACATCAATGTGAGAGAGACATATCAATTGGTTGCCTTCCAAAGGAATCAAACCCACAACTCTTCGGTGCCCAGGCTACGCGCTAACCACTTAGAGACACTGGCCAGGGCTTGTTTTTGTTTTTAATAGGCAAAACTAAACTGTGGTATCTAAGGAATGTACCTTAAGTGTAAACTATTTTTAAAAACACAAAAAATGGTTACCATAAAAGTTAGGATAATTGTTACTTATCGGGGGAGGGAGAGCTATGATTTAATTGGGCACATGAAATGGGCTTTTGGGGTACGTGGCAGAGTTCTATTTCTTGATCTGGGTTGTAGTTACAAGGGGGTTCACTTTATAATTTATTAAGCCATATATTTGTCTTGAATGTTTGTTGTATGTGTTTTATATTACAATGAAAATATCCATTGCATTAATAAACAAATGGGAACATTACTCCCAGCTTAAAACTCTCCAATGGCTTCTCACAGCAACTAAAATCACATTTAAACTTCTTCATATGTCTTACAAAACAGAGTATAATACGGTTCCTGCCTATGTTCCTACTTTATCTCCTCCCCTCTCCACTGAGACCTTCACTGCTAGCCACGCTGGCCTTCTTGCCCTTCCCACATTCTCCCAGACCTTGGGAGCGAGCGCTCCCTCATCATTTCACTAAGGTTTCAAATGTCACTTCAGGGAGGCTTTTCCTTGACCAATGTATTTAAAACAGTCCTACCTCCTCACCAGTCATTCTCTATATCCTCACTCTGTTTTATTTCTTATTTATATTTGTCTACTTGTTATCCTGTGTATTCCACTAAATTGTAAGCTCCATGAGGGCAGAGACTTGTTCTGTTCTGTTTACTGCTTTATCTCCAACTTCTAGAATAATGTCTGACACATAATGGTATAAAATATTTTTTGAGTGGATGAATGAATGAATTCCCTATACTGCTTCCAGAGTATTCCAACACATAGGGTTGGGAGAGCTTCTCAGGATCTTTCTCCAGGCTTGCATTCAATGTGAAAAATATACATTCTGGACACCCAATAAAAATGTCAGAAGGTGACTCTTCCATTACTACACACTCTACCCACAGTTAAACAGATCATGCACCACCAAAGTTTTCATCACTCATGTGATTTCCTTTTTTTCTTAATATATTTTATTGATTTTTACAGAGAGGAAGGGAGAGGGACAGAGAGTTAGAAACATTGATGAGAGAGAAACATCGATCAGCTGCCTCCTGCACACCCCCACTGGGGATATGCCCGCAACCAAGGTACATGCCCTTGACCGGAATTGAACCTGGGACCCTTCAGTCTGCAGGCCGACGCTCTATCCACTGAGCCAAACAGGTTAGGGCTGATTTCCTTTTTTTAAATGATTATAATAACAACATATTGGCCTTAATGAATAATGAAAGCTTTCAAAGAATTACATATATGGCTTTGAGTATCATTTCTTTCATAACTGGTCACACCTGAACTTAGCCAGTAAGTCCTATTAAGTACCTGATCTAAAGGAAAGAGGGAAGTCAGAGGAGACAAATAATCCTGAGGTCCCTTCTTCCTGTTCCTCCCTTAGGGTAGGCTTAGTAGGATCTAAATAATTATTGAAGATATATGCCTAGTCAGGAAAAAGACTCAGGTTCAAAGAAAGAGAAAGAATGTGTAAAAGAATAGGTCAATAATCCACAGAGTGGACAGCAGCAGCACCTGTAACCTGGAAAAAGAAAAACAAAATACAAAAAGGTGGCAGAAAGAGAAAAGGCTATCTAAAAGAAAGGCAAAGAGAGGGATTATACAAAAAATAAAACAAAAACAAACCTCAAACCTCATAAACACAGACAACAGTATGGTGATTACCAGAGGGGCAGGGGAGTGCTGATAAGTAGAAGAGAGTATAAGGGGGATAAATGGTGATGGAAGGAGACTTCACCTGGGGTAAAACACACAATACAATATACAGATGATGCATTACAGAATTGTACACCTGAAATCTATATAATTTTATTAACCAATGTCACCCCAATAAATTCAATTTAAAAATAAAAAATATTATGTTAAATTCACAGAGGAAAGAAGGTGAAAAAGTAAACAAACATATAAATAAATAAATAAAAGACAAAGAAAAGGAAATGGGCCCTCAGACATTCCTAAGCCTTCCAGTTTCATCATCAGACCAATTTAGGTTGACCTGAGTACATACCTCTGCATTTGAACAGTGGAGCTAGGCCCATTCTGTACATCTCCTTGGCCAAACTGGCCATATGCTCCCTGGCCACAAGGGACCTGTGCTGTCGAGGCTGGAGGCACCCCTGAAGAAGGTGGGGCTCTTGACACACCTGAGGGTAAAGGACAGAAACTAAGTGATTGAGAAATAATGTCTCCTCTATCCTGAGCAAGGAATGCAAAGCAAGGATCAATAAGCACAGACCTTCACTGGCCCAATACCACAGCTTTGTAATTAAAAGGACACCATCAATATGCAAATCTAACTACAGCAGATTCTGAACACTGATGCCCAATCAGAGAGCCTCCACTCTCCTAGACCCATACATTACAAGTGAAGCTGTAGCCAGAGCTACAGGAATGTAGGGCCTTCCTATGATCACCATATACTTACTCTCACGCAATCAATCCAGGACAGCCTAAAGTTCTCACCCTAGAATAAAGGTTAATTATTTTAAGGAAAAAGATCACACTTCAGAAACTAGAAACTTGGAACATATATGAGAAAGGTAGCACAGAAAATGACCAAGTAATACACTGAGCTAAGAAGTAAGGAAAGGCACCTCTTGGGGAAAATATTCTGCCAACCTCCTTTCATATATTCTACTTATCCCAACCATATTCTCTTCATCCTCTTCTAAGTGTTCACTCTCCCAATAGCACATGGCTCAGAAAAGTGTTCCCATAGGTTGGAGCCTTTGTTTCCATTCAATAGTTCAGTCAGGACAGCTGGCTTGCCCTCCCATTAGTAGTGCCACCTATGTCTTCACAAAAGCTGGACTCCATCCTTTCTGCTCATCAGAGCTGCCATCAAAGCTCCTTCTACTAGCCCCAACCATCCTTCCCACCTGAAACGCAGGGAGAAAGCAATTAGTTACCTGGCACATCATTTTGAAAATGATGCTGACCCCTGTTCAAACATTTGTTTTTCTTCTGCTCTGCCCTCAGCGGAGATTAGACACTACAGAACCTGCCTACAGGAACATGATTAATCTGAACCTGCTCACTAGCCACCACAGAACCAGATAAGTTCTCCCCTCAATAATAAAGCTTCCTCTTGAGGCAATGCCAAACTCCATCTTGATAAGCCAGGACTTGACAGACTGAGGTGGACTCTGTCCAGCCAAAGTTCCAACCCAGAGTAAACCTCTTCCAGAAACCTGAGACCTAATCTCATCATTTCATGATTTTTTTTTCAAAGTTATAATTTAAATGATAATACTTCTTTTCCCACATCTCACCTATGCCTCCTTCATGGGATTTACTTTCTTAAAAAGCATAAAGCATTGACATACCCTAAGTCCTCAACTAGTCTAACCAAAGATATGGTGCTCAATGAGTCCTTAAGGATAATCTGTAGAGTATTAGCTACTCTTCTTAAAAAAAAAAAAAAGTAAAAGCCAAGCACTGATTTTAAGGTAGCATCAGATAAAGTCTTCTCTTATTGTCCTGATATTACTGAGCCTCTAAAAATCAGAGGAAACTCAAGCAAAGGAAAAGGACTATCAGTAGAAAGATATGAGAGACACCAAAACTCAGGCAAACACCCACACTTTTCATCCACAAACTAGCTCCCCATGTCCCAAAGTCATTAATTGATAGGACAGTCCGTCCAATGAGAGGCATTATCAATACACATGAGGAATGCCAGGCCAGAGTGGCTCAGTTGGTTGAGCATCAGCTTGTGCATCAAAAGGTTGCCATTTCAATTCCCAGTCGGGGCACATAACCTGGGTTGTGGGCTCTATCCCCGGTTGAGGCCAGTACAGAAGGCAACTAATCAATCAATCTCTCTCTCTCTCTCTCTCTCTCTCTCTCTCTCTCTCTCTCTCTCTCGCTCTCCCTCCTTCCCTCTCTCCCTCCCTCCCTCCTTCCCTTCCTGTCCCTTGCTCTCTCTCCTCTCTCTCTAAGCATGTCCTTGGATGAGAATTAAATATATATATATAGCAAAGCATAAAGCATTTAGCATAGCATGGTATATGGAACAAGTAATTCCAGGAAGACTTTAGGTCAACAGGAAATAGTCAACCCTGGTCATAGGCTCTGAAGGAGCTGTAACCACAACACTTCCTTCCATCTGCAAACAATGTAGCCAGGTGAGGCTGCACAGGTGACACCCATAGGAAATGAACTGCAGGTGACACCCATAAGAAATGAACTGCCATTGAACATGGAAGATGTGCTCCCTTAGATGTCTCAAGGCAGAAACACAGTTACGTTCTGTAAAAACAGGGAAGGGCAGACTCCCCAGGGAGGGGCTCTCAGCGGCCAAGAGCCAGATTCATGTTCCTCAATCCGTCACCCCAACTCTCTAGACCATTTTGGCAGGGCAAGACAACCCAACCTCGGAAACATACCTGGAGGAGGTGTTTGCTGGTAGCCGGGTACTGGCCCATTGTAGACTCCATACGTGTTGGGAGGGGCTGTGGATCCTGGTTGCCCACCATAGCTGGATTGATGATACCCTGGGTAGACAGGCTGGGGCTGCCCATACGGCGGCACAGGTGGAGCTGACTGGTTGACATTCATTATGAGAGCATCCCCAACTTGGTCTCACCTATAAGACAAGAGAGAAGAGAGAAATTAGTCGTAATCAACTCTCTAAAAAGAGAGCAACTATACAGGGTGGGAAGTAGACAGAAAAAAAGGACTGACCTTATCAGGCAGTGATCAGCCTAATCATTCCCACACTCCACAGGATCTTTGTAATTTTCTGCCCCAACCAGTAGCCAGATTACTCCCCAAAGTAAGGATTTTGTTACTCTGAATCCCATGCTTTGTCACTGCCAAGAGGGTGTAAGTTTCAACTGCAGAGAGGTCCCCTGGAATGGAGCTGCAGCCCCCACTCCCCAGTGGTATGATTTCTAGACACACAAGGAGTCCTGCCACTGATGAACTACTGTGATATTACAGGTAAATGAAACAATGTTCTCACTTTCCATTCATTCACTCTCGCATCCATTCATTCAACAAACACTGGATACAGTCCAGTGTGCTAGTCATTTTTAATCACTCAGGCTACATGTCTAGCAGATCAGGAAAATTCCCTCCCCCTCAAAAGGCAAATTTCAGAGCGACTGATTAGAGAAATGACATTCTTTGACTAAACTACAATAATCTAAATGCTACTCCATCTCCAATCTTCCCCTCAAAAGAGTGTATGTACCTTAGAACTGAAGCATTAGAATAACTAACTGTAAAGACCACCTGAAAACTCTAGCAGGTTAGCACTGAGTGCAGGCCAGGCACAAAAACTTCTAAGGAAACAATTCAAGAATCAGCAGCAAAGTAAAATTTCATGGAAAAAAACAAAAAAAAGATCATTCACCTTATCCACCAAGCAGAGGGACTATGAGTATCCAAATCCCAATGCACTCCAACTGTCCTGTGTCTGCTCGTTTCATATGCTTGTCATGATTCTAGGCCACCACCAAATTCTTACAATCTTGCCCAGCAACAGAGGAATGAATCAGAGGCCCTTTGCCGGGTCCTTCCAAGAACAGGACTATCCGACCACATCTACTCTGAACGGCCTCATCACTCCCACTATCCTACCGACAGACGGGCCCCGGAGCAGGAGAGCTCACAGCTGCTGCAGCGGAACCAGGGGCCTCTTCCCTTTGCTAGGAAGGGTCATCCTGACTCCGGAAAAGCGGAGATGCTCCTGGCTTTAAGCTCAGAGCCACCTCAGGCGCTGTTCTTCCAAATCCTAAGCCGTACACAGGTCACAACACTAAGCTTGACAGATACTCCCCTCCCCTCATCTCCCTAAAGTCGGTGTGGGGTTGGGGTGGGAGGACAGGAGCTTCTTCTCCAGGAAATAATTCCCTCAAACACATCCAAGACTTTGGAGCAGGCTCAAGTCTCCACGCCATTCTGGGTGGACGGTCGCAGGGTGACAACCCAGGGGGCGGGACAAGCTTCCTAGAACTCGGGAAGCAGTCGGGCTGCGGAGGCTGGGGGCGCAGGGATCACGCCCGAGGAGCCAGGGCAGCTTCTCGGGCCGCGACGAGAGAGGGCTGATCCACTAAGCATGGGGATCGAGCGTCCTGCGCCCTTCGATAGGCTCGGGGCAGGAAGCGGGAGCCGGAATCGGGGCCGGGAGGAGAGAAGGGAGGGTCGGGTCTAAGACTGATCCTGGATTGCGGATGCGCGAGGTGAGGGTCTCTCACCCGGCCCCGCCGCTGGGCTCCTCCCTTCCCTTTCAGCCTGAACCCCGATCTGGCCAGTGGCACCCCGGCCTCTCCGCTTCTTTCCTACCCACCAACCTCCCGATGCCACTCCTCACCCGGCTCCAGATCCAGGCTCGACTTCGTTCCTAACGTCAAGGCTCCCAGGCTCCACTTCCGGTTCCGAGGGGGCTGTCTTGTCGGCCCCGGAAGTTCCGCCCACACGCTCCAGGGCCCGTCCCCTCCTTCTGCCACGTCTACAGTGGGCACGCGCCCAGGAACCCGGATGTCGCGCATGCGTCACTTTCTTTTCCCATCAGAGCCGCCTCTTGGGAGGTTCCGCAGATTCTTATACATTTGCGCTTTTTTTTTTTTTATTTAATCCACCCAGATGTCCCGGTCGCTTTATGGTCTCACCAGCTGAGACGCGATTGGGAAGACTAGGTCAAACTATCTTCAGTAACAACCCTCAATCGCCTATGACATGTTAGTGATCTCTGACCTAGAGTCCCGTAGCCACTTCCTGCTGACCTTTGACCCCATTGATTTCCGCGTTCCATGTTGTTCTCGCCCATGACCTTTGCTGGACTTAACGTGTTCGAGTTCTGGCTCTGCAATTCGCTATCTTGGGCAACTTAATCCCCGCCTCAGTTTCTTTCATCGGTAAAGTGGAGAGGACATTAAATGCCCTTCTAAGAGCGTGTGCCCTTCTTATAGTCCCGTAGATTGCCTGGCACCATAGTGAGCACCAGTGAAAGTTACCCACTTTTATTCAGCTCCTTGGTTTAGATGCAGAGCTATGTGAAAGGGAGATGGTCTCTGCTCTCAGAATGCCCCCAGCATATGGAAGAGCTACAGTTTCTAGAGTAATTATTACCTCTAAAGAGTAACACTAATTGTAGCTAATATTTGTACAATTTTTTAAAATATACATGACCTCATTTAACCCTTTCAATCATATTTATTCATTTAATAATTGTCCTTGAGCACTGCTGTGTGCCAAGCCATGTTCTTGGTTCTGGGAACGCAGTAGTGCACAAAAATTCTTCTCTCATATTGTTGACGGTAAATATTAGTTATTCTGAGGCACAGAGTGGTTCATACATTGAAAAATTACACTTGTAGTCTGTGCTGGAAGCTGAATTGGTCATGAGCATGCTTTATTTAGTAAATGAGCAGATTGTTCTTGTCCTCAGGAGTTTATAGTCCAGGTCAGGGGTTCTCAAAGTGTGATCCTGGATCAACAATGTACGTGTCACCTGAGAACCTGTTAGAAATACAAATCTCAGAAATACAAATCTCAGAACCACCCCAAATACACTGAATCAGAAATTCTGGAGGTGGGCTCAGCAAGCTATGGTTTCACAGGCCCTCCTGACGATTCCTTTCATACACTGAAGATTGAGACCTATTAGTCTAGGACTAGTCTAGGTCAAATAATATTTTCATATATTCATATATATTTACATTGATAAATTATTTCCTTACACAATCATCTAATTCTATATGCTATCTTATTTTAAGGAACTAGTAGCTTTAAGAGTTTTCCAGGTGATTCCAATGCACACTGAGGATTGAATGAAAGCCACAATGTATGGCACAATGACTTACATGTAGCTAACACTTAATAAATGTTTAAATAGTGAATGAATGGATATTTAGATACTCTTCCTACTGATGAGGTCAAGTAACTGTCCAAGGTCACTCAGCAAATAAATGATGGAACGAGAATCCAAGTCCAGGGCTGATTCTGTATCCCAGGTGTTTTCTATGACTACATACAACAAGGCAAACAGCATTTGGCACACTAGCAGAACAGCTATTCCAGGAAATCCTTTAGCTTTTGATAATTACAGCACCATAATGTTATGTTTTATAACAGAGATATCTTAACATAGGACACATTCGTGTAATGGAAACCTAAAAATAAGTAGGGATTTTATTATTGACACTAGAGGCCCAGTGCACAAAAATTTGTGCACTTGGGGGGGGGGGGGCGTCCCTCAGCCCGGCCTGTGTCCTCTCGCAGTCTGGGACCCCTCGGGGGATGTCCACCTGCTGGCTTAGGCGCCCCCCCCCCCCGGGGGATCGGGCTTAAGCTGGCAGTCAAACATCCCTCTGGCAGCCCAGAGCCCTCAGGGGATGTCCACTTGCCAGCGGGGAGCAGGCCTAAGCTGCAGTCGGACATCCTTAGCACTGCTGAGGAGGCAGGAGAGGCTCCTGCCACCACCGCTGTGCTGGCAGCCATCAGCCTGGCTTGTGGCTGAGCAGAGCTCCCCCTGTGGGAGCACACTGACCACCAAGGGGCAGCTCCTGCATTGAGCGTCTGCCCCTTGGTGGTCAGTGTGTGTCATAGTGACCAGTCATTCCCAGTGGTTCTGCTATTAAGATCAATTTGCATATTATCTAGTCCTTTTATTATATAGGACTAGAGGCCTGTTGCACAAAAAGATTCATGCAATAGGCTTTCCCTTCCCTTGGCTGCTGGCACCGGTTTCCCTCCAGCACCTGGGACCCAGGCCTTCACTCCAGCCGGAGCCGCCTTCAAGCCTTCGCTGCCCCACCCGGCCGCCCCAGGTGAGGTCGCACATGGGATGCCCGCCGCCCCGGGTCGCAGATAGCAGGCCTGGATGGCGGCAGGGCAGGCGGGATGGCGCTGTCCCACCCTGCCTGCAGTATGCAAATTAGATGCCATATTTGTTGGTGGTTAATTTGCATATCATGCTGATTAGCCCATGGGAGGTGTAGCGAAGGTATGGTCAATTACCATGTTTGTCTATTATTAGATAGGACAGAGGCCTGGTGCACAGGTGGGGGCCAGCTGGTTTGCCCTGAAGGGTGTCCCAGATCAGGGTGGGGGTTCCGCTGGGGTGCCTGGCCAGCCTGGGTAAGGGGCTGAGGGCTGTTTTCAGGCTGGCCAAACCTCCCAGCGGGCACCCTCACCCCCTGGGGGTGTGGCCAGCCTGGGTGAGGGGCTGAGGGCCGTTTTCAGGCTCCCCACAGCCCCTTCAGGGTGGGAGAATGCCACTGGGGTGCCTGGCCAGCCTAGGTGAGGGGCTGATGGCCGTTTTCAGGCTGCCACATCCCCCGGCGACCCAAGCTCCCAGCCTCTCTTTTCTTTTTTTCTCTTTTTTTCTGGGATTTATTTATCTTCTATAATTGAAACTTTGTAGCCTTGAGCGGAGCCGAGGGCTGGCCAAGGCAGGTGGGAAGCTTGGCTTCCTCCATCGCCGGGGGCAACCCAAGCCTCCTGCTCGCTCCACTCCCTGGCCACCACCATCTTAGTTGGGTTAATTTGCATACTTGCTCCTGATTGGCTGGTGGGCATGGCTTGAGCATAGCAGAGGGATGGTTAATTTACATGTTTCTCTTTTATTATATAGGACTAGAGGCCCAGTGCATGAATTCGTGCATGGGTGGGGTCCCTCAGCCTGGCTGACAATCAGGGCCAATTGGGGCAGTGGGAGGTTGGCTGAGGGAGCACACTGACCACCACCAGCGGCAGCTCCTGCATTGAGCATATGCCCCCTGGTGGTCAGTGTGCATCATAGCAACCAGTCAACCAGTCATTCGGTCACTTAGGCTTTTATATATATAGAGACTAGAGCAGGGGTGGGCAAACTTTTTGACTCGAGGGCCACAATGGGTTCTTAAACTGGACCAGAGGGCCGGAACAAAAGCATGGATGGAGTGTTTGTGTGAACTAATATAAATTCAAAGTAAACATCATTACATAAAAGGGTATGGTCTTTTTTTTCAATAGTTTTATTCATTTCAAATGGGCTGTAGTTTGCCCACGGCTGGACTAGAGGCTCGGTGCACAAAATTCATGCATGAGAGGGGGTTCCTCAGCCCAGCCTGCACCCTCTCCAATCTGGGACCCCTCGGGGATGTCCGACTGCCTCTCACAATCTGGGACTGCTGGCTCCTAACTGCTCGCCTGCCTGCCTGCCTGATTGCCCCTAACCACCTCTGCCTGCCTGCCTGATTGCCCCTAACTGCTCCCCTGCTGGCCTGATCGCCCCTAACCCCCTCTGCCTCACCCCGCACCCGGGACCCAGGATTCCCTCCTCTGGCTGGTCACAGACACCCAGGACCTGGGCCAGCCGCAGCCGCAGGGGACTGTGGGTGGGTGGCTTTGCCTGGGCCGCAGCCACAGGCACTCGGGACCGCGGGGTGGGTGGCTTGTCCCTCTCCCGGGCTGTAGCCTGGCTGGTCCCCATTCCTCTCTCGTGAGCTCATTTGTGCCTGGCTGGTCCCCATTTCTCTCTCCCCAGTGTTGAGTGTCTGAGGTGTTATAGGGTGATGGCATGAGGGTATGATGACTATTTGCATAGTATCTCTTTATTATATAGGATAGGTTGGCATATTTATGCACAACTATTTGTATTCACCTGTCCATGACCACCTTATTATAACAGGTAATTTAATTTAGAAACATTTATTTTTTAATATATTTTTATTGATTTCAGAGAGGGAGAGAGATAGAAACATCAATGATGAGACAGAATCATTGATCAGCTGCCTCCTGTATGCCCCACACAGGATCAAGCCCTTTATCCAGGCATGTGCCCTGACCGGGAATTGAAACCTGACTTCCTGGTTCTTAGGTCGATGCTCAACCACTGAGCCACACTGGCTGGGTTAGCAAAGATTTATTGAGCACTATTCATATCTGTCATTGTTCTGTGGGCTGTTAATTGGCTGTTGCACACAAGTTTCTCATAATCTAAGAGAGAGACAGGCAGATAGACAAACTGTAATAGTGGCTGAAAAATACAACAATAGAAATATATTGATACATCTGTTGCCCAGAGGAAGAAAGGCCTATTGTATAGGTAGTGAGTCAGGAGATGGGCATGAAAGGCTTTATGGAACAGGCAACTGTTCAGCTGGAGCAAAGCTGATCAGAATTCCTCTAAATTGCACCCAGCACTGCAGTGGGAGATAGATCTCCATTTTGATTAGTAGGTAGATTCATGCAGGAAGGGGCACGCCTTTCTAGGAAGCTTGAGAACTTGTGGGACAAACCCAGCCATTCCTTGCTCTGGAATTGAAGCCTCTGCTGCTGCCACTTTGAAATGAGCTTTGGAGGAAAGCACTTGGAATTAGTCTATGATCCTATCGGAGAAACCACAGTCCCTGAAAGGGTGTATGTGAGTTATAGAGCCCAGAGAACTACTAGTCTGAGTGTTGAGTAAAAGGCCCCTGCAGGAGAATGGGGGACAGGGGAGAGCAGAAATTTTTACTATAATTAGTTCTGGGAGTAATAGAGCTGGGGGAGGGAGAGGAGTACAGCCGGCAACTATTTTGAGCACAACTCCGATTGACAGGACACGTGTGCTGGACTGTACTGATCCCAGGGCCAAGTTGCCTGCCTGTGGTGTGTGGTGTGGGGGGGAAGGCCTGGGGCAGCAGGAGCAGGACAGCCAGACAGACAGGCCGGACGGGGTACCAGCACCCCGATTCCTCTCCCTGGGACACTGTCCACACTCCGAGGGCCATAGGCCAACCTGAGCCATGGGTGCTGAGAAGGAGGTGCTGGTCACACTGTCAGGGGGAGCCCCCTGGGGCTTCCGACTTCAGGGGGGGGCCGAGCAGAGGAAACCTTTACAGGTATCCAAGGTAAGGGAGAGCCCCTACATTGAGGTTTCAGGGAAAGGGGGAACTTGGGAAGGGTCATGTGGTGAAGTGGGAGGCGGTGAAGAAGAGGAGTGGGGTGGGTAGATGGGCAGGGAAGCATGCTAAAGTTTGGTGGGGGAAGTAATGTCTGAACACCGGCTTCTTGTGGGGGTGGGGGCTATTAGAAAAGGGAATTCCTGGTTTCTGGTAGCGAAGAAAAAGAGACTCTGTCTCCGTTCCCTGCGGCACCATAGCAGCAGAGGCTCAGGGCTGGCCACCCAGTCTCCTGGGTCTGTGCCTCTACCCCAAACTCCAGGAATGTAGGGAAGGTTCTAATTTCTCTCTAACTAAACTGATATGTGATGAGCTGAGGCTGTCATGCCAGCCCAGCCTAGCCCTGCCCTGCCCTGCCCTGCCCATGCCTTCAGTGCTCCTCTTTTCCTACGCCAGATCCTTCCTCACTAGGCAAGACTCTTTTTTTGGTGCTAGCCTGTCAGTTGAAGTTGTAGCCCTATTGGTTTCATCGTACAGGCTTAATTTTTTCAACTGTAAAATGTGGGTAACAAGAGTTGCTACTTCATAGAACCACTCTAAGGATTAAATGCACTAATGCATGTAGAGTGCTTAGCACCGTGCCTAACATTTAGGAAGCACTCAGGAAAAGATAGCCACCATGGCACACCTATACACACACAATCCCAGTCTCCCAGAATCTGCAGGACTCCCTCCAATCTGGAATAATGTTCTAAAACATTAGACTATGTAGATAATAGTGCCTGGGATTCCAAGGCCTGGGAGTGAACTATTGCTAATATAGATATTGCCCTTAGAGGAAAATCTTGGAAAGTCGTTTTTAGCACCGGTCCTGCCCCCAATCCTCTCACTCGATGATTATCCTACTTCCCCTCATATAATGTATTGCTCCCTCCACTCTGTACCTTCTTCCCTCTAGGAAGGCCCCCTTAACTGCAGTCCCATGCCCCTCTCCACCCTTTCTTACACTGCAAATCCCTTCCATACATGGGTCCTTCGCGTCCTAACTCCTTTCATGCTATTCCCCCTTGGAGCCCTCCCTCACCTACACTCTCTCCTCCAACATCTTCTCAGATCCGAAGACGGAGCCAGGCTGGCAGAGCAGGACTCCGAGAGAGGGACCAGCTTTTGGCCATCAATGGGGTCTCCTGCACCAGCCTCTCTCACGCCAGTGCCATGAGCCTCATCGATGCCTCAGGGACTCAACTTGTCCTCACTGTGCAGAGGTATGGACTCCTCCCAAGGCAACCCACCCTGTCCCCCTGCTCCCTGACTCAGCTCTGTGTCTCACTGGCCTGGCTTCAGCAACTGACAAGTACCTATTTCTGCTCGTGTATCAGTGCTGGAGTATAGATGTTAGTGTAGGCCTCCCAAAGGGCTTGAATAGATCTGTAATTTAGGGATGGAGTGTCGAGTGGCTATCTGAGTGTGTGGGCCTCCTTCAACCCCTTGCCTGTCTCATTATCACATCTCCCTCGAAGCCCATTTCTACTCACAGTCCTCCAAGCACATTTGCCTCCCAGTTTGTCTTCAGATCTCCACTCTCCCCAACCCATTCCACCTATATCGCCCTTCTCCCCTTACCTCCTTTTCCCATCCCCTCCAGATCCCTAGCTGGCAGTCATCCAACCCATTTCTCAAGTTCTCTCATCTTTCGCAGGGTAGAGGAAGAAGGGCCTGTGCGATCTCCATCCCCTGGTGAGCTTCAGGTGCTGTCACCTTTATCTCCGATGAGTCCTGAGCCCCCTGGTGCTCCAGTTCCCCAGTCTCTTCAGCCTGGGAGCCTCCTCTCACCCCCTGATAGTGAGGCTTACTACGGAGAAACAGACAGTGATGCTGATGGCCCTGCCACCCAGGAGAAGCCCCGCCGACCCCGCCGCCGAGGCCCCACAAGGCCCACCCCTCCGGGAGCCCCACCTGATGAGGTCTACCTGTCTGACAGCCCTGCAGAGCCGGCACCTGCTATCCCTGGCCCTTCCAGCCAGGGTGACAGCCGTGTGAGCTCCCCATCTTCGGAGAATGGGGCCACCCTTAAGCCACCACCAGCCGAGGCCCTGCTGTTGCCCCATGGTACCCTCCGGCCTGGCCCTCATCTCATCCCTATGGTGGGGCCTGTTTCCCACCCGGTGGCAGAAGATCTTACTACCACCTACACCCAGAAGGCCAAGCAAGCCAGTGAGTGCCTGAACCATCTCCCCCTAGCCAGGATCTTTTCATCTGAGCCCTAAATCTACCCCGTCATAACCATACCTTATTCTTCCCTTGGATATAGTCTTGGGGGCAAGTGGAGAAGAGTGATGAGTAGGAGAGGGAAATAATTATTCTCATGGTCCCCATTATTTCTGCTGTTGGAACTAGTGCAGGAAAAAGGTACAGGTGGTTCAACCCAACTCAGTAATAGGGTAAGTAGGGAAGTTGGAAAGAGACATGAATCAATGAAGGCTTTGCTTGTTGTCCTTGCTATAATTTTGCTAGGTGCTGGATAGTTGGCAGGGAAGTATTTTGAAGCAGGGCACGGCTACAGGGCCTCTTCAGTTTAACTGCAGGCATAGAATCAGAGCAGCCTTTGACCTTTGTAAATTCAGTTAGCATTCCTGGGGACTGGGAGGCTACGGGATAGTCCCTAAGACAGTGGTTCTCAACCTTCCTAATGCCGCGACCCTTTAATACAGTTCCTCATGTGACCCCCAACCATAAAATTATTTTCGTTGTTACTTCATAACTGTAATTTTGCTAATGTTATGAATTGTAATGTAAATATCTGATATGCAGGATGTATTTTCATTGTTACAAATTGAACATAATTAAAGCATAGTGATTAATCACAAAAACAATATGTAATTATATATGTGTTTTCCGATGGTCTTAGGCGACCCCTGTGAAAGGGTCGTTCAACCCCCAAAGGGGTCGCGACCCACAGGTTGAGAACCGCTGCCTTAGGAAGTGGTAGAGGGAGGGATCTTCAGCTCTTTATCTCAGGCAAGAATGTAGGCCTGGGCAGAAAAACAAACAAAAAAAAAAACACACCACAATACACAGTTCCACTTATCTCAAGCGCTCTGCTATTTTTGATGTGAGCTATAGAACACGGTCTAAGAGTGAACTTTCTCCCCATCCTATGCCTACCATGCCTCTCCCCAGAGCCCTTTCTCATCACCTTGGAAATCTCCGGATTATCCCTCTAGTTCTCATCTCCCATTCCTCCCCTCCACCATTCTGATTCCTGATCCCTAGAATTTTTGTGTCTCTAAGTCTGTATTAGAAACTAAAGATGTGACAGTTTAGCATCTGGCATCCCTAAGAATGTCCCACATACCACAAAGAAATTCCAGATGCATGCCCAGGATCCCATGCTTATCCCCAATTCTCATTTTAGCACTCTCTCCCTTCCCATCATGCTGGGTGAGACTGGAGTTAGTGGCTCAGGGCTATTTTTAGTCAAGCAGACCTCATTGTCCAGTGGGGTGAAGTGGGGGGAAGGGTAGGCAGGTGCCCATGTCTATCACACCGGGGCTTGTGGAGCAGGCCAGAGGAGGGAGGGGGACAGGCTCCAAAAATAGCAGAGTGAGCTCATTCAGCTGCCAGCTCTGGGGACAAGACAAAGGGGCTTTAAAAGGCATGGGGGGTGGCTCAAGCTGGTCCAGCTCCAGCCAACACTGCCTTTCTCGGCATGGAGACCTTTGAGCCCATCGGCCAAGAGCCCCTCAGCCAAGCCAGCTCCAACAAAGCTCCAGGCCCAGCTCCTGAGCTACAGGACCCATTCTATGCAGGTACTACCTTCCCATAGCCAAGGGAGTCCTGGGATCTAGAATGCAGGGGAATGCATCAACAGTTAGGAAGGGAGGTCTTTGGGAAAGGTCTTACTCCCTTATCTATTCCTCCTTTTTGCCTTCCTCTTCCTTCTTTTCTAAGGAAAGTTTCATGACCCCTCTCTCAGAATGGACTAATGCTGTGGTCACATGTCAAAGAGGTTTGTGACCACGTGAGCTGTAGAAAACTCAAGGGGAGAGTGTGTGTACGAGAGGGAAGGGTGAATAATCTATGAATATATTAAGGTCTGTATGTGGGAGAAAATATGTGTAAGAAAGTGTCTGTATACAGGTGTAGCTACTGACAAGAAAGCTTTAATAGTAATGGTTACTCACAGTGGAACTTATGGCTGCTGTTAAATGCTAAATTTACCTACATTATCTCACTTAATCCTCATAGCAACCCTATGAGGTAGCTATTATCATTCTCATTTACAGATGAGGAAACTGAACTTCAATGAAGTGAAGTAACTCTCCCCAGAACCAAAAACCTAAATTGAACTCTGACTCCAATATCTATCTCTTGTTCACAGTTCTATTCTGTGGTATAAATGTGGCGATGGGCACATTGAGAGCTCTAATAAGAAGGGAGCTCGGTATCTTGAGTAGAAAGTAGATGGAATTTCAAGAATTTTTTTTAGGAGGAACTGGGGATCATGGATCAGAAAGCCCAAGGCAGGGTCCCAGCAGCAGGGCAGCCTCTCCCACTTCCTGGCCCCACCTCCCAGGCCCCACATGGCATGGGAAGCCCTGCCTCCCCTTAGTATATAATCCTTTTGTGCCAGCCTGGTAGTGGCTGCCTGAGCTCTCTACCTAGAAGGCTGACCCCTAAGGAAGATTACTCCACTTGCAACCTCAGCTGGGGGGAAAGGTGAATAGATTTACTCGGTGACTTTAGGCATAAAGATTTGGAGGACTGCCTCGGAGGGCAGCACTCTGGCTTTTCCTGCATCTCGGACCTGACGCTATTCCTAGCTGTGAGTAGCGGGATGTGAGGCAAAAGAAGAGTGCCTGGCAGTTGGAAGGCCAAAGTCTGCTCTAAAACTTTGTTCAAACTTTTAGGAAAAGGACCTTTGCAGGGGGAACTCCGGGAAGAAGGGCCATCTGGAGTGTGCATGTGTGTGAATATATTTAAGTGACTCTATGTGTTTTTGTTTAAATACCTGTGTGAACTAGGGTATATATAACCTCGGGTATGTGTAAATGAGAGAGAAAGGTACATGAGAAAGTGTGCCCACGGCTGGCTTTTACTAGCCCCATATTGCCTGTTGAAATGATGGATAATGGGTTATTCCTATGAATGTATAAGATGTGGACGGCATGGTGGGGGTGGAATTGTGAATGAAGATCCTTGTTGCTAGGGGTCCTTTGTGTCCTTATCATAGGGAATAAGTGAGTAAGTCCCAAACTTTCTGAGATCTCTGTAATGTGATCTCTGTGGCGGGAGAAAGGTGTCCCTTCTCATCTTTTGTCTCCCTGGGACCTGCCTCATCTTTCTGCCTGGGAAGTGACCCCCCCCCCCCCCCCCCCAACCTACCCCTGCGTTGTCAGCCAGAAATGGAGGGAGGCAGGGAGGAATGTGAGTGGGGTGGGTAAGAGCACATCTCTGGGAAGATAGCAGAGTAGAGGGAGGCGAGGATGGGAGCGCTGTGGTCAGAGTGGTGTCTGGACAGCCAGCTAGACTCTGCCTTCCTTCCAACTGTCCTTGGTTTCACCTTTCACCCCCAAGTCAGAGGACCTTGAGAAGGCAGGAGGTGGGAGGGCCGAGGCGGCCGGCTGGGGAGGGGGGCTGGGGAGGGGGTGGGAGCCTGGGGAAATGGACTCCAGGAGGCTCACGAGCTTTCCCCCTCCGGCCTCCTCAGAACTGCAACGGGCAGAGAGCCTCCAGGAGAAGAGCGTGAAGGAGGCCAAGACCAAATGCCGGACGATTGCGTCCCTGCTGACGGCAGCCCCCAACCCCCACTCCAAGGGGGTGCTTATGTTTAAGAAAAGACGGCAGAGAGCCAAGAAATACACCCTGGTGAGCTTTGGGTCTGCAGCTGGGACAGGCGCCGAGGAGGAGGAAGACGGGGTCCCTCCAACGAGCGAATCGGAGCTGGACGAGGAGGCCTTCTCCGACGCCCGCAGCCTCACCAACCAGTCCGACTGGGACAGCCCCTACCTGGACATGGAGCTGGCCAGGCCGGGCTCAGGCGCAGCCGAGGGCCCGGGCCCGGGGCCGGGCGGGCAGCTGAGCGAGGCCTCGGGGCGAGGGGTCCAGCTCTTCGAGCAGCAGCGCCAGCGCGCAGCCTCCAGCCCCCAGGAGCCGGCGGGGGACGGGCCCGCAGCCGGGGACGCGCCGGGAGCCGCGCTCCACGGGCGCGCCCTGCAGTCACCCCCTCGGGCCCAGAGTGCTCCCCCCGAGGCGGCCGGGCTCCCCGCGTCGCCAGGCCCTTTGGGGGGCCCCGGACCCTTCCTCCCAGGCGGTGGAGCCCCTACCCCAACTCCCAGCATCTTTAACCGGTCAGCCCGGCCCTTTACCCCGGGCTTTCAGGGGCAGCGTCCAGGGACCACCTCGGTCATTTTCCGGCCCGTGGCCCCCAAGAGGGCGAGCGAAAGCCTGGGCGGCCTCAGCCCTGCTCCACCACCTTTCCTGGCCTCTCCTCAGGGGCCCGCCGCTCTGCCCAGCTCCACCCCCGGGGTTCCCAGCCACCTGCCAGCCTCCAGTTCCCCCGGCACCCCGCGCTCTTCGGGCCCCGTGACGGCCACCAGCTCCCTGTACATCCCAGCCCCGCATCGTCCTGTGACGCCAGGCGGGGCCCCCGAACCCCCCGCTCCCTCCAGCACGGCTGCCATGACCTCCACCGCTTCCATCTTCCTGTCGGCGCCTCTGCGACCCGCTGCGCGCCCAGAGGCGCCCGCCCCCGGCCCCGCCGCCCCCGAGCCCCCCAGCGCGCGGGAGCAGCGCATCTCCGTGCCAGCCGCTCGCACGGGCATCCTTCAGGAGGCCCGGCGTCGGGGGACTCGGAAGCAGATGTTCCGGCAGGGGAACGAGGAGACGAAGAACTCGCCCAACCCCGAGCTGCTGTCGCTGGTGCAGAACCTGGATGAGAAACCCCGGGCCGGGGGTGCGGAGTCTGGCCCGGAGGAGGATGCGCTGAGCCTGGGGGCTGAAGCCTGCAACTTCATGCAGCCACCAGGGGGCAGGAGTTACAAGACCCTGCCTCACGTGACACCCAAAACCCCGCCCCCCATGGCTCCTAAGACCCCGCCCCCTATGGCTCCTAAGACTCCACCCCCTATGGCTCCTAAGACTCCACCCCCAGTGGCTCCCAAGCCCTCATCTCGAGGGTTCCCCGAAGGGCTAGTGAATGGGGCAGCCCCTTCCGCTGGAATCCCTGAGCCACCCAGGCTTCAGGGCCGGGGTGGGGAGCTATTTGCCAAGCGGCAAAGCCGAGCGGACAGGTTCGTGGTAGAGGCCGCACCTAGTCCTGGCCTCGGCCCTCGGCCCCGAAGCCCTTCTCCTACTCCCTCGCTGCCCCCTTCCTGGAAATACTCACCCAATATCCGAGCCCCGCCTCCTATTGCTTACAACCCACTGCTCTCACCCTATTTCCCCCAGGCTGCCCGAACTCTCCCTAATAAGGCCCAATCCCAGGGGCCGCGGGCAACCCCCAAGCAGGGCATCAAGGCTCTGGATTTCATGCGGCACCAGCCCTACCAACTGAAAACTGCCATGTTCTGTTTTGATGAGGCTCCCCAGACTCCTGGTCCCACCTCCTCAGGGCCCCCCAAAACGGCCCGAATCCAGGAGGTCCGCCGATTTTCCACGCCAGTACCCCAACCCACTGCAGAACCCCTGGCCCCCACTGTGCTTGCCCCCAGAGCAGCCACTACATTGGACGAGCCCATCTGGAGGGCAGAGCTGGCCTCAGTCCCTGTCCTCAGCCCAGCCCCTCCTCCAGAGTCTCCCAGGGGTCTTGGGACCTCACCCAGCTCCTGTGGCTTCCAGGTAGCCAGGCCCCGGTTTTCAGCCACCAAAACGGGATTGCAGGCTCAGGTGTGGAGGCCTGGTGCAGGCCACCACTGAACAGGGCACAGCTCCCAGGACCAAGGAGAACTAGTTGCTTCCCCAGTTACTAAAGTTGCTTCTCCTACCTAATCCAACCCCTCTCTCGGGCATTTGGAGGTTAAATTCCCTCCTGCCAGAGGTAGTTTTGGAGTTGGTATCCCATCCCGGTTCCTCCTGACTCCCAACCTCCCTGCTGCTTTCCAGCCTAATACTTCTGCTTTGGTATCTGTGCTTCTCTTTGTCTCTGTAGTTTCTTGCCTGGATCTTTGTCTTTATCTCTAGGTCTCTCCACCCATGTGCCCTCACTGGTCTGTATTTCTCTACTTTGTTCTTTTCTCTGTGAACTTCATAACATTCAATGAGAAGCACACAGAGAAGCTACCACTGAGCACTCAACAAGAATCTCACCACCAGGCAGGCAGCGATGAAACTGAATTGATCCTTGTTTGCTCTAAGTTAGTCTCTGCTGCTCACCTTCTCCAAACCTGGCTGGCATATACCTCGGCATGTATGTATGCGTATGTATGTGTGTACGCAAGGGCACAGATGTGCTCTTCTGTCTGAGGCAAGAGCAAGAGGACAGAGCTAAATAAAGACCTGATGTGGGCCTCACCCTTGCACCGATGAAAGAAGGGTGAGATGACCCCACATGGATAATCTAGGGGAGAAAGAGGTTCACTACAGTTGAAGACTAGTAACTGGTATACAGCATCTTGTGAAACGTATGGAGTATGGGGAGATGTGAAGGACCAAGGCAGTTTGTATGGGCTGCATTATACCAGTCAGATCAGGAATCGAACTAAAAATTCTATTCCTCAGGATTTCAGACAGGTAGCAACTTGACAGGCCCATGCTGGGCAACAAGCACCCAGGAAGTGAACCAAAAGAAAAATGTCCTCTGAGAATGAACAAATCAGTGGCGTTACGTCCTCTAAGCCTCGGAGAGACAGAAAGAAAAGAGCCATGGTGTGGAAAATGAGGCAGAAGCAGGAGCAGAGCAGGAATTAATGAAATCGATGGAGCCACAAAGAGGAGCATGGTGAGAGAGTGAGAATGCAGTGTTGGCAGAGAGTGAAGTTAGGTAACAAGAAACCAACTGTGGGCAAGAGGAGGATTTGGGGGGAATTGTGATGGAGAAGAATGCATTTGTTAGAGTGAAGTGGATGATGGTGGGGGGATGTCAGAGTATATACTGAGTGTTGAAAAAACAGTTGGTATCTGTGCTACCTCCCTTGAGTCTGTCCCTCTGTCTTCTTTTTTTAAATTTAAAAGTATATATTTTATTGATTTTTTTACAGAGAGGAAGGGAGAGGGAGAGAGAATTAGAAATATCAATGAGAGAGAAACATCGATCAGCTGCCTTCTGCACACTCCCTACAGGGGATGTGCCCACAACCGAGGTACGTGCCCTTGACAGGAATCGAACCTGGGACCCTTCAGTTCACAGGCCGGCGCTCTCTCCACTGAGCCAAACAGGTTAGGGCTGTCCCTCTGTCTTCTGCAGCTTGTCCTGACTACCTGGGAAAGGTCGAGGAAACACCTAGAGCCAACCCTCTTTTCAGTCCTACCCTACCCCTCAGACCCTAACTCTTGTTCCCTTCCAGCTCCAGGTCCTGATCTCTGATCCTAGAGGAGTGGAGACTCCCCTTTCACCATGACTCCCAAGGGTCACGTTTGCTGCTTGATCTGGAAATTGATCATTTCTTTTGCATATTGGGTGTGAGTCACAGTACTTTTGTTTGTGCACAAGAATAAACTTATACCCCACACCTTCTGTTGCTGTCATCTCTTCTAGGTTTATACCCAAATCCTGATTTCCCCTTGATCTTAACTCATTCAATGATCCTGACCTCCCGATTCCTGGTGTCTTTCTCCATTGCTGCCCTCCTATGTTTCACCCTTTTGCCCTTTACACTGGTCTCTGGATCTTCTCTACCAATTCTGTTCCATTGCTATTTAGTCACTTCTACTACTCCCCTTGGTTCCCTCTCCCCACATTTCCCATGCAGACTATCCCTCTTTCAATCTCTTGCTCCATACTTCCCAAGCTAGGCCTCAGTTTACAGAACTAAGAGAAGTTGGAAAGGCCTTTTGCCATCAACATTTCCTAGCTCCCTGGAGGAAGCAACCATATTTCCATGGGAAAACCAAATGGCTGTAGGTCAGTGGTTCTCAATCTTCCTAATGCCACGACCCTTTAATACAGTTCCTCATGTTGTGGTGACCCCCAATTTCATTGTTACAAATTGAACATAATTAAAGCATAGTGATTAATCACAAAAACAATATGTAATTATATATGTGTTTTCCGAAGGTCTTAGGCGACTCCTGTGAAAGGGTCGTTCGACCCCCAAAGGGGTCGCGACCCACAGGTTGAGAACCGCTGCTGTAGGTGAAGGTGGGAGAGGGAAGAACAATAGAGGGTGGGTGGATAGTGTGGATTGAGACTAATAAAGAAGAGAAGGCACAAGAGGCAAACTAGAATGAAAGACTTTGGAGAAGAAAAGTGCCATTGCTCCAATTTTACCAGCAGGGGGCATATTTGCACCAATAACCAGGTGGAGGACCCAGATGCTCCTAAGTACAGTCAGAATTCCAAAGGAAGGAAGGGCCCAGAGAGCATAGGCTAAATATTCTATCTTTATCACCTGGTAGTTAATTTAGGCACTCAATGACAGGAGACCAAAATTTTGATTTGTTATTGAGAGGAGGATGGTAGTCATGATGAAATCACCATTTGCTATTTGGTTTTTTTCTTCTAATTGCTTCTTTGGGTTGGGAGGAAATAGAGAAGACAAAAGATGAGGGATCTAGAAGCTAAACTGATCTAGGAAGAGGCCATCTACAGAAAGCTCAAAGCCCTTTCGGCTCCTAGCCCGAACCTGGAAAGTTTAGGATGGGAAAAGGGCACGGTCAGGAAGAGGGGAGAACTCACAGAGGGACAGGGGGGTATTCTGGGAGCTATGAAACCCATTTCTTAAAGCAGCCACACAGGGTGGTTCCAGAACCTAAGCAGAAGGTAGAGGAGGATCCAGATGTGCATGGAGCTACGAGGGAAAGGGCTGGGCATACGACAGGCTTCTCGCAAGGGGGCTCTCCAGCTAGTGCCCCTGCCCAGAGGTTTCTCTGGAACAATGCAAATGGGTATGTGTCCTTTTAAAGAAAAGTCCAAGTAGGAACCTTAGAGAGTAAGGCCTTGGCAGGTCAGAAGCCTTCATACACTTCTCAGAGAGACATCAACATCTATCCTGCAGAGTAGGCTGAACTGAGCACCCCAACAGCAAATAGGGGTGAAAAGGCAGAAATTGGTCAGGTCTTCCCCACATCTTCCCTTACAGCCTAGAAAGCACTGGGTTTGGTGAATTTGGTCCCTTAATCTGCTAAGATCTGGCCCTCCCAGAGGAAAGATCAACCCATCCAGGAACTTTCAAAGAGTAGTTTCATTGTGAACAGACATCCCTTCCCCAAACACAGTGCCTTAAGCTTTCCCACCCCAAAATGCACCCACATGTCCTTCCAGCTGTGATGTAGATCGGCTCTGAGTGGCTCTCCAGATTCTTGTTCTCCCTCTCTGAATTCCTATCTCCCATTTGCTGCCTACCTCCTCTCGCCTTCTCAGTTTTCACTTTCTCCCTGAATGCTTCTCAGACTCTAGAGCAGTGGTTCTCAACCTTCCTAATGCCGCGACCCTTTAATACAGTTCCTCATGTTGTGGTGACCCCCAATTTCATTGTTACAAATTGAACATAATTAAAGCATAGTGATTAATCGCAAAAACAATAAGTAATTATATATGTGTTTTCCAATGGTCTTAGGCGACCCCTGTGAAAGGGTCGTTCGACCCCCAAAGGGGTCGCGACCCACAGGTTGAGAACCGCTGCTCTAGAGGTTAAGCCAAAGGGAGTTCCTGGGCAGACTGGCTCAGACAACTTAGTGGGAGAATCCCAAAGGCCTTTCTTTCATTCCTGAGCCTCTGGACGGGGAGGGCGGGACCTTGGTTCCAGGGTCTCAGTACCCCTTGTGCCATTTGAGCTGCTTACGCTCACCATCTCTATTAATAACCACCCTCCCTCCCCCACTGCCAGTGCTTCCCCCACGCCTGCCCGGCTCAGGTTCTCCAGTCACAGCAGCTCAGTCCTCCAAAGCTGCTGGACCCCAGGGAGAGCTGACCACCGCCCAAGCAACTGGTAAGTCTCCAACTCTATAACCAGAGGGGCTGGAGCCCATTCTGCTGACTGTTGTGTCTGTGAACGCAGAAGCGACCCTTGATCCTGGGGTAGTTCCCTCTCCCCCGTCTGTGCTCAGCTCCCAGCTGTCCAGTTCAGGGGAGCCACAGAGAGTTGGAAGGAGAGGGTCCCTGAAGGGTGTGGGGAATAGAGATATGGGGGGAGGCACTGGAGAAATAAGAAGTGGGGGGGGGGGGGGTCTAAGAGGAAAATTAGAACCTCGAGGCTGAGAGATACAGGGAGAGTCCATTTAGCAGTTCCTGGACTCTGACCTCAGCAGACCCCACTAAGTTAGTAGAACTGCAGATGTGTTGTGGGACAGGACTCAACAGAAAACAACATTTTTGCTGGTTGCCAACGTCTCTCAAGGAGGAGCTGAAGTCTGTATCTTTTCCAGCTTGTCCCCCTTCACTGCCAGAGACTATTATTATGTCCCTGCCCTCCTTCAAATTCCCACTGCTATGATATTGCTGAGTTGACATGCATCAAGGTTCAAATGTCCCCTGACCCGCCCCCCACCCCTCTCCAATTCTGGGGTCTGGGATAGGAGTGACTGAAATGGAGCAGGGAGCACTGCTGTGACCTCCCAGGCCATATTCCAGCTGGCCCAATGGAGGAGCAACAACCTCTCCTTCCTATGGAGAATGTTTTTGGCTGGATCTCAACCCTGGCAGAACATTTTTTCTGACCCCCTGGGGGTTGGGGAAGACTGAGGAGAGATCAGAGCTTGGTATGACAGCCCCAACCTGAGATCCCCATGCAAATAAAAACTTCAAATCATGCTAATGAAACCTGGGTGCATTGCCCTGCCTGCGTGTTGTTTGTTTTAGCCCCTGCCTCCCAACATACACTGTGCATCTAACGCATGCACTGGCACTTTGTAAAACAGCTGCAAAGAGGATGGGAGAAGGCAGGGGCAGGGCTACATCTATAGTTTCTGCCCTGCCTCTCAAGAGAAGAGAAGCCCTAAAGTAATGAGCTTTCACCACTTGAGGGGATTTATTTTGTTGAAAATCTAATAATGAAATTTTGCTCCCCGAAGCCCTTACTGTAGGCACACCCTTCCCAATCCCTGTTCATCTTTCAACTCCCTCTTCCCACCCTATCCAGGCTGAATCCTACCTCCACAATGCCGCTCTCAGGAACGCCAGCCCCCAACAAAAAGAGGAAATCCAGTAAGCTGATCATGGAACTCACTGGAGGTATGGCATATTTGCACCTGCCTAGTATGGGGCTTCTTAAGAGTATCTCTGGCCCAAGAGTCTCAGAAATATCGTAAGGTTATATATGTCTTAGGGTGAAGAGACAAGAGAAATTCAGGGGTAGGGTGGGGTGAGGGATGGTGGTAGTGGGATAGGAGAAAGTATTCAACACTAACTCTTCACCCTTCCACACTTGTAATCTGAGACAATAATACTCAGGCCATACTACCCAGAGTAGGTCCAGGACAACAGGACCCACAGGTCAGTGAGGTAGGTATGTTTAAGGAAGAAAATATATGCAATGGAGAGTGGCACAGAGTTAGGTTTCAATAAATGGTTAATCTCCTTACTTCTCTCCTCAAAGCTAGGGAGCCTGTGTACGTATTTAAAATGGAAAACTGCACAGGCTGTTTGCAGCCAGAGTTCACTGAGGGGAAGAGTAGGAGAAGGAGTTAAGGCAGGAGTATGCTGAGAGGTGTCCAACTCCGCACTATGTTGGCCTTTGGGCTTCACCACAGGCCACAGCTTCCCCAGGGGCTTCCATCTATGATGTACTTTATTTGCCCTGTAACCCCATGTCCATGTCCCCTTGACCCCATTCATTCTCTCTATTCTAGTATTTCCACTATCTCCACTCTGCAACCCAATTCCCATGCATTCTCTCCAACTTCAAAACTAGGAAATCAAAATCCCTTACAAACTAGACAGAAATTTGATCAGACGTCACAGACAGCATCTGCTTCCCTTAGCGATCTCTGCTGGGACATACACACTGAGTTATGGATGACATCTGCATTCTGAGCCCAGAAAACCCTATTTTCCTCTTTCCCTTGCCTCTTCCTCCCCACCTCCCTAAAAGGTGGACAGGAGAGCTCGGGCCTGAACTTGGGCAAGAAGATCAGTGTCCCAAGGGATGTGATGTTGGAGGAGCTGTCACTGCTCACTAACCGGGGCTCTAAGATGTTCAAACTGCGGCAGATGCGGGTGGAGAAATTTATCTATGAAAACCACCCTGATGTCTTCTCTGACAGCTCAATGGTGAGTTCGGAACTTTACTACTCTCAAAGCCTAGTGCCCCTTCCGAAAGCTTCGCGGTAGGCCCCGAATCTCCAAAATACCACCACCAACCTCCCTTTCCCAGAAATTTAAAAGCCCATTAAAACCCCCAGATACAGTGAGCCCTCAACAGCTCCAGGCGGAGTTACAGCCCACCTCTGAAAACTCAGTCTCCATCTTAGAGCTAGTGAAGGTGGGTGGGGAGTACCACACCCTCAGGGAGAAAATTCCTTTCCAGTATGGGTAAGTGTTAAAGATAGGGTTGCCAGATAAAACACAGAAAGCCCAGTCCTGTGTTTTAAAGATACACACAGATAATTTTTTAGTAAAGTATGTCCCATTCAATATTTTGACATAAAAATAAAAAAAATTTTTAAATACCAAGACACACACTAAAATTTTAGATACAAAATAAATACTTTTTAGTATAAATATGCCCCAGAAACTATTGGGGACATAAAAATTAAAAACGTTTTTTAATCCTCTCCGGAGGATATTTTTCCATTGATTTTTGCAGAGAGGGGAAGAAGAGAGAGGGAAAGACAGAGAGAAACACTGATGTGAGAGATACACATTAATTGGTTGCCTCCTGCACGCACCCTGACCAGGGCCTGGGCTGGGGAGGAGCCTGCAACTGAGGTACTTGCCCTTGACCTGAATCGAACCTGGGAGCCTTAGATCCGTAGGCTGACTGTCCACTGAGCCAAACTGGCTAGGGCTAAAAATTAAATTTAAAATATAGGGCACTCATTTAAATTTGAATTTCAGTTGTACAATGGATACTCTCATATATAAATATGTCCCATGCAATATTTGTGGCATATTTATACTAAAGAAGTATTTGTTGTGTGTCTGAGATTCAAATTTAACTAGTGTCCTGTAATCTTATTTGCTAAATCTGGCAATCCTATAAAGAGTTAAATGAATTTTTATAGCCATCTCCTTCTTGAGCCATTCTTTTATCTAAGGACCCCAGATGTGGGGAATGACACTATCCTTGAAGATCCTACGTTCCCTAGTCAGGATTCTTCAAAGAAACAGAAATAGGGATTGAAGAGAGGCCAGGCACAAGATGTTATAGCTGAGAAGGGCATCGTCTCCATTTCCTTTTCACCCCCTCTACCTCTCCTGGGTAGTCAGGGGGGAGTGGAAATAGATGCATACATGGGGCCAGAGGCAGAAGTGTCTGTCACTGGCCTTTATGGAGAAGCAGAGTAAAAATGCTGAGCCAGTTATATCTAACTTTAGGAGACCAAAAGCCCTCCTTCCTGCCTGGGTCTGGTTACACTGGGTGGAGCAAGGGGATGTGCACAATGGGTGGCCAGTAGAGCCTCCTGAAGGAGTTGGTGGGTTATTTTTAGGCTTTGGGGTGAATCCAGTTTTGCTCTTTTGGTCACCCTTCCCCCTCCCCACTATAGTTTCGCTGTCAGGAAGTCCTGGTCCAACAGGCACCTAGAGGAGAGAGGGAGAGAAAGAGAAAAAGAGAGAAAAGAGTTCTGTCTGTTAGACAAGATGAGGAGAGGGCTGGACAGAGACCTCTGAAGCTCTTCAAATGAAGGCTGGGTTCTTCCATGCCAAAGCTATATCTCAAATTTTAGTTGAGCCGAAGTCTTGGTCCTCTTCGCTTTGGTAAGAATGGGGAGGAGGGGTGTGGAGAATGAGTTGTCGCCATCCTAAGGTATTATTAGGGGAACTGAGCCAAGGGTGCCCTGCCCCTTAAGGAGAGTTTAATTCCTCATAGTTAAGCTACCCACTATTCATCTATTGGCGGGGAGAATCTTAGAGGATTCAGTGTCTCCTGGTTGGCCATTGTCTCTGATCAAATTTTCCTTGCTATGCATACCTGTGTCTTTGTATATGCTCCATACCCATTGCTAACCTTCCCTTCACTCTGTCCTTTTCTTTCAGGATCACTTCCAGAAGTTCCTTCCTACAGTGGGGGGACAGCTGGGCACAGCTGGTCAAGGATTCTCCTATGGCCAGGGCAGCAGTGGAGGCGAGGCAATGGGAAGTGGCTCTGCTGGACAGTATGGCTCTGACCAACAGCACCATCAGGGCCCTGGATCTGGATCTGGGGGTGCAGGTGGTCCAGGGGCCCAGACTGGCAGAGGAGGAGCTGCTGGAACAGCAGGGGTTGGTGATACAGGAACAGGCAAGTATCCTCCCCCAAGAGTAATGTGCCTGGTCCCTAGAGCAGCGATACCACTAGGAATGAGGCCTAGATTGGGTGTAGGGAGCAGGGGAGGCCTGAGATATCTTAATGGACTCTCTGGGTCCAGGAGAATAAAGAGATGTGTCAATTTCATTCAGAAGCCTTATTTCTCAGTCACCTTTTGGGCTTTTCAGTTGAAGTCACAGATCTGACCCCAGGCTATCATTATTCCACAAACCTTATTCAATTACCAGGAGGATGTTATACCTTTGGTCTCTGGCTCCAGCAACTTCCCTTGCACAGGGGTGTGAGACTAACTTCCCTTGGCTACTAACTGCTATTATTTGACTTCCTTTTCTTTCCATTGCTGCTAGGAGACCAGGCAGGTGGAGAAGGAAAACATATCACTGTGTTCAAGACCTATATTTCCCCATGGGAGAGAGCCATGGGAGTTGACCCCCAGCAAAAAGTGGAACTTGGCATTGACCTGTTGGCCTATGGGGCAAAAGCTGAACTCCCTCAATATAAGTCCTTCAACAGGTAGGAGTGATGGGGAAGGAACCAGATGCTTCCCAGTGTGTGGCAATGTGTCCTTAGTTGGGATGAAGACTTGGGTTCAAATGTATCAGGAGGCAAGAGAGGAATATGGGGGACCTAACTGAAGGTCTTCGCTCTTTTTGCCCTAGCTCAGAGAAATAGAAAACTATGATTAAAAAAAAAAATTGCTGGGAGGCAGGATCTGAATTTTAGTTCATAGGCCATTTATTAGCTGTGTGGGCATGGGAAAGTCACCCTACTTCTGGCCTTGGTTGCTTTAACTATAAATACTATATTATACATTTAAAGTCCTAATGAGGCTCCCTTTACTCAAAGTTAGGTTCCATTACTGTTCCTGCAGTAGGACTCTGGTCCTTTATACCCTACTTTAGTAAAGCTTAACTGTTCTTTTGAAATTGGGCTTCTCTAGACCATGCACAGTAGATCTGTGTGAAAGCAGGATAGGGAAGTGTTAGAAAAGTGCTTTTTCATTTGGTCCTAAGGAGCCTGGATTTCCCAGGAAATGTTCATTCCTCTCACCCAGACTATATACTATCCACTGGAGTCAGGGTAGGGATTCTATGTTGAAATTTAAGGTGGTCTCAGACCGTTGGGTCTATAATGTTTGGGGTTACTTTCTCTAAAATGCTGGGAAACCAGGAAAGGGGATGGGAATGCTAATGGAGAACAATAGGCGTGCAGAAGCAATCTGCAACTAAAATTCACAGACTTCCCTATCTTCAAAACAGAGTAACATCTCACTGACAAAGCTCTGTCCCTTTCATTCTGGTTTTTAATGAAATGATATATCCCCTTTTCAGGACAGCAATGCCTTATGGTGGATATGAGAAGGCATCCAAACGCATGACCTTCCAGATGCCCAAGTTTGACCTGGGGCCCCTGCTGAGTGAACCCTTGGTCCTCTACAACCAGAGCCTCTCCAACAGGCCTTCTTTCAATCGAACCCCTATTCCCTGGCTGAGCTCCGGGGAGCCTGTAGACTACAATGTGGATATCGGCATCCCCTTGGATGGAGAAACAGAGGAGCTGTGAGGTGTTTCCTCCTCTACTTTGCATCAAGTTTCCCCTCTCTGGCTCCAACTTGGAGAGGGAATGCTGAACAGGATACCCCATCCTCATTCCTTTGGGGAATGGAGGGAAAAGGAGGGATAAATCTGCCATTCCATCCTTCACTCTGAGTTCCCACTCCGAGCATCCTTCCTCACCAACTCAGAGCTCTCCTTCCACCTGCTCTGTATGGAAACCTGCTCTTTTATGTAATTTTCTCTGCCACCGGTAACAGCCAATAAACATCAAGGAAACGCGCTAATTTTTCCTCTGATATTTGAGGGCAGATGAAAACAATGCACAGAGACTACTTAAAGTCAAGTACTAAACATTCACTATTCAAATTTCAAGACCAAATCTGAGCTCTGGTTCCTTATACACCTACACCCACACTCATGAAACCACATTCATAGATGTATACGGAAACATACTGATTTAATAGTACATAAGGCAAATAATCATGTACAAACACATGTGCCAGCCTACATGTGGGCACAGCTAAGAAGCTACTCTATGCTATGGTTAGGAAATAGGTGTCAGTGACCCTGCTGTTAGATTTCCTTATGTTGCTAATTAGGACTTGGGATAATAAGGATTATCCAAATATTACAGAACTAGAATATGCCACAAAGTTCCCAGATGACACCAGAGTGGGCTTAGTAATGTATGTGTTAAAGGTTATAGATTCCCGAAAGGATGAGATGGAATAGGGAGTCATGTCGGAATCCAGAAGGAAGTGGGAGAGCCCTAGTCAGTCTGGCTCAGTGGACAGAGCATTGGCCACAGACTGAAGCGTCCGGGTTTGAGTCCAGTCAAGGGCACGTACCTTGGTTGCAGGTTTCCCGGCACTGGTTGGGTGCGTACAGAAGGCAACCAATCGATGTGTCTTTCTCGATGTTTCTCTCTGTCTCTCCCTCTACCTTCCACTCTATCTAAAAAAATCAATGGAAAAATATCCTTGGGTGAGGATTAACAATAGAAGGAAGTGGGAGAAACCAGCTGTAGTTATGATATGCCTGGCTCTGAATGAACACAGCGAGAAAAGTACTAACGGCCCACAGGGGCACGGCAGTGGTGTCCAGAAAGTACTATGACTGGGAAGAAACAATGAGAGCCAATAGGAATGAGTAACAGTTCGTTCATTCATTCTCTCTCTCTCTCTCTCTCTCTCTCTCTCTCTCTCTCTCTCTCGGCATAATTATACAGACTTTACTTTTTTTCAATTACAGTTTACATTCAACATTATTTTGTATTAGTTCCAGGTGTACAGCATAGTGGTTAGACATCACTGCTCTACATAGCCTGATTCAATTTTCATGGGCCTGCGTCACATGACATTTACCCTGGCACTGTCCTTTACAACCTAAATAACTTCCAGGGATTCTTTCTGTAAAGTTGTACACAAAGCTCTATTTCCATGTGCATTTTTCTAAGGAGAGTGTTGTTATAACTTGATTTCCCTCCAAACAGACCCTGAAACAAAAATCTGGATGCAAGCAGCTAATTTGAGAGGTGATCCCAGAATCCAAGAAGTGTAAGGGAGTGAGAAGAAAGCCAAAAAGGATGTTCTGGGCAATTAGGACTGAATCCCACTGGGACTCAGAATAATACTATTCAAATTGTGGTCCATGTCTTAGCAGCATGATTATCTCTTGGGAGCTTGGTTAAAAGTACAGACTCAAGAATCGATGGCTTACTAAGCTCTCGAGGGGACTCGTATGTGTTAGTAAATTTTGAGAAACATTAGATAGAGATCATACCTCAGAATTACCCCATTGAGGGCATAGGGAACTGGACTTTTTAGCCTCCAAATCTCATCTCTCATTGGTTGCAGATTGCTATTAGGAATGTTAATTCTGCTGGCAATTCCAGACAAAGGTGTTTGAGGTAGGAAGCTATGGGCTTGTACAAGATCTGTCTACCAAAGCTGTAGTAAACTCTGAGGTGGACTGAGGGAATATGGGTTTGACAGGATCTGGATAAGGTTCATGGCTTTCATCATATTCTCAGGTTTGAAACTCTGAGAGCCTACCCCAAAAGTTAAGGACAAATGTTTATTGAGTGCCTCTATATACCAGGTACTAAGTCAGACATCAGAGGTACAAAGAAAAATAACTCATGTGACAAGGATATTTCACAGTCAACCATAAAATAATTATGATATGCCTACTCTTAAGGTTGGGATAAAAATAATTCCAGGGTCTGCCAGTAAACAGCCCTGGAAACCTAGCAACTTCATTTTCCCAAGCTCAGAACGTCTGAAGTCTTAAATGTAACAAAAATAATCACGCTACAAGTTTACTAATTCACAGGGAGCTCAGGTTGGTTGTGAAACTATTTCCTTAGTAGAAAAGTCTACTTGAAAGTGAAATTATTGCAACGGTGGTCTAATGCCTTAAAGTGCACACTTGTACAGGATCCAGCCAGAAATCCAGTCAAATCCTTAAGCTTTGCCATCCATGTGCTTGGAAATTATTCTTCTGTTAAAACCACCTTTCTTCACAAATGTTCCATACATTTGAATGCCACAGTTCACAGATGTCACCCGTTGGCAGCGGAGCTGTCAATATACTGTTCATACATACCTTCTGTTTGCCATCACTTGGTTTAAAACTCAGGAGAGTTTTCAGTTCAGGAGCTCAAGAGAGTTCCCTTTTAGATATGAGCTTGTGCTCTCCCGTGGGTCCTAGTCCCCACTCCTACCTATTGTTTTACACCAGGCCATCTTCTTTTTTTTTAAAAATATATTTTATTCATTTTTTACAGAGAGGAAGGGAGAGGGATAGAGAGCTAGAAACATCGATGAGAGAGAAACACCGATCAGCTGCCTCCTGCACACCCCCCACTGGGGATGTGCCCACAACCCAGGTACATGCCCTTGACCGGAATCGAACCTGGGACCCTTCAGTCCGCAGGCCGACGCTCTCTCCACTGAGCCAAACCGGTTAGGCAACCAGGCCATCTTCTATTGTAACTTGCCTAGCCTCTGCAGCCATTGGAGCGAGCACCTTCAAGGGATTCTTTTACATAAACTACATGCCCATAACGCTGGGCCCCTAAAATCACCCAGAGAGCAGCTCATTCTCTAGATGAGGGTCTGGAGCTTTGCTGTCTAATATTATTGTCACCAGCCATTAATTATCTAATTGATAATTAAGATATTGATTACGTGCTGAAATATTTTGAATATCTTGGGTTAAAAATAATTTCCTATGTATTACTTTAAAAAATGTAGCTATTAGAGGTTTTAAATTGCACAATATATGTCCCCTGGCCAGCACTGGTCTAGACCATGAGAGCTATTCAGGACTTTAAGAGAGAAAAATGAATTCTCCATTTATTATTTCTATTTCCTTATTATTCCCCTCCGTTTTATTCTTCCTGGTTGACCAACGTTAGGTTCACCCTCTGTTCCCAGATGCTGCTCCGTCTGCATTTAAAGTTGTCTGAGCAGAGAGACAACGCCCTGCAACTAAACGTTGAGTCACGCAGTAAGGATGTGTCCACCGGGCAGCCAGCAAACGGGGCAAAGTTGAAACCACACAACAATGCGGTCCCCTTCCGCATTCAAACCTCCGCGTTTCCGTCCCATTAAAAAACTCACACGTTTATTCCCTATTTTGGTCGGGCTAACTGATGGGGGTGTGGCCCTCGTGGGTAAACATAAACATTTCTGTGGCACCAAACACCGTTTGCAAACCTGCGCAGGGGAAGAGCGGGTGGAAACTTCCTGAAGGAAGGACACGAGGAGATGGATGGGACGGTCGGCTTCTGCCCGGCTCGTCCCCGCTCTACAGCGGCCTGCAGAAGAAAACTTCAGCTAAAGGCGACGCTGCGCCAAGTGCGAGGCGCCTGGGAAAAGCTATCCCGGGGTGGGGGCTCCCTATGCTAACGCCCCGCAGCCCAGACCTTCTGCCAGCGATCGTTCCCCGACTTTCCCGCCAGCTCAAGGCTCTCCCTCGCTCTCGCCCACCTTCAGACCCTGGCACGCCATCCCTAAACGCCTCGCGGCCGCCATTTTACAGGAACTATCGCGAGACCTACTCAGCGGCCCGGAGCCTGACTCATTTACTTTCCTGCCAGAGGCTCCTCGCGGTGGTTCTCGCCGTCGTGGCGGGAAGTGTCGCGAGATCTGGTTGCCTTGGCTCCCTGTAGCTATAGCAGCCGCGGCGGTTCAGGATGCGGCGGCAGGAGCTGTGAGTGCGACACCCTCAGGGGGGCGGGGCTGGAGGTAATGGGGCGCAGGGGGGACAGAGCCTGGGGGGCGATGAGGAAGGTCGGGTCACGGGAGGAGTGGACCCGAGTGTGACGTCTAGGGAAGGACCCGGGTCCAGTGGGTCCTGGGATCGGGCGCCGGTCTGCATTAGGGCACCCAGGGAGGGCTGATCCCTGGGAAGTCCAGAGGGAGGGACCGGGGTGTAGTAGGGTTCAAGGAGCAGGGACCAGAGCGTGAACGCTTGTGTGTGGCGGGAGTAGCAGGGCTCCGGGGACTGAGAACTGGACCCAGGGACCGGACTCCATTGAGGAATCAGTGGGCAGAACTGGGGTACAGCCCGGAGGAGGGTATGTTGAATGGGAGCATAGAGGTTGGGCCCGGTTTGCTTTGCCCTGGCGTGTGTGTGTGTGTGTGTGTGTGTGTGTGTGTGTGTGTGAGTGTGTGTGTGTAACGCGCCAGGACCGAGGTCCTAAATGGATTGGCGGGAATGGTGGCGTCCCGGACCTCACCGTCCCCCCGCCCCTTCCACAGAAATTCCCGCGGACTCAGATGTGAAAGGAGGAGAGCTAGTATGTAGTCTGTAGAGAGACTGCGTGGGGTAATGAATGATTGCTGCTCCCAAATAAAGTGTGGGGTGGGATCCGGAGATAGATGTTTGAGGGGAAAAAAAGAAAAAGAAAAACTCAGATGTTCTTCTTTTAGAGCGTACCGAGTTGGAAGAAGAGGGTGTGTGCTAAGATCACCTTTCTTCCCAGATTCATTCAAGTGTACAGCGCATTTATTAAATTATATATGCAATGCAAAAGCAGGTTAGATTATACGGTGAAAGAATGTGCAGTACGACACGGAAGCCTTCCGCGAAGGTAATTTAAAAACTCGGAACAGTGCTTTTATTGCCGCAGCACCAGGCTGAACGCTAGGGATAGTTTTAGTTACTTGGATATAAAACCTAGTGTTCCCTAAGTGTGCGTATTCAGGTTATGTGCCTTTTAAGAAATGGGTGAGATTTTATCTTCGAAGACTGCACATGTTTTGAATACCTGTCAAAGGACTCTCCCAGGAGTGAAAAGAATAGAGAGGGCAAAACATTAGTCTCTGAGTCTCCAGGACTGTTTCCTGGAAACAGGTTTGCACTGCTTTTCTGGTTAACTTGTATTTCTAGTGAAAACAATGAAGTCTAATGAAATCACAAAGATGATTTCAATCTACAGATACAGCTTTCTGATATTTTTACTCACTATCTTTTGTAGGTATAAAGTTGCAAGGGATAACCTCTCTTTTGATGATGAAACTGGATTTTTCCATGTTGAGGTTGACAAATTCATTAATTAGAATGTTGGCTTTTAAATCCTAGAGCTAGCCTCGATGTGGCTAGTCATTGAACCTATTTATTTGATATGTGTTAGACTAAAACTTTTAATTTGTAGCATCAGTAGCTAAACTTTAAAGTGCTTTTCTGAGGCAAAAGAAAGCTTATGTGGTTGGGTCCAAAAGATTTCTACATGAATCCATTAACAAGCTTTACTGGGTTCTTTTTATGTGTAGAGTACTGTGTATAAGGCATTGCAAGGTGGGGCATGGAGTGGAGATTAATTCATTTATCCATTCCACGAACATTTATTGAGACCTGTTTTGTGTTTGATTACTAAACCTTCAGGATTCAATGCAAGGAATCCTTGCTCCCTGCCTTGAAATTGTCCAGAGCCTAGGAAGGGAGAGTGACAGAGAAACAAATAATTACAATGTAATAAAGCACAGTATATGAACACAGACTCCTGAAACAAGTTTTGGCCCTGAGGAGTTCACATAGTAGTTGACAAGACTAAAAAGAAAGAAAGAATTTAGAACATTACAAAATATTAAAGCAAATTCTAAACTGTATGCTATATCAAAAACATATTACATTTCCTGCAACCTTGTTGTTATTAATTCTAGGAGTTTTTAAAATAGATTCCTTGGGATTTTCCATGTAGACAAACATATCATTTGCAAATAGAGATAGTTATATTTCTCCCTTTCCAATCTGTATGTCTTTTATTTCTTTTTCTTGCCTATTACAGTGCTTAGAAATTCCAATATTGTGGTTGAATAAGAGTAGTGAGAGCAGACATCCTTGCTTTGTTCCTTACCTTTGGTAGGTTGGGGGGGGGGGGGCAATGCATTTAGTATATCACCATTAAGTGTAATATTAGCTTAGGTTTTTGTGTAGATGCCTTTTATCAAGTTGTAACCATATATTTTAAAAATTTCAGTTGAAATGGTAATTTTTCTGCAATGATTTTTCAGATTCTCCAACCTAGTATTCACTCTCCATGTTTCCTGCTTATTCTACTATTATTGAACTCTTTATTCAGTTGCAACATCCTGCCCTCTCCTTCTCAGACACATACACCCTCTAGGCTATGAAGGGCAGTGGCTGTTTTATACATTTTTATATCACTAGCTTAGTGCAGTATGCCTGGCAGCATTGAATTGTTTGATTAAATGAAAGAGTCAGTGAATGAATAATTGAACAAAAGAATGAGAAATTATCTCTCACAGGGCTTAAGATAGTTTTAGTGATAAGAGTGAGTTTTGGAGTCAGACAGAATTAAAATCTCAGCCCTTCAATATAATACTGTATTGGGAAAGTTGAGCAAATTACTAAATATTTCTCAACCTGAGCCCCCTTATCTATTAAATTAGGATTACACTACTGGAACAAATTAGGTGAAATAATAGATGTTAATTCTTAGCACAGTAGCTATCATGTAGTAGGCATTCAAATTTTAGTTTTATTTTTTCTTTATTTAACTGTTTTAAATAATAAATGATAGGGATTTAAAAATACTGTGAACTGTATATAGTTATTTCAAATATTGTTCATGTTTGTGTTAAAATAGTCAAACTAATTTAGATTATGCTGGTTTAAGGGGAAATATGGAGACATAAGAAAATTGTATGGAAAAAGTTTGAATGTTTTGTTGAGCAATACCTAGTGTCAACCACTATGTTACAATGCTTCGCATGAAATAACCCATTTAATCCATACAACAACCCAATGAAGCACACTTCTTCCTTTGAAGGATTATTTCTTAGTTTTTTAATTATAGTTTTCTCATCTCCACCCTTTCTGAGTAAGCCTTAGGAATGGGGCTTATACAATTTAATGCAGATTTCAAACTTTGTAAAGCAGGTAACAAATAATAACTTTTATTTCTAAGCTACCATCCTTAATATTTGGGGACTATTATTTAGGCTAAGCATTTTTCCTGCAGCAAAACTTAGTGATAATATTTACTTTCTACTTCTCTAGGAGTACACTAGCTGCTGCCAGTATATTAGGTTCTTCATTTGTATGAAACTGATCAGAGTAATGAATTTGCCTATTGCCTATAGCACATGAGTCTTTCTCAACAAATAATGTTTGACTCGATTTTTCAAAGAGGAGAAAAGCAGCAGAATGTTTGAAACTGAATTTAGAGTTTTTCTTACTTAATATCTAATGTTGATCAGGCTAAGCAAGACCTGTTTTGATTAGTTCTCTGTATTTTTTAAATTGTGGTAAAATACACAACATAAAAGTTACCACCTTAACCATTTTTTAAAAATATATTTTTAAATTGATTTTAGAAAGGAAGGGAAGGGAGAGAGAGATAGAAACATCAATGATGAGAGAGAATCATTCATTGGTTGCCTCCTGCATGCCCTATACTGGGGATCAAGCCCGCAAACTGGACATATGTCCTGACAGGGAATCGAATCTTGACCTCCTGGTTCATAGCTTGATGCTCAATCACTGAGCTACACTGGCTGGGCACCATTTTTTAAAAAATATATATCTTTTTTGATTTCAGAGAGGAAGGGAAAGGGAAAGAGATAGAAACATCAATGATGAGAGAGAATTATTGATTGGCTGCCTCCTGCACATCCCCCACTGGGGATAAAGCCCACAACCCAGGCATGTGCCCTTGGCTGGAATTGAACCTGGGACCCTTCAGTCCGCAGACTGATGCTCTATCCACCGAGCCAAACCAGCTAGGGCTGGGCACCATTTTTAAATGTACAGTTCAGTAATATTAAATACATTCACATTGTGCAATTTTTATCTTGCAAAACTGAAATTCTATACCCATTAAAAAATGCTCCCTACTCCTCTCCCCCAAGTCACTGGCAACCACCATCCTACTGTCTGTCTCTGAATGTGACTATTCTAGGTGTCTGATATAAATGGAATCATAGAGTGTCCTTTTGTGCATGGCTTATTTTATTTAGCATAATGTCCTCCAGGTTCATCCATGTTTTAGTATGTGTCATAATTTCCTTCCTTTTTAAGGCTGAATAATATTTCACTGTACACACACACATATCACATTTTGCTTATCCATTCACTTGGATTGCTTCCATCTTCTAGCTGTTATAAATAATGCTGCTGGGAACACGGGTGTACACTGATCTCTTTGATACCCTGCTTTCAATTCTTTTGGATATAAAACCAGAAGTGGAATTGCTGGATCTTATTTTAAATTTTTGAGGCATTGCTATACCATTTTCCATAGTGGCTAACCCATTTTACATTCCCACTAGCAGTATACAAGTGTTTCAATTTCTCCACATCCTCATCAACAATTGTTATTTTCTATTGGATATGAGATAGTATCTCATTGTGATTTTGATTTGTATTTCCCTAATGACTTGTGATGCTGAGCATCTTTACATGTGCTTATTGGCCATTTGTATATCTTCTTTGGAGAAACATCGATGTAAGAGAGACACATCAATTGGTTGCCTCCTGCACATACCTCAACTGGGGCTGGGGATCTAGTCTGCAACAGATGTACATGCCTTTGTCTGGAATTGAACCCACAACCTTTCAGTCCCTGGTCCGATGCGCTATCCATTGAGCCAAACTGGCCAGGGCCCTTTGTGCACTTTTGAATTGGTTGATGGTAAGTTGTTGGAATTCTTTATATGTTCCGGATATTAACTCCTTATCAGACAAATTATTGACAAATATTTTCTCCCATTCTGTGAGTTGCCTTCTCACTCTGTTGGTTGTGTCTTTGATGCACAGTTCTCTCTTTTTTTAAAATTTTATTATTATTTAAGACATTTAAAAAGAATAATACAGTAAGCTTTCTTATATTCATTATCCAGGAAACTAAACATTACTAAATTAGTTGAACGCTCTTACATTTCCCCTTCTTTTTTTTTGTTATCCCCACCTGAGGATATATTTGATTTTTTTAGAGAAAGGAAGGAAGAGAGAGAAAAACATTAACATGAGAGAGAAAATCCATCAGTTGTCTTCTGTACGTGCTCCAACAGGGGACTGAACCTGAAACCTAGGTATATGCCTTGACCGGGAATCAAACCCACATTCTTTTTAAAAATTTATATTTAATATATTTTATTGATTTTTTACAGAGAGGAAGGGAGAGGGATAAAGAGTTAGAAACATCGATCAGCTGCCTCCTGCACACCCCCCAACTGGGGATGGGCCCGCAACCAAGCTACATGCCCTTGACCGGGATTGAACCTGGGACCCTTCAGTCCGCAGGCCGACGCTCTATCCACTGAGCCAAACCAGTTAGGGCTAGCCCACAGTCTTTTTGTTCACAGGATGATGCTATAGCCAACTGAGCCACCTGGCGAAGGCAGGTTTGCCCTTCTTTTTTTTTTTTAATCCTCACCTGAGGATATTTTTTCCATTGATTTTTTTTTTTTTTTTAGAGAGAGTAGAGAGGAGGAGGAGAGAGAGAGAGAGATCGAGAGATCGATGTGAGAGAGACACATCAATTGGTTGCCTCACAACCATGGTACATGCTTTTGACCAGGGATCAAATTCATGACTCATGACCCTTCGGTCCGTGGGCTAGCACTCTAACCACTGAGCAAACCAGCCAGGGAAGGTTTCCCCTTCTTGATTGCAAATCCCTTGCCATCTCTCAAAGAAAACCACTAATGAGACTGATGTTTCTCTGGCTAGTTTATACTCCTTAGTCCAGCGGTTGCCAACTGGTGGTCCGCTGACCACTGGTGGTCCATGAGGTCTGAAAGGTTGGCGACCGCTGGTTTAAGGAAACCTTTGGAGCAGCGATCGCCAACCGGTGGTTGGCGGAGAAGCTTATCATGAAAGAAGTAAAAACATCACAGAAGTCCTGTGGAAGATTAAAGTGGGAAAGGCTCTTTCTCAGATTTTATTTTATTTATTTATTTTAGTTTAAAACTCAGGTCAGCACCCTATCAGAGATGGTTGTATATAATAGGTGCACAAAAATACTTGTTGAATGACTGTTTGGTAAGCAGATACTTATGATTGAATATATTTAGTACCAATATTATATCACTTTGAAATGAAGTCTGCATATCTTTTGGATTAGGATTATTATGTGCTTTACCAATAAATAGACCACTATGGCAGAGTAAATGTTTTCTTAGAAGTAGTGAAACTGAGGCAAACTTGAGTTTGCAGGAGTTAGCTCTAACTACATGCGGCACATTTAGCTGGCTGAGTTAATTGAGACTTATAGACAGGGCAAACAGAATAAGAGAGATGAGGAAGCATTATGTTCCTGGTTCATTCAGGAAAATGAGATGTAAATTCTAAAAAAGGAGATGATTCTGGTAAGGTCTGACTCTGGGCAAGACCTGTTGGAACAAACTGTGGGATGTTCACAGGATAGTGGTGAAGAATCTGAGCTCTATTACAGCTGAAAATGAAATCCTTCTCTAGTGACGTTATAATAGAAGCAGCTGCGGCTGCTGCAGCCACTGCTGCCTGAACTTGGTGGCTGTGTGAAGTGGCTAGAGCAGGAAATGATTCTATGGCACTAGGCGTGGATAGGGAAGGACTTGTCTGGCTCTGGACAAGTGGTTGCACAGGTTGTGGGTGTCACTTTAAACATACAGAAACCTGCTTGCTGGAGGAGGAGCACCTCCCTGAGGATCAGGTGCACGTCTGAAGGAATGAGCTCATCCTTCTAGCCAGACCTGCTCCAGACGCTGAGTGAATGTTTTCCTAATTGCAAGTCCTGCAGCTGGGAGAAGCAGGAAATGGTTGAAGCTTCAGGTACTTTGTGAGTAGCAAGAATATGGAAGCTATTTTGGGACTCAGAATGTGTGACTGTGAATATCAGGTTGAAGGTGACACACATGCACATTCAGTCTTTCTCTCAGTTGAGGATTGCAGTGAAGTGTGTGGTGGGTTGAGAAAAGCTTTGGTGGTTCTAACTTTATTCCAGTGATTCTTTTTGAGGTGACTTAATAATTTGTTTTCTATATTGTCTTGTTTGGTTTTGCTGCTTTGGAAAATAAGAATCTTGAGGGCTTGCCCTGTCCAGGTAGCTCAGTTGGTTAGAGTGTTGCCTGATATGCCAAGGTTGCACGTTTCATCCCTGGTCAGAGCACATAAAAGAATCAACCAATGAATGTATAAATAAGTAGAACAACAATTGATGTTTCTCTTTCTCTCTCTCTCTCTGTTTCTCTATCCTCTCTCTCTCTAAAAGCAATCAATCAAAAAAAAAAAAAAAAAAAAGAATCCCAGGGGCTCTTTTTCAATTTCCAGGGATATTTATGGCTTTTTTTTTGAGCTTTGGTTGATGGGACTTATTCCACTTTTGAAGTTCACTATGCTGAATTTCAGAGCCCTATGCATGATTCTATTTTGCTTTGTTTTGTATTAACTTACCTAAATTATTCACTTTAAGTTAGCTTCTTTTAAATGAATTGGTTTTAAAAAAAGAAATATCCATTTTATTTTTTTTAAACATTTATTTTGAAGTAATTCTAGATTCACATGGAATCAGAGAGATCTGATGTATGCCTTTCCCAGTTTCCCCAGTGGTAACGTCCTGCAAAACTGAAGTGCAATATTACAACCAAGATATTGACATTGATACAGTGAAGGTAAAGAATATTTTCTTCACAGGATCTATGTTATTGCTCTTTTATAGCCATACCTATTTCTTTTGTACATCACCCCCTCTTAAACCCTATCAACCACTAATAGAAAAATCAATTTAAAAATAGATTTTTATTAAATTTTTTGAGAGAGAGAGAGGAAGGGAGAGGGAGAAACATCAAGGTGAGAGTGAAACATTGATTGGCTGCCTCCTGTATGCCCCCTGCCGGGAATAGAGCCCACAACCCAGGCATGTGCCCTGACTGGGAATAGAAACTGGCAAACTTTGCATGTGCAGGCAACGTCTGACCAACTGAGCCACATCAGCCAGGGCTTGGAAAAATCAGTTTTTAAGCAAGAAATTTTATGTACAATCTTCAGTATTTTTAAAAAATATATATTTTTATTAATTTCAGAGAGGAAGGGAGAGGGAAGAGAGTGATAGAAACATCAATGATGTCAGAGAATCATTGATTAACTGCCTCCTGCAGGTCCCCTACTGGGGGTTGAGCCCACAACCCAGGCATGTGCCCTTGACTGAAATAGAACCCGGGACCCTTCAGTCTTCAGGCCAAAGCTCTATCCACTGAGCCAAACCAGCTAGGGCAGTGGTCGGCAAACTCATTAGTCAACAGAGTCAAATATCAACAGTACAACAATTGAAATTTCTTTTGAGAGCCAAATTTTTTAAACTTAAACTATATAGGTAGGTACATTGTTATTAACTTAATTAGGGTACTCCTAAGGCTTAGGAAGAGCCACACTCAAGGGGCCAAAGAGCCGCCTGTGGCTCGAGAGCCGCAGTTTGCCGACCACGGAGCTAGGGCAATAGTAGTTTTGTATTAGAGATCTGCATGGCTTATGAAAAGAGCCCTAGACTGCAATAGGAGATTCTGGTTAATTGTAGCTCTTTGACCTTGGGCAAATAATTTTAATGTCTCTGTGCTTTAGTTTCCTTATATATAAAATGGGATAATGGTATATTAATTTTTATCTAACCTATTTAGAAACTATAAAGTTCTTTAGCTCAGCCAGTGTGCCTCAGGGGTTGAGCGTCAACCCATGAACCAGGAGGTCGAAGTTCGATTCCCGCTCAGGGCACATGCCGGAGTTGCGGACTCAATCCCCAATGTAGGGCATGCAGGAAGCAGTCGACCAATTAGTTCTTTAAAAAAATAAGTATTATGTATATACAACAAAGAATTCTTGAAGGATTATGGATTTAAAACATGAATTTTAAAATAATAAAGCTTCTAGAAAAAAATGTGAGACAATAACATCATGACCTTACGGAGAAAAAAAAGTACTTTGTAGATTATTATTAGCAGCAAGAACAATAGTTTTCAAACTAGAAAGTAATTAGCAACTTGTAAACTAGAAATTGTAGCCCACTATTGTAAGACTGAACATTTAAGAATGAATTTAAGTCTTAAGGCTCAATTGAATTTCAGAGTGCTGAATTAATTAATTAGCTAATGATCTTAGAGCCACTGTTGTTAATCATAAATCATAAAAACCAGAGAGAGGCAAATGTTCTGATGTACAAAGTGAGGAAAGTAGTTGGAAAACTACAAACCTGTGAAAATTGATATTAATTCCTGGGAAAATTCAATTACAAATGGTCAAAATCAGTTGATATGGAGTATTAAACAAAAAGTTAGCATGGACCCTGGCTGGTGTGGCTCAGTTGGTCGAACACTGTCCTGTGCACTGAAAAGTTGCTGGTTTGATCCCTGGTCAGGGCACATACCCAGGTTGTGGGTTTGATTTCCAGTCGGGTGCTTACAGGAGGCAACTAATACATGTTTCTCTAACATCGATGTTTTTCTCCCTATCTCTCCCTGCCTCTCCCTCTAAAAATTCAATAAAGCTAGGCCCGCATGGCTCAGTGGTCGACCTAGGAACCAGGAGGTTCCAGGACGATTCCCAGTCGGGGCACATATGATCGGGGCACATACCCAGGTTGCGGGCTTGATCCACAGTGTGGGGCATGCAAGAGGCAGCTGGTCCATGATTCTCTCTTGTCATTGATGTTTCTACCTCTCTCTCCCTCTCCCTTCCTCTCTGAAATCAATAACAATATTTTAAAAATATATATATATATTTTTTAAATATATATTTTATTGATTTTTTACAGAGAGGAAGGGAGAGGGACAGAGTTAGGAATATCGGTGAGAGAGAAAATTGATCAGCTGCTTCCTGCACACCCGCTACTGGAGATGTGCCCGCACCAAGGTACATGCCCTTGACCAGAATCGAACGCAGGACCCTTCAGTCCGAAGGCTGACGCTCTATCCACTGAGCCAAACTGGTTAGGGCTTAAAATATTAAAAAAAAAAAAATCTTAAAAAAAAAGCATGGGTTGATTTATCATAACAAATTCCTTCTGTTTCTATTCTTGAATCCTATACTACTATTTAGATTTATGAGGTTAGTAGATTTAGTTATAGATATAATCCTACGGTTTCATATTCTTTCATGATACAATTGTGGCTGATATGTAATTAGATTGATTTGGTTGATTAAATGAATGTGTAAAAAATTGAATGATTGTACCCACTTAGACTCTTAATTTCACCAGGAAAGTCTCTGGTGGATTATCTTTGGACTTTGGATAGAGTAGAAATTTTAAAAAATCATATTAATCAGATATATAATTTGCAAAGCTGCAAGAGTAGTTAATATGACAGATGAATAAAGCCTTAAAAATTATATCTATAGCCTGACCGGTGTGGCTCAGTAGTTGAGCGTCGACCTATGAACCAGGAGGTCACAGTGAGATTCCCAGTCAGGGCACATACCTGGGTTATGGGCTTGATCCCCAGTAAGAGGCATGGAGGAGGCAGCCGATCAATGATTCTCTCTCATCATTGATGTTTCTATCTCTCTCTTTCTTTCCCTTACTCTCTGAAATCAATAAAAATATATTTTAAAAAACTTATATCCATGGGATGAAATCATGGGCTCAAATTGAAATTAAATTTAATTCAAAATCTCAAATGCTCAAGAACAGTTTGAGGAGGAGCTGATTGGGCAGCAGGTCATATGAATAATATCTGGGAATTTTGGTTAATCACAAATGTAGCAAGAACTGCCTATGCAATGTAGCAGCTAAAAACACCTTCAGCTATATTACCAAGAGTTTATCCAGGTCACAAAAATATTGGTTCCAATATATTTTTGTACTAGATTAGAAACACATTTTGTATATTGGCTTATTTAAATGGACACTGACAAAGTTGAGAGCATTTCAAGGAAGGTGCACAGAACCATAAATGGTCTGAAACCATCTATATAGGAAACTGTTGGGATTTGGGGAAGGGAGTGTTGAGAAATTTTAAAACTTAAAATAAAAAACACAACCCCAAAAAACAAATACTCATAGTCCTACCAGAATTAACCACTTTAACATCTGTTTTTCTTCTCCTCTATCTTAGAAATAAAACACTATAGATAAAGCCAAAGCCTCTTCTTCTCCTTCCCTACAAGGAACATTCATCCATCCATTCATTAATCCTCACCTGAGGGTATTTTTTCCATTGATTTTTTTTAGAGATAGTGGGAGGGAGGAGAAGGGGGAGAGGAGAGAGAGAGAGAGAGAGAGAATATTATCCACATGAGATACATTGATTGGTTGCCTCCCACACACGCCCCAACCTGGGCTGGAGATCGATCCTGCAACCCAGGCATGTGCCCTTGACTAGAATCGAACCTGGGACCTTTCAGTCCGCAGGACGACGCTCTATCCACTGAGCCAAACCAGCTAGGGCAGGCTGATTTTTTTTAAGGTTGTGTTTTTGTTTTTGTTTTAAATATGTTTTTATTGATTTCAGGGAGGAAGGGAGAGGGAGAGAGAGAAACATCACTGGTGAGAGAGAATCATTGATTGGCTGCCTCCTGCATGCCTCATACTGGGGGTTGAGCCCCCAACCTGGGCATATGCCCTGACCGGGAATCGAACTGTGACCTCCTGGTTCATAGGTTGATGCTCAACCACTGAGCCACACCAGCTTGGCACATTTTATTTTTTTAAAGATGATTCTGATTGTTGTGTGAAGAAGTGGTTGTAATGGAAGCAAGGAGACCAGATAGAAGACTATTACAGTCTTCTAGGTAATATCCTAGGTGACTCTGTTAGGATGGTAGCAGTGGAGGTGGTGAGAAAGGATATGTTTTGAGAGTTTTAAGTCAGCTTCTGAGTAAGTATCCAGGGAAACATGCTCAAAAAGTATGTGGTGGAATGTTTGTAATTATTTAGCAAAGGGTGTGCCCAGCAAGTATCACTCCAGCTTGCCTTGTTCATCTGTTCTGTCTTTTCAGCCAGACGTAAGACATGTACTCTGACTTTAGCTGCTGTGCTATTTTAGTGATATTTTCAACCTTATTTTTGTCAAAGTGAATTATCTGTGTCTATCCACTTTGGACATATGTGTAATTGGTGGTATTACTGTTGGCTTCTTGATTAGGGAAATGGTTATTGCATTCTGTACCAAGTTAAATGACAACATCAGAGAGTAGAATGCACTGACAACCTGATTTTCTTTGCTTATGTATTATAAAAAATGATTAAAAATCTCATATGCACAGAAGTTGCTTGCCAAACACTAGAAGCCATCTAGTTTTACCAGGTGGCAGCTGCTGTTATTTGTAGGGATCCAATTTAAAAAACAGACATGAAACAGGGTCCTGTCCTTGTTTTGCAAAAAGGGAAACTGACTTAAACACACACACAGCTTTATTGAGATATAATTTACAAACCATACAAGTCACCCATTTAAAGTGTACAATTCAATGGTTATTAATATACGAGAGGCCTGGTGCACAAAAATTTGTGCACTTGCGGGGGGGGGGGGGCGTCCCTCAGCCCCTCCTGTGCCCTCTTTTAGTCTGGGACTTCTTGGGGGATGTCTACTTGCTGGCTTAGGCCCGCTCCCTGGGGGATCGGGCTTAAGCTGGCAGTCAGACATCCTTCTGGCAGCCCAGGAGCCCTCAGGGGATGTCCACTTGCCAGCAGGGAGCAGGCCTAAGCTGCAGTCGGACATCCTTAGCACTGCTGAGGAGGCGGGAGAGGCTCCCGCCATCACCGCTGCGCTGGCAGCCATCAGCCTGGCTTGTGGCTGAGCAGAGCTCCCCCTGTGGGAGCGCACTGACCACCAGGGGGCAGCTCCTGCATTGAGCATCTGGCCCCTGGTGGTCAGTGTGTGTCATAGTGACCAGTGATTCCCAGTCGCTCTGCTGTTAGGGTCAATTTGCACATTACCCTTTAATTATATAGGATAGAGGCCTGGTGCATGGGTGGGGGCTGGCTGGTTTTCTCTGAAGGGTGTCCTGGATCAGGGTGGGGGCTCCCACTGGGGTGCCTGGCCAGCCTAGGTGAGGGGCTGATGGCTGTTTGCAGGCTGGCCACAGCCCCTTCAGGGTGGAGGTCTGCGCTGGGGTCCCTGGCCAGCCTGGATAAGGGGCTGATGGCCATTTTCAGGCTGGCCATGGCCGCGGGCTGGAAGCAGGTATCTGGGGTTTATTTATTTTCTATAATTGAAACTTTGTAGCCTTGAGTGGAGCTCAGGGCCGGCCAGGGCAGGTGGGAAACTTGGCTTCCTCCATTGCCAGGGGCAACCCAAGCCTCCTGCTTGCTCCAGCTCCGTGGCTGCCACCATCTTAGGTGGGTTAATTTGCATAATCGCTCCTGATTGGCTGGGGGCGTGGCTTGTGGGTATAGCAGAGGTATGGTCAATTTGCATGTTTCTCTTTTATTAGATTAGATTCATAGAGTTGAACAGCCATCACCACAATCAATTTTAGAACATTTTTGTCATCCCCAGAAGAAACACTGTACCTATTAACAGCTACTTTCTATTTCCTTTACACCTCCTCTCAGCCCTAGGTAACCACAAATCTACTTTCTATCTCTATAGTTTGCCTATTCTGAACATTTCATATAATTTTAATCATATAATAGATGGTCTTTTGTGACCAGCTTTCACTTAGGATAATATTTTCAAGGTTTATATATGTTGTAGCATGTATTGTACTTCATTCTTATTATGGCTGAATAATATTAGACTGTATGAATAACCACATTTTATTTATCTACCAGTTGATGTATATTTGAATTTCCACTTTTTGGCTATCATGAATAATGCTCTTATGCACACTGATATATAAGTTTTTGAGTGCATATAAGTTTTAATTTCTCTTAGCATATATCTAGAAGTAGCATTGCTGGGTCATATAGTAATTCTATGTTTAATCTTTTGAGCATCTGCCAGGCTGTTTTCAAAAGTGTCTGTACCATTTTACATTTATACTAGCAATTTAGGAGAGTTTAGATTTCTCCACGTTTGTGCCAACTCTTGTGTGAAGAGGTATCGCATTGTGGTTTTGATTTTCTTTTTTTTAAAAATATATTTTATTGATTTTTTTATAGAGATGAAGGGAGAGGGATAGAGAGTTAAAAACATCAATGAGAGAGAAACATCGATCAGCTGCCTCCTGCACACCCCCTACTGGGGATGTGCCCGAAACCAAGGTACATGCCCTTGACTGGAATCGAACCTGGGACCCTTGAGTCCGCAGGCTGACACTCTATCCACTAAGCCAAACCGATTAGGGCTGTGGTTTTGAATTTCATTGTGTTGTTTTAACTTAATTAATCTGTGTTTGTTTGTTATTGTGGGGGAGGAAGAAATTTTCCTCTACTTTTATGGCCTCTTCCATAAGAATCGACATAAGACAGATTAATAAGAGAAAATAACCACATTTAGTTGCATATGTACATTTGGAAACCTCATATACATGAGAGGTTCAGAGACAGAAAATTAAAATGTATGGCAATCTGAGCTTAAGGTTTAGGTAAAGCGCCTGAGCTTCAGAGGGAGGAAGGTCGTTCTTAGGACAGTAAGATGAGCAGAAGTTTAATAATTAGATGTTTGCCCTGCCCTATACATAGGTCATAAAAAGTTATTTCTGATAATAATCCTTATTATGAGCAAGGCCTCCAATTTAAATTCTTTAAGGGAGAGGTAAAAGTTCTCTTGGGCCTGCAGGGTCTTGACTGCCTTCAGCTCAAAATAATCCAGTGTCAGCAGGCCTCTTGGGGAGACCTGTTCTAAACCCCTTCATTATTGAGACACTATTTTTAGAATAGTTTTAGATATACAAAAAAATTGAGTGGATAGTGGAGAGAGTTCCCATATGTCCCCATCCCAATAGTTTCCCCTATTATTAACATCTTATATTAGTATTGTATATTTGTTGCAATTAAGGAACCAATATTGATATGTTATAGTTATCTAAAGTCCATAGATAATTCAGATTTCTTCCATTTTTATTTAATGTCTTTTTTCTGTTCTGTTTCCATCAAAAATTCCACATTACTTGTCATGTCTCCTTAGGCTCCTCTTAGCTGTAACTTTCTCACACTTTGTTTTTTGGTGACTTTAACAGTGTTGGGAAGTACTGGTCAAATATTTTGCAGGATGCCCCTCTATTGGAATTTGTCTGATAATTTTCTCATGATTAGACTAGGGTTATCAGTTTTGGGGAGGAAGATCACAGAGATACAATGCCATTCTCATCACATCATGTCAAGGGTACATATTATCAACATGATTTATTATTGTTATTATTGACCTTGATCACCTGGCTAAGGCACTAGTTGTTAGGGTTCTCTACTGTAAAGTCACTCTTCCTGTCTCTCTTCATATTCTGTTGTTGAGCAGCTTCTCATGTGTTTATTATCCATTTGTATATCTTTGGAAAAATGTATGTTAAGATCCTTTTATTAATTGGGATTTTTTTAAAATACCAATTTTAAAATTGGGTTGTTTTTATTACTTAGTTGTAAGTGTTCTTTATATGTTCTAAATACAAGTCCCTTACTAGATATACAATTTGCAAATATTTCCTCCCATTATTTGGGGTGTCTCATTACTTTTTTGATGATATCCATTGAAGCATAAAAGTTTTAATTTTGATGAAGTAAAATGTATTTTTCTTTTGCTGTTTGTGTCATATCTAAGACTTTGCCTAACCCAAGAGCATGAAGATATATGCTTATATATATTTTAATATGTTTTTATTGATTTTAGATAGAGAGGAAGGGAAAGGAAGAGAGATACCTCAATGTGAAAGAGAAACATCTAGGTTGCCTCCTGAGTGTACCCTGACTGGGGATCGAACCCACAACCTGGGTATGTGCCCTGACCAGGAATCCAACCAGCGACCTTTCGGTACATAGGATGATGCTCAACCAATTGTCACACCAGACAGGGCTTATATTTTCTTCTGAAATTTTATAGGTTTAGCTCTTTCATTTAGATTTTTTTAAAATATATTTTTTATTGATTTCAGAAAGGAAAGGAGAGGGAGAGATAGAAACATCAATGATGAGAGAGAATCATTGATTGGCTGCCTCCTGCACACCCCCCACTGGGGATTGAGCCCACAACCTGTGCATGTGCCCTTGACTGGAATCGAACCCTGGACCCTTTAGTCAACAGGCTGATGCTCTGTCCACTAAGCCAAACCAGCTAGGGCTCATTTAGATTTTATTTTCCAATTTGGCTTCTGCTATGAAGCCACTCAGCTCCTGTCTTTACGGCCAAAATCAACATTATCATTAGCATTTCAAAAGTAAAAAAAAATAATAATGGTTTTGCTTTGGGTTACTCCAGGAGGGAGTCACCTTTGTTTTTCCTGGAGAAATTCTGTTTGTCTTTTAAACAAATTGTTCTTTTATTAAATTGAATATTCTGCTGTATCCTACCCTGCTTGCTTATGGGCACCAATAATGAAAGGCTGTGGGATCTGACCAGATAGGACTTTTCAGCCTGTGTTCTTTCATCCCCCACCCCATTTCTCTTGGTTGCTTTATTTAAATCTTAAAGGTAGGTTCTTTCTGCTAATATTATTTATATTTTTCCAGAGGCCTTTGTCTGTTATGGTCAAAGGTAGACTATAGAGGTGTAACATTGCCTGCAAAATACTTGAAATAATACGACAAGTTTTGTTGAAGCACAGTTGTTTCAAAGTACTGCTGTAATTAGTCATCCAAAATTAGGATCCCTGGACATTTAAACATGAGATCTTTAGAATGAGCATAAATGAATCAGAAGGCTTTGCTAAAATGAAAAGTCGCCAATTTTCATTCCAGGGTCTTAGGATTTGCAAATCAAAAACACTACCTGGTAAAGAAAAGAAAGAAAAAAGAAAAGTTGAGAGTTCTTATAGTAAAAAATACACTGTTGAGAAGAATCAGTCCTGCATTCTTAGCCTCTGAATTGGTCTGAGATGGTAATCTTTCAGATGTCTGGTGGTCTGGATAATAGATGCTAGGTGGTCTGAACACGTGAACATTTTCCCCTAAGTTCTCCATAGTGTTATCTATAGGATATATATGTATCTCCAGGCATTGATGTGTGAATAAAAAAGGGACCACATGGCAGGCCTGACAAGCTCAGTGACCAAAAGTAATCACTTGGGATAATATGATCATAAATTCCCAACTGGGCAGCATGCTGGGCAGTCAAGTCCCAGGTATATGCTTCCTTAGAAAAGGTTAATGTTTACCTTGAGTGAACCCTGTCCATTGTTTTTGTGCATCTAAAATAACATACCCTTGGAATGTAAGTATCTACCTTTTCCAGACCTTTCTGAGGCATAATTGTTGGCTGTAAAATGGCACCAGGTGTTAGACTTTGGTTCAGCAACCTTGGTACTTGAGTTCTGGCTAAGATAGAATTCAGAGCCAAGACTCAAACTATAAGAGAAAGTTTATTTAGAAAGTCACAGAGGTTGAAGAAGTGAGCCACAGAAGAAATGGGCTCAGGAAACAAGTTACAGAAAGAAGGGCCCTTGGAACTTAGGAGAGCGGGAGATACTGGCCTTGAGAGATGAAAGAGGGAGGAAAGGTAAAGGCATGCTCCAGAAAGAGACGGAGCGCACTCAGGGTCCCTGTCTTAAGGGTTTTTACCTGGAGGTCTTAGGGGAGGATCTCAATAGAATATTCATCAGCTTTTTCAGGTGTGCCCCTCAGGGTCATGGTCTCCACTGATTGGTTGGTGCCAGGGCAGGGGGCCATTTGTCAGTGCAGCTGGTCCTGATGTCAGCCATGGTGTCACTCTGTCTGATTTTGCTGCTTCTCTGGGTATGGAGCTGAAACACAGCTGAGGCCTAGATGTTATCTCCAGGGGTTAACGTTTAAGGGAGTGGTCATGCAAGAGCTTGTAGTTTTGCCTATTGCTAGGCACCCTCGGCTCTCTGCCCTGGTGACCCTCTGCGCCTGGCCTATGGTTCGTGCTCTGCCCATGCCTATTTAACTACCTACTACATAACCACCCGCAGCAGGACTCCTCATTGCTATCTTGTTGCCCCATACCATCTCTATTTACTGTAAATGTTAAATGTTAACTCTCCTATACCCACCAATGTAAAATAAGTATGTATCTTTCCATTTTAGAGATTTCTCCCACCTCCTTAATCTTTTTTTTTTTTTTTTAAATATATTTTATTGATTTTTCACAGAGAGGAAAGGAGAGAGATAGAGAGAGTTAGAAACATCGATGAGAGAGAAACATCGATCAGCTGCCTCTTGCACATCCCCCACCGGGGATGTGCCCGCAACCCAGGTACATGCCCTTGACCGGAATCGAACCCGGGACCTCTCAGTCCGCAGGCTGACGCTCTATCCACTGAGCCAAACCGGTTTCGGCACCACCTCCTTAATCTTAACCATCGTGGATTTCATAACCTTCCTTGTTTCCCCTTTGATTCAATCCTTTGAGATTTTGCTTCCAGGCTGGTTCTTAGTGGGTTTTTTTTTTTTAGGTCATTTTTTTGGGGCACCTCCCCCTGGCCCCCCGCCTCTGCTGACAGATGCATAACTGAAAAGTTCAAAGTTTTCAGGCTAGTTAAAAGTAAAATAAAATCTATTCCTCATGCTTTAGCTCATTTGGTCTAAACCAGTTTTATCAGGATGACTATACAGACTCCATGTTAAGTCAGCTTAGCTATACTGACTTCATCTTATTTTCTTCACTCATTCCTTTAATCTAAAACCATATATATCACTCTCCCTCTTGACCTACCAGTCATGCCCAGGAAAGCTCCCCTAAAGGCAATTTGGCAAATTGGCACTTATCTAGAACAAATCTTTAGTTACTCAATTTATTTTGGGTGGAGAGGCTCAGTGCTTGATGCAGTTCTCTCTCTCTCTATGAGACAGAATCTACTGTGCAGTCTTAAAAAGGAAATAAGAAATGTCCAAATATAACTTATGCAAGGAAGAATGTATGAATGAGAGTTTTATGTAAAACGAGAGGTACAGTGCCTGAAATTCGTGCACGTGTAGGGTCTCTAGGCCTGGCCGGTGATCAGGGTTGATTGGGGCCTTCCAGCTGCCGGCCAGGGCCTTCCTTTGTTCTGTGCCACCCCCTGGTGGTCAGCACACATCATAGCGAGTGATCAAATTCCCAGTGTCCTGGTCGAACTCCCGAGGGGACACTTTGCATATTAGCCATCTATATCTATATCTATATCTATATCTATATCTATATCTATATCTATATCTATATCTATATCATCTATATCTATATCTATATCTATATAGATATATAGTTTCTGAGGGGTTTCAAAAGAGATCACAAGCTATCAGGGTGAGATTTCCCCATGGGTAATCTACCTTGCCTGGCTGAGGTTTGGAAAGTCATGTTACCTAATTGCATTGTAATCAGGGTTGAAGCTCTTTAACTCTGCTCCAGTACTCTAGTTTTATTTGATTAGTTCCATAATAAAATATGTAACCATCTCTTAATGACTTAGAGAGCTTGACCTTGCTATTTGCACATTTTTTCTTTGCATTAGCACTGATCAGTAGAGATGCTGTGCTTCACACTTGAAATGGCACTAATAGCCTCATCCCTACCCAGCACTAGAGCTGAGTTAAGAATACTAATGTGAGTGAAAAAAGGAATACATTTCCCCCCTTTTAAAAAAAATTTTTTTTATTGATTTCAGAGAGGAAGGGAGAGAGATAAAAACATCAATAATGAGAGAAAATAATTGACCGGCTGCCTCCTGCATGCCCCCACTGGGATATAGCCCACAACCTGGGCATGTGCCCTTGACCAGAATCAAACTGGGGATCCTTCAGTCCGCAAGCCAATGCTCTATCCACAGAGCCAAACCAGCTAGGGCTTTTCCCCCTGTCTTTAAAAAAATATTTTTAGAGAGAGAGAGGAAGGGGGAGAGAAAGAGAAACATTGATTTGTTGTCCATTTATTTACCCATTCATTGGTTTGTGGAAGAAAGGGGCCACATGCTAACCTGACAAGCCCAGGGAAGGCCTGCATGGCGGTCTTACAAACTCAGAGACCTACAGTAACCACAAAGGATGGTCTGAAATTAAACTTTTAACTAAAAGCAGTTGTGGTGGGCAGCTACATCCTAGACTGGTATTTTCACTGACAAGGTCAACCTTTACCTTAACTGAGCCTATCTGTCTTTTTGCATCTATAACAACATACCCTTGAAATGTCTGGGTAACTTGTAACTTCCCTTTTCTGGACCCCTTGGAGCACAACCTAATGTGCTTGGACACCAGGACAGATACCATAAATGCCTTCATTGTTATCATGTTAATTGTTCCTGCACCCACCTAAGTATGTGTCTATCATTTTCCTTTTTATCCAATCCCAGGGGTTTCGTGCTGCACCCCCCCCCCGCCCGCCCCCGCCCCCCCCCCCCCCCCCCCCCCGCCCCCGGCTTGCTTTCTCCCACCTCTCTAGTCTATCACCAATGGATTTCATGTAACCCATGTCCCACTTCCCTCCTTTGATTGCAATGTATAAATATTGATGTAACCTGCCATTCTCAGGAGCAATATCTCAATTCGTTCAGGTTCTGCTTCCTAGCATTTGTCGACAGTTTGGCTCAAATAAACTCACAAAAATTCTTTACAGGTTTGAATGTTTTTATGTTAACACGTTGATTCTTGTATGTGTCCTGACGGGGGTTCAAACCTGCAACCTTGGCATATTGGGAAGATGTTCTAACCAACTGAGCTACCTGGCCAGGGCTTCTTTTTTCTTTAAAAAAATTTTTTTATGGGGGTATTTTCTTGTTGCCAAAGTACTACTTTAATTTAGTATATTGATAAAATGTAAGAGCTTAATTTGTTTTGGGCATTTCCTACATCTGTTTAATTTTACCAATAAATCTTAATTAAATATTTTTTAAACATCAACTCATATATTTTTTGTCAACCTATAGAAATACAATGGCTAGGATTCTGCTGATGAGTTTTTTCCTGAGTATGCTTATAAAACAACTCCTTTCAATAAAGCTGTTTTATAACTGGAGTGATACATAGAAGGGTGTGTTGGTCCTCTGGGGCCTTTGTGCCCTGCCTACAAATGTAAGTTCTGGGCTGACTGATCACATGTTTGGGGGCAAGACCTTGCCTGCTGTTTGTTTTTGGTGATAGAACTTGGCCTCTTCCCTAAGAGAGGGGTGGAGATCTTTCTCTGCCCTCGCTTTTGGGTTGGGAACATTTGAGATCCAGTGCATTTAAAAATTGATTCTTGAACCGAGCAGCTCAGTTTACACAACATTTTTTCTTTAAGAGTGTGCATTGCTTAAGAAAGTTGCAGGAATTTTGCCTGTTAAAATGATTTAAGTCCTGACAGTCTTGGAATTCTGAAAAAAGGATTCAAATAATGACATTGTTTTAGTTATTCGCCAAAGCACTATAAAAGTGTCTTTTAGTGCTCTTTTTGACTGTAGCGCAAAGGACTGTTTTTACTGCTGGCCCTCCTTTTGGAAGCAGCTGCCACCCTGCAAACCTTATTGTTATACTGCTGACCTTTGTCATCAGGAATGCCCCTGGAGGAAACAGCCTCCTAATTGTTTTTGTTAAGTCTCTATGAAGTTTGTGATTTGTCCTTTCAAGTTACTTTGGTTAGTTTCTTAAGTTTACTTTGTTTGCATTTAATTGGGGCTCCACCTTTTCAGTTTTATCATGAATTGTCAGTGCTGAGTTCCTGGTAGGTGGTAAAAAGAATTACTCTTTCCCTCTTATCCTGTTCTGTGGGAAACCTTTGTGGTTTAGATTCACAGTTTCCCATTGTTGTTAGCTGCAGTTGTCTCCTCCCTCCAACCCTTCCCTCCCCACAACTCTAGCTCTTCCCCCTTGTCCCTCCCCATTCCTGCATCCCTTGCCCCGCAAATGTCCTTGTGATTGCTGGAGGTTGAGTGTGCTTTGGGGTAAGTATTTTTCTTGTGGTAAAATTGGGTAGATGAGGAATGTAGGAAACTGGTTAGTCATTGTGAAGTGTTGCTTTTAACAGCAACATTTCAAACTCTGAAATTGAAGTTTTAGGACTCTTAATTTTCAGGAGGCTTCATTCATGCTGACTCTTGTTTCTGTTTTTCCCTATTTTGTTTCAATTATCAAGGCTTTGATAATTTGATTTTTATTATTGGTTTAAAAAGCTATTCCCATAGATTTTCTTGAGCTTGTTAAAATTAAGGGCAAGGGTTTTGGGGTTTATTATTTTAAATTTCCTTCAAATAGAAGGTTATATGTGATTTTATACAAATTTTCAGTATTAACATACTGATAAAAGTAAAAATGAAGAAAAGATCTTATTTTGTGGCTAAGGTGGAAAGTAGCACTTACTTCCAGAATCAGAATGATTCTTTTTTCCTCTTAGCAGAATGTTGTTGGCAAAACTCACTAAGATTTTGGCAATATGTTGTCAAGTCTGGGAAATGGTTTTCTGAGTACTTCAGGATAACAGATGCTTCTGGGAATTATTTTTGGGAAGTTAGATTTGTTCATTAATACCTGCTCCCTAGAGGTATGAGATCTATAATCCTTTGGAAAGTAAAATATTTAATATTTGAGTCAAGTCACTTTCATATTCCATTTTCTTGGATTGTTTGTTTTGATCTTCAACTAAAACAGAAACTGTGTGTGTGTATGTTGTTATTTTTGACACAGAATGGATGGTACTCTGGTATTTCAAGGAGTTGTAAGTTGGAGCCTTGGGTTCTCCAGAAGTACTGCTAATTAAAAGCCATTTTCATGGTAGACATTGTGAGGAAAAACTTGTTCATGGGCCCTGGCCGGCTTGGCTCAGTGGATAAAGCGTCAGCCTGCGGACTGGGGGGTCCCGGGTTGAGTTCCGGCCAAGGGCACATGCCTGGGTTATGGGCTGGATCCCCAGTGGGGGGTGTGCAGGAGGCAGCCAATTGATGATTCTCTCTCATCATTGATGTTTCTATCTCTCTTTCCTTCTCCCTTCCTCTCTGCAATAAATAAAGAAATATAAAAAAAACCCCCAAAAAACTTGTTTATGGGATTTTATTACTGTTCGGTAGTGATTTCCTGAGCTCCTACTGTGTGGCACGTATTAGTTCCTGTGCTAAGTGCTTTGCTTCTAATTCCCACTACAGTCCTGCCAGCAGGTAGTATTATCTCCCTGGGAAGCAGTCATGCATAGGTAGAAAGAACATGGGGTGTTCTTTTTTGCAAAATGAGGAAAATAATCCCTGTTTGGTAGATCAGTTGTGAGAATTAAAGATATACCATGCTTCTAGTGCCTAGCACTGAGTTGGTGTTCACTAAATGGTGTTTACTATTATCATAATTTTACAGCTGAAAGAGCTGGGGAGGCCAAGTAACTTCCTGAAGTAAGTGGTAGAGCTAGGATTTGAACTGGCTCAAAACCTGGAGTCTGGTATGTTTTTGCTTGAGTATTGTCAAGGCTTTCAGAATAGATTTCAGTGGATCTCTGCCCATCCTTCCACCTCCTTCCCCTACAGAGGAGGTTTGTTGTGTTTTTTTTTTTGTTTGTTTGTTTTTTAAATAGATGCCCTTCTTTCCCTGGTATCCTCTGTCACCTTCCCAGTCATGTGCTTGGTCTGTCACACTGGAGTTGCTTGTGCCATTCAGTACCAGTGTTCTCCCAGCAGAAATGAGTCAAGCTGGTGCAGTCAGTGGTTTCCCTTCCTATTTTCCTCCTGTTGATAGAGCCATCATGCTTTCATTATTGTTTGTGATGAAATAATTTGGGTAATGGTGTGTTATAATGATTCATAAATAATGCAGAGTTGCAACCAAGGATTTAAATTAAAAAGCTTTAGTGGTTTAAAATTAGGAAAAAAAAAATCTCTGGTTCTAAATCATTGAATCAGAGGATAATACAGGGCAACTTTATGGAACTCATAGTTATGATTTTGCTATCCTGGGGCCTAATATAATTGCTATTGATTCTCTTTCCTTTATCCACAGCTGTTAACTGATTGGGTATTAGCAATCTGTTTGAGAAAGAACGTTGTGTTTGTCCTACTGGTCATAGAGTATCTTTCTCCCATAGACCAAACACAAGATACTGAATTGGGTATGATATGATTCAGACCGTAGATTCATGGAAGAGATAGATGACTGGTCGTGCTTATAAACTAAGTTATCTCTGAACAAAAAAATGTGTTTCACAACACTTAGTTCTTCATTCATTCTTTTATTTAACTCTCTGTTGAGTGTAAAGCAATGTAACTTTTTAACATTGTAGTCTAATAAAGTACTCATACACTGGTTAAATACTGGTTAATAAAGTTCCTGGGAGGGAGAGATTAAGTCCCAATTGGTGGGAAGTGGTATTTAGACAATCCTTTGGAAAATGAGTTAATATAAATGACTATTCCTTCCTGATAGGGTGTGACTATTATTAGTATCTAATATTATAATTTCCCAGCAGAATGTCTTTCTGAAGCAGTTTTACTGAGTGAAAAAGATTAGCAGCACTAGGTAGGACTGGGAAGATCTGGGTGGAGAAGAAGGTAATATAGACAGAACAAATCTTGTTTTGTGTGTTTTAAGGGTGATAGTGGTAGATGAGGTTGTAAATGTGCATGGGTTAAGATTGTGGAAAGCCATTTAAGGCCAAGTAGGTTTTCTATAATTAAAAACAAATGTTTGTTGTTGATTTTAGAGAGAGGAAATGGGGAGAGAGAGATTGCCCCAACCGGGGATGGAACTTATGATCTGGGTATGTGCCCTGACTGGGAATTGAACCCGGTCACCTTTTGGTGTACAAGACGAAGTTCCAACCAACTGAGCCACACCGACCAGGGCAAGGCCAAGGAGTTTTGATAGTATTTCATCATTAAAGTTTTCTGAGCTAAATAGTGATTGATTTGAGTCTGCTCTGGGCAATATTTTATAAATATAATTAGAAGGGGAAGAACAATTTGGAAATTATCATAATAGATGAATTGTTTTGAGACTGCATTATTTTTGGAATACATTTTCCTCAATTTGATAATTGCTTTGGGTTTATGCTATCAGTTATAATTTAATCTTATGGAATTTTTATGGTAAGTGTATGGATGTGTTAGTAAGAGAGAAGGGAGCGAGGATGGGTATAGGGCAGCTGTGGGCAAACTACGGCCCGCGGGCCGGATCCGGCCCTTTTGAAATGAATAAAACTAAAAAAAAAAAAAAAAAAAGACTGGACCCTTTTATGTAATGATGTTTACTTTGAATTTATATTAGTTCACACAAACACTCCATCCATGCTTTTGTTCCGGCCCTCCGGTCCAGTTTAAGAACCCATTGTGGCCCTCGAGTCAAAAAGTTTGCCCACCCCTGGTATAGGGGATGGTCACTCATCATAATCATAGCTACTCTTTATAGAACTCCTATTTTGTACCTGGCCCTAAGATATTTTGCATGTATAATTTGTTGAATACTCTCAACAAATTGCATTTATTATAGATAGTAAATGACTTGAAAGTGATGGAGCAGGATTGGAATATAGATTCATCATCATCATCATCAAAAAACATTTATGCCTCACTAAATACTAGGTACTGGGCTAATTATACATATACTATACTTTATTTTATTAATTTGCATAATAATCCTATGTGATGGATCTTATTTATTAGTCCCATTTTGCTGATGTAGTGCCTGGGAGACTTCAGTACTGATTCAATAACTTGATTAAGATGACACAGTTGTTAGGTGATGAAGTCCAGACCTGCTTTACTTTGCTAACTCTGGGTCTCTAATTCTAACTCTGGGTCCCTAAGTTGTATAATTCACGTTATATTCTTTGGGAATGGTACACCTTGGATCTCCACTATGAGCATGGTGTTTCCTGAGGTTATGCAATATGGTTGGCCCTGCAGAGGCTGCACTTTTTTTAAAATAACCTTATGATTATTTATTTTTAAATGTTTATTTATTGATTTGAGAGAGAGCTGGGGAGAGAGAGGGGGGGGGGAGAGAGAGAGAGAGAGAGAGAGAGAGAGAGAGAGAGACATTGGTTTGTTGTTCCACTTATTTATGCATTCATTGGTTGATTCTTGTATGTGCCCTGACTGAGGATCGAGCCCACAACCTTGGGTGCTGGGATGATGTTCTAACCAACTGAGCTACCCAGCTAGGCCTCAGAGTCCATACTTTAAAAAATATATATTTTTTAATTGATTTCAGATAGGGAGAAGATGAGAAAGATAGAAACATCAATCATGAGGGAGAATCATTGATAGGCTGTTTCCTACATGCCTCCTACCGGGGATCGAGCCCACAACCCAGGCATGTGCCCTGACCTGGAATTAAATGGTGACCTCCTGGTTTTTAGGTCAGTGCTCAACCACTGAGCCACACCAGCTGGGCTCAGAGGCTGCACTTTTAACTTCTATGTTCTTCCTACTATCATGCTACATCCTTTAGATAAGTCAGTAAATTATATACTAGTATACATCTCCGGATCTTCATAAGGAATGGTTAAGTAGCCTCCAATTGTCATTTCTTAGTCCTTAAAGTTTGTCACTTGTAACAAAGTGAAACATGTTTTCTTGTCGTTTTACTTTGTTTTTCTACTGGTTTTGGACAAATTTATAGTAAATGACATTTTCCTAAGTTCTTATGAAAGGAAAAATAAAGCTTTCTTTCCTTTATCAGCATACAATTCTTGTTGTACATGATGTAATAATTTGAAGTTGCCAGAGACCAACCCTCAGAAAATCATTTGAGTTGAGTAATTGTGTTCGCTAGAGAGTTTGAGATAACCAGCCCATGAATCAACAAATCACTTAGGTTTTTTTAATGGTTGTAGATGGTTATCTGTCTTTATTTTCAAGCTTGAATCAGAAGGAAATATTAATTCAATTGATATAATCTCCATTAGAAAAATTTGTCTGCAGTATCTCAAACTGAATATGGACATTTTGGGGGCTCTTTTATTTAAGGAGAGTCAGAAATTATCAGGTTGTTGGAATTGATTGTTCACCCATCAAACAGCAAGTTTTCTCTTTTAGTTAAATTTTTAATGATTCAATGTCTGTTATATTCAACCTCTGTTTGGAATAAAAAGCTGTTCTTACGGAATATATAATGTTATATAATGTAGTCCATGTACACGAATAACATGGGGGAGGATAGGAATGCTGTAATCTAAGCCCCACTTGCACTGAGGGCAGAGAAGATGAAATAAATGAAGAAAATGGAAAGGTGAGGGAGGGAGGGAATGATCTGAGAGCGCTTTTCATGTAGCTGTTCCTTGTATAATAGTTATTATTTTTAAAAAGAAAAGGAGAGGAAATGCACTCCAGGTAAAGGCATTATTAGAGACAAGACACTGAGGAAATAGAATGCAGAGAATATTCATTATACAAAAAAGAGTCAAGTTTACCTGGTGCTCCTCTTGTGAGGAGCACGTACTAGGTGCTAGGTGAAATGTCTGATCAGTGAGTGAGTGAGTAGAAGATGTAGCTAGACGTGGAGGTAACATCTAATGTTTCTCATATTTGTGCAGTTGCTAGACATTTAATTAAATCTTATAAATTAGTGATTTTACTGGTAGGATATCCTATATAATAAAAGGGTAATATGCAAATAGACCGAACGGCAGAACCACCGAACAACCAATCAAAGTGTAATATGTTAATGATATGCTAAGGTTGCTCAACCGCTCACCATGACGTGCACTGACTGCCAGGGGGCAGACAGTCGACCAATCGCTATGATGTGCACTGACCACCAGGGGGCAGAAGCTCCAACCGGTAGGTTAGCTTGCTGCTGGGGTCCACCAATCAGGACTGAGCAAGATGGGTTGGATACGCCCTGGAGCCCTCCCATGGTCCCTCCCTGGCCCAATTGTGCACTGGTGGGGTTCCTCAGCCTGGCCTGCACCCTCTCGCAATCCAGGACCCATCGGGGGATGTCAGAGAGTTGATTTCAGCCCATCCCACAGGCTACTCCCCTTGGGAGGGCACCAGACACAGGGCTCATGGCTGGTGAGTGCTGCTATGGCAGCGTGAGCCTCTCCCCATCAGGACTGACTGGGCGCGAGCCTGGGGCAGGCACAGTGGGGCCGGGATGAGTGGGAGCGGCAGGTAGGAGCTGCAGATGGCATTGAACTGTGGGTTTCAGCCTGATCCCTGCAGGCCACCCAGAGGGACCCCACCTGTGTATGAATTCGTTCACTGGGCCTCTAATGTGAATATAAAAATATGGGAATGTAAAAAATTCACAATCAAGAACATGAATCCATTTTTAAGAAGCTTCAAAATAGGTCTGATTGACTGCTTTGGTTTTTCTTTAAGTGTGCTATTTGTTTATGTTTTTGCCCTGTTAGCAATAGAATAGTGGACAAGAAAAAATTATGGAAAATAAACTTGTGAAAAACCCATCCATTGCCCTGGCTGGGTGGCATAGTCGGTTGGAGCATTGTCCCGTACACCAAAAAGTAGTTGGTATGTTTAAAAAAAACTTAGTTGGTATGGAAAAGCCACTGGAAATGGCTTGGGTGGACCGGTGAGTTGGGTGGGGTGGAGTCTCAGGGAATCACCAGGGCAGGTGAACAGTGTTAATCAGGTTGATGAAGACTCAGATATGGTGCCCGCCTGCCAGCTCTATGGGGAGAAGGCTTAGCTTAGGAACAATGGCTTCTGCCAGAACTTCTGTCTGGGAGAAAGCTAAACCTGCAGACCTTGCCCCAGCGCCAGACAATTCAGTTCTTCCCTTTATGTCCCTGGTGCCTTTTGAGATGCTGTCCCAGCACTGGAGCTCAGAGGGAGTGAGTCCAAATAAGTCCATATATGGTCCCTTTAAGAAAAATGCCCAGCACTTCAGCAGCCGTTGTCTTACTCAGCCACCCCCCACCCCCATTGGTATTCTCAGCCGGAAGTTGTGGGGACTAGGCTTCCTGCACTGGAACCTTGGGGTGGGGGCTTGGTCTGGGGCTGGAACACCTTGCTCCTCAGGAGGGGCCCTCTGCAGCAGAGATCTCTCTTCTGATTTTTAACCAAAGGTCACAAAATTTTCTTCTGTCTTTTAGAATTTTTAGTTTAGGTTTTCTATTTAAGACTATGACCTAAATGGTTGATTTCTTTCACCAATGTTTTGTAGTTTTCAGCATACAGGTCCTACATATATTTTGTTACATTTATCCCTAAGTATTTTATATTTTGTGGTATTATTGTGAATGGTACTTTAAAAGAATTTAAATTTCCATTTGTTCATTGCTAATATATAGAAACACTGTTGACTTTTTAAAAATAGACTTTGTATTTTGTGACCTTACTGACCTCACTTAATAGTTCTTAGAGGTTTTTTTATTATTTTTTGTACTTTCCTCGGAATTTTATAATGTAGAACATCATGTTGCCTGTAAATAAAAGCAGTTTTATCTTCCATTACAATCTGTATATTTTTAAACTTCTTTTTCCTTGTCTGTTGCACAGGCTAGGGCCGTGGTCGGCAAACTGCGGCTCGAGAGCCACATGTGGCTCTTTGGCCCCTTGAGTGTGGCTCTTCCATAAAATATCACGTGAGGGCGCGCACGTACAGTGCGATTGAAACTTCGTGGCCCATGCGCAGAAGTAGGTATTTTGTGGAAGAGCCACACTCAAGGGGCCAAAGAGCCGCATGTGGCTCTCGAGCCGCAGTTTGCCGACCACTGGGCTAGGGCCTTCAGTATGGTGTTGAACAGGAGTGGTAATGTTACCAGAGAATTGAATTTCTCCATTGCTAGTGGGAGTGGGGTTCTTGGGGTGCTGCTGGAAAAAGCATTTTCAGAGGCCCCCATGGGAGGATGAGATGCGGTAAAAGGCTTTATTTTCATGGAGTTACATTTTTCAGGTTCCAAAGTTCCATTTCCCTTATTCCAGTCCTATAAAAGGTGCAGCTGAGGCTTTAGCAGAGCTAAAGCAAAGCCAGTGTCCAGAATTTCTGTTCCATGGTGGAGCTGGGTTCGATGTAGCATCAGGCTAGTTCAAGTCCACTAGTCCATTGTGTGGAGTCCACATGGCTGTGGGCCACGCTGGTGAGTGCAGAGCATGAGAACCCCATAAGCCAGGAGTCAGGGGTGAGAGCAGCAAGAGAGAGAGGGAACTTTCTTTGTTCAAGGGTTAAATATCACATCTTCCCGGGCTTGCAGTGGCTATGCCTATTTTGGCTAGTGACCTGCTCCCAGGTGTGATTGGCAAGCATCTTCCCAAATCATCCAGACCTTACTGGGCATGTGTCTAAATTGCAGCTTCCCTTTGCTCCTTTCAGTTACTAATTAATAGCCAGGTTATTACAATGGTACCAATAAGAATAGACATTTTTACCTTGCTTGGACCTGAAAAAGGTGGAAATGATCCTATCAAAAACTAATTTTGGCTGGCAACTGATATTGTTCAACTGCTAAGGAAGTTTAAGCTTTTTGCTTTTTTGTGTGAAATATACACAAATAAATAATGGGCCTGGCCGGCGTGGCTCAGTGGTTGAGCATCGACTTAAGAACCAGGAGGTCACGGGGTGATTCCATCAGGGCACATGCCTGGGATTCGGGGCTTGATCCCTGGTAGGGGGCGTGCAGGAGGCTGCCGATCAATGATTCTCTCTCATCATTGATATTTCTCTCGCACTCTCTCCCTCTCCCTTCCTCTCTGAAATAAAAAAAATATATATTTAAAACAAAACAAAACAAATAAATAATGGTGCAGCCCTAGCTGGTTTGGCTCAATGGATAGAGCATTGGCCTGCAGACTGAAGGGTTCTGGGTTTAATTTCAATCAAGGACACATGCCTGGGTTGTGGGCTCGATCCCCATAGGGGGCATGCAGGAGGCAGCCAATCAATGATTCTCTGTTATCATTGATGTTTGTATCTCTCTTTCCCTCTCCCTTCCTCTCTGAAATCAATAAAAATATATTAAAAAAATAATGGCACATGTTAAAAAGAAATATTAATTAAAAAACCCCCAATATCAATGAAATGGAATGGCAAGAGATGGGAAGCCAGAAAAACTTATCTATTGTAATAATCTAAATGGGAGGTAATTGTGGTGTAAACTAAGGGGATGACAGTGGAAGTGAAAAAGAAGGTTCAATACAGAGATCTTGAAGGGAGAATTGATAGGCCTTTGTGATGTAGATGGAAAGGGTGAGAGGGATAGAAAGAAATAAAACATTATAGATGTTTTAAACCTGAGTTTTTGGAGGTACCATTAGTAAAAATAAGTAAGTAAGTAAGTAAATAAATAAATAGAAAGGTCATTTTAGGTGATGGTGGGGGTGGGGAAGGGAAGAGATGACTTCAGATTTGGACATGTTCAACTTGTTACAAAAGTGGGGCAATTTGCAAGAAGTTGGTAATTTGGTTTTAGGGTTCACAAGATGTGTGATTTATCAGACCAGAAGTAATGTTTGAAGTTCTGACAGAGAAGGGGATGAGAACACCATGGGAAATGCTATAGAAAAGAGCAGGAAGGTCTGATTTAAACTTTAGGGAATGCCCCCCGCCCCCTTTTTTTTAACATTCTTTTAAAAAATTTATTTATTTATTTATTTATTTATTTATTTATTTTTACAGAGAGGGAGGGAGAGGGATAGAGAGTTAGAAACATCTATGAGAGAGAAACATCCATCAGCTGCCTCTTGCACACCCCCTAGTGGGGATGTGCCCACAACCAAGGTACATGCCCTTGGCCAGAATCAAACCTGGGACTCTTCAGTCCACAGGCCGACGCTCTATCCACTGAGCCAAATCGGTTAGGGCAGGGAATGCCACTTTTAATAAAGTAGCAAAGGATAGAGAAAATGAACTGTCAGCAATAGGTCTACTGTTCATTTGTCATTCTTTCATTTTATTTATTCTCTTGTTTTCTTAATTCACCCAACGAATCCAGGATTGTATAGTATCAGGGCAGCCAGTGTTAGGTGCTACAGAAAAGTTAAGAAGAATAAGGCTTATGGGAAGAGCCAGTAGGTTTTGAAATTAGGAGATTTCTTTAGAAAGTGAATGTTCCATGAAGTAAAATTGTGGTGGCGGAGTAAGGAGCAGTACCATGTTCTGATGGTAATCAAGGAGTGGCAGCAGTTGTAAATTATTAATTGTAGAGACATTTAGTAGTGAAAGGTTGAAAAATTTTTAGGACAGTAGGTATAGGCGATATGTTCAAGGTGGCCTTTGTTGTTGCTGGTTTTTTGTTGTTGTTGTTGTTGTTTTTTAAAGAATATCAGGTATCTCTGTGTGGTTATATTTCAAGGGAGAAGAGCCCTTGAGGAAGGGATGTTTGAAAGGCAATAATAACAATAACAGTCATTTACATAACACTTACTGTATGCCAGCACTTTGCATGTATTAACTAATTCCAGTCCACATAATAACCAATAAGATAGTACAGATATAGTTTGGAATTGTTACTGGTGGAAGTGGAGTTCTTGGGGTGGTGCAAGGAAAATAATTTCCTGAGGCCTCCATGGGAAGACGGGGTTTCATGGAAAGCTTTATTGATGGTGTAAATTAGGGGGGTTCCCCTCTAAGGTCCCATCTCTGTCCATCTCACATGGAAGAAATCCAGTCTTATCTTCTGCAGGGCCAGAATTAGGGCCACTGCCCAGAATTTCTGCTCCATATTTAAAGCAGGCCAGTCTAGCATCCTGCATGTGGTGTCTGCATGGCCAAGGGCCATGTGGCTGCTTAATGCCACATGGCTATGGAGATGAGTGCACGGGCGAGTAGAGTGGGGGTCACAGAGCAAGAGAAAGCAAGAGCAAGAGCGCAAGAGCGAGAGAACTCTCTCTCTGGGGATTTTAACCTTTCAAGATTAAAATCCAAGCTTGCATTGGGATCTACCCTCTTGCCAACCCATTGTTCCCCAGGCTATATTGACAGCAAGCACCTTCCCTAAGTCACCCTGACTTTACTGTCCATCACCCCTTTGTTTGGGCCATTCCCTCAGTGATCTTCAGGGAATAGGTGGTTGGTTCCCTGGGGAGCATGAAGTTATAGCTTCCTGGTGAAGTGTCCATGCTTATAATGTCTGGCCTCCTCCTTGCTCTCTTCCTGTTATTAATATTAATAAACTAGCTAATTATGACAGTAACATAATTATTGACATGTGGAGTGTACCAAGGAATTAAGGTAATTGCCTGTTGATTTATCAGGGAAAATATAGTTTCTTAAATAAATTATAAGTAAACTGCTATATAGAATAACAGAAACTAGAGATGTGAGCAACTTTCCTTGTTAAACTGTTTGGATATCTTGTAGATGCACTTTGACTTCTAATGTTAGGGTTACTTTTGGCTTTAATCACTAGTAATGGGTTACTTACTGTCCCTTCATTAGAAACAGATACTCTTCATGGTTTTTCCATTTGAATCATTGATTAGTTGAACACGGTCATTCTTTGATGACCTTCTAAAATGTTACCCTATTCCTTGTAATAGGTTCAGTTGTTTGCCTTTTTAAGTTAAACTGCTCTTTATTGATTGATTGATTGATTGATTTTAGAGAAAGAGAGAGAGAGACAAGAGAAAGACAGAGAGAGAGAAAGAGAGAGACAGAAAGAGAATCAATTTGTTGTTCCACTTATTTATGCATTCACTGCTTGATTCTTGTATGTGCCCTGACCAGAGATCAAACCCACAACCTTGGCATATCAGAATGATGCTCTAATCAACTGAGCTACCTGGCCAGGGCCTGAATTTTGTATTTTTAAAATAATTGTAAAATTCAAATGTTTCTCCAAGCACTTAGCTAAATCGTACTGACATATCACTTATCCTATGTGAGGTTTATTGTTCTTTTTATACAATTAGAAGACTTATTCCCGGTACCTTACAACTTTCTGGTATCCTGAGGTCCCCAAACCAAAATTTACTTTTCTGCTTTTAGGCATAGCAGGTCACTCATTAAGTGAACTTATTCATTGCTTATTTTGAAAACTTGCTAGCACTCTCACGTGCTTATCACATTAAATCTCAGCCATTGTTTGAAATAGGTATTGTGTCACTGTATTACAGACCTGGAAAACAAAGTTCAGAATACCTAAGTAGTTTAGGATTTTACAAAGCAGTAAAAATGTGGAAATTGAACCCACGTCTTCTAACTCAAAGTCTAGTCCTAGTCCTCTTTGTATAATATCACAATTATTCTATATCACTTGCTCCTTATGGCAACTTGACATTATACTGTATTTGAGCTGTCCTTTTCACAGAAATGTATTCAAGTTTTATTCCATTTTATTTTGTCATTATACCTATACTTTATATATATATATATATATATATATATATTATATATTTTTAGTTTGAGATTGCCAATATCATCTGAAATGATACTATTATCTACCAGCTTAGTAATTTTAGTTATAATTTTGCTTTGAATCAGTAATATGCATACAGTACAAGGTAATTTTTACATAATTTTAAAATCTTTTTTTATTTTTGCAGATATCAATTCCTTTTCAGCTTAAAAACATAATTTAAAATTAACTTCGATAAGTTGTAAGAAATGGTTCAAAGAATTACCATATACCCTTTAGCCAGATTTAGATGTTGTTAACATTTTGCTATATTGATTTGCTTTACCTTTTTCTCTTTCTCTCCCTCTTCATATATACATATAAATATATACACTCTCCATATATGCATATATACTTATAAATTTTTTTCTTCTGAACCATTTATGAGTAAGTTACAGACATCATGCTCTTTTACTCCTAAATACTTCAGTATTGCTTAAGAAGTTCTTTTTCTTAAAAATTTTTTTCTTAAATAGATTTTTAGAGAGAAAGAGGAAGGGGAAAGGAGAGAGAGAAAGAGAGGGAGAGAGAGAAAGAGGGAGAGAGAGAGAGAGAGAGAGAGAGAGAGAGAGAGAGAGAGAGAGAGAAAGAGAGAGAGAGAAAGAAGAGAGAGAAACATTGATCTGCTGCCTCCCCCATGAGGGAACAAATCCGCAACCCACGACCTTTCTGTGCACGGGATGATGTTCAGACAACTGAGCCACACCAACCAGGGCATGTTTTTCTTCTTTTAAATAGGTTGTTAGAGCCATGTGGGTAGAACTCTTATTTTCTCATGTGTCTTTAGTAGATGACATTGGAAAAGAATCATGTTGTTTGGTGCTAGCCCTACCACTTAAGTGAAATATTTTGTCATCAGTATTTCTTTGGACCATTTGTTACTGCCTCTCTGGGCTTTGTTCTTTTTGGCTCTCACCTCCAGTTTCTGACACACCTAGAGCAAATGTGAGAGCTTATTGCCTTACCCTACATAATACTGCCATTCAAAGCCTGGAATCTTCTTTTTCCGCTACTGCCTATTTTCCCTTTGCTCCCTAAACTCAGGGGTGTGTACTTAGGGCAGGCTGAGTTTCAGTGAGCTCCTAATGTGGATATTGGAAGCCCCACCTGCTTGCCAAGTCCTTTTGGCTGTGAGCAAAGTAGAGGCTTGGTACTTGTCATTCCTCTGCAGCAGTTGAGCTGAAGGAATGCTGCAGGGCTTGTTGGAAGTTGCTTAGCACCTTGCGTGGGTGTGTGTGAGGGTGTGTGGGTAGAGTTGAGGGTCTTGTGTAGTTAGTGTGGGAGACCTGAAATCCTTCCTGGTGCCATGCTAATCATTAGGCAGTATTTATTGAATACCTCCTTATGACTAGCACTGTGATAGGAGCTCTTGGAGTAGTATAATAAAATACTTCATTAAATCACAGTATATTAGGCAAACAATTCTAGCTCTGCCACTTACCAGCTTTGATTTGGGCAAGTTAATGTCTTTAAGCCTCACTTTACTTTCTATAAAATCAAGCTATTAAATCCTACATGATAGGGCTGTTGTGGAGATTGAATAAAGAATGTAAGTATAGTGTTTAGCACATGTCTGACAATAGTTAGGATTTCATTTCATAGTCATATTTAGGATTTATGACTGACACCATATAAAACAAATAGAGAGTAATAAAACAAATAGAGAATAATATAACTCTACAGTGTGTAATCAAATACTTAAATTATGACATGTAAATTATAAATAGTCTGGGAATTTAGAGAAGAGAAAGAACAGTCTTGTGCAACCATTTAATGTTTCTGTGCCTTAGTTTTTCCAATGGACACACTGTGGAGATGCTAGGTGACATACCAGAGAATGATTAAGGTATTATAGCATTTTAGCTTTTTTAGGTGGTTTATGTGATGGTGGGAAAAAGGGAGAAGCTTGAGGAGCTGTTAGAAACCAAATTTGACACTTATTCTTAATTTTTTCCTTATGTGGCCATGGCAGCCTTATAGGAAAATTTGAAGCTGGAGATTAGAAGCATTGCCTTCCAAAGAAGGTGCTTGCTTTGGTATTTCTCCCTGTTGCCTCACTGGCATTTTAATTAGTTGAGAACTCATGTTGGTCAATGAATGGCCTCTGATTGTAAGCACCTAGGATATAATCTGAGGATTAAGTGATTTGTACTCCAAATTATCTCTCTGATCTTCTAGCAAAAATATAACATACAAACAGACAGGGCAGGATAAGATTTAGTTCTCTTGAACTAATGTTAAGGACATACGGTTTACTTACCATGAGTAGTTCTCTGGGATGTGACATCTTTACTTGAACAGAATCCAAACTGATAACTTGGCCCTCCCAACTTCTAAAAGCCATGAATATGTAAAATACCTTTAAAAATTTCTTTACTTACAATATCCAAAAGAAACTGTTTCAACTCCTTGTTTGTATGTACTTACTTGGTAATTTTTTTGCAAAGTGTGTATTTGGTTTTAATTTTTGTCTAGTTCTCTTCTAGAAAATTTCAGAGAAGTTTCCCATGAAAGTAAAGCTGCTCATACTTTTTTTCCCTCTTTGGTTTCTCCTTTTTGTTGTTGTTAGTTTTTTTTCTTCTTGGAATTGTTTGCCAAGGTTTCAAGTTTATAGTGAGAGGTGAGGCAACGTTGATCTTGGCAGAACAGCACAAAGCCAGTAGAGTCATTAAGTGACGCAAGCTTTTGATTTTTTTTTCTTTCTGTTAAAGCTCTCTGGCACAGCTGGCTATTCTAGTCACAGAGGAAGAGAGGAGAAGAAGTTCTGGGTGGAATGATAGAAGATGTTTGGAGCATATTAAAAAACAGCAGCAGCAACAGCAAATGCCCCATATAATTCAAACAAGGTTCTTAGCTCTGTGGAAGCTATGTCAGTTGCTTAGAACTTGAGTTTTTACTTCAGAGGATGATGGGACGAGGCAATAGAAGGCAAGGAGGGTTGCGTTGGATTCTTGCTTATCTGTCTGCCTCTCCTTCCAGTTGGAAAAATCTTCAATCCACAAGAAGCATTGTTAACAAGCCTAAGGAATACATCTTACCCTGATCCTGGATTCTGTTGGAATTGAAGATTACAGCCACTTCACCAGGATTTTATGGAGGTAGTTCAAGAAAAATAGAAGGAAACAATACTCAAGAATTTCTCTGTTTATACTAGTCCTGTGCCATGGTACATTTTGGGCATTGTTTGGAGCAAGTTGGGGACAGCTCTTTCATGTGAATCTAAGTGGATACCTGTATTCCTCAAGCTACATATATGATGTTTGGAAGGCTATAAACTCAAATTCTTTCAACATATGTTCATTAAGTTCTGGATTCTCTTTCTATTAAGGACTTCAGCAGACAGAAACTCCCTCATCAAAAGACACAAAACCTCCTCTGTGTTTTCAGGCTAAATGTGAACAATCATGTCTTGGAAGAGAAATTATTTTTCAGGGGGCCGTGGTAGTGTCCAAGGGATGTTTGCACCTCGAAGCTCAACCTCTATAGCCCCCAGCAAAGGCCTCAGCAATGAGCCAGGACAAAACAGTTGCTTCCTCAATAGTGCCTTGCAGGTAAGGGCTATTTCTTTCTTTTTGGTTAAATGTATTTTAGTTGCTGGTGCTCTATTTCTGATAACTCTTAAATATAATACTTGACGGTCTCTGTTTGAGGTCAGCACCCTGAGATAATTTTTTAGGTTTATCTGTGTGATCTTAGGCAAGGCACTTTATCTCTGAGTCTCAATTACCTCATTGGTAAAAAGGGGATTAATATGATAATGAAATAATAACTGTAACTACTACTACTTACCTGCCTAAAGGGGAGGAGGTACACAGACTAGATGATCTTACTACTTGTTTATTGACCTTTTTTCCTGATCAGTCTCTTATTTCCTTTTTTACCCTAGTTGCTTTTCTCTAATATAAAAAGCAAAATTCTGCCCAGCCGGTGTTGCTCAGTGGTTGAGTGTCGACCTATGAACGAGTGGTTACGGTTCAATTCCTGGTCAGGGCACTTGCCCAGTTTGTGGGCTCAATCCCCAGTGTGGGGCATGCAGGAGGCAGCTGATCGATGATTCTCTCTCATCATTGATGTTTCTGTCTCTCTTCCCCTCTCCCTTCCTCTCTGAAATAAAAATATATTTTTAAAAACAGCAAAATTCTTTCCACAAGTTAGACTTTCTTGTCTCATAATTTTCAGGCTTTTAGCACATATACTGAATGGAGTCCAGTCTTTGTTCATTTCTTCGTCTCCTTCCTATGAGATCACACATAGTAGCTCATAATTGGTGTCTGGTTAAATATGCTTGAACAGAGCTAGTGGAAAGTAAATTTTCCTAAGATGATTATCTACTCTAGATTTTCCCTTTTGTTGTTGCTTGCCACCTTAGTGGTCGCAGAATCCCAAAGCTTCCTGATCTGCCTAATCAGGCCCATAATGTTAGGTTCATACCCCTTGTCCTAACTTTCAAGTAATCCCTTCCCTCTCTTTTATACTTTTCAGAGTAAAAGTAAATGAAAATTTCCACCCAAGATAATTATGCTTTGGTTAAGTATTATTAGTTTTATACCTCAGACTTAATGAGAAAGTAAGTTGCTAATGAGAAAAGAAAAGACAAGAATATTTAATATAAAAAGCATTGGACTTAGGAATTAGGAGACCTGGATTCTACTCTTTGGCCTTCTGTAGACTAGTCTTGTGACCTTGTACAGGTAATAGTATTTCAGTTTCCTCATTCATAATAAAAGAATCGTGTCAAGCTTATTTGTGTAATCAAGATTTCATACTCCCAGTTTCTAAATTTTTATTTGGAAACATTAAAAAATCCTATGCTATGAAGCCTATAGGAAGAGTTTAAGCACTTTCACTAATTACTACCACAAATTTCTTGCAGTTGAGTGGGTTGGTTAGGTTTTTTCTAGGTGATGCATATTAGGTTTTTGAGTGACTTTGCATAAACTAATAATACTTTTGTGATTTCGAAGCAGGCAAAATAGTGTTGGCTATAGGTGTGTTTGTGTTTACATCCTTTCTGGCCATAGTCCTGTTTTTATAATTCTGTTTCTATATTTTCTGTCTATACTGTCAATTGAAACAATATAACTTTCTGTCCTAATTTCCAGTGCTATATGCTATATATATACACACGCATACATATTTCTATACCCATATTTAAGGATTGTGTCATTGGTGATTTTGGGTTGCATACTATAATTGTGTTACATATTGAAAATAATTGTTTCTATGAGCTAATATTCTAACTTTTGATATGAAAGCTGTGTTCACCACAGCTGTGTTGAATCCATTACATTTGTTTAAAAAGCTGTTACTTACTTGGGAGCATAGTGTGTTTCAAAAAAATTTGAAATATATACTTTGAGACATAAGTAAGAAGCTCCAGAGGTGTTCTGTGATCTGGGGCTCCAGTCACAGAAGTGTAGTGCCTTTTCACATGTGGTGACATTTAAATGTTTCCCAGGCAAAAGGAACCCACTAAGGAATTATGCTATATATTACACCATCCTATCTAATAATAGACAAACATGGTAATTAACCGTACCTCCAACATGCTTCCCATTGGCTAATCAGGGCGATATGCAAATTAACTGCCAACCAAGATGTTGGCTGGCAGCCAGGCAGCTGAAGCGAACAGGAGGCTTGCTTGCTCCAGTGAAGGAGGAAGCCAAGGTTCCTCACCTGCTGCTGCTGGGCTCTGAGCTGCACTCTAAGAAACAATGTTGCAATTATAGAAGCTAAACAAACCCCATGCTTTCAGCCAGCCGGCAGAGCTGGAGTTGCAACAGTGTTTCAATTATAGAAGCCAGACAAACCAGATACCTACTTTCACAGTTGAGGCCTCAAGCTGGAGCCGAGCCTCAGAGCTAAAGCTGGCTCTCAGTTTCAGTGACAGCCATAGAAGGTAAATAAATCCCAGAATAAAAAAATAAAAAAGAAAAAAAGGAGAGGTTGGGAGCTTCAGTCACCCGCCAGCCTGAAAACAGCCCTCAGCCCCTCACCCAGACTGGCCAGGCACCCCAGTGGGGACCCCCACCCTGAAGGGGGTGTGACCAGCTGCAAACAACCATCATCCCCTCATCCAGGCTGGCCAGGCACCCAAGCGGGACCCCCACCCTGATCCAGGACACCCTTCAGGGCAAACCAGCTGGCCCCCACCTGTGCACCAGGCCTCTATCCTATATAGTAAAAGGGTAATATGCCTCCCAGCACCGGGATCAGTGGAGCCACGAGGCCTCCCAAACCGGGGATCAGCGGAGCCCCAAGGCCTCCCAGCACTGGGATCAGCGGAGCCGTGAGGCCACCTGGCACCGGGATCAGCCGGTGGAGCCGCAACCTCCCCATCGGCCCTGCCCTGAGTGTGACAGGGGGGAGTGCCCCAACCCCCTGATCGGCCCTGCTCTGTGTGTGACGGGGGCAGCGCCCCAACCCCCTCATCCGCCCTGCTCTGTGTGTGACTGGGGCGGTGCCCCAACTCCCCTATTGGCCCTACTCTGTGCATGACAGGGGGTGGCGCCGCAACCTCCCCATCGACCCTGCCTTGAGTTTGACAGGGGGCGGCACCCCAATCCCCCATCGGCCCTACCCTGAGCGTGACTGGGGGTGGCATCGCACCCTCCCAATCTGCCCTCCTCTGTGCATGACTGGGGGCGGCGCCCCAACTCCCCAATCGGCCCTGCTTTGAGCCCGACCAGGGCTGCACCTAGGGATTGGGCCTGCCCTCTGCCACCCGGGAGCAGGCCTAAGCCAGCAGGTCGTTATCTCCCGAGGGGTCCCAGACTGTGAGAGGGCACAAGTGGGGCTGAGGGACCCTCCCCTCCCCCCCGAGTGCACAAATTTTTGTGCACCGGGCCTCTAGTTTCTTTTATAACTAAAGTCCATAGTTTATCTAGATGTCTTTAGTTTTTACCTAGTGTCTGTTTCTATTCCTAGATCCCATCTGGGATATCACATTTACATTTACTTGTTATGTTTCCTTAGGTTCATCTTGGCTATAACAGTTTCTCAAAATTTCCTTGTTTTTGATGACCTTGACAGTTTTGAGAAGTACTAGTCAAGTATTTCATAGGATGTCCCACTGTTTGAACTTGTTTGATGTTTTCCTCATGATTAAATTGGGGGTAAGGGTTTTTAAGAGGAAGACCATAACAATAAAATGCCATTTTCATCACATCATATCAAGGTTACATACGATGGCCATGATTTATCATTGTTGATATCACCTTTTTTTTTAATCTGTTTGACTTAAGGAAGTTACAACTCTCCAAAAATTGAGAAGTCTAACAAAGACAAAATCCCACACTATAATTCAAGCTTCTAAATACGTGGTTTTTTAAAATATATTTTATTGATTTTTTACAGAGAGGAAGGGAGAGAGTTAGAAACAGTGATGAGAGAGAAACATTGATCAGCTGCCTCCTGCACACTCCCCACTGGGGATGTGCACACAACCAAGGTACATGCCCTTGACCGGAATCGAACCTGGGACCCTTGAGTCCGCAGGCCGACGCTATCCACTGAGCCAAATCGGTTAGGGCTCTAAATACGTTTTAAATATTCGTGCTTTTTTGTGGACCATTAAAATAAAATCTTACTCTGCAGCTATTAACCCATAAATATCCTCTTCAGGTTCACATTTGATGTATGTCATACCATATTTTCTGTTTGACCTTCCTTCGTGTTCAAATTACTGTCTTTTCCAGAATATGGTCGTCTCTCTCTCTTGTTAGATGCCTCTTCATCTTTTTTTGACATTTAATATACTAGAATAAACTTGGCGCTTGGGAATAAAGATATATTCTGCAGTCATTACCAATATTCGCTTGAACTCTTGAATTTAAAATTAAATGGTGGCTTCTTATAGAGTAATGTGTTTTCCCTCCTTTGCCAGGTTTTATGGCACTTGGACATCTTCCGACGTAGCTTTAGGCAGCTTACAACTCACAAATGCATGGGAGATTCCTGCATCTTTTGTGCTCTCAAGGTAAGTACTTCAAATTTGATTCTTCTCACTATCATTAGGTTGCCAAATGGTCAATATTGAGGATGCTTTTGATTAATCAAAGTTATTTGCTAATGGTTCAGTGTAAAGGATGACTATCATTAGTTTTATTTTTCTTCAAAGAATTACTACTTGGCTTATGTAGTCTGTTTTTTTTTGTTTGTTTTTTAGTCTTTTTTTTTTAACCTTTTTGCCTATGCAGCTCTATTGAAGGTGATAGGATAGTATTAAAATGTGCTTAGACTTTGAGTGTTTAACTGAAAAGCTAATTCTAAATTTTTATTTTGAAAGCATAAACAACCCAAGTATTCTTAATGTAATTAACTATTGTCTGTTACAGCTAAATTTAGCAATAAATTCTTCCTACTAAGAAAAGCCAAGTCTGAATTCCTGGTTTGTCACAGGGATACTGCGATGCGATGACTATATGTTTAGTTGCTTGTGACCAAATGAATTGTGACCCAAAAATTCAGAATTTCCCAGTAATATTGGTTATTGCAACAACTGACTCAAAACAGTTTTTTAACCAGCATGAGTTTTAAGCCCATGATAGGTAGATATCTTTAAAAAGAAATAACTGAGTCTTCTGAACTTTTGCTACTTGTGTCACAAGTATCTTTTTTTTCTCCACCCTTTGTTTGGAACCACTGTAACTTTTAGCAAAATATAGAATATAAATTATTGGTTAATTAGGAGTTTAAGTATGAAATTTTAATAAAATCAAATTCTTTACAAATTGTAAGGTTTCTTACTGTGCTCATTCAGACAGAATTCTATTCAAAAGAGCATTTGGCTTGATTTTCTGGGAGGTATATTGACATTGAATTCTAATTTTAAATATATTTTTCATTGATTTTAGAGAGGAAGGGGGGGGAGAGAGAGAGATCAATGATGAGAGAATCATTGATCGGCTGCCTCCTGCACACCCCACACTGGGGATTGAGCCTATAACCCGTGCATGTACCCTGACCTGGAATCGAATTGTGACCTCCTCGTTGATAGGCCAATGCTCAACTATTTAAGTCTGCCAAGCTTAAATATCTAGTTTTAGATAAACAAAAAATATAGTGATCTTTGGTCAGCAAGTCAAAGGGAATTCAGTTCATCGCATTAAAAGCAAAATACTAAGGCGTGATACTTGCTAGAGAGATTTGACCACTGAAGAAATCCCCAGTAGAAGAATCTCCTAAAACTGGAAATTCTTATCTATACGAGGAAGGGATAATAAGAACTTATATGACCCCTTGGCATGTCTTTGATTAGTCAGGACTGCGCCATATTCTTTTCATTGACACTTATTATATTTCACTTTCCATAGGGACAAATTGTTAACGCTAATATAAATAAACTAGAGGCCTGGTGCACAGAATTCATGCACTGGGGGAGAGGGGCCCTCAGTCCGGCCTGTACCCTCTCAGTTTGGGACCCCTTGGGGGATGTCCGCAGTTCAGGAGCCTTCACTCCTTACCGCCTGCCTGCTTGCTGCTCCATACCGCTCAGCTTGCTGCTCTTTAGCGCTGCTGCGGAGGTGGGAGAGGCTCCTGCCACTGCCGCTGTGCTCACCAGCTGTGAGCCCGGTTTCTGGCTGAGCAGTGCTCCCCCTGGGGGAGCGCACTGACCACCAGGGGGCAGCTCCTGTGTTGAGTGTCTGCCCCCTGGTGGTCAGTGCGCATCATAGTGACCGGTCGTTCTGCCCTAACGGTGGCTTAGGCTTTTATTATATAGACTAGAGGCCCGGTGCACAAAAATTTGTGCACTCGGGGGGGAGGGGAGGGTCCCTCAGCCCAGCCTGTGCCCTCTCACAGTCTGGGACCCCTCGGGAGATAACGACCTGCTGGCTTAGGCCTGCTCCTGGGTGGCAGAGGGCAGGCCCAATCCCTAGGTGCAGCCCTGGTCGGGCTCAGAGCAGGGCCGATTGGGGAGTTGGGGCGCCGCCCCCTGTCATGCACAGAGCAGGGCGGATCGGGAGGTTGCGATGCCACCCTCAGTCACGCTCAGGGTAGGGCCGATTGGGGGGTTGGGGCACCGCCCCCTGTCACACTCAAGGCAGGGTCGATGGGGAGGTTGGGGCGCTGCCCCCTGTCACGCACAGAGCAGGGCCGATCGGGGGGTTGGGGCTCCGTACCCTGTCATGCAAGGAGCAGGGCCAATCAGGGGGTTGGGGCGCTGCCCCCTGTCACGCACAGAGCAGGGCCCATCAGGGGGGTTGGGGCTCCGTACCCTGTCACGCACAGAGCAGGGTTAATCAGGGAGTTGGGGAGCTCCCCCCTGTCATGCACAGAGCAGGGCCCAGCAGGGGTTTGGGGAGCTCCCCCCTGACACGCACAGAGCAGGGCCGATCAGGGGGTTGAGGAGTTCCCCCCTGTCACTCACAGAGTAGGGCTGATAGGGGAGTTGGGGCACTGCCTCCTGTCACACACAGAGCAGGGCGGATCAGGGGGTTGGGGCGCTGCCCTCTATCACCCACAGAGCAGGGCTGATCAGGGGGTTGGGGCACCGCCACTGTCACACTCAGGGCAGGGCCGATGGGGAGGTTATGGCTCTACCCCGTCACACACAGAGCAGGGCCCGTGGGGTGGAGGGGTTGGGGCGCTGCACCCTGTCACACACAGAGCAGGGCCGATCAGGGGGTTGGGGCGCCGCACCCTGTCACACACAGAGCCGCAGGGCGATCAGGGGGTTGGAGAGCTCCCTCCTATCAGGCACAGAGCAGGGCTGATCAGGGGGTTGGGCGCCTTCCCTGTCACAAACAGAGCAGGGTGGATAGGAAGGTTGTGGCCCCGCCCCCTGTCACACAGAGCCGCAGGGCGATCAGGGGGTTTGGGCGCTGCCCCCTGTCACGCTGATCCCGGTGCCGGGAGGCCTCGCGGCTCCGCTGATCCCGGTGCTGGGAGGCATATTACCCTTTTACTATATAGGATAGAGGCCTGGTGCACAGGTGGGGGCCTGCTGGTTTGCCCTGAAGGGTGTCCTGGATCAGGGTGGGGGTCCCCACTGGGGTGCCTGGCCAGCCTGGATGAGGGGATGATGGCTGTTTGCAGCTGGTCACACACCCTTCAGGGTGGGGGTCCCCACTGGGGTGCCTGGCCAGTCTGGGTGAGGGGCTTAGGACTGTTTTCAGGCTGGCGGGTGACTGAAGCTCCCAACTGCTCCTTTTTTTCTTTTTTCTTTTTTTTTATTCTGCGCCAGCTTTAGCTCTGGCTCCAGCTCTGAGGCCTCTGCTGCTGAAAGCAGGTATCTGGTTTGTTTGGCTTCTATAATTGAAACACTGTATCGATTCCAGCTCTGAGATCCCGGCCTGCTGAAAGCTGGTTTCTGGGGTTTTGTTTAGCTTCTATATTTGTAACAATGTTTCAAACTGCAGGCTCAGAGGCCAGCAAGGCAGGCGGGGAACGTTGGTTTCCTCCATCACTGAAGCAAGTAAGCCTCATGTTCACTTCAAGCTGCCTGGCTGCCAGCCGCCATCTTGGCTGGCAGTTAATTTGCATATCTCCCTGATTTGCCAATGGGAAGGGTAGCGGACGTACGCTAATTACCATGTTTCTCTTTTATTAGATAGGATACCATTATATAAGCCAGAGAAATGAAGAAAACCAACCACCAGACTTTATGGGACACCTCCTGAGATATCTAAGTACATAAGGGAAGTTATTTTTCAACCTGTAGGGGCTGAGGATATATATTGGGAGTCTTTCAGAGAAGCAGTTGCTTATGATAGATAGATAAGTGGGTTGAGGGGATCAATGGCTGTATTTTGCATCTTCATTGTTCTGAGCCTGTGTTGGAATTCTGGTACTTTCCTCATCACATCACTGCCTGATCTATCCATTAGATTTCTTTTCCTTCACTCTTTCTTTTGTTATATTGGGAGTTTATTAAAAATTTTGATTTCCCCACTAAAGTGCTTTTCAATCCTTTAGTGCTATATAAATGTTAAATAATTAGGTTTTAGTTTGCACACATTTCATGTTTTAGATGACATTGTTTGCATTCTTTTAATTATTATATTATTAATTTGAAAATTTTAAATAGATTTATAATGCAGATGGATTAATTTGACCATATGTATGAGCTGAACTTTTCTAATAACTGAGAAATTTTAATTGTTAGACTAGCCATAGTCTCTAAGACATAGTCCTTTATTCATACCGGAGGGCTTCATTTTCTGTGAGAAGAGAAAGGATGATGAGAGTATGGAGGAGCAGCCCTGGGATAGACCATCAAAACCTGGGCCCTCCTATAGGATGTATCTTTTGTTCCCTACTTTAGAAATATTTTTATAGAACATGAAAATAATATATCATTAAACTAGGTTAAATCAGTATAATAAGGCAAGAAAGACAAAGGAAGAATATATTAGAAAGTTGTCATTGTTTGTAGATGATGTGATTGACTATTTAAACAAATCTCAAAGAATCTACTGATAAATCAGTAGAATCAATAAGAGAATTTAGCAGGTTGTTGTTAATAAGGTCAAAGTATAACATTCAATTACATTTCTATATACTGGAAACTAACAGAAAATTAAATGTAAAAAGAACTTTTATAATAGCAACAAGAGATATAAAGTAGATATGAATAAATTTAACAAAAAAGATATATGATATAAAATCCCAGCAGAGATCCAGTATCATCATCAAGTGAACATCCTTGTAACAACTATTTAGGTCAAAATAGAACATTGCCAGCTCAAACTGGTTTGGCTTAGTGGATAGCGTCGGCCTGTGGACTGAAGGGTCCCAGGTTCGATTCCAGTCAAGGGCATGTACCTTGGTTGCGGGCACATCCCCAGTAAGGGGTGTGCAGGAGGCAGCTGATCGATGTTTCATTGATATTTCTAACTCTCTATTCTTCTCCCTCCCTCTTTGTAAAAAATCAATAAAAAATATTTTAAAAAAATAGAACATTGCCAGTACCATAGTCATTCACCCTCCTTTCTTTCTCAATCACATCTTCTTCTTTCTCCCATGGGTAACCACTTTCCTAATGTTGTGGTAATCACTTCCTGTTTTGTCTGATAGTTGTACTACCTATGTGTCCATTCTTAACCTAATTTAAAAATTACCTGTTTTTGAAACTTTATTGTATAAATGTGTGTGTGTGTATGTGTCTTATTTAGCTCAGCAATATGTTTATAAGGTCATCATGTTGTTTGCAGATTGAATTTGTTTATTTTCATTATCATATGGTATTTCATTGTATAAAGTAAATCACTGTTTATCCATTCTTCTGCTGGCAGTCATTTGGGTTATTTCCAGTTTATTTTATTTATTTTTTGTTAATCTCACCCAAGACTATGTTTTCCATTGATTTATAGAGAGAGTGGAGGTGGGGGGGGCGTGGAGAGAAACATCTATGTGAAAGAGACACATTGATTGGTTGCCTCCTGCATATAACCTGACTGGAACCGGAGAGTAAACCTGCAATCCAGGTAGGTGCCCTTGACCGACCAGGAATTGAATCCGAGACCCTTTGGTGTGAAGGCTGACACCCTCCACTGAGCAACATGGGCCAGGGCTCCAGTTTTTTTTAATTTTTTATGAATAATATTGCCAAGAACATTCTTGTACACATCTACAAATGTGTATACTTTTCTTATTTTTTTCTTTTTTTAAAAAAATATATTTTATTGATTTTTTACAGAGAGGAAGGGGAGAGAGATAGAGAGTTAGAAACATCGATGAGAGAGAAACATCGATCAGCTGCCTCCTGCATATCTCCCACTGGGGATGTGCCCACAACCCAGGTACATGCCCTTGACCGGAATTGAACCTGGGACCTTTCAGTCCACAGGCCGACGCTCTATCCACTGAGCCAAACCGGTTTTGGCTACACTTTTCTTTTTCTTACATGCTTAGGAATGGAATTACTTGGTCATAGGTTATGTATATCTTCAACTTTTTTATTTATTTATTTTTAAAAAATATATTTTATTGATTTTTTTACAGAGAGGAAGGGAGAGGGATAGAGAGTTAGAAACATCAATGAGAGAGAAACATCAATCAGCTACCTCCTACACAGCCCCCACTGGGAATGGGCCCGCAACCAAGGTACATGCCCTTGACAGGAATCGAACCTGGGACCCTTCAGTCCACAGGCTGATGCTCTATCCACTGAGCCAAACCGGTTAGGGCATCTTCAACATTTTTAGATAATGCCAACTGTTTTCCAATATTTCCATGTTTTCCAAAGTGGTGGTAATAATATACACTTTGACCAGCAGCTTTTTCCTGGAAGTTGAGAAAATTCAATTCTAAAATTCATATGACAAACAGTGAAGAATAGATAGGACACTTTGGGAGAATAATAACAAAATGAGTAACTTACTTTGTGTATCAGTATCAGTCAGAATAGGCTAAGTTATGTTGTGGTAACAAACTAAAACCTCAGTGATAAACATGCAAAAGATTTATTTTTTATTCATGTTACTTGTCCACTGCAGGTTAGTAGGAAAACCCTACAGATGATAGTCATTCGGGAATTGAGGTGCCAATGTTATAAGCAAAGTGAATATTACTAGTTGCTAAGCCAAAGGGAAAAAGAGCTCTGGAGGGTTTTACACAGACAGTTTTGTTTGCACAGCAGGTCACTTCTGCTCACAACTCATTGACCAGAGCTAATCATGTGGCTCTAATGAATCACAAGGGGGCCAGGAAGTATGATCCTATTATACTTTTTGGGAGAAGGGAGAACCAGAAATAGTTGGTAGGCAACACTAATGACTACCATACTTTATCAGATATCAAGACTTATAAAACTATAGTCATTACGATAATGTGGTATCAACACAGTTTGACTAATAAACCAATGGAGCAAAATCAAGAGTTCAGAAACAGTCATAGGGAAATTTGCTCCTTGTCCTGCCAATCAAAGAAGAAAGTGGACTTTTCAATAAATGGAGCTTAGATAATTGGTTATGCATATAGGGAAAAAAATAAAGGAAATTAGATCCCTATCTCATATTATACCAAACTTAAGAATTTCAGATGAATTAAGGACAAAATGTGAAAGGCAAAATTTTTCAAGATTTAGAAGGAAATATGAGAAAATAACATGACATCAGGGATAGAGAGGATTTATTATATGAGTGTTAGTACACACAGATCCAGGGAAAAGCCTTGAGACTGAAAATCTACCTCCATAAGTGGAGGGCAGAGAAAGATCGAAGAAAAAGGTTAGCCACTCCAGTGTAGTATTTAATCGAATTTATTAAGGGAAACTTACATATGAGGCATATTTTGGGTGGCTGTAGGATGAAATGTATCTATCTGCCATTTGGCAGATGCCAAAGAATGATGTAGGGTAAGAGGAGAGGGATAGTCACAGGTACTAGTACATGAATGCTACCAGGTGTGAGAAATTACTTCACATGCTTGACTAGGTCAGGACAACAACCTGTTCCAAGAACCATGACATAGCAGGGGGCAAGGGCTGATTTATGTCAGAGTGAACAGCAATTATAATCACTTTCTAAGTGGGCTTTCCAGAAAGCAACCCCCTTTCTGGCTGAGGTCCAGCTTGTGGGGCACACAGCAGTCATGTCATGGAACTGCCTCTTTCCCACAATAAGACATGAAAAATACAGTGAAAAGTATTGATACATTTCTTTTTTTTAAAAAATATATTTTATTGATTTTTTACAGAGAGGAAGGGAAAGAGATAGAGAGTCAGAAACATCGATGAGAGAGAAACATCGACCAGCCGCCTCCTGCACATTCCCCCACCGGGGATGTGCCCGCAACCCAGGTACATGCCCTTGACCGGAATCGAACCTGGGACCCTTCAGTCCGCAGGCCGACGCTCTATCCACTGAGCCAAACCGGTTTCGGCGATACATTTCAGTACAAAAAAAATTTAATGTTCACAGATGACTCCCTTTCATAAAGAGAATAAAAACATAAGGCTACAAGTTGGGAGCAATATCTGTAGTACAGCCGGCTGGCGTGGCTCAGTGGTTGAGCATCAACCTATGAACCAGAAGGTCATGGTTCAATTCCAGTCAAGGCAAACGCCTGGGTTGCTGGCTTGATCCCCAGTAGGGGGCATGCAAGAGGCAGCCAATCAATGATTCTCTCATCATTGACATTTCCATCTCCCTTTCCCCTCTCTGAAATCAATAAAAAAATATAAAGAATATCTATGGTACAAATAACCAACAAAGAACTGGTATCAAGCATAGAACTTCAGAGAAGAAATCTTACAAAGAATAAGTAAGAGTGTTGGCCCATGGACTGAAGGGTCTTGGATTCGATTCAGGTCAAGGGCATGTGGAGTGTGGGCTCTGTCAGGCATGTGCAGGAGGCAACCAATCAATGTGTTTACCTCACATCGATGTTTCTATCTCTCCCCCTACCTTCCTCTCTCTCTAAAAATCAATGAAAAAATATTCTCGGGTGAGGATTAACAAACAAAAAAAGATAAATGTGTCAATAGGAAAATGGGCAAAAGGCATAAACAGGCTTTAAAAGAAGTATATGAAAAATGCTTACCCTGTTTAGTAATCTAAGAATATAAATTCGACCATACCCTTTAGATAAGTAGAAATTTAAAAATCAGATAAAACTGTTATCTAAAAGGTGCAATAATGAAAATTTACATACATTGCTGGTTGGAATATAAACTGATATTACTACTTAGTAAAACAGTTTGTCATTTTTCTAGTAAAATTGAACTAGCATATATCCTACCACTCAGTGAATTGCATTCCTACATATATGCTGCAGAAAACAAGTACATGCAATATATACATACATACATACCAGAAGATATACTTGAGAATGTTCAAAGTATTAGTAGTTTCTATGATTACAGAAAAGTGGAAACAACCCATTCCAACTATAATAGAATGGATTTAAAAAGTTATGGTTTATTTCTAAAGTAAAATACTATATAGTAGTGAAAACGAATAGCCTGCAGCTACATATATCAACTTGGATTAATCACAAAAATATACTGAATGAAAAAAGCAAGTCATAGAAAACTACGTAAAGTATAATTCCATTAGTACACTAATCAAAAACAGGCAAACTAAACATATTGTTAGGGATATATATGTGTGATAAAACTAGAGAAAAAGGAATGATTCACAAAATTCAGGATAGTGTTTATCTCTGGAAGATGGAGGGAGGAGGATGTAATCAATTGGGAAGTCTCAAACTCATTGTTAATTTTTCTATTTCTTTTTTTTTATATATATATTATTGATATTTTACAGAGAGGAAGGGAGAGGGATAGAGAGTTAGAAATATCGATGAGAGAGAAACATCAATCAGCTGCCTCCTGCACACCCCCTACTGGGGATGTGCCCACAACCAAGGTACATGCCCTTGACCGGAATTGAACCTGGGACCCTTCAGTCCACAGGTCGACGCTCTATCCACTGAGCCAAACTGGTCAGGGCCAATTTTTCTATTTCTTAAATTGGGTGGTGGGCACATGGGCATTTATTTATTATTCTTTGGCTATATACATGTCATGTTTTTTCTTTATTTGAATGATGATTTTATTGTAAGTATAGCAAAATGTTTGCTATCATTCTAGAAAGTACACTAAAGTGTAAAGAGAAAAACTGAAAATTTCCTAATTCTACTACAGAGATTATCATTTCTCTTTATGCTTCCTCTCTGGTCTATGACACTTCTAGTAATAAGTTTTTTTGCTCACCGTTTTAGTAAAAATAATACTTTTTTTAGACGCCTAAATTGCTTCTCTATCTCTAGTATCTTCCTATTTCATTTGTTCTAACCTAAGAATTACCCTAGAGTTACTCTCTTCTTAAAACCTTGAAGTGGCTCCTAATTGTCTCTTAAATCACTTCAAAATGCATGATGATAGACATTAAAAAAAAAACTACTTTCTTTCCCCTTCTTTTCCTTCCCCAGGCACTCTCCATGTAAGCTATGATAGCAGATGGTGTAATTGTTATGGCTACCCTGTAGACATTACAGATATTGTTCACTTTGCCTGGATCCCTTGGTACCCAAAACAGTAACAACAATGAACAAAACAATAACACATCCCTTTTAATCCAAACCACATCCAACTTTCAGAACTCCACTGCAGAAATTTATCTTCATGAAGTTTTAAAAACACTGTCTCTGTCCAGGTCCATGATTGTTTGACTTCACAGTGGTTACCATGGAGTGAGTTTTTGGGAAGGTGGCACAGCTTTTCTTCCCTCTTGGTGTTCCTTACAGTGCCTGCACCATAACAAAAACACTTAGCTTTTCTGGGTTCATATATTGTTTTAGTACATCTTGGATTTTAGTTATGGAGTTTTGGGTACTTGCCTTTTTCATATTGTGACTTTTGGTCTCACATATTTTTTAGGTAGGTCTGCTAATCTAGGCCTTCATGCCTCACTTAGTAAGGGAAGGGTGCGGTGTGTGTGTGTGTGTGTGAGTGTGTGTGTGGCCAGTGTTGATGGTGGAAAGATCTGCTGAAGGAAAAAGCTTGGGAGTCTGTCAGCAAAGGAGTTATCTGGTATCCTGTAGTTAAGTTACATGTTGACTTTGGGGTGTCACAGTGTGGGTGTAATTCTATGTGTTGTTTTTTCTTTGTGGATGTAATTCTATATTTTCTTTCTCACTTTCCTCTGCCCCCTGTTTAAAAAGTAGAGGGATAGTTGATGAGGCTAGTAAGTATTCTTTTTTGCTTATACTTCATGTCCTGTTTATATTCTTTAATGGTAAGGTTGATATGTAAAATTTTTATTTCAAAGATTTATTTTATTTTATTTTATTTTTTTAAAAATATATTTTATTGATTTTTTACAGAGAGAAAGGGAGAGAGATAGAGAGTTAGAAACATCGATGGGAGAGAAACATCGATCAGCTGCCTCCTGCACATCTCCCACTGGGAATGTGCCCGCAACCCAGGTACATGCCCTTGACCGGAATCGAACCCGGGACCTCTCAGTCCGCAGGCCGACGCTCTATCCACTGAGCCAAACCGGTTTCGGCTCAAAGATTTATTTTAAAACAGGATACTCCAGTCTAAAGTAATCACCCTTTTCCATGTGATTATATGCTATTCAAGAGGCTGAGTGGTCTGAGTATCCTTTAGATAATTACATCCTAGTGGCATTCTTCTATGAATTCTTGGATAAAAGTATTCTGTAGTACATGGACACAATAAACATAACAAAAACCAAACAAATCCAGGAAACTCCAAAATTCCTGAATTTGAGTACTTTGTTAAACACTTGCCAATTCTATGAAGTCCAAATTTTTTATGTTAGAACATAATTTTTTAGCTCCAGAACCCATTATTAGGACAAAGAGAAACACAAACATGTTCTTAGATGCATCAGAAGCTAGACAGCTTGCCTTTAATCTGATGTTTGGATGAAGGATTTGCCCTTCCAACTTTGGTTGAAAGTTATGTATATCTGCTTTTTCTTCAGTTGTTTACTTTCCTTTGCACCAACCCTTAAACTGCATGTACTGTTGGCCTTATATGAACACCTCTTGGTTCATGTCTTTGTTTTATATATATATATATATATATATATATATATATATATTTTTTTTTTTTTTTTTTTTTTTTTTTTTTTCTCTTCTGCTCTATGAATGTCTGTCACTATCCTGGTGCTGTGTGATCTTTACCAGGTACCATAGTACATGTTGTATCCAGTGCTTAATATTGCTTTTTGGTAGTTTGTACACAATAGTAATGATAATCCATTACTTTTTGTCCTGCAAAATGTACTGAGTTTTTTTGGTGTTATTTGAAGTCCCTAATGTAATTTCAGCCTCAGAATCTTGCATAGGAATTTCTTTTTTAATATATTTTTATTGATTTCAGAGAAGAAGGGAGAGGAAGAGAGAGATAGAAACATCAATGATGAAAGAGAATCATTGATCGGCTGCCTCCTGCATGCCCCCTACTGGGAATCAAGCCCGTAACCGGGGCATGTGCCCTTGATCACAATCCAACCCAGGACCCTTCAGTCCACAGGCCGATGCTCTCCATTGAGCCAAACCGGCTAGGGCCATTGGAATTTTTAATGATGACTTTCATTAAAAAGAATTTGTGTCAGTCTGTTTTTCTGCTTACTTTGAACTATAACGCCTTTCCACTTTGAGACAGTAGAAGAGATGGGTGCTAGTTACCTTGTCCCTTCTAAAACCCCAAATTTATTTCCGTCTAGTGTTACTAAAAGATTTTTCCTAACCTCAACTGTTGTCATGCCCTATAGCTTAGAGCTCTTAGTTATTATTCATATTGAATCTACTCTTACACCCTCAGGGTATGACTTTACTTTGGTGTTGGCTTATTTATTTATCTCAGTCCAGGGGAGGAAATCCGTCCTCTGTACTTAGTATGCCACAAAGATTTTGTTCTCCTTCCAGGGATTGTACTAGAGGCTTTGCAGTGCCAGGATGTAGGACAGAGTGTTTTTTGTTATAGGCTAAGAAGAATGTTGCATTGATTGATTAAATTCAACAAATTTCAATTAGTCATTTTTCTTTTAAGAATGCTAGTGTAAGACATAAATCCCAGGGAATGGTGGACAGGGAGGAAATAGGCTTTTGTATATAGGTCTCCCCAACATAAGTCTGTTTCTGTAGAACAGTATAACTGTTCTGAAGGGGCAGGAAAGTCTGTGTTCTGTTAATAGCCCACTTGTTAATTGGGGGGAAATTTGAGAGTTCAGGGAACAAATCCCTCAATATTTTTGAGCATGTTCCATGTAGCTGTTCCTCTCTTGGGTACTGAAGCATAAGCACAGGGAGTTAAAGTGATATAAGAAACTACATATCATTCATTAGCAAGCCAGTCTTTTTTTTTTTTAACTCTTACCATTTGCAACAGCATGGATGGACCTGGAGAGCATTATGCTAAGTGAAATAAGCCAGTCAGAGAAGGATAAGTATCACATGATCTCACCCATTTGTGGAATAAAATGAACAATGCAGGTGGATGAACAAAAATAGATCCAGAGACCTAGAAACATCAAACACACTGTCAAACCTCAGAGGGAAGGCAGGGGAGGGTGGGGGTGGGGGGTAAGAGATCAACCAAAGGACCTGTATGCACGCATATAAGCATAACCCATGGACACAGACAGTAGCGGGGTGAGGGCATGTGCTGAGGGATGGGAGTGGCCTGGGAGATGTCAATGGGGGAAAAAGACGACTTATGTAATACTTTTAACAATAAAGAATTTAAATTAAAAAAAAAAGAAGCTACATATCATTCATTAGCAATCCAGTCTTCTTTTTCTTTGCGTTTTTTTTTTTTTTTTTTGTGGATTACAGGTATGGAAGGCTCTTCATTGTCCTGTACTCATGGCCAGTGTCAGAGAGGACTCAACCCATTATCCTGGACTATTTAAACCAAGAAATTAGATTTCTAGTATGTTCCCTGGAAATTTTAGCTTGTAATAAACAGCCCTCATGGTATTATACTCAGTGAAATAAGTCAGTCAAAGACAAATACCATATGATTTCATTTGTATGTGGAATCTAAAGAACAAAATAAATGAACAAACAAAACAGAAACAGACTCATAGGTACAGAGAACAAACTGAGAGTTGCCAGATGGGAGGGAGGTTGGTTCAATTCCTGGTCATGACACATGCCTGGGTTGGGGGTTTGATCCCTGGTAGGGGGCGTGTGGGAGGTGGCCAATTGATGTTTCCCTCTCATCGGTGTTTCTATTTCTTTATCTCTCTCCCTTCCTCTCTCTAAAATCAATAAAAACATATTTTTAATGGACTGACTATTCTTTGGGGGGAAAGGGGTGTGGGAGATGCGGGAAGAGACTAGACAAAAATCGTGCACCTATGGATGAGGACAGTGGGTGGGGAGTGAGGGCGGAGGGTGGGGTGGGAACTGGGAGGAGGGGAGTTATGGGGGGAAAAAGAGGAACAAATGTCATAATCTGAACAATAAAGATTTAATTAAAAAATTCTCAAAAAAAATAAATAAAAACATATTTTTAAATAAGAAGTACAAATTGGTAGTTACAAAATAGTCACAGGGAAGTAAAGTTCAGCATAGGGAATATAGTCAATAATATTGTAATAACTATGTATGGTGCCAGGTGGGTACTAGAATTATTGGGGAATCACTTTATAAATTATATAATTGTCTAATCAGTGTGCTGTATACCTGAAACTAATATAAAATAATATTGAATGTTAACAGTAATTGAAAAATAAAAAATACAAAAAATAAAATAGGAAGATATGTCCTTATATTTAATGAATATATCACCTTGAGTTGAACTTTTTTGTTTTGCTTACCTATGGGATACAAATGTATTTGTGTGGTCTTTTGGTTAAGCTTTCTTAGTTTTAAAATCCTAGTAGGCTGTAACCTAAATATTTTCAACAAATTTTACCACTGACATAACTGGGATAATATAACTCTGAATCTTTTATTCTTTTTAAAGTTTGGAGTTCAGAATTTCACATGATAGTCTTATAGAGGGATATGACTGCAAGGAAAAAAATAGGTCATCATGAGTCTCTCCTTCCCAGTTTATGGAAGAACCCGAAACTTATATAATCTTAAAATATTTGTGTTTGTCCAGAAGGGCCCCCTTTTAATTTTCCCTGTGGGGAAAGTGGTTATAATCAAAATTTGATTTCAATACTGTCAGTACTCTATAAGATCCTATATTTTTTATCTGGGCAAAAATTAGCAAATTGAGTATTATATTTTATAAAAATCTCTACATTAGTTTGTGATTTCCCACTGAAAGCAATATGATTCTCTGATGAATTTGGCTTGCCTCTGCCTTTGTGTGTCTCTGTTCAGTGTCTTGAAATCTTGGTGTTTCTCTCTACCTATGTCTATATCTTTGTGTGTGTGTAGGTGTCTGTCTGTTTTTTGTAGATAACAGGAATGAGTGTGGTAGCTTATGATGATCTTTAACTTTATGGCAGATAAAGTGGTGCAAGTTTGCACTGGGGGCAAATAAAATCCTAAACTCATGGGAAGATATGACATTAACTGAATTTAATTTAAAGGCACTGGTAGAGCATATGTGGGCAATTTTCTGATCAAGAAGTTCAGAAGGTAGCTATTTTTAGACATAAGGTTAAAGAGTCCCAAGAGAGAAACTAGCCAGCTGTTTTCTGCTTTTCCCAAAGTTGGAGCAAGAATCTCTATTAAACTGACTGTATATTTAATGAATTATATTTATATAATTATATATTTAAGGAATTATTATGCTTTTCTGTGTGTTGTAATGATATTATGGTTATGTTTTAAATAAAAAGATTTCTTAATTTATATATATATATATTTAAATATATTTTTATTGATTTCAGAGAGGAAGGGAGAGGGAGAAAGATAGAAACATCATCAGCTGCCTTTTGTACACCCCCTACTGGGATTGAGCCTGCAACCTGGGCATGTGCCCTTGACTGGAATCGAACCTGGGTCCTTTCAGTTCACAGGCTGACGCTCTATTCACTGAGCCAAATCGGCTAGGGCTGACTTCTTAATTTTTAGAGGCATATTCTCAAATATTTATAGATGAATATTATCTGCAATTTGCTTCAAAATGATCTGGGAGTGGAGTGAGTGGGTCGTATATATGAAATGAGATTGGCCACTGGCTGATAATTGTTCAAGATGGATGATAGGTGCATGGGAGTTTATTGTGCTATTTTGTCTACCCTTGTATTTTTGAAATTTTCTGCAATAAAATGTTGAAAATCCAATATTATTGTTTTGGGTGCCATAATGTTAAACAGTTACATATTCTTTTTCCTCTTGAAAGAGAACATTTAACATTCTTTTAACACAAAACTAGTGTGAAGTTCTCTTCCAGCAGTCAGTAACAGTCAAGGATTAACTCCTTTATCTTACTTTCAGAGGGTTGATTGGCCACATTTAGGTTTATAATATTTAGGTCTATGATTTCTAGGAGGTGTGGAGAAAAGGACTAATTATGAGAGCCAAAATGATGAGAGATTTGGGAAGCCCAGATGAATAAGAAAAGCCTAGGAACTGAAGAGAGCGGGGCATAATGTGTCACCTCTCAGGGATAAGCTGGACTGCTGACTAGGGCACTTTCCAAAAACCTCAGGCCCATAAAGCATCAAATTTGGTGACAGCCCTTCTCCCCATTTTCTGTAACCATGATTTCTTCTAGTTGCAAGGCTGGGATGTCCTGGAAGAGAAATAAGCAGCTGTTCCCTGCCTACAGATAAAAGTCTCTGTTTTAGAGGGGGGAGGGGGGAGAGGAGAGGGGGGAGGGGGGCCAAAAACTTAAGCAACAGCTGCATTTGTAGTTGCCAAAGCACAAAGACTTTCTGCCTTTATGGCACTTCTCTCGTATTTACATGTTTTTTTGCTAATCCAAATAATTACGTGCTCATGTGGTAGAATTGTTTGGATCCAAGAGAGATGGGTGGGGCAGCACCTGCTTTTAGCCATTAAAGTCATGTTGCTTTTGCACTGCATCCAAGAAAATAGTTAACAGACAAAAAGTGATTTGCCTTTTCCTATGAATGAAAAGGAAGACCTCTTTGGTTTCATCCTGTGAAGAAAAGTAAAGAGAAACCTCAAAGGTGGGTTTTCTCTGTTTATTGAAATGAAACCATCAGGGACCCCACAGTGAAAAATTCCTGGGTTTTGGTTCTTCCTGCCCTTTCTTCCTCCCTGCCATAGAACTCAGCAATTGGAAGAATACCAGTTTTTGTTCCTTATTGGTGCTACCACCTGTTCTTACTGCTGAACTAAATGTTCTTGGCTTTCTTTGGTGTGAACAGGATCTCCCTCTGGGAAAGGTGGGAGGAGGGTGAAAAAGGGAACAGGAGGAGGCCCATTGCAGCCCTGTGCTCATGTGAGAGGGACACACAGGGGTTAGTGTGCTGCCCTAACAGAGGGGCTTTGTGCTCTAGCTTCTTCCAGAGCTGGGGCTCCACAGATGCATGCTGGGCAGGCTCAGGCAGCTCCATCCCTGATATACTTGCTTCTTTCTGACAATAGCAGAGCAAGACTGGTAACAATAATTAACATAAAAAAATAAAGAAGATGCAGGCAGAGCAGGCTCAGGCAGCTTCATCCCTGATACACTTGCATCTTTCTGACAATAGCACAGCAAGACTGATAACAATAATTAACATAAAAAAATAAAGAAGATGCAGGCAGAGGCCATTCTGAATGCATTCAAATACTCAATGTGTATGGAGAAAGCTGTCCGTAACTAAGCGGTGGAGCTTAATTAAGAGTATAGCATGGAGAGATGGATGCCATGGAACACAAGAGCCAGAGCTGTTGTTGCATATCCACTGTGGGTGCAGGCAGAGCTCTTACCTTAGGTCTTTCCCTGTCTGTGCTGAAACCCTTGTATCTAGGTCATGGGAAATCTTCCTCTCTTGAATAGCAGCAATGGAATGAGAAGTTTGGTCTTTCCTACCCAGATCTCAGAGACTGGGGAGGTAGCTGAAGGTAGAAGCATTTCTGAGTCAAGGCTCTTTGTCAGGAGAGGTCAGTGGCAGACATGTTTCTTAGCAACCTAAAAGGGCTCTTAAATATAATAATAACTAGAAGCCCGTTGCACGAAGATTCGCGCAATAGGCCTTCCTTCCCCTGACTGCTGGCACTGGTTTTCCTCTGGCACCTGGGACCCAGGCCTTTGGTCTGGCTGCAGCGGAGAAGCCAAGCCTCTTCAGTCTTCAGTCTTCAGTCTTTAGTCCGGCCGGAGCCTTCAGTCTTCGCTCCACGCCTGCGTATGCAAATTAACCGCCATCTTTGTTGGGTTAATTTGCATACTCATCCAATTGGCTGGTGGGCGTAGCGGAGTGACACCAATTTGCATGTTTCTCTTTTATTAGTGTAGATGATAATATAATAACAACTAACACTGAGATAGCACTTATCATATTGCCAGGAATTAGTCTAAGCTTTGGGTATACAGATAACTTATTAATCCTTAAATAACCCAAGGAGGTAAATACTATTATAAATTCTCTTTTTAAAAGAGGAAACTAAAGCCTTAAGAAGTTAAGTAACTTGTTCAAGATCATAAAAATGGTAAGTAACAGGGCTGGTATTTTGAACTCAGATAGTTTGGTTCCAGAGTTCATCTTCTTTAACTGTTATACTACACCATCCTTTAGTGGAGCCCTGTTCTTCCTCAGACTGAACCATAGGACAAAGAAAGTTACTATTTTCTCTCTAGAATGTTAACATAACTAGTACTATGCTGGGAGAGAAGTTAATTCATTAGGAACTGTTGATGCCTTAGAACAGTGGTTCTCAACCTGTGGGTTGCAACCCCTTTGGTGGTCGAACGACCCTTTCACAGGGATCGCCTAAGACCATCCTGCATATCAGATATTTACATTATGATTCATAACAGTAGCAACATTACAGTTATGAAGTAGCAATGAAAATAATTTTATGGTTGGGTCACAACATGAGGAACTGTATTTAAAGGGTCAGAAGGTTGAGAACCACTGCCTTAGAGTATTAGGACTTACTTCTTGAGGAAACCCAATTGATAAAGATTAAAGGAGCTGTAGTTTGCAAATATATTTATATAAAGTATTCTGGAACTAATTTATCATTACTTTGTTTTGGAACCAGTTTTGAACTCTGAACAAAAAGGACCAAACCTAATACATCAAACCTGTAGAGATAGAGCCTTCATCAGAAGTAATGTCTTACCATTAACAATTGAGAAGAGCAGCAGGTTGGCTTATGATAGTGGTTACTAAGATTTGCCAAGCTGAGGTGACTTTCAGCAACTCAAGTGCTCAGACCCCTATTTATTTATAGAAGTAGTCACTGCTTCTTTCCCACCATCGTTTTCCTTTGTTTCTTCAAATTCCCCAAGTTTCAAAATCCCAGAGGTCACTTGGCAGATATCCAGTTGCCCTGTGGGAGAGTTTAACTATGGACCTAGACCTTTCCTTTTGGTCTATTTAAGAGGTTACTCATAGATATTATTCTACTTCCAGCAAAAAATTATGGAAGGTCTGGCCCTACATTTATAATAGACTTGTGAATACTTGGAGTAATTATAATGGACTAGAGTCCCAGTGCACGGAATTTGTGCATGGGTAGGCTCCTTAGGCCTGGCCGGTGATCAGGGCTGATCAGGGCCTTCCTTCCCCTGGCTGCCTGCTGCTGGCCAGGGGCTTCCTTCATTCCGAGCCACCCCCTGGTGGTCAGTGCACATCATAGTGAGCAGTCGAACTCCTAGTCCCGTGTTCGGCAAACCGCAGCTCGCGAGCCACATGCGGCTCTTTGGCCCCTTGAGTGTGGCTCTTCCACAAAATACCATGTGTGGGCGCGCATGTACAGTGTGATTGAAACTTAGTGGCCCATGCGCAGAAGTCGATATTTTGTGGAAGAGCCGGTATTTTGTGGAAGAGCCACACTCAAGGGGCCAAAGAGCCGCATGTGGCTCGTGAGCCGCGGTTTGCCGAGCCGGTTTGCTGGCCACTGTCCTAGTTGGTCAAATGCCCAAGGGAACAATTTGCATATTAGCCTTTTATTATATAGGATTTCCCTCCCATCTCCTAGCTTATTAAATAATACTAAATATGTATTGCTGGTACTGCTTTCTCCACAGCATATAAAATTATATGTAGGGAAATACTAGCAGGTTACACAGTAATATATTCTTAAACTGCTATAGGGATGGATGCTCCATGTGTATGAGGAGAAATGATGCTAGTAAGAGAGTAGAATGGGGAAACAGTTCCTACTTGAAATGAGCAGAACGAGGTTTAGTCCCATTTTGTTCTAGCCAGTTATATTACCTTAAGAAAAATGTTCACCTTTTCTAGTGAATTCTTTACCTGCTTTAAAAAGAGAGAGAGAGAGAGACTTGGCCGGTGTGATTCAGTGGTTGAACCAGGAGGTGACAGTTCGATTCCCAATCAGGGCATATGCCTGGGTTTTGGGCTCAATCACCAGTAGGGAGGGTACAGGAGGCAGCTAATCAGTGATTCTCATCATCGATGTTTCTATCTCTCTCTCCCTCTTCCTTCCTCTCTGAAATCAATAAAAACATATTTTTAAAAAGAGGGGGGACTTAAAAATATATTCCCTGCCCTGACCGGTTTGGCTCAATGGATAGAGAGTCAGCCTGCAGACTCAAGGGTCCCAGGTTCGATTCCAGTCAAGGGCATGTACCTTGGTTGCGGGCACATCCCCATTAGGGAGTGTGCAGGAGGCAGCTGGTTGATGTTTCTCTCTCATTGATGTTTCTAACGCTCTATCCCTCTCCCTTCCTCTCTGTAAAAAGTCAATAAAATATATTTTAAAAATAAATAAATAAAATATATATTCCCTTAATAATATCTACCCACATCACATGATTGATTAATTTGTTCAATTCTTCATTTATTTATTTGGTTGCCCTCTGTATGCCAGTACCTTTCAAGGTGCTGGGAGGATAGCAGGGAATTAAAGGACAGAAATTTATGTCCTCATATTTATATTCTAGAGAGTGCAATCAGACAATAAATATGTAAAATACATGCTATGACAGATGGTAATAAGTGCCACGGGGAAAAATAAAACTGGCAAGGGTGGGAGATTTAGGAAGAGGGGGTGGAGTTTGCAATTTTAAATAGGGTGATCAGGAAATACTATATTGAGAAGATAATATTTGGATAAAAACCTGAAGGGAATCAGTGACTGAGCTACTGATAGGTCAAGTAAAATGAGGACCAAGAATTGACCATTCTAGGTGGGTGGGGCCTTTTATTCTTAGATCACTTAGGTAGGTTTATAAAGTGATACTATAAACTATAGACTTATGGTCTCATTAGTAAGTCTGAAAAATGACCCTGGGATTTTTTTTTATTTGAAGAAGTTACTGGCAAGAATTTTAAACAAATGACATTCTTTGATATGTAACTCATTGTTGAGTGAGGTGTTTATCTGGGTGGTTTAGTGAGGATCTGGGCCATGAGCTGCGGCTGTCAAGGAGTGCATTCTAGTCTCTGTGGGTAAGATTCAATACCACTTGGGAAGGACTCATCAAGCCAGGTGCTACTCGTTGCCACTCTTTGTTTCCATTCTGTGGACATAACACTCATCTTTGTTTCAGATGTAGGTAAAGATGGAGAAGACAGATGCATTTAATTACACCAAAATAAAAAACTGCTGCACATAAAAGACACCAGCGACTGGAATAAGATATTTGCCACAGTAATACTTACAAAGACCTAGAAAAACCAAATGTAGCTAGAAAGACTAAAATGAATCAGTCTGATTGTATTAATTGCTGATAAGGATATGGGGAAATTTATTTATAGTCATTCACTGGTGGAAGTAAAAGTTTGCACAGACTTTATAATAGCAAAAAATTGGAGACTGCCAAAATATCTGCCAATAAAGAGACGGATAAATACATGTGGTATCGTCACCTGACAAAATACAACACTGCAGGGAAAAGGGATAAACCAGATATATATATTATATCATTATGGGCAGATTTCAAAACAATGCTGAATTTTTTAAAAAAGTTAAATTCAGTGTGATACTTTGTACATGAACAAAAAATACACACACACAAAAGTATATATGTGAAATACTTGTACTTTTATTTATTAATTATTGTATTATTTTCTATATGAACAACTATAATCCTACTTTTAACCCACTCTATATATGTATATATATGTATATACATGTATATATATGTGTGTATATATATGTATATACATGTATATATGTATATGTGTGTATATATATATATATATCCCTAAATATACAGAGTGTGTATATATGTATATGTATATATGTAAAAGTATTAAAAACAAAAGATTATGCAACAGACTCATGATAGTGAATGGCTGGTGGAGAGTGGGCAGTCTCAAATGGGACGTTAGCTTTATTCTGTAGATTGGAAGTAAAAATGATGGAATGTTTATTTTTTGGTGTTAGACATGTAGGTGTTTGTTATATTATTATTTGCACTTTTGGGTAATTTTGAATTAGCTAAACAATTAAAAAAGAAGGGAGCCAAGTTTCATAGAATGAGCCCCCAGATAATAATTTACCTATACACTTACATATAATTTATCTCTATTTACTGAAGAACACCCACCTCTGTCTATATCAGAGGAAGTGAGGTGATTGAATTGTATTAACTCATGACAGTGGTCTCTCCTAATGTGTCTTTTTTTTTTTTTTTTTTTTAATATATTTTATTGATTTTTCACAGAGAGGAAGTGAGAGAGATAGAGAGCCAGAAACATCGATGAGAGAGAAACATCGATCAGCCGCCTCCCGCACATCTCCCGCTGGAGACGTGGCCGCAACCCAGGCACATGCCCCTGACCGGAATCGAACCCGGGACCCCTCAGTCCGCAGGCCGACGCTCTATCCACTGAGCCAAACCGGTTTCGGCATGTGTCTTTGATTGTATCATACTCAGTTGGAAGAGCAAGAATCCTTATTCTCATTAGGATCATGCCCTTTATTCTGACTCATTTTTTACTTATTTTTATTTATTTTTTTATTACTAACTGCAAGCTTATCAACCTGTAGGAGGTACATTTGGTTCCACAGCTATAAGCATGGAGTTGCTAGCATGACAGACTGGGATGTTTAGAAGCTTAATAACAGCATTGTGCTTTCCCCCTTGTCTAACCTCTTCCCTGCAGGGAATCTTTAACCAGTTTCAGTGTAGTAGCGAAAAAGTCCTTCCATCTGACACTCTCCGCAGTGCTCTGGCAAAGACTTTCCAGGATGAACAGCGCTTCCAGCTGGGAATTATGGATGATGCTGCGGAGTGCTTTGTAAGTGCTGGCCTCTGGCCTCTCTCTGATTTGGGGTGGGACTATTGATGGTCTCCATCAGGGATTGGCTACTGTATTGTGGCTACTTACTGTGCCCCTGGTCTCTATAGTTAGAACTAGACATTTCCCTAGTTTCTCAGAGCTCAAGTGTATCCCTGCTAATGTAGTAGGAATAGCTTTGCAGGCTTACTCTTTTTCCTGTAGGCTTAGGGTAGTTTTGTGCTTGCCATTGCATAAAACAGTGCTGTCACCTTCAGAGCAGACAGGGCTCATTAAAATACAAATTGCTGGCTCCTATCCCCTTGAGGTTATGATTCAATAGTTCTGGAATAAAGACCCAAAATATCTATCTCTGACAAGTGCCCAAGTGATGCTAACACTGATGCTACTGGTTTGGGGACCACACTTTGAGAACCCCTGTATTACTAAAGATAATTAAACAGAGAATAACTGAATTCTTAGTACAAGTGTACTGTGCTATTTGGATAACTACATTTCTCCCAGTGATTTTTGGTAGAAAACCCTAACTCTTTTGACCGCTGGGTTCTATCCATCAACCTCCAAAAGACTGTGCATTTATTAAACAACTCAGAATGATATACATCCCATTACAGGGTAAAATGTAGGCCAAAATCAGACGTACCCCTGAGAATCTGGATCATTGCTGTATTGCTGGTGGGATTATAAAATGATAATGCTACTTTGGAAAAGTTTGGCAGTTTCTTAAAAAATGAAACTTGCAAACTACCATATGATTCTGCAGTTGCCTTCCTGGACCTGTATCCCAGAGAAATGAAAATTTATGTTCATACAAAACCTGTATATGAATATTCATAGAAGATTTATTCATAATAGCCCCAAACTGGAAACAACCCAGATGCCTTTAATAGGTGAATGGTGTTACAAACTGTGTACGGCCACACTGTGGAATACTATGCAGGAATAAAAAGGAATTAACTCTTGATTTATGCAGTCTTCAGGATGGGTCTGAAGGGAATTAGGCTAAGCCTGGCCGAGTAGCTCAGTTGGTTAGCCTGATATGCCAAGGTTGTGTGTTTGATCCCTGCTCAGGGTATATACAGGAATCAGCCAGTGGTTGCATAAATAAGTGGAACACTAAATCAATGTTTCTTTCTCTTAAAATCAATCAATAAAAATTTTTTAAAGGGAATTATGCTGAGTAAAAAACACAATAGCAAAAGATTATATATTATATGGTCCCATTTATGTAGCACTTTATTTTTTTAAAAAATATTTTTATTGATTTTTAGAGAGAGAGTAAGGGATAGGGATAGAGAGATAGAAACACCGATGAGAAGGGAACATCATCGATCAGCTGCCTCCTGCACATTCCCTAATGGGGATCGAGCCGCAATCTGGGCATGTGCCCTGACTGGGAATTGAATCGGTGACCTCTTGGTTCCTACGTCAATGCTCAAAGGCTGAGTTATACTGGCTGGGCTAGCATTTAAAAAATAACAAATTTTTTTAGAGAATTTGGAGAATTCTATTAGAGAATCTATTTGGAGAATAGATAGGTGTTTTCTAGGGATTAGGGTTGGAATTGGGTGGGTAAAACTATAAAAGAATAGCATGAAGGAGCCTTGTGGGGGTGGGACAGTTTTGTATTTTGATTATGGTTGTGGTTCCATGACTCTATACCTGAGATAAAATTGTACAGAGCTACACATAAACACAAATGAGGAAACCTGAATACACTCTGGATTGTATTGATGTCCAATCAATTCCTGATTTGGATATTGTATTATAATTATGCAACATGTTACCATTGGAGGAATCTGGGTGAAAGGTACATTTGAATTCCTATATAATTTTTTTGAAACTTCCTGAGAATTTATAGTTATTTCCAATTAAAGAGTTAAAAAAATCAGAAGTATTCCTATCTTCCAGAAGGGTTGCTATTTCTCTGAGTAAACTGACAACCAATTTTTACATTTGTCTATTAAGTATTGTTGATATACTGCTTTTGTTCTTTCCCTATTAGGAAAACCTGCTGATGAGAATTCACTTCCATATTGCTGATGAAACCAAAGAGGATATATGTACTGCCCAACACTGCATCTCCCACCAGAAATTTGCAATGACATTGTTTGAGCAGGTGAACCTTATTTCTATCCCTATCACTTAAAATGTATACATATACACACACACACACACACACACACACACACACACACACACACACATATATCCTATCTAATAAAAGAGAAACATGGTAATTAGCCGTACCTCCACTACCCTTCCCATTGGCTAATCAGGGCGATATGCAAATTAACTGCCAGCCAAGATGGTGGCCGGCAGCCAGGCAGCTTGAAGCGAACATGAGGCTTGCTTGCTTCAGTGATGGAGGACTCCAACGTTCCCCGCCTGCTGCTGCCGGCCTCTGAGCTTGCAGTTTGAAGCATTGTTACAAATATAGAAGCTAAACAAAACCCCAGAAACCTGCTTTCAGCCAGACGGGATCTCAGAGCTGGAGTTGAAACAGTGTTTCGATTATAGAACCCAAACAAACTAGATACCTGCTTTCAGCAGCCGAGGCCTAAGAGCTGGAGCCAAGCCTCAGAGCTAAAGCTGGCCCAGAATAAAAAAAAAAGAAAAAAAGAGGAGCAGTTGGGAGCTTCAGTCACCTGCCAGCCTGAAAACAGCCCTCAGCCCCTCACCCAGACTGGCCAGGCACCCCAGTGGGGACCCCCACCCTGAAGGGTGTGTGACCAGCTGCAAACAGCCATCATCTCCTCACCCAGGCACCCCAGTGGGGACCCCCACCCTGAAGGGGGTGTGACCAGCTGCAAACAGCCATCATCTCCTCACCCAGGCACCCCAGTGGGGACCCCCACCCTGAAGGGTGTGTGACCAGCTGCAAACAGCCATCATCCCCTCATCCAGGCTGGCCAGGCACCCCAGTGGGGACCCCCACCCTGATCCAGGACACCCTTCAGGGCAAACCAGCCGGCCCTCACCCGTGCACCAGGCCTCTATCCTATATAGTAAAAGGGTAATATGCCTCCCAGCACCGGGATCAGTGGAGCCGCGAGGCCTCCCGGCACCGGGATCAGTGTGACAGGGGGCAGTGCCCAAACCCCCTGATCGCCCTGCGGCTCTGTGTGTGACAGGGTGCGGTGCCCCAACCCCCTGATCGGCCCTGCTCTTTGTGTGACAGGGTGCGGCGCCCCAACCCCCTGATCGGCCCTGCTCTGTGTGTGACAGGGTGCAGCGCCCCAACTCCCCCCCACACTCCCCCATGGGCCCTGCTCTGTGTGTGACGGGGTAGAGCCATAACCTCCCCATCGGCCCTGCCCTGAGTGTGACAGTGGCGGCGCCCCAACCCCCTGATCGGCCCTGCTCTGTGAGTGATAGAGGGCAGCGCCCCAACCGCCCCCCACGGGCCCTGCTCTGTGTGTGACAGGGTAGAGCCATAACCTCCCCATCGGCCCTGCCCTGAGTGTGACAGGGTGTGGCGCCCCAACCCCCTGATCCGCCCTGCTCTGTGTGTGACGGGGGGCGGTGCCCCAACTCCCCTATTGGCCCTACTCTGTGAGTGACAGTGGGGAGCTCCTCAACCCCCTGATCGGCCCTGCTCTGTGCGTTACAGGAGGGAGTTCCCCAACCCCCTGATGGGCCCTGCTCTGTGCGTGACTGGGGAGCTCCCCAACCCCCTGATCGACCCTGCTCTGTGCGTGACAGGGTACGGAGCCCCAACCCCCATGATGGGCCCTGCTCTGTGAGTGACAGGGGGCAGCGCCCCAACCCCCTGATTGGCCCTGCTCTGTGCGTGACGGGGTGGCGCCGCAACCTCCCCATCGACCCTGCCTTGAGTGTGACAGGGGGCGGTGCCCCAACCCCCCAATCGGCCCTACCCTGAGTGTGACTGGGGGTGGCATCGCAACCTCCCAATCCGCCCTGCTCTGTGCATGACAGGGGGCGGCGCCCCAACTCCCCAGTCGGCCCTGCTCTGAGCCCAACCAGGGACTACACTTAGGGATTGGGCCTGCCCTCTGCCACCTGGGAGCAGGCCTAAGCCAGCAGGTCGTTATCTCCCAAGGGGTCCCAGACTGCGAAAGGGCACAGGCCCGGCTGAGGGACCCCCCCACCCCCCCGAGTGCACAAATTTTTGTGCACCGGGCCTCTAGTATATATATATATATATATAGAATAGATTTCAGAGAGGAAGGCAGAGGGAGAGAGAATTGGAAACATCAATGATGAGCGAGAATCATTGATTGGCTACCTACTGTATGCCCCCCACTGGGGATTGAGCCCAGAACCTGGGTATGTGCCCTGACTGGGAATCAAACCATGACCTCCTGGTTCATAGGTTGACGATGCTCAACCATTGAGCAACACTGGCTGGACCCCATCACTTCTTGTACCTTTTCTTCAAGGACAGTTTATCCTGAGATGTGGGGTGTTAGATGGGTGCCAAAACAATTAATGACTGTGGCTGCTTCGTTTTGCTTTTTCCTTCCTGGGCCCAGTGTGTATGTACTAGCTGTGGTGCCACGTCTGATCCACTGCCTTTCATCCAGATGGTGCATTACATCTCTACCACTTCCCTTTGGTGAGTCTTACAGGGTTCTCTGTCCCCTGAGGCATGCATACAGTTGATTGGGTTTTAACTGGAAGCATCCAAATAGCTTATATCCTTATTGCTGAGTCTATGCTATATTGTAGGAACTCAGAACTATAATTTTAAAATAACCTTTGTTCTCCTTCTTTTCCATCCCTCATTTTTTCCTAGGCTTAGTTCTGTCCAGCAAAGTGGGAGGAGGAATGGGGATTCTATGAGCTTTGGATTTGGGGACAGGCAGAGGCACTCACTGTGTTTGTGGGACACTGAGGCTGGTCAGGACACAGGGCTTCAGTTTAGTGGGCAGAGGAAGAAAGTCAAACATATGAGTTAGGAGTTTGCATGAATGATTTATTTGATTTAGTTGTAACTCTCACCATCATCACCCTTTTATTCCCCATCTTGAAGCAATCAGGCTATTTGTATGCTGGAAAGACGAGAAAAACCCTCCCCAAGCATGTTTGGTGAGTTGCTGCAGAATGCCAGCACCATGGGGGATCTCCGGAACTGTCCGGTGAGTAAGTCAGTGGTGGGGTTTGGGTAGAGAGGGGACCCTGGGATTCGTGGAATTGAAGTGGAGCCAGTGGGAAACGTCAGACTAGCCTCATGTATGTATTCCAGAGCAACTGTGGGGAGAGGATTCGGATTCGCCGCGTGCTGATGAACGCTCCGCAGATTATCACAATCGGACTGGTGTGGGACTCGGACCACTCAGACTTGGCAGAGGATGTCATTCATAGCCTGGGCACCTGCCTCAAGCTGGGTGATGTGAGTGTTAGTTTAACTCGTAGCGTTATTGCGTCTTATTCTTGCTCAAAGGTGTGAACACTGAACACAAAAGTATATCCTAAATGACTAATATTACAGAGTTTTGGACAATCATACCTGTGTACAGTAATCCCCCCTTATCCATGGTTTCGTTTTCTGTGGTTTCACTTACCCACAGTCAACCATGGTCTTGAAAATATTAAATGGAAAATTCCAAAAGTAAACCATTCGTAAATTTTAAGTCACGTGTAGTTCTGAGTTGTGTGGTGAAATCTCACCCTGTTTTCACTCCCTGCTTCCTGGGAATTGGATAATCCCTTTGTCCAGCGTAGCCACACTTTTATGTATCTGTATATATACATATACCGGTACATATACATGTACATATACTGGTACATATACATATACAGTGGTTATTACAGTGCAGCAGTGTTTATATTCAAGTAACCCTTAAAGTAGCCTAATGTTACATCACAGTGTCGACCTATGTCATTCATTTCACTTCTTCTCATTAACTAGTTATTGTATCATCTTACATCACAAGAAGGGTGAGTGCAGTACAAGAAGATTTTGAGAGAGGGAAAGACCACATTCATATAACTTTATTGCAGTATATTGTTATAATTGTTCTACTTTATTATTAGTTATTATTGTTCACCTCCTCTGTGCCCAATTTATAAATTAAACTGTAAAGGAAAAAAACATAGTATATATAGGGTTTAGTACTATCTGCAGTTTCAGACATCCGCCAGGGGAGTCTTATAATGTTATCCCCTGTAGATAATGGGCACTACTGTATATGTATATGCATATATGTACATGCATGTAAATGCTCACTTACCTCCTTTGGGTAGGCAGCAAAGGCTTTTTATAAAAAGTGTGATGACCATGGCCTTGAAAGACAAGATAGGCCGAGCTTAGGTACTGGTAAAAATCATGCAATTTATAAAGTTTATAAAGCGTGCTCTACTCACTATTAGTTCATACCACTGTAGAACAGGGAGTTGTATTCAACCACGGGAGGTGGTAAGGTCAAAGAAGTGAGCAATCCTGACTAAAGCTGCTTTGGGGGGTGACGGAGGTGAAAGTTGGTGGCTTGGGTCCTACAGTACGGAATTCACAGTGAGGAACCAATATCTGTTGAGAAGGTAATGAGGTAGCTTGGCAGAGAATTTGGTGGGTTAGTGGTTTTCTGTGGGTCTAGTTAGGAAAATACACAGGGAAACAGACGTCACACCGGGGGGCTTAACCTCATCAGCTCCATGCCCTGGTGCAGGGACAGCCATGGTTTTCCTTTGGTTTAAGAGAAGAACCAGAAATTCTGTGGTTTTCTTTCATAGTTTTGCTCTGGGATAGTACTATGACTAAGGAGATTCCTATTGTTGTGTTTTAGTTTCATTAAACCACTACTGAGAATAAGTGAATTCTTTGTGATCTTATTTTAGGTCTTCTTCCTAAGAAATCTCTGACATGAGTAGGCTATATATAACAAAATCTCCTTTTTCTAAAATTCTGTAGCCTACAGTATATTCTGCACTGTTCTAGTTTTATTTTTATGATTGTTTTTCCAACCAAATAAGTTCCTCATGCAAGAATAATTTTCTTCATTTTTTTTTTTTTGTATGTCCCTTTGCACCTAGGACAGTGTTGGACATGTAGGAATTGAAATGCTGGTATTGCTTCTCCTAAGGGCTTTCTTACCCCCTACTTAGGGACTCAGCAGGAAATTTATATTTGTGGTGCCAGCTGATAAATAACTTTTGAAACTTGAGAATGTTTTTGTTTTGTTTTGGTTTGGTTTGGTTTGTCAACTTTTTCTGACTCCTCTTGTGATCGGCCCCATCAAGAAAATATTATTGGGAGTTATGGGGGAACATCATCACCTTACCAGTTATTGGCCACTATTTTGCTTTTCCCTACATTTTGCCTTTTTGGGTTCATATCTGATGACTAATTGGATTAGCAAAAAAATCTTATACTGATGGGCAGAGAAGCAAGTCGGTATCTTAAGAAATGATGGAGTCAGTCTGCTGGCAGATGTGAGAGGGTTATGTCACTGCTCTTTCCTTTCTCTTCTTTCCCTGCAGCTATTTTTCAGAGTGACAGATGACCGGGCCAAGCAGTCTGAACTGTACTTAGTAGGAATGATCTGTTACTACGGCAAACATTATTCTACATTCTTTTTCCAAACAAAGATCCGCAAATGGATGTATTTTGATGATGCTCATGTCAAGGAGGTAGGAATATTCAAGCCCTGCTTAAAGTGTTTGGTGACTGCAACAAAAAACTAAGGATAATTATTTATCTTCAATGTTTTATTTTCATAATTTTAGTGTCTATCACTTATCTATTGGATTTATGAGAGTATTAGTTTTGTCTTCCCCAATAAATGGCAAGTTTCTCAAGGACAGGGTGAATATATCTTCTGTTGTTGTCTCTAAATGCCTTCACATGGCATTCAGCAGTTAACATTTATATTGACAAATTATTTTTTAAAATGTGTTAATTAATTGATTTGAGCGACAACAGTCTAGTAAATCAGATTAGATTATAAGGATAGCAACAAGTTCAGAATTCCAAATTTTGGAATTATTAGTGGGTAATACTTTATCTCAGGCTGCTATAAAATAGTATCTGATTGTTAGCTCCCTGAAGTACCCTATCACCAATTAACATGATTTTGAGATAGCATAGAAAAAATGGGGTTATGATGATATTTAAAGCTGGAAACTTGGTACTCTCTAAATCAGTGATGGCGAACCTTTTGAGCTCGGCGTGTCAGCATTTTGAAAAACCCTAACTTAACTCTGGTGCTGTGTCACATACAGAAATTTTTCGATATTTGCAACCATAGTAAAACAAAGACTTATATTTTTGATATTTATTTTATATATTTAAATGCCATTTAACAAAGAAAAATCAACCAAAAAAATGAGTTCAACTGTCACCTCTGACACGCGTGTCATAGGTTTGCCATCACTGCTCTAAACCACAGAGTCCAGATGAAATAGTTTAGGTGATTTGCATGAGTTAGAAAGACAATTGTGAGAACCAAGATGGCGGCATAGGTTAACGCCGGAGTTTGCTGCTTTGAACAACTACTTCAAAAGTGAAACCAAAAAACGGAAGGGACATCACCCAGAACCACAGGAACGCTGGCTGAGTGGAAGCCCTACAACTAGGAGGAAAGAGAAACGCATACGGACACTCAGAGGAGGCGCAGTGCTGAAGTCAAATTCTGAGGTGCGGAGTGCGCGAGCGGGCTGGCGGCGGAGGGCGCGGTTGGCGTTTTCAATCGGGAGGGAGTCGCAGACTCTGAGCTCCAGATCCGGGCGAGTCTCTAGGGACCCAGACTCAGGCGGGAGAGGCGGGACTGTCTGGCTTCGGTCAGAGCGAGTGCAGCTTTCTCTCTGAGCTTTGCAGCGGGTGCTGGGACTCAGAGAGGCAGAGCCCCTGGGGACAGGACTGAGAGCCGCCATAACTGCTCTCTCCGGCCCACCCTGTTGATCCTGTGCGACCCACCCCACCCAAGCCCTGCACACAGGCATTTGCCGGATAGCCTCAGGCAAAGGCTAGATTAGCACCTCCCTAGAGGACAGAAGTTCTCTCACTGCAGACACAGCTGATTCTCATAGCCACTTGGCCTGGAGGTCAAACCCTCCCTGGAATTAGCTACAACAATCAAGATTTAACTATAAGACTGCGAACAAAGACCACTAGGGGGTGCACCAAGGAAGCATAACAAAATGCGGAGACAAAGAAACAGGACAAAATTGTCAATGGAAGATATAGAGTTCAGAACCACACTTTTAAGGTCTCTCAAGAACTGTTTAGAAGCCGCCGATAAACTTAATGAGATCTACAAGAAAACTAATAAGACCCTCGATCTTATATTGGGGAACCAACCAGAAATTAAGCATACACGGACTGAAATAACGAATATTATACAGACTCCCGACAGCAGACCAGAGGAGCGCAAGAATCAAGTCAATGATTTGAAATGCGAGGAAGCAAAAAACACCCAACCGGAAAAGCAAAATGAAAAAAGAATCCGAAAATATGAAGATAGTGTAAGGAGCCTCTGGGACAGCTTCAAGCGTACCAACATCAGAATTATAGGGGTGCCAGAAGATGAGAGAGAGCAAGATATTGAAAACCTATTTGAAGAAATAATGACAGAAAACTTCCCCCACCTGGTGAAAGAAATGGACTTACAGGTCCAAGAAGCACGGAGAACCCCAAACAAAAGGAATCCAAAGAGGACCACACCAAGACACATCATAATTAAAATGCCAAGAGCAAAAGACAAAGAGAGACTCTTAAAAACAGCAAGAGAAAGAAACTCAGTTACCTACAAGGGAATACCCATACGACTGTCAGCTGATTTCTCAACAGAAACTTTGCAGGCCAGAAGGGAGTGGCAAGAAATATTCAAAGTGATGAATACCAAGAACCTACAACCAAGATTACTTTATCCAGCAAAGCTATCATTCAGAACTGAAGGTCAGATAAAGAGCTTCACAGATAAGGAAAAGCTAAAGGAGTTCATCACCACCAAACCAGGATTATATGAAATGCTGAAAGGTATCCTTTAAGAAGAGGAAGAAAAAGGTAAAGATACAAATTATGAACAACAAATATGCATCTATCAACAAGTGAATCTAAGAATCAAGTGAATAAATAATCTGATGAACAGAATGAACTGTTGATTATAATAGAATCAGGGACATAGAAAGGGAATGGACTGACTATTCCTGGGGTGGGGAAAGGGGTGTGGGAGATGCGGGAAGAGACTGGACAAAAATTGTGCACCTATGGATGAGGACAGTGGGTGGGGAGTGAGGGCGGAGGGTGGGGCGGGAACTGGGAGGAGGGGAGTTATGGGGGGGAAAAAAAGAGGAACAAATGTAATAATCTGAACAATAAAGATTTAATTTAAAAAAAAAAAAAATAAAAAAATAAAAGTATTAAAAAAAAAAAAAAAAAAAAAAAAAAAAAAAAGAAAGACAATTGTGATTAGGTTAGCAGCTAGGAGACTACTTATTCATTCTACACCAATCCATGGACCTTAAGCAGCATCTTCCACAAATAGTAGTCTTTGTAAAATTCTCTTCTTCATCTCTTTTTTGCTGTTGTCATTTCGGGCAGCATATAAATTCTTTGAGCTTTAACTTTTGTTTATTTTATTTTATTGATTTTGAGAGAGAGAGAGAGAAACATTGATGTGAGAGAGAAATATTGGTGTGAGAGAGAAATATTGGTGTGAGAGAGAAACATTGATGTGAGAGTGAAACATCGATCAGCTCCCTCCCCCTGACTGGGAATGAAATTTATACCTTACCAGCCAGAGTTAGGATTTTTATTTGAATAATGCTACATGCCTTAAAAGATATTATATAAGGTATGAAATATAATTATGTTCTTCTGATTGTTTTTGGTTCAGATTGGGCCCAAATGGAAGGATGTGGTGACCAAATGCATCAAGGGGCATTACCAGCCTTTGCTGCTGCTTTATGCTGACCCGCAGGGTACCCCAGTGTCCACCCAGGACCTGCCTCCCCAAGTTGAATTCCAGTCATACAGCAGGATGTGCTACGATAGTGAAGATTCAGGTGAGAAGCCTAGCTCTTACCTCCCCCTTTCTCTCTCCAATGTGATCATTACATATTTGGGACTTTTGATCATGAGCCTAGCACACAACCAGCTTGGAGAAAGAGGACCCATTAGAGCAGCGGTTCTCAACCTGTGGGTCGCGACCCCTTTGGGGGTCAAACGACCCTTTCACAGGAGTCGCCTAAATACATCCTGCATGTCGGATATTTACATTACGATTCATAACAGTAGCAAAATTACAGTTATGAAGTAGCAACGAAAGTAATTTTATGGTTGGAGGTCACCACAACATGAGAAACTGTATTGAAGGGCCACGGCATTAGGAAGGTTGAGAACCACTGCATTGAGAAAAGAGGAAATGCCAACTCATGCTGAAGCCCAACTTGCTCCAGGCTTTGTTTCCTTCAGCCTCCACGAATGCGTTGCCTGTATTCAATGCAGCCCCAGTTCAAAAGTTCAAGGGAAATTATGTTGATCGAGACTGATAATAAATTTGTGAGGGAAACCTCAGCATTTAACCTTATAATATTGGTAAAGATGACAGATTTTTTACTAGCAATTTAACAGTGACTTAAGAGAGTTAAGACCAAGAGAAATGATATGTTACTACAAAGGTAGTCATATTGTTAGGGATAAGAGATTTTTGTTTTAAAATGCCAAGTGCTGTAGTGATATTCTTTAGCTTATGAATCAGTTGTTTACTTCGAATTCAGTTGTTTGGAACCTAAATTATATTTTCCTGTAGAAACAATTTGCCACTTGATGGTTAGTCTCAGGTTAGCCCACAGAGGCTCATAATACATTAGAAATATAGCCCTAGTGGTTTTGGCTTGATTTCTTAAAAGGAGGAAAAAGAAATGTTCTTTTTCATTTCTATTTTTAGGGCTGGCCCTAAGTATAATTTTGAAAGAGAAGACATTTGTCTTTGGATTCTTTTTCCTTCCCTTTTGTATCTCCATCCTGGTTGGTAACTGGGCTTCTTCCCACCTTTGTAACCCTATCCAAACTTGCTCTACTTCTCTCTTCAATCAAACACCGATTTCCACTACTTATCTTAGCTAGGTGTTTAGAGAAATGTAGTCTAATTCACACTAAGTATAAATAACAGCCCTATTAACTTCTCAGAGATATTAAAAATGCTTATAATGTCAATTAAAAAAATTTAAGCGACATTTCTGACAGTACAGGAGAAAACTTAGAGGATAGTGGTTATATATGCCAGGTCAGCCTGGGACTCTTTATCTAAGTAGATTTTATTTTTCACACCTTTTTCCTTTCTTCCACTTTTCCCCCCATAGGTTTTCTAAAAGCCCCAAAGTTTTTCACAGTGGCAGGCAAAGTGAGGGCTTCAGCAAGGTAGGGGCAGGAGTGGGAAGAATTGTTTGTGTGTCTGGGTTATCTGGAAGTTGGGTGTTGGGAAGAATGGCTCTGGTATATCCTTTTCATGTTCCATCTAGGACTTTCTTGCCTTATGGATCTTTGTTGCCATCCAGCTCTTTGCCCCCTCTCTACCACTGTCCTTCTCTCTTTCCTCACTTTTGCCTATGTGTCTCCTCCTTCTCTCAGGGAGGGAGCCCTCCATCTCAAGTGATACTCGAACAGATTCCTCAACGGAGAGCTATCCCTACAAACACTCCCACCATGAGTCTGTGGTCAGTCACTTCTCTTCTGAGTCTCAGGGGACAGTCATCTATAATGTGGAGAATGATTCCACGTCTCAGAGCAGTCGGGACACAGGTAGGGACTTATGCAGTGGGTCCTGCTTGTTCCTGCATAGAGTGTATCCAAGGAAAAGAAACTGGGGCAAGTCAGAAATGTTTGTCATGCAAAGGGAGGAAGGCACAGAACATGGGTAATTGAGTGGGATCGAAAGAAGCAACACTGTTCTGAATAAATGATGATGTTCCATTGCATATATTCCTGTCAACAGCAGCATATCAGTAAGGACCATTGTAATGTGATTATTGATGTGATTGTTTATTCTGAAATCTGCTTTTCTCCTGCTATGCTCTTAATCCCCACCCTTCTAATAATGCTCCATTAAATTATTGTGGTCTTGTACCTCATAAGGTTCTCATGCCAGGCTTTGTCCCAAGTTAAGGGCTTTGAGCGGAGGGGCGTGTTATAGGCAGGGGTACCTGCTTATCACTTGCTAGGCTTCCTGAAGAACAGAGACACAAAAGAATGAAAACTTGCTTGTTTGTTGTTGTGAGTTCCATGCATAGAACATTTTTAAATTTTTTTGTTTATCTACGGAAAGTGTGCCAGTGTCAGTGGAAAAAATCAATTCAGAGCATAAAAGGAAGAACAGTGAATAATTGACTGCTGAGATGAAATAGTAATCACCCAAGGCTTAGAACAGTGATGGCGAACCTATGACACGCGTGTCAGAGGTGACACGCGAACTCATTTTTTTGGTTGATTTTTCTTTGTTAAATGGCATTTAAATATATAAAATAAATATCAAAAATATAAGTCTTTGTTTTACTATGGTTGCAAATATCAAAAAATTTCTATATGTGACACGACACCAGAGTTAAGTTAGGGTTCTTCAAAATGCTGACACGCCGAGCTCAAAAGGTTCGCCATCACCGGCTTAGAAAAATGCCCATACTTTTAGAAACTTGGGGATTAGTGAGCTCATGGCTTCAGATTGGGGTTTATATTTTGTGCATGGCCTTTAAAAAAAATAGAGAATTTCAAATATATTCAGAAGTATACCGAGTACCATACTGATCCTCCACATACCCATCACCTATTTTCAATAATTATAACTCATGGCCAATCTAGTTTTATCTGTACCTCTACCCACTTCCCCCACTCCCAGACATGTCACTTTTTTCAGAAATATTTTAGTATGTATCTCTAAAATATAAGAAATAATTTTTAAACATACCATTAGTGCAGTTAAAAATATTAACGATTCCTTTAAACTCTAAATAATCAATAAGTGTTTAAATATCAAATTTTCTTTTAAATATCATAACTTTTTAATGGTTTATTTGTTTGCTTGACTCAGAATTGAAATCAGATCTACACATTGCAATGGGTTGATGAGTCTTTTGAATTTCTTTTACTCTGTAGGTTTCTCCTCTGTTTTTTTCTTGCAATTTATTGTTGAAGAAGTAGGCAGTTTGTCCTATAGATTCTGCATTCTAAATTTTGTTGATTATGTTCCTATGGTAAACTTTAGCATGCTTATTTGTGCTCTGTGTTTTTTGTAAGTTGGTAGTTGGACCTAGAGGTTTGTTCAGATTCATGTTGAATATTTTCTTTTCTTTTTTTTTTAATTTAATATATTTTATTGATTTTTTACAGAGAGGAAGGGAGAGAGATAGAGAGTTAGAAACATCGATGAGAGAGAAACATTGATCAGCCGCCTCCTGCACATGTCCTACTGGGGATGTGCCCACAACCCAGGTACATGCCCTTGACCGGAATCGAACCTGGGACCCTTCAGTCTGCAGGCGGATGCTCTATCCACTGAGCCAAACCGGTTTCGACCATGTTGAATATTTTCAATGATATTGCACAAATGACTACTTCAAAGTGTGATATATTTTATTTTTTTAGTCTTCACACGAGGGTTTGTTTATTGATTTTTAGAGAAAGAGGAAGGGAGAGAGAGAAAGAGAGAGACATCAATTGGTTTCCTCCCGTATGCACCCCGATCGGGATTGAACCTGCAACATAGGTAATGTGCCCTGACCAGGATTTGAACCTGCACCCTTTTGGTGCATGGGATGATACTCTAACCAACTTAGCCATCCAGCCAGGGCAATGTGATATTTTTAAAACCATATTTCTGAAACTGTGAACCATGGAGGAATTAAGTCACAGGATAAATAAAACATATTTTCCAGGAGAATCAGGTTTATATTAAGGTTTGTGAATGGCTGAGGGTAGGGGAACATATCCCCATTGGTTTAGTATTTGTAGTTCTAGTAGCTCCAAGTGATTTCCTTATTTCTTAAATCCTTCTTATGGGTCCAGAGGTAGCAAGGGATCAGATAAAAGCAATAAAATATTGCACTGGAAAATATAGCCATATAATTATATTGCTGATACCTGAATAAGTAATTGTTCTAAGTCTGTCTTCCAATTAAGTTCAGTTGCTTAATTCACCTCTGGCCTCCAGCAGCTTAGATGATTATATCCTTTATAATCTGACCTTTGCTGTTGTCAATCACCCTCGTACATTCACATACACTGGGCATGAAATAAGGCAAGTTCCATAAAAAGCCCAGACCTCCTGGGTTTCCTAGCAATTAGTATTGAGGAACTGTGAAGTATAATCTCTGGGTTTTGCCAATTTTGGTGAAGCATGGTTGGGGTTGAGAATGAGAATTATGCAAAGTTCAAATGTTCTTTTAAATGACTCACATTTAAGGAAGGTATGGAACTGGTTCTCAAAGCCATACACAGTCAGAGCTCTTATGAGCAGAGGCTGAAACACCTGGGATAATACCAGATATAATAAAAATTAGACTTGATATGTGTTGCTAAATAAGTAAAAGGAAAGCTCTGTGTTCTACTTATGAGAGTGAAAATATATCGGTACATGACATTTTTATGCAATCTTTAAAACTTTCACCTTTTAATAAGTATCAAGTAATAGGCCCCTCAGGTTACTGGGAACATTTATGAGTGGGATTGAGACTGGTAATTGCTCAGGAAACTTGTAAATTTGGAAGCTCCCATTAACTACTTGAGCTTCTTTGCATTTATCTGTTGAGAGATTCCTGCTACACTTAAATCAGGTAGCCATGGCCCTTTCAGCTTTCAACCATGGGTACACTAAATTTGTGCCACTGCCATGAATCCCAAAGGGAGACTAGTTTCTCAAGAGGATGGAGGTCAGTCTCAGATACCAGCTTACCCCCATTTTCTTTTTCTTTTAGGGCACCTGACTGATAGTGAATGTAATCAGAAACTCACATCCAAGAAAGGGTCGCTGATAGAGCGCAAGAGGAGCTCTGGCCGGCTTAGGAGGAAAGGCGATGAGCCCCAGGCCTCAGGGTACCACAGTGAAGGCAAGCCACTCTGCATTGCTTCTCTCCTAAATCCAAACTTGTCACACTCCAGACCATGGCTTCTCTTTTCTGCTCAAAGGGCTTTCCTTGCTTTCTTAACTTTGGGATCTGGTATCCATGAGCACTTTAAACATTTATATTTGTTTCATTCTTTGTGTTTTTAGGAGAAACACTGAAAGAGAAGCAGGCTCCTAGGAATGCCTCTAAACCATCCAGCAGCACCAACAGACTAAGGGATTTTAAAGAGACAGTCAGCAATATGATCCATAACAGACCATCCCTGGCTTCTCAGACCAACCTAGGGTCTCCCTGTGGGGGGAAAGGAGGAGACCAGATGGACAGAAAACCTCCCAAGAACCTGCTTTTACACTCTCATGACTGGGAAGTAGAGAGTACTAGCAGTGAGTCAAAATCCAGTTCTTCTAGCAAGTATCGTCCAACATGGAGACCCAAACGAGAGTCTCTGAATATTGACAGTATTTTTAGTAAAGACAAAAGGAAGCATTGTGGCTATACTCAGCTCAGCCCATTTTCTGAGGATTCAGGTGAGGAGATAATTAGGGAAGAACTGGGCTTTTGAATAAAGTTTATTTATGTACTAGAGGCCCGATGCACGAAATTTGTGCAAGAGTAGGCCTTCCTTCCCCCGGCTGCCAGCACTGGCTTCCCTCTGGCACCCGGGACCCGGGCTTCCCTCACAGCCCTGGCTTCATCCAGAAGGATGGAAAAACATCCTGAAGGACGTCTGGTCTAATTAGCATATTATGCTTTTATTAGTATAGATTAAAAAAACCTGGGTTTTCTGGTAGACTTGACAAGGTCCATTTTCACCCCATTGTTGGGTCTTTTGGGATATAATTTTTTTTAGTAAATGAATAGCTGGAGGGAGGTGTTAGTCATGTCTTCATTTGAAGCAGCTGCTAACTCTACCTCCTTTTTCATACTTGTGCTTTGATCGGGATAGCGAAAGAATTTACACCAGATGACCTAAGCAAGCCACCTGCTTACGACCTTAAAACTGGTGGACCAAGCCCCCAATACAAGCCTTGGGGCCCAGCACGGCCAGGCTCTTACCTGTTAGAGCAGCACCCACGCCTAATCCAGCGAATGGAATCTGGCTATGAGAGCAGTGAGAGGAACAGCAGCAGCCCTGTCAGCCTGGATGCAGCCCTGCCTGAGAGCTCCAGTGTCTGCAGGTATTGTTTGACCTTTGAATAGCGGCATTGTCCCTAGCAGCAGTATGAGCCACCAAGAGGCTTATCAACTCAGGCAAGTAGAGGGGGCATTTTATTACCATCTTGTGGGCAAGCAAAGTATTGTGCTCTATCAACCTTCTATGACAACAGCCCCCTCTGCTGGGAGAAAGAGCAATGGCATTTGAGAAAGAAGAGAGGAGAGACTACTTTATTTTTATTGTTGACTCTATTACAGATGTCCCCCATTTCTCCCTTCCTCCCCTCTCAACTTTGCCTCTCTTTACCCTACTCCCGTCCCCCTAGGCCTTCACCCCATTATTGTCTGTGTCCAGGGGCTATTGGGGTTGATCTCTTCCCGCACTTCCCACTCCCCTCCCCTCTGAGATCTGTTAGTCTGTTCCATTTATTCATTAGCTTCTAGTCCCCATTTTGTCAGTTTATTTTTTTCTTTAGATTCCACATATAAGTGAGATCATGCGATACTAGTCTTTCTCTGAATGGTGTATTTCGCTTAGCATAATAATCTCCAGGTCCATCTATGCTGTCTCAAAGTGTAAGAGTTCCTCCTTTTTTACAGCCAGGGCACTTGGGCTGTTTCCAGATCGTGGCTATTGTAAATAATGCTTCTATGAACATAGGGGTGAATATATTCTTTCTGATTGGTGTTTTGGGATTCTTAGGATATGTACCCAGAAGTAGGATTGCTGGGTCAAAAGGCAGTTTCATTTTTAATTTTTTGAGGAAACTCCACACTGTTTTCCACAGTGACTGCACCAGTCTGCATTCCCACCAGCAGTGCAGGAGGGTTCCCTTTTCTCCACATCCTCGCCAGCACTTGTTGTTTGTTGATTTATTGATAGTTGCTATTTTGACCAGTGTGCGGTGATGCCTCATTGTAGTTTTTATTTGCATCTCTCTGATGATTAGTGACCTTGAGCATTTTTTCATATGTCTATTGCCCATCTGTATGACCTCTTTGGAGAAGTGTCTGTTCAGGTCCTTTGCCCATTTTTTAGTAGGATTGTTTAGTAGGATTGCGTGATGAGATATATAAGTTCTTTATATATTTTGAAGATTAACCCTTTATGTGATGGATCACTGGCGAATATGTTCTCTCATATGTTCCCTTTTTGTTTTGTTGGTGATTTCTTTTGCTGTGAAGAAGCTTTTTAGTCTGATGTAGTCCAATTTGTTTATTTTTTTTCTTATGTTTCCCTTTTTCTTGGAGACATATCGGCAAAAATAATTACTCCGTGAGATTTTACTGCCTATGTTTTCTTCTAGGATTTTTATGGATTCATGACTTACATTTAGGTCTTGTGTCATTTTGACTTTATTCTTGTATATGGTATAAGTTGTTGGTCTAGTTACATTTTTTGCATATATCTGTCCAATTTTCCCAGCACCATTATTGAAGAGACTATTTTTACTCCATTGTATGCTCTTGCCTCCTTTGTCAAATATTAATTGACCATAAAGGCATGGGTTTAGTTATAGGCTCTCTGTTCTGTTCCATTGATCTATATGCCTGTTCTTGTGCCAGTACCAGGCTGTTTTGATTACATTGGCTTTGTAGTATAGTGTAATATCGGGTATTGTGATCCCTCTAACTTTGTTCTTCTCTCTCAAGAATGCTGAGGCTAGCCCTAACCAGTTTGGCTCAGTGGATAGAGCGTCGGCCTGCGGACTGAGGGGTCCCAGGTTCGATTCTGGCCAAGGGCATGTGCCATGGTTGCAGGCACATCCACAGTGGGGAGTGTGCAGGAGGCAGCTGATCGATGTTTCTCTCTCATCGATGTTTCTAACTCTCTATCCCACTCCCTTCCTCTTTGTAAAAAATCAATAAAATATATTTAAAAAAAAAGAAAAGAATGCTGAGGCTATTCGGGGTATTTTTTGTTCCATATAAATTTTTGGAGTGTTTGTTCTAGATCTGTGAAATATACCATTGGTATTTTAATAGGGATTACTTTGAATCTATAGATTACTTTGGGTAGCATTGACATTTTAATGATGTTGATTCTTCCAATCCACGAAAACAGTATATGAGTCCACTTGTTTATATCTTCCTCTATTTCTTTTTTTAGTGACCTGTAATTTTCCGAGTACAGGTCTTTTACCTCCTTGGTTAAGTTTATTCCTAGGTGTACCTTATTTTCATTGTTGTTGCAATAGTAATTGGATTGTTTTCTTGGTTTCTCTTTCTGAGAATTCATTATTGGTGTATAAAATGCTACCGATTTCTGAATATTAATTTTGTACCCTGATACTTTGGCAAATTTTTTAAATGTAGTAGTTTTTTTGGTGGAGTCTTTAGGGTTTTCTATATACAATATCATGTCATCTATGAATAATGACAGTTCTTCCTCCTTTCCAATTTGGATGTGTTTTATTTTTTTCTTCTTCTCTGATCACTATGGCTAGGACTTCCAGCACTATGTTGCATAAGAATGGAGAAAACGAATATCCCTGTTTTGTTCCTGAGCTTAAGAGAAACACTTTTAGTTTTTGCCCATTGAGTATGATGTTGGCTGTAGATTTTTCATATATGATTTTTATTATATTGAAGTATGATCCCTCTATTCCCACCTTGCTGAGAGTTTTTAGCAAAAACGGGTGCTGGATTCTGTCAACTGCTTCTTTTTTGTGTCTATAGATATGATCGTGTGATTTTTATCCTTCATTTTATGTATGTGATGTATCAGATTTATTGATTTGTGATTTGACTACATCCCCAGCATAAATCCCACTTGGTCCCATTGTATGATCTTTTTAATGTGTTGCTAGATGTGATTTGCTAATATTTTGTTGAGGATTTTAGCATTTATGTTCATCAGGGATATTGGCCTATAATTTCTTTCTGTGTAGTATCTTTGTCTGGTTTTGGAATTAGGATAATGCTGGCTTCGTAAAAAGGGTTTAGAAGTCTTCCTTCCTCTTTAATTTTTTGGAATACTTTGAGAAGGATAGGGGTTAGGTCTTCTTTGACTGTTTGGTAAAAATCACCTGTGAAGCCATCTGGTCCAGGACTTTTGTTTACTGGGAGTTTTTTTATTTTATTATTATTGCTTCAATTTCATTAGTTGTTATCAGTACATTCACGTTTTCTAATTCTTCCTGATTCAGTTTTGGAAGAGTGTATGCTTCTAAGAATTTGTCCATTTCACCCAGACTGTCCAATTATTGGCATATAGTTGCTCATAGTATTTTCTTACAATCCTTTGTATTTCTATGATGTCAGTTGTTACTTTACCTCTTTCATTTCTGATTTTATTTGAGTCCTCTCTCTTTATTTCTTTTTTTTTTTTTTTTTTAAATATATTTTATTGATTTTTTACAGAGAGGAAGGGAGAGAGATAGAGAATCAGAAACATCGATGAGAGAGAAACATCGAAGAGCTGCCTCCTGCACACTCCCCACTGGGGCTATGCCCGCAACCCAGGTACATGCCCCTGACCGGAATCGAACCCGGGACCCTTCAGTCCGCAGGCCAACGCTCTATCCACTGAGCCAAACCGGTTTCGGCTCTCTTTATTTCTTAATGAGTCTGGCTAACAGTTCATCTTGTTTATCTTTTCAAAGAACCAGCTCTTGGTTTTGTTGATCTTTTGTATTGTTGGGGTTTTTTTTAGTCTCTATGTTATTTATTTCCGCTCTAATCTTTTCTTCCTTCTACTTACTCTGAGCTTTTCTCATATTTTTTTTCCTAGTTCTTTTAGTTGTAGGGTTAGATTGTTTACTTGAGATTTTTCTTGTTTTTTAAGATAGGCCTGTAATGCTATGAACTTCCCTTTCAGGACTGCTTTTACTGTATCCCATAGATTTTTGGTTTGTTGTGTGTTTGTTTTCATTTGTTTCCAGGAAGTTTTTTATTTCTTCTTTGATCTCATTGGTAACCCATTCATTGTTTAATAATGTACTATTTCGTCTCCATGTGTTTGAATATTTTTGAGTTTCTTTTATTGTAATTGATGTGTAGTTTCATGCCACTGTTATCCAAGAAGATGCTTGATATGATTTCAATCTTTTTGAATTTGTTAAGACTTACTTTGTGTCCTAAGATGTGGTAGGAGAGACAACTTTTAAAGTATTATGTATAAAATAATTGTTTAGTAAATAATTTTTAATAAAAAATGGATTAGTGAATCAAAACTTATAGAGTCCTAAGATCAGAGATAAAACCCAATTGTTACTTATTCTTGTCTTTCATTTTAGGATAGGTTCTTGCTTTTGGGGGACCCTGTGTTTTATAAAGCCAATCATATTCATAATTACATAAGGTAACAATGACAATTTAATATTGCTCATTGGCTGCGTAGCTCAGTTGGTTAGAGCATCGTCCTGATATGCCAAGGTTGCAAGTTCAGTCCCCACTCAGGGCACATATAAGCATCAACCAATGAATGCATAACTCTCTCTAAAAATAAATAAATAAAAATAAATAGTGCCCTTGCATCTGGTCCATAGGGCCCAGTTTGCTTTATAAATTTTAGCTCTCTATATATTGTTTTTACTGAGTTGTCACAGAGGCAAGTTTCCTAACAGTACAGCAACTTTGAAAGGAGTGATTATATCTTCTGCAGGGGTGATAACCACATCCTCATACTTTCCCACTGCTCTTCTCTGTCCACTGGACCCTGTTCAGTTTTTTTTAATATATACATATATATTAGTGACCCAGTGTGCGAAATTGCGTGAGACCAAGACCTGCAGGAAATCGCCCGAGACCCGGGACCCCAGACACCGCCACACTGTGAGACAAGTCCTGCTGCGCTGCGAGACCCAGAGTCAAATCTCCGCCCACCCATGCATGCCTCGCTGTGCACGCAGCCTCACCCACCCGCACGTGCCTCACCGCGCATGCAGCCTCCTGGTGACCCGTCTTTGGTCATTATGGCATTAGGGCCACTGGGTTTTTATTATATATATATATAATATATATAAACACACACACACACACACACACACATATATATATATATATATATGTTTATTGATTTCAAAGAGGAAGAGAGAGGGATAGAGAGATAGAAACATCAATGATGAGAGAGAATCATTGATTAGTTGCCTCCTGCATGCTCTACACTGGGGACTGAGCCCACAATCCGGGCATATGCACTGACCAGGAATTGAACCACAGTCTCCTGGCTCATAGGTCAATGCCCAGCCACTGAGTCACACCAGCTAGGCAGACCTTGTTCAGTTTTACTCATGAGAATATGTTACAAAGGAATAAGAAAGAAGAAGGCAATCCATATTAGAGCATATGCTTATTAATTCATTAAATAAGATTTGTGCTAGATGCACAAAATGGGATTGAGGTGAAATAAGATGGGGAATAAGTGAGTATTTCATTTTTTTCAGAAATAGTTTAGCAGATACTTTAATTACACTAATTCAATAATTTGTTGGTTTTTTGAGGGAATTTTGTCCTAAGAATGTTGCTAGTTATCACTCTTCTACTGCTTTCACTAGACTGTAGTTTCTCTTTTGAAGGGATCCAAGTGCTAAGAGATCAGCTGGGTTGGCACCTTCCTGGCGTCACATCCCAAAATCTCACAGCAGTAGCATCCTGGAGGCGGACTCTAGGAGTGTCTGGACAAAGAATCAGCCCCTATCAGGTAAGCAAAAGGACAATGGATTTGGAGGACTTGATTTGTCTGCCAATTTTATTTGGGAAACAGCCTTACCTGAGAACATATGAAATTAGAGGACAATTGCACTTTGAGTATTCCATCAGAATGTAAATGTGGAGGCATTTGAGCTGCTTTGGATGATCTATTTTTGGTTTATCACAGCTTGCCTGATTGTTTCTTTCTACCTTGGAAAGACCCCTTGTGGGAGCAAGAAGGAACAGAAATTTGGTGAATGGTGTCAGTAGTATCTGCATTCCGCAGAAAAATAAGTCTAGGGCTTTCCTTGGTGTAGAGGCAGCTTCTTGGGAATGTATTTCTTATTGTTTAGTACTATGAATTGAGATAACACAGGGGGACATGTAGACTGTGGACAAAACTGAGAAATAAGTAGGTCAAACCTACCCTTACCCCTGCCTCCATACCCTGTGCAGTACCCTTGTTCTCTTTCCTTCTTGAGTTGCCTTGTTTCCTCATGCTCCCTATTCCTCAAAACAAGCTCTGAAGGAATGATGTGACTCCCTCATATTAAATATAAGTGACTGAAAATAGTTTAAAATATGCTTTCTCTAAGAGTAACTAGCATTTTAACAAGTCAAAATCTGAAGATAAGGGAATACTGGAGTTTCAGATAGAGATTTGAGGTAATCATAGGTTTTAGCTCCTTTTTACATTTCTCTCACAACACACATATACTTCTAGTGCATATTTCACTTAAGTAGAGACCCAGTCCAAATGAGGAAGGAATAAGGAGAGAGAAAGAGACATCAGTGATGAGAAAGAATCATTGATTGGCTGCCTCCTGCATGCCCCCTATTGGGGTTCGAGTCTGCAAACCAGGCATGTGCCCTTGACTGGAATTGAACCCGGGACCCTTCAGGCCAACAGGCCAACGCTCTATCCACTGAGCCAAACTAGCTAGGCCTGATCACTCTTGTAAAAAATTACATAAGTAAAATTGATCCAACGATTCAGTAACCTGCCCATTGCCTTTTCAAATTCAGGATACCAGTGATATGATTATGGTATATATCTCTCTACATCTTTCTCTATGCTAATGTAAGTATATAATTAAGTTTATTACTACTGTTTCTTAAAAAAATAAAATGAAGTCATACTATAGCTATTAATCTGTTATTTTGATTTTTTACTAAATATGGCATGAACATCCTTTAGATCTATGAACACTGATAAAATTAAATTTTTACTACTGTGGACATTTTACAAACTCATTAAAGAGAAGGTAGAAAGTAAGGATGCGGAATTGACTTGCTCGAAGCTTCCCAATGTATCAGTGACAGCATGTGGTAGAGAATGCTCCCTAATGGTTAAGAGCATGGATTATGAATTTGACTTGCTTGACTTTAATTCAGCTCTACCATTTACCATCAGTGTTACCTTGGGCAATTATTTACCCTCTTTTTGACTTAGTTTCTTCATTCCTAAAATGTGGGCAGTAATAGTATTTACCTCATAGTTTGTTGTGAGGATTAAATGGAATACTATATGTAAAAGTGCTTAAAACTGTGCACTGTTATAGTAAATGCTCAACAAATGTTAGTTGTCATGTTGTTACAAAACACTCAATAAATGTTTTTTATTATTATTACTAGAGACCCGGTGCGCGACATTCATGCACTGAGGGGGTGCGGCCTTAGCCCGGCCTGCGTCCTTTTGCAGTCCAGGAGCCTTGGGGGATGTCGGTCTGCTGCAGAGGCAGGAAAGGCTCCCACCACTGCCGCTGCAGCACTGCTGTGCTCGCCAACTGTCACTCTGGCCTCTGGCTGAGCAGTGTTCCCCTGTGGGAGCGCACTGACCACCAGGGGTAGCTCCTGCATTGAGCATCTGCCCCCTGGTGATCAGTGCACATCATAGTGACCAGTTGTTCCGCCATTCAGTCAATTGGTATATTGCCCTTTTATTATATAGGATTATTATTATTCACAGCCCAGGTCTCACACTGAATCTGATATGGGAAGCAATATTCAAAACATGAATTTCACATGGAGCTAAGAGTTCCAAGGGAAAAGCAGTACAGTGGCTGTAACTGCTGCAGAGGTTTAGTCTTGGTTATGGAAATGTGGTAACTTCCCTTCTCCCTTGCTTGCATTCCAGGTGGGGAGACACCTGCCAAAAGTGAACTGGATGAATTGCAGGAAGAGGTGGCCAGGAGGGCCCAGGAACAGGAACTTCGAAAGAAACAAGAGAAGGAATTAGAAGCAGCTAAAGGGTTTAACCCTCATCCCAGCCGCTTTATGGACTTGGATGAACTGCAGAATCAGGGTAATTGTTGTGAGCATTAGATTATTGGTGATGGGGTCAGCGAGAGAGGGAAGAAAAAATATTCAAGCTCATAAATTTCCTGTTTTCATTTTATTAGCAAAGTTATATTTTATTTTAATTCCGCCATTTTCATGAGAGCTAGTTAAAATAGGAGGTAACAGGCCTCTTGATTGGAGACAGGCACTGCTTTGGGGCCCATCTATTTAAGGCTTATAGATTAGAGATAGTATATTGTTTGTGAAAAATCTTTCCCATGAACATCTATAGAAGGTGTAAATAAAACTAGTCACAGTTCAGACAGCAGGAAAGGGCAGTGTGCAAGCCACACTGACTGGAGAATTCTACTTGCTGGGCAGAAACATACCTTCAGGATTTCCCACCGGGAGTTCTAGGGAAGTCAATCTACCAAACAGGCTCTAGCAACATAGAACCTGATTGCCTTCTGGTCCTCTGATGATACATTTCCCAATCTCATATGATTTTTCATGAGCTTTACTTAAATTTCTTAACTGCCCCACATCTGTCACTTTTTTCCTTCAATTGCTTTAGGATGTCTCTTTGTCCAAGGTCAGACTAACCTTCAAAATAGGAGTTCAAAAAAGCTGAGCTATCTATTTAGGCCCTGAAACCTATATCTCTGTTGTGTATTTTTTAATAAAATGAATTTATTATTCTCATTATTCAGAATTCCTGAATGTAACAAATTGTGCTAAACCAGCATAAAGAATAGGAGTCAATGCTATTTTGGGTGGCTGCTTTCTGTTGATCACTTTCCCCTTTTTACTTAGAGAAGTTTCCTGGGCTAATTTGGGGGCCACTTTTCTCCTGTAATCTTGCAGTCTTTTGATTTAAGTCTATTGTTGACTTTTATTTACCAAGGCATTGTATTTATCAGTTTTAAATTCCTCATTCCTTAGCTATCCCTAAGGATAGTCTTTTCTTCCTGTTTATCCTCAAGATGTATTGCATTGGATCTCAGGTTTATGTTGCTTTTGAAAGAGGAGCCTTTTCATCTCCCTCCCTTGCCTTTTTACCTCCCTTTGTCTGTAGGGTAGTAAGTACATTAAAGTTGAGATGGAATTCCTCTGGCTATATTTCATTTTCAATTTTCCATACACTTTGATTCAGTATCTTTTGAAAAAGCAAGAAATGGAGTGCTAAGATTCTAGAGGATACGAATTAAAATGTAGTACAGCGATTGGTCAACTGTAGTTTCCCTATATCTCTGTAGAAAACTTTAATGACTGTAGCCACCACCTGTTATTATAAAGGTTGAATAGAGTCAGTTGATTTCAAATAATATGAGGAATTCAGGCCTGGAGGTCGGGGGATTACGTCTCTGGAGGTGGCATAGAACCTGAATGCTAAGTTCTTTAGAACCAACTTGCTACTTCCACCACCTTCCCATTACTCTTCAAGAGCCATGGTGAGTTAGGGAGTGAACGTTAGGGGTGTGGAAGAGCCTTTCTTTCCATGTCCAACTAAAGGTAAGTGGAGGATTAAGACATTATGGGAGAAATGAGTGACATTTTTTTTTTTTTTTTTGTGAGCTTGGGGAAACTCACCACTAATCCCAATTGTAGATGAACTTATATTACAGCTTACTACCAATCGATGGTTATTGAAAGCAAAGGGGTACCTAAACTTGAGGAACCTTTTGCAGAAGTTGCCCTTACAGTACTTTCTTGCTTTTTCATCTGGCTCTGTACTTGGACTCTCCTGCATCTGCTTTGGCACGCATTCACTTTCAGGGGAGGAAGGAATATCTCATGCTCTCTGTATGGGAATGTAACTTTTGTGAGGTAGGTTTGGTGAGCAAGGACATGATAAAAGTAAATACTTAGCTGTGCTGATGAAAGATATGTGGATGCAAACCAACAACAAAGGCATTTCAACAGATATATTGAGGTTAGGAATTGTAGACTCCCTGTGCCCAAGAGGTGTCCTGGTCTTCCAGATGAGGGTGTTTAGAAAGGGCTGTGAATTAATGTAGGAATGAAGTGTTAACAGATGGCTTTTCAGAATAGTGAAGCCACTTTTGCCTTAACACAGCAGCTGAGGTTTCTTGGAGATCTGGGGTGTTCTGATACTAGTTGGCAAGATTGTGGAAAGGATGGTCAATTCAGGCATAAGAATCTACCTTCCGCTCTAGACAGTGCTTTATTCTTTCCTTGAGGTCTTGGAGTTGGAATATGTGGTGGACAATGACATACCCTCTTTCATGGCCTTGGGTAAGGTGTCAGTTAAGGCAAAAATGGATGTTCTACATGTTTCAGAGAATTCTTAATAGCAATGGACAGTTGGAATAAGGGTAGACCGAAGGCTCAGCAGCAGGGATCTCTGTGCATTGAAGGGAAACAACAGTACATAGGAAAAGTTGGAAGCATTTGTAATGAAAATGAAAAGTGCTGGCCCTTTCAGGGAGGAGTGACGGCTTTGAGAGGTCCCTGAAGGAGGCAGATTCAATATTTGAAGAGTCACTGCATCTGGAACAGAAGGGAGACTGTGCTGCAGCCTTGGCTCTCTGTAACGAAGCCATCTGTAAGTAACTCTAACCACTATGCCTATGGCACTTTTGATTAACTTCATAACAGGTATTAGTGTCGTCCCACTCAGGTGGGATAAAAGCAGCTTTTATGTCTCCTCATTCATTCTCCCAAAGTGAGAGGCTCTTTAGCTATCTTTGCCCTTCAGAGTTCTACTAGTCAGTGTGCCAGGCACTGACACTGTGGCCTATGGATATTTACTGGAATCATCTCAGCACGAGTCCACAGATGAATCACCCAGCCAGGCCTACCTTCTTATCCCAGGATAAGTTAGACCTCAGATGTGAGGTTGGCTTGCTTTTTCTCTAGTCACTGACTAGTGAGGTGCAGCTTATGGTAGGAAAGAAGGAATGAATTGACTGCGACTTCCCAGGCCTGTGACTTTGCACTGCATATGTGGTTCTTTATGTTTTCCCCCTGCCTTTCTGGTGTGCCACATCATTAGGGTACAGCAAGGGACTAAGGCTTAGAAGTTGTATCTGGTTCGTAAGTGGGACCCACAAGAAGCTGTGTTCTGTAAAGACACATGTAAGAGTGGATCTTATTTCTGCTGTTGGCCTCCAGGAAGGGGGAGTTGGGAGCAGAGTGTGGAGACCAAAGTCGGACAGTTGCAAAGGACAAGAGTGGCAACCTCTAAGATGGAAACACCGATTTACCTTCCTAATTCATTTTAGTTTAACTTTTTGTTTGTTTTTAAAATTTGAATTAACCTGTTTAGCCTCCATGGCTTCTGCGAATGTTCCTTATAGCCAGGGCCAGCTCTGTGCCCTGACAGCATATGCATGGTCCACGCCTTACATTTCTGCTGCATCTTTTGAGTTTTACTGCATATCTTTGCTCATTTTTGGTTCAATTTTATTCTTTTTATTTTTGTTTGTATTTTGTGTTCTGTTTCTGCTATATTTTCTTTTGCATTTTAGCTAAACTAAGACTTGCCCTGCATGGTGCCAGCTCTAGCACGCACAGCAGAGCCCTAGTCGATAAGAAGTTGCAAATCAGTATTCGAAAAGCACGGAGCCTGCAGGATCGCATGCAGCAGCAGCAATCATCGCAGCAGCCGTCGCAGCCCTCAGCCTGCCTCCCCTCACAGGCAGGGGCCCTCCCTCAGCCAACAAGGTAGTGCCTGGGAACCACAGTAGTTCATGTTTGCCAGGGGAGGAAGAGCCCAGGGGTGCTCCATAGCCAGAGCTCTCATTGTCTTGGCAACTACAGGGGAGAGAAGACTCCTCTGAAAAAAATTCTCTTAGGTTAGACATACAGTGAAAGTTCATCCCACTGCTGGTTCTTTTCTTAATAGTTCCTGGAAAGATGTAGGAAATGTAGTATAATAAATAGACCATTTGTTCGTATTTCCTGTGGGGGCATTTGTCCCTGGATTTGTGTAGTAAAATGATTATTAAATTTGTACATATGGCATTCTTAGACATGGCAATCCAAGCTATATTTCATGTTGCAGTAGCAGCCATGTGAATTATTTTGGGATTTCAGTGGCTTATTGTCCCTCATGGAAGCAGAGAAAAGAGTCTTTCTTGCTCTGATGAAACCATAGAGAAGTGACACGAAGATTTCCTTTGTTTTGCTTTGCTATGGTTAGGACTGGCCATTAGTGTAGTTCTCACATTTTAGCCCTTGAATTTGGCTGTTCCTCAGAATAGGTAGATTTAAGTAAAAGAAAATATTGGCTGTTAATAAACCTGAGTAGTTTTCAGAACATAAACATTATAAAAGCAGCTAGCATTTTTTGGACATCTGCCTATGCTCAGGCACTAAGTTTAAGCACTTTATGTTTTATTGTATTTAATTCTCACAATAAACTTAGGATAAGGACTGTTATTTAGTGATACTGTATAAATAAAGAAATCAGACTTAGAGGATAAGATAAGTAAGGTACTATTATTTAGTGATACTGTATAAATAAAGAAATCAGACTTAGAGGATAAGATAAGTAAGGTACCCAGTATTATTCAGCTAATAAGTGGTAAAAGTGTGGAATTCAAATTCAGGTAGGTCTATTTGACTTCATTAGGCTTCTCATATAAATATAATATCATATTTTCCATAATATTGTAAGAGTAACTGAGTGACTGTACCCACAAAAGTGTATAGCATATTGTCATTTAAATGTAATTCTTTCGTTGTATACTCCACCAGCAGAATGTTGTTATGAGAACCTGATCAGATATGTTTAGAATATAAGCAATTTAGGCAACTAAACTCTTTCCAGAAAACTTATGCCACTTGATGTATGTGAGTTACTGAGGTTTTATTTTAGTTCTTCTAACACAATTTTTAGGTCAGAAATACAAAACAATTAGTAAGAAACCAATAAATACAGTTAATCCTGACTTCCACTCCCAAATTCCAAGACAGTCACAGTACCTTACTTTGGGGAAACATCTCGGTGCGTAATACAACCAAATTCAGATTATGAGAACATACTTGAAACGGTTGATTTTTATGTAACCCCATGAACCCAAATTACCCTGTACTATGGCCTTTTGGTTCTTTTGGCTGTTCTGCCTCTTAGGACCCCAGGTATGAGTGATTTCTAGCTTTTGCTTACTTCCCAGTTCATCTGCATGTGGGACTAGAAATTTTTTTAAAATTTGCAAGTAATATATGATTGGAATAGGACTGTGTGGGTAGTAAAGAATATTGGCAAGGGCTTTACTTAATATTACTGAGTGCAGTTTTGGTGAGGGCATGTAATAAAGAGGATTAATATTTAATTGGGTGTGAGCAGACCATGTGCCTTCTCTTGTGAGCCTCTGAACTGTTGACTTAGTTGTGCTTGTCTTTCCATTTATTTTCACCATTCCCTTGGTGGATAGCTAGAACTTGGAACTGAATGAACAGTTTTTTTGTAAGTGATCTTGTCAATTAAGACAGCTTACAACTGGCTCTCTCCCTTTATTTCAGTGAACAGCCTATCCCGCTCCAAGTATTGTTAACCCGGGAGGCCCAACTGGAACCCTACACGAATACAGAGTTTGGGGCCAGTTCTTTCGTCTACTCATCTGCTTCCTGCCATGAGTCACACTCATCACTGTTCTCAGAGTCATCTGCCCTCTCTGCCCCACAGCATAATTCCCCCAGTAGGTCTGCCTCGAACCTTCTTAATTCAGTTGAGGTAGATAGCATTGACCCCTCTGTGTTCCACAGGCAGGGCTTACCTAAAACACCAGGGAGGACTGAGAAGAACTCTCATCATGCTTGGGAACCATTGGATGTACAAGAGGGTAAGCTGCAAGGCTACAGGGATGACAACAGCAGCTGCAACAGGTTCCCCCCTCAAGAAGGAAGAGGCATTGATCAAGAAGAGCTATTTCAAGAAAAGAGGGATACTTCTGGCTCATCCCAGGTGATGCCTTGGTCACATCCAACTGGAACAGCTGGGTGTGAGAGAGGAGATGCACACACTCTAAGCTGTAGTCCTGCAAGTTCATCAGCTCAGCCTGGCCTCCCCCTTTACAGAGCCTGCCACCCTATAATGCCTGCTGCTTCCTCATCTGTGTTTCACTCTCCTGATACTGTGCAGAAAACTAACCAATGCCTCCAAGCCAACAGCCTCACAACTTTGTTGACGTCAAAAGTGGACGGAAGCATTGAGGAGCCCTGTAGGCCAGAGTTTCCAGGCACAAAGGGGCTTGTTCGCTCTCTGACAGAACAGTTCCAAAGGATGCAAGGCGCCACCACGAGGGATGGCACAGGCTCCCAGGATAGAAGTTTTCCAAATAGTCAGAAGAAGAACTCTTCTCCTTCTGACTCTCAACCTCCTTTCCCACAAGGTCAAGGGAAAGGCCATTGGCCTTGGGCTAAACAGCAGCCCTCTGTGGATGGTAGGAACAGACTGCCTTCCCGGGAAGAAACTCCTGATCATCCTTCCCTTGCGATGAACTCTGGGCTACCTAATGGTGAAACTTCTTGGGGAGGACAACCCAGGTTGGCAGAGCCAGATATGTACCAAAGGAAGCCATCTCAAGTAAGAGATGCTAGGCCTAAGGAATTGGGCAGCAATGTTGACTTGGGGACTCCCTTGCCTTTGGATTCCTGGGTGAATGTCACAAGGCTCTCTGATTCTCAGCTTAAACATGGAGCCCCTGGGCCAGAAATGAAGTCCTCCCTGAAAAATCCCCATACTTGTGTAGCCTATCCAGACAGAAACCACATCTTTTTTCATCCACATTGGAACCAAGATACAGAGCAGGAGACCTCAGAATTGGAGTCTCTCTACCAGGCCAGTCTTCAGGCTTCTCAAGCAGGCTGGTCTGGATGGGGGCAGCAGGATGTGGCCTGGCATCCACCTAGCCAAACAGGTAAGCGTGCTACCAGGGGTGGGGGGTTGGGGAACATATAAAAGCTGAAAGCATGAGGACAAGATCAGAGGTGGGGTGGTGTTCTGTCCAAATAGTATCCCCAGCTTAGGAGGTGGTAGTAAAACTTTTGACTTTATTTGTAAAGACTTCAGGACAAGGGCTAGATATTTTCTGGCTAGAGTGAAGAATGGGGACAGAATCATCACTCATGGGCCCATTCCCTCCTTCTAAAGAGAGAAACCATTGAGTATATGTCAGAGCTTCTTCAATATACACTAAGGAATGGCACATATGTCTTTGAAAGTAACTGGTGTGACATGGGTGAGGGAGACTTCCATGGCTTAGAAGCTAAACTAATCCCAAGATCCAGCTTCCAGATCCAACTTGCAGTGAGGATGTGCCCGTTGAGTCAAGTCTGCAAAGGGCATTATCAGATCATACTGAACCAGCAATAAATATCAAGACCTTCCCTGATCCCTCCAGGAGCTGTCCAGTTTAGAATTTTCAAGGTAGTATGCCTTTAGGGTACCCGCTCGCTGACTTTTCATGAGATTTTATTATGTGAATTCTATACTTTAAATGCATATTACAGACTTAGTTCTAGATATTGAATAAAGAAAGAATATTTATAGCTTAGATTGATGAACTTAAGAATTTCAAAGCCTGAACTATCATTAACTGTCAGTATACATTTGGACAAGTCACTTAATATCCCAGTATCAGGTTTTTACCTATAAAAAGGGAAAATTAGTTCAATGATTTTTTTTTTAAGATACCTTCCAACTCTTAAAATATGTATGATTCTATAAAATTGAACTCAGAGAACTTTATCTTCAGCTCAGGCCTAGCAGTTTCTATAATAGTATGGGTTCCTTACATGCTGCCAACCAATGTTTAATTACAGCCAAACAAGTGTTCAATGAGTACCTACTATGCTCCAAGGAGCTGTGGGGAGATATCACATAAATATGAAATTTGATATGATTTTTAGGATGTGCATCCTAGTGTAGACTTTACAATAACATTTCTTAAGTGCTCCTCAGGTACATGGGGGCAGGACAATATAAGAAGATTCTAAAGAATGAGGGAAAGCTGGAGTCTGCCTTAGTTAGCTTCCTGTATAATGTAATGGAGAAAGAATAAACAAATGTCAAGTGTCTTAATAATCATAAACACATAAAATTACATTGTAATCTATATGTATATAAATGCCTAGGCGACCATTCGACCGGTAGCTATGACACACACTGACCACCAGGAGGCAGATGCTCAACGCAGGAGCTGCCGAGTGACAGTAACATTGCAGAGTGCCCTCTTGCACTCTGGGACCCCTCGGGGGATGTCGGACTGCCAGTTTTGGCCCGATCCCCTGCAGCCCAGGCTGAGGGACCCCACCTGCCGGAGGGATCCCGTTCACTCCACAGATGCCCTTTGAGCCTGGGAGACCAGGGAGGGACCGTGGGAGGTTGGCTCCAGGGAGTGTCCGGCCCGTCTCGCCCTGTCCCGCCCTGTCCCGCCCTGCCAGCCACCTTCTAATTAATTTCCTTTCAATGTGCACCAATCCATGCACCGGGCCTCTAGTCCAGTGGTCGCCAACCTTTTGGACTGCATGGACCACCAGTGATCTACGGACCACCGGTTGGTGACTGCTGCTCTAGTCTATATAAATAAAAGCCTAACCGACCAAATGACCGGTCGACCGGTTGCTATGATGCGCACTAACTACCAGGGGGAAGACTCTCAAAGCAGGAGCTGCCCCTTGGTGGTCAGTGTGCTCCACAGCAGGAGCGCCGCTCAGCTGACAGACGGGCGCCAGATGCAGGGCTCACGGCTGGCTGCCGCAGCCTGGAGAACACAGCAGAATGACAGCGAGGCTACCGACTGGTGGCGATGGCAGGTGGGCCGGGATGAGCAGGAGTGGCAGGTGGCGTTGGACTGCCAGTTTTGGCCCAATCCCTGCAGGCCATGCCGAGGGACCCCACCAGTGCACAAACCTGTGCACTGGACCTCTAGTTAAAATATAATTAACTAATTTACTGTCAAACATTATATTATAAAAAAAAGCAAAACAATAAAGAACTTATATTACCCAAAATAGCAACATTTTTCACTGTGAATAGTTTTAAAATATAGAAAGTAATAAACATTATTGATAATCCCATAATCCCACTCTTAAAATTTCATGAGTTTACTTCTGGCTTTGTTTTATTATTATTTTTTAATCCTCACCCCAGGAGTAAGGATATTTTTCCATTGATTTTTTTTTTTTTTTGAGAGTGAGTGGAAGGGAGGGAGAGAGGGAGGGGGGAGAGAGAGAGAAAGAGAGAGAGAGAGAGGGAAGGAGGGGAGAGAGAGAGAGAGAAAAACATTGATGTGAGAGAGACACTGATTGGTTGCCTCCCACACACGCCCCAACTGGGGTCAGGTTTGAACCTGTAATTGAGGTACATGCCCTTGACCGGAATTGAACCCTTAACCCTTTGGTCGTCAGGCTGATGCTCTGACCACTGAGCAAAACTGGCCAGGGCCTGGCTTTGTTTTTCATACATATTTACTATATACTGTATTTTGTTTTACTTTTACAAGAAGCAGGATCATTATGGTTGATTATTTAGGCTATTTCCAATATTTTAATAATATCCTTTGGTGAATATCTTTAAACTTAAGTATTTGACCACATTTCTGATAAGCTCCTTAGAATAACTTTTAGAAGAGTAATAACCTAGTTGAAGGTTATAAACTTTTAAAAACTCTCTTGATATATAGACAAATTAGCCTTCTAAACTCAGAAGTTCAAGGATTATACTCCTAAAATCAATATGAAAGAGTACCTACCAATCATTAATTTTTTTTCTTTAACACTGAACAAAAACAAATTTTAAAAATCCATCTAATGAGTCAGTTCTCAAAATACTTGCCAAACTAAACTAGCCTTTATTTTGGTTAGAGTCTGTTTTAAATTGTGTCTTTTAAGAACTGACATGAACCCTGGCTGGTGTGGCTCAATTGGTTGGAGCATTGTCCTATATGCTTGGAGCATCGTCTGTTGAAAGGCCACAGATTCAATTCCTGGTTCAGGCACATACCCAGGTTGTGGGTTCAATCCCCAGTCGGGGTCATGCACAAGGTAACCAATTGATGTTTCCCTCTCACATCAATGTTCCCCTCTCTCTAAAATAAATAAAAGCGTGTCCTCTGGTGAGAGAAAAAAAAGCTGATGTGTTTAAAAAACAAAGAACTGACATGACATAAAAATGATGAAGTGGAATAAATCAGGTAGTTACTGATGAAGGAAAATGCCAATTACCATTCATATATGACAAAATACATCTTTGGGGGAGTCCTTATTAGAGAGTATTTATTAAACACCAAATTACTTTTTCCCCCACATCTTTATTTTTTTTATTTTTATTTTTTTTTAAATATATTTTATTGAGTTTTTACAGAGAGGAAAGGAGAGAGAGATAGAGAGTTAGAAACATCGATGAGAGAGAAACATCGACCAGCCGCCTCCTGCACACTCCCCACTGGGGATGCGCCCGCAACCCAGGTACATGCCCTTGACCGGAATCGAACCTGGGACCTTTCAGTCCGCAGGCCGACGCTCTATCCACTGAGCCAAACCGGTTTCGGCCCCCCACATCTTTATTGATACATAAAATAACAGATAACATCGTGTACATTTAAAATGTATAATGTGATGGTTTGATACATGTATATATTATGAAATGATTACCACAATAAGGTTAGTTAACACAACCATCACCACACATAATTACAATGTCTTTTGTATTGAGAACATTTAAGATCTACTCTCTTAGCAACTTTCAGGATTATAATACAAGTAGAGGCCCGATGCATGAAATTCGTGCAAGAGTAGGCCTTCCTTCCCCCGGCTGCTGGCTCTGGCTTCCCTCTGACACCTGGGACCTGGGCTTCCCTCCAGTCACTGGCAGGCACCCTGGACCTGGGCTTCCCTCGCAGCCCCTCTTTGTCTAGAAGGACATCTGGTCTAATTAGCATATTACACTTTTATTATTATAGATAATTTACATACCATACAATTAACTTAAACTGTACAATTCAGAGGTTTTTATTGTATTCACAGAATCGTCCATCACCACAATTTTAAAGTGTTTTCATCACCCCAAAAAGAAAGCATGTATCCATTAGTGATCACTACCCATTTCCTCCTACCCCTTTTCCCCAGCCCAGGCAACCTCTAATCTATTTTCTGTGTATAGATTTGCCTATTTGGGACATTTTATGACATTTTATATAAATGGGATAATATAATATACTGTTTTTGTGACCAGAAGTACCTAAAGATTTATAAAAACACTAGAGGCCCAGTGCACGAATTCGTGCACCAGTGGGGTCCATCGGCCTGGCCTACGGGATCAGGCCAAAATCAGCTCTCTGACATACCCCAAGGGGTCTCATTGCGAGAGGGTGTAGGCCAGGCCGAGTGACCCCACTGGTGCACGATTGGGGCCAGGGAGGGACGTGGGAGATTGGCGAGCCAGGGAGGGACCATTCGTTCAACTGTTCAACCAGTCGCAATGATGCGCACTGACCACCAGAGGGCAGATGTTCCGACCGGTAGGTTAGCTTGCTGCTTGGGTTGGGCCGATCAGGACTGGGGGAGATGGGCCAGACACGCCCTGGAGCCCTCCCGCAGTCCTTCCCTGACTCCAGTCATGCACCAATGGGGTCCCTCGGCCTGGCCTGCGCCCTCTCACAATCCTGGACCCCTCGGGGGATGTTGGAGAGCCGGTTTTGACTCAGTCCCCACAGGCCAGGCCGAGGGACCCCACTGGTGCACCAATCCATGCATTGGGCCTCTAGTATGTTAATAATTGGCCAAAATAATCACCATCCATTAGTGATAAGTACATGGGAGTGGGGAGTATTATAACATTTTACTCTTTTAAATATATTTGAAAATTTTCCATGACGAAAGGTTATTTTTTATTTTTTGGATAAGGTCTGCCCAACTTCAAAGAAAGAATACAGGTCAAGGTCAATCCTATATAATAAAAGTCTAATATGCTAAGTGTCCAGTTGTCCATTCAACCAATCAAAGCATAATATGCTAATGATATGCTAAGGCTGCTCAACTGCTTCCTATAACGTACACTGACCACCAGGGGCCAGATAGTCGACTGGTTGACCAGTTGCTATGATGTACACTGATCACCAGGGGGCAGACACTCCAACCAGTAGGTTAGCTTGGTGCTGCGGTTGGGCTGATCAGGACTGAGCATATTAGACTTATCACTAATGGATGGTGATTATTTTGGCCAATTATTAACATACTAGAGGCCAATGCACGGATTGGTGCACCAGTGGGGTCCCTCAGCCTGGCCTGTGGGGATTGGGCTGAAACCGGTCGGAACGTCTGCCCTCTGGTGGTCAGTGCGCATCATTGCGACTGGTTGAACAGTCGAACGAATGGTTGGACACTTAGCATATTAGGCTTTTATTATATAGGACTAGTGGCCCGGTGCACGAAATTCGTGCACGGGGGAGGGTGTGTTCCTGCACCCTCTCCAATTTGGGACCCCCTCGAAGAATGTGCTACTGCCAGTTTACAGGGATCAGGCCTAAACCAGCAGTCGGACATCCTTCTCGCAATCCGGGACTGCTGGCTCCTAACCGCTCGCCTGCCTGATTGCCTCTAACCACTCTGCCTGCCGGCCTGCTCGCCCCCAACGGCCCCCCCCTGCTGCCAGCCTGCTTGCCCCCAAATGCCCCCCCCGCCAGCCTGATCACCCCAAACTGCCCCCCCTGCTGGCCTACTCGCCCCTACCTTCCCTCCCCACTGGCCTGCTCATCCTCAGTTATCCCCCTGCTGGCCTGCTCACTCCAAACTGCCCCCCCTGCTGTCCTGATCATCTCCAACTGACCCCCACTGATGGTCTGCTTATCCCCAGTGGCCCTTCCCTCCACCAGCCTGATCACCCACAACTGCTCTCCCCTCTTGGCCTCTAACCACCTCTACCTTGGCCCCGCCACCATGGCTTTGTCCAGAAGAACATCTGGAAGGTCTGCTAGTCTAATTAGCATATTACTCTTTTATTAGTATAGATATATTTGTCTGTAAATATGGTTATGATTGCAGATATGAGTAGGACCAGGTAAAATTTTATAGAATGGGCCTTTTATTACAGATGGTTTGCCATGTATGCATTTTTTCTAAAGAAGTAAAAATTACTTTAAAAAATGTTTCAGGAAGACTTTGAGAAATTTACAGTATCTGCTTTTCTTCCAAGAAAGTTGTCACTTTTATGCCAGAGTGAGAATTATTTGTATGCTTTGTTTGTCAGCATTGGGCCACTGTGACAGGGGGGCACTTAGCTTGACTTGAGAGTAATTATCTTGCTCACTGGCTGGGAGGGAGGGTGTGTGGCAGAGGAGATAAAACTCGGTTCTGGATTATTCATAGATTGCTGACTTTCTGGATTGATTGTGCAAGCCCTCCTTTTATTGATGTCCACCTTCTATTGACAGACATCTACCCTGGGAGAGAAATGAGATGAAACTCTCTTTCTTTTCATTGTAAAAAGCATTTGAATTCCTTGTGATAAGGCCACCCAGCCATCCACAGTCAGGTACACATTTTCATGGAGGATGTTCCCACTCTTGAATAAATTAAAACAATTTTTTTCTTTTAATTTAAACTTTCTTCTATAGCTGTTTTCTTGTTACTTAAAAGCTAGTTTTTTTGAAACTACTTCCAAAGCTTTTCAAGCTGTATATGTCCTTGGAATGAATTTATAAATAAGAATTGAGCCCGGCCGGTGTGACTCAGTGGTTTAGCATCGACCTATGAACCAGGAAATCACAGTTTGATTCCAGGTCAGGCCACATGCCTGGGTTGTGGGCTTGATCCCCAGTACAGGGCGTGTAGGAGGCAGCCGATCAATGATTCTCTCTCATCATTGATGTTTCTATCTCTCTCCCTCTCCCTTCCTCTCTGAATCAGTAAGAATATATTTTAAAGAGAGAGGGAGAGAGAGAGAGAGAGAGAGAGAGAGAGAAGAGTATATATGTTTATAAATAAGAAAACATGTATTTGATGCTCTTAGAAAGTCTTATTTTCTTTCATTAAAACTTGTGCAGTATAGGGAACTCCATAGATTCTCTTAATTTGAAGAAAGTTAGAGGGAAAGGTACTAATTCAGAGTTCCTTGGGAAAATGTGTCACATATATTTTTTTATGTTTATTTTTTTTAATCAAAAACTGAAATGTTTTCTATTCAGAAAATATATTTGGATCTAAATATCTTCTATAATTTTAACCCTAAAATATCAATTTAAATATTTTAAAAATGGTTGGGATGTTTGTTTTTTTAAATAAGTTAGGTTACTGGAGTTCTAAATGTTACTGGATCACCTGGGGTAATTTTCTGATTGGAAAATTAAGAATTATAGTCAGAGGGGAGGACATGAGAATTTTTAAAGAACATATTCAATTTACTTTAGAAGCCGAACCTCTCTTATCATGTGACTTGTTTTGTATGTTTGTTAAACTATATTATCACATAAGCATTGCTGCTATTGGGACAAACAGTGACAGTTGATTCGGGTCATTTGAATGTCCACTGTCTGTTTTAATTTGTATGTTCGTTTTGACTCTGTAATATGCTCAAACTTCAGTAGAAGTCATGAGAACCTATTATTTTTGCCTGCTCCTTCCTTTACGTTGGAAATACTCTGTTTTACTCAGAGGGACCTTAACTTTGATGTAAGGGATTGTTTCCGTTGCCAACTGTTTTCTTCCTTGCCAAGTAAGAGAGTTGTTGTGAACTCTTCAGTGATGCCTTCCCCAGGATATTTGCAGATGTGGTTGGGAAAAGTCATTTCATCCCCGACCTTTGCATGTCAGGTGCTGGGGTGCCGAGGTGCTGCCTCGCCTGCGGCTCTCCGATCCCGATGTGGCTCTCTCTACCCCCATGGTGACCACCGGGCCGCAGGCGAGGCGGCACCCCTGGGCCCCCGGGGGTGCCGCCTGGCCTGTGCCCCGGCTCTCTCTCCCTCCGATCGCCATGGCAACCATAGGACGCAGGCCAGGCGGCACCCCTGGCATCTGGGAGTGCCACCTGGCCTGCAACCTGGCTTTCCGATGGCGATCACCGGCCGGGGGGGGGGCCGCCTTTGACATGCCACTGGGCTCTTGCCTGCTGCCTGGGTTTCCGATCACTGTTCTTCCGTCCTTCCCCTTTCGCCTCCCATCATTGTGCCTACGTATGCAAATTAACTGCCATCTTTGTTGATAGTTAATTTGCATATCACCCTAATTAGCCAATGGGAAGCGTAGCAGAGGTATGGTTAATTACCCTTTTTGTCTTTTATTAGATAGGATGGCCAATAATTGATTTAGCTATAGCACCCTCCCCTTCCCCTTTCCCACTGGATTATTTTAATGCAAATCCCCAGACATTTCATCTATAAACTAGAGGCCTAATGCACGAAATTCATGCAAGAGTAAGCCTTCACAGCCACAGCGGCTGCCTGGATTTCTCCCTCACAGCCGCGGCAGCTGCCTTGATCCTGTGGCTGCAGCCCCAGCTTCGTTTGGAAGGTCATCTGGAAGGATGTCTGGTCTAATTAGTTTATTACTCTTTTTTTTTTTATAATATATTTTATTGATTTTTTTACAGAGAGGAAGGGAGAGAGACAGAGAGTCAGAAACATCGATGAGAGAGAAACATCGATCAGCTGCCTCCTGCACATCTCCTACTGGGGATGTGCCCGCAACCCAGGCACATGCCCTTGACCGGAATCGAACCTGGGACCCTTCAGTCCGCAGGCCGACGCTCTATCCACTGAGCCAAACCGGTTTCGGCTAGTTTATTACTCTTTTATTATTATAGACTAGAGGCCCAATGCACAAAATTCATGCAAGGGGCTCAGCCCTCGCAGCCGCAGTGGCTCCCTCAGTACTCGCAGCCCGGCTTCGTCCGGAAGGACGTCTGGAAGGTCGTTCAGCTGTCTGGTCTAATTAGCGTATTATGCTTTTATTATTATAGATAGTTTAGAATCTATCTCAAAGAAATAAAGACTTTTAAAAGGCAAAACTATAACATTACACATAAAAGTAACAATAATTTCTTAATATAATGCAGTTACCAGTATTCATATTTTTTCAGTTGTCCCATTGATGTCTTTTCACAGTTGGTTTACTTCAAATCAGAATCCAAAGAAGATTCTCACATTGCATTTTGCTGATTTGCTTCAAGGCTTTTTTTTTTCTTAAGGCCTGTAAGATATCCTTTATCTTTTACCCCCATTTATTTGTTGAAAAAATTTCATCATTTATCCTCTGCATTCTAGATTTTATTGATTATATTCTAGTAGAGCTTTTTTAAAATTTTCTAAACATGTTCTTCTAGCCTCTGATTTTCCTATAACCTGGTACTTAGGGCTAGAGGATTGATTAAAATCAGATTCCATTTAAAAAAAAATTTCATAGATAGGACTTTAAACTTCTTATATCAGAAAGTACATAATATCTGGTAGTCTTTCTTGTTACTCTTTATCGGTAGTAGACATTATCTTAATTCTACCATCTATCAAATCCAGAAATCCCTCAACAGTACTCTTAACAGATGGCCACCTCCACCTCTGCTTAAATATCTTTAAAGGAATCAGAGTCTACTCCCTTCAGGACAGCGGTCACCAACCTTTTGGACTTCACGGACCACCGGTTGGTGACCGCTGCTTCAGGAGGTTTCAATAGCCACCTCCTGTCTAGGGAATCATGCTTGACTTGACTAGCGGAGCACCAGATTCTAATCATCGTAGCTGTAATTCTTAAATCTGACTGCCCATCATAGTCACCTGATGAGTAGCTTTTAAAAAAAAACAAAGAAATAATTTTATATAAATGGGATCATAGCACACATGCTGTTTTTATTATGGATAATTTTACTGTTTCTCTCTCCTCCCCTCACATTAATCCCTACCTTTTATTCCCTCCTTCCCAGGTAATAATGTAATGTGCATATTTCTGTAGTTTACTGTTCATAAAATCTTATGTAGATTGACATATAGTATTTTTTTGGGGGGATAATATTACAGGTTGTTGTTTTTTTCATCTTAACAATACTTCATGAAAATCCCTCCCAAGTTGGGGTGGATGCCAAGGTTGCGGGCTCAATCCCCAGTAGTGGGTATGCAGGATGCAGCCGTTCGATGTTTCTCTCTCATCAATATTTCTCTCTCTCTTTCCTCCCTTTCACTCTCTCTCAAATCAATAAAAACATATTTAAAATAAATAAGTAAATATTTCTATGCTCTAACCACAAAGATTCCGATTCAGTAGGTCTGTGGAGAGATACAGGAAGCTGTATTTTTTAAAGCTCCTAGATGAATCTGAGGTAGTTTTAGAACAACTATGTTTAAGCTCCAGGAAACATTAAAAAATAACTGCTCTTCTAGCTTAATATCAGCAATAACATGTGTCAGCCTGATAGCATATAAAATCAAAATACCAAATCAAGACAGGAATTGGCAATAGGCATAGATATATCAAATACAGGTCAAGGGCATGTACATCTTCAGAATGGAAGGCTTATTTAGTTATATTGGGGCAAGCCCCTTGGAAGTCACATATCCAGTTTTTAGCAGTTCTTAACAGTCTAGCAAGATTTTGAGGAAGAGGTAAGCATTTAGTGATTGTTTAGAACTTAAATGATTGAGCCCAGCTGGCATAGCTCAGGGGTTAAGCTTCAACCTATGAACCAGGAGGTCACAGTTGGATACCTGATCAGGGCACATGCCCGGGTTACAGGCTCGATTTCTAGTGTGGGGTGTGTAGGAGGCAGCCAATCAGTGATTCTCTATGATCATTGATGTTTCCCTCTCTCTCTCTCTCTCTCTCTCTCTCTCTCTCTCTCTCTCTCTCTCTCCCCCCTCCCCCCCTCTCCCTTTTTCTCTGAAATCAATACTATATAATAAAGAGGTAATATGCAAATTGACCATCACTCCAACACACAAGATGGCCTCCCCCATGTGGCCACAAGATGGCCAGCAGGGGAGGGCAGTTGGGGGCGACCAGGCCTGCAAGGGAGGGCAGTTAGGGGCTATCAGGCTGGCAGGGGAGCAGTTAGGCATCGATCAGGCTGGCAGGGGAGTGGTTCTGGGGTGATCAGGCTGGAAGGCAGAAGCAGTTATGGCAATCAGGTAGGCAGGCAGGCGAGTGGTTGGGAGCTAGCAGTCCTGGATTGTGAGAGGGATGTCTGACTGCCCACCGGGATCGGGCCTAAACGGGCAGTCACACATCCCTCGAGGGGTCCCAGATTGGAGAGGGTGCAGGCTGGGCTGAGGGATACACACACCCCCATGCACGAATTTTGTGCACCGGGCCTCTAGTAAAAAAATTTAAGTGACTGAGAGAAGCTAATGGAAATAAAAGAGCATTACACATACAAAATATTACTGAAGAGCTCCTATTCATAAAATTAAAAAATTGAGAGACTTGAATTTTAATACTGGTTAAAGTACTTACTACCTGTCAGACCATGGAACTTATTTTCCCATAATGTAAAATGAGGAGGTTTGATAGATGATTATTCAATCATTTCAGTTTCTAACTAGACTATAGATAACAGTTTCTTTGTCATCACAGATGCTCTAGAGAATCATTGTGTTGGAAAATTTCCTGTGTGTGTGTGTATATATATATATATATATATATATATATATATATGTCTTGGGCCCAAGTCTTGAAAGAAGCAAAGTTAATGTTTACAAAAATGAAATGAGGCAAGATGGGACATTAAGCTATCTCTCCACAGAGCCCCTTCTCTATGAGGTTCTTCAGGGCCTGTGATCTGAGACCTTCTGTGGCCTATAAGAAACAACCCATATTCTGAAACTCCTGTTTCTACATTCGAGGAGCATACCCTCAATTAGATTTAGGGATGCATATTTATTATTTAATGAAACAACTCCTGAATTTTGTGCTTTGAGGCACAGAGTTTAGGCTCCAAGAAAAGGGATGACTTCAACTTGTATTTACCTTTCCCTCCTCAGGCTCTGCAGATGACACGGGAAGAAGGCTGCACTCAGCCCCTGGCCTTGGCCTCTCAAAGATCCCAACAGCAGAAATGGAGCAGAATCTCCATGAAGCCAGCACAGTGCCATCTTCTCAGGTAGCAGTTTCAAGTGCTAAAGTGCTGGGCATGGGGTGGTATGTTGGGGAAGAAATTGTGGCAATATGAGCAGTTGGCTTGGTTGTAAGGCAGGGGCATGGTAACATGGGGCTATTAGATGAAAACAAGGTCTATGATTGAGCTTCTTTTGAGTTAGAGGAGATTGCCACTTGGGCACTACCTTTCAAATACATCTAATTCAGGTCTCTACTAGTAACTCTTACCTTATTCTCTCCCAAATCCCTGGGGACAGGATCTGTGGGGAAACCATAGGTCTGGTTTTATGTGTTTATCTATGTGTGTCTGTGTATTTGAAGGCTACCCTTTGCTGAGGCCCCAGCAGGGAGTATGGGGATAAACACAGTGCAGAGAATTTTTGCTGCATCTCATGTAATCTCAGCGGCACTGTTGTCTTAGAGAAGGCGGAGGTCCCAGTCTCTTCTCACAGTTTTATAAGTGTGTGTCTGTTCAGAGCACCTCTTTCTCTTGCTAGGTAAAATATGGTGTAAGTGAAGGGGAAGAAGAAACTGAAGGTTGTAATTTGAGGGAAAGCTATGTGCACTCAGCAAAAATGAGGACACATAATTATGATTTTATTGACACACATTTAGTTGGAGCTCAGAGGAATGTCCCTTCCCTGTAGCAGTTCTGCAAGGTGTATTATAGGGCTGCCCAGGGTGAGAAGAATCCTAGTAGCTTGAGAGGGGTTTCTAAGAAGCAATGGTCAGAACCCATTGCACTAATCAAACAAAGAGATGGGATGGAATGTTGTTTTGCCTTTTCCTCTCCATCTCAGTACATGATTGAGTGAAGTCCAGTGTGCTTTCAAGTTGAAATGAAGCATTTGCATTAGCAAAAAAAATAAAAATGATTTTAAAATCCTCCTTCTGAGGCCTTTCTTTTTTTAATTTGTTATTTATTAATGAGAGAGAAAGAGAAAGAAAGATCAATTTGTCATTCCACTTATTTATGCATTCATTGGTTGATTCTTGTATGTGCCCTGACTGGGGATTGAACCGTGACCTCCTGGTTCATAGGTCGATACTCAACCACTGAGCCATGCCAGCTGGGCCTGAGGCCTTTCTTACATAATTAATACGGAAATCTGTAGGTGAAAGGGACGGGGACATCCACATTAACAGAGATCACAAACTCAAATAGTTTCAGTGGCTGGGTTTATAAATTGTGCCTTTTGAGAAGTTCACACAATTGCCCAAAGCAAGTTGAGTTTTCATTACAATAGCGGTCAAGATGCAAAGCACCAGTGCATTGAACCTTGTTCACCAGAGTAGTTCAATATAGATTTAAAAACAGGTTTTAAATATGTGGTATAAAAATAAAAAGAACTAATGAAACTGGGGCCGGTGAGTGGGTGGCGCCAGGCCGCCAGCCAAGGCAGGTGCCAGTGGGGGCCCCCCAATTGCCCTGCTGGTTGCCCCACAGATCAGCCCTGATCGCCAGCCTGGCCTAGGGACCCTACTCTATATATTGGGAACAATCCCTTAGATTTAAAAAGTAAAACTTGGCAAGGCTATTCTAACACTGAAAAACAGGATGATGCAGCAGTGACATCCATGTACTCTGGCTTGCACATTTTGTGGTCAGCCCTGATTCTGACACTTATAACTGTGTGACAAAGCCAATTACTTGGCTGTGGAAAATGGTACTACTGTCTCAGAAGGATCATGTTATGTACTACTTTTTATAATCAGGGCAAAAAAATATAGCTGCCCATACAACAGCAAGATGCCTTTCACCTGTATGAAAAGTATGGTCACTGGTGCATGCAGCATCCCGGATTGTGAGAGGGATGTCCGACTGCTGGTTTAGGCACAATTCCATGGGGATTGGGCTTAAACCTGCAATTGGACATCCCCAAAGGGGTCCCGGATTGCGAGAGGGTGCAGGCCAATCAGTGGGGACCCCTCTCCCCCCCTTGCCATGCATGAATTTGGTGCACCGGGCCTCTAGTATGTATATAACAGGTAAAGGGACCTGAAGCAGATGCTAACTGAATTAAAAGAAGCTACTTTGGTATGGCAAGATTAGAGTCTGACAAGGGAAGAATGGAGAGTGTTGACAAGTGAGACTGGACAGAATATAAACAAGGGTTATATCATGAACCACAGTAAGAAGTTTGGGAAGATAGAAGTGGACATACTGGAGAGCCAATTAGGAAGCAAAAATCAATGGGTTGATGCTTGCCTGCCTGGATATGGGGAAAGGAGAATCAAAGATCATATCCAGGAATTATGAGTTGATTGATAATGATATATTTGAGGGAAGAGAAGTAAGAATATATTTGAGGGAAGAGAATTATACAATTTTGGATATATAGGGTGGGGCAAAAGTAGGTTTACAGCTCATATGGGAATCCTATATAATAAAGAGGCAATATGCAAATTGATCATGACTCCAACACAAGATGGCGGCCCCCATGTGGACACAAGATGGCCTGCAGGGGAGCGCAGTTGGGAGAGACCAGGCCTGAAAGGGAGGGCAGTTGGGGGGGACCAGGCCTGCAGGGGAGGGCAGATGGGGGCGACCAGGCCTGCAGGGGAGGGCAGTTGGGGGCGACCAGGCTGGCAAGGGAGGGCAGTTAGGGGCAATCGGGCTGGCAGGGGAGGGCAGTTAGGGGTGGCTGGGCCAGCAGGGGAGGGCAATTAGGGACAATCAGGTCGGCAGGGGTGCAGTTAGGCATCTATCAGGCTGGTAGGGGAGTGGTTAGGTGGTGATCAGGCTGGCAGGCAGAAGTGGTTAGGGGCAATCAGGCAGGCAGGCAGGTGAGCAGTTGGGAGCCAGCAGTCCTGGATTGTGAGAGGGATGTCTGACTGCTTTCGAGGGGTCCCAGATTGGAGAGGGTGCAGGCTGGGCTGGGGGAACCCCACCTCCCCCGTGCACAAATTTTGTGCACCGGGTCTCTAGTTAATAAATAATACAAGAATAAACTCTGTGTTTTGTGTAGTCATAAATGTAAGTCTGCTTTTGCCCATCCTATGTTAAGCTTGAGTGGAGATATGTGGTAAGCCTTTGGATGTGAGACATAATAGGCTTGAAGTTGAGATTTGAGCATCACAGCCATTGAAAAGAGGAAAAGAATATTGTTAACAAGAAGACCAGGATATATCCCTGAAGAGTATCAGATTCAAGGTAGTTCTTCTGAAGAACTCAAAAAGGGGACTTGGCAAAAGGGACCAAAGAGATAGAGGGAAAACAGGGAAGTGTGGTTCACTTCTGTCCAGAAGAAAGGAACGGTTGTTTGTGTCACATGCTATGAGTGTCTGGTCCTTAGGCTGTGTGGTAAATGCCTGTGTGCCATGCTATGGTAGGTGCTGTGAGCATACTGGTAAAACAACACAAATTCTGTCCTTGAATAACTTGCAATCTAGTAAAGGAAATAAGATATACTGGCATATAGATTATTTTGTTTAATACTTATAAAGTGCCTGTAATATTCCAGGTGATGTTCAAGGTGCTGGGGATACTGGAGTAAAAAGAAATGTATTCTACTAGGAGAGAAAGACAATAAACAAGTTAATCCTAGACAATATATGATAAAGAAGAATAATACAAAGCAAGAGGAGAAAAGGAGTAAGGAGGTAACTGGTTATTCTCAGGGTTATTTTTTTAAAATATATTTTTATTGATTTTAGAGAAAAAGGGAGAGGGAGAGAGAAATAGAAACATCAATGATGAGAGAGAATCATTGATCTGTCGCCTCCTGCATGTCCCCCAGTGAGGATCGAGCCTGCAACCCGGGCATGTGCCCTTGACTGGAATTGAACCCGGGACCCTTCAGTCCGCAGTCCAACGCTCTACCCACTGAGCCAAACCAGCCAGGGCCTCAGGGTTATTTTTGATAGAGTAGGGAGGGAAATTGGCTCTAAGGAAGTAATATTTGATCAGAGGCCTCGGTGATATGAAGTGTGCGCCATGGGAAGAGCATTCCAGGTAACAGAAGCACTTAGTGTAAAGAGCCCAAGGTGAAATGAGCGTGGCGTGTTTGAGGAACAGTAAGAAGGTGAGAGTGTAAAAGGTGCAGGCATGGTGTTGGAGATCAGTGGGAAAGATTGGCATTGCCATATCATATAGGAACGGGCAGGCCACAGGAATGAGGTAGCGGGCTATAGTGGAGATAGGAAGATCAGATCGGAGGTTGTCTCCAGGGCCCAGTTAAGTTGAAATATGGAACCTATTGGTAGAAATAACAGTCCTTGGCAAAGGGAACTAATGGAATTGTGGATAAAAGGTGCAAAATTAAGGGCAATGTCAACATTTGAGTATAGATAACTTAAAAAAATGTGATACCTGGAGGAGGAGTTTGGAAGAATGTTGGTTCACTTGTGTACATATTAGTGTTTCAAATGTTAAAGGGGAAATTTCTGAGATTTTGCCACAAAAGTGAGTGACTAATGGAGTATAAAGCAGGGTATACTGGTAAGCATCAATGGGTGCAAACTTGACAGGCAAAAAAGGAGATTGTGGAATGTAGCAGTGAGAGGAAAGAAAATCTAGTAGTAGAGTTCTTGATTGTACACTTAAGGATATATATTTTGGTTCCCAATATTTAGAAAATAGAATTTCCTTTTTCAATCTCTCAGGCTTTCATAATTTCTCTCATTTCTTCTTTATTTTTAAATTTCTATTTCTCTCTCTAATTCTACTGTTAGCATTAAGGAGTTTGCTAAAGACATAGATGGTAGGGTTGGGAAGGTGAAGGCTATGAGGAAGATAAGTTAAGAGGAGAGGATCTACAGTTTGGTGTCTCCAGTTTATAGTTTCTAAGGAGTTTCTAATAAGACTAACAGGAAGAGTGACTGAGTAAACTGAGTCCTTTCCAGAACAAGGCATGTTTGCACTTTAGTTCCCTCCATCTCCCTCTCATTGCCTCACTGTGTTTACCTAACCATATCCTGCTATGTGTTAATTCTCATCTCTGTGTTTTTTGTCGTCTCATTATAAGGATTCATCAAACGCAAGGAAAAAGGCTTTGGAAACCCGGCACCGTTGTTCCAGCTCCTCTTCCCTCCCTGTCACTCATGACCCTCCTGTGTTTCTCCTTGGTCCCCAGCTCTACCCACCCCAACCACAGCTCCTGTCCCCAGAAGTCTTGATGCCCAGCATAGCAGGGGAGCCCCATAGACCCCCAGGTAACTCTCCCCAAGTCTAATATTATGTGCCAGAATGTGGTACCTTTCCAGGGACCTAAGGTTCAAACTAGTCAAACTATAGGTAGGGGTGTTTGTGTGTGTGTGTGTGTGTGTGTGTGTGTGTGTGTGTGTGTGTGTCTCAAGGTGGGGTTGTAAAAGGATATAAATTATTGTTTTAAGATCAAGCATTAAGCTAGTGAATTGTGATTGAGTCATTTCTTGGGCAACATGGTTCTTAGACTGAGGGTCTAAACCAGAGTTCCCATAATCTAACGACCCATGAAAATGAACTGCTTCAGTCCTGATAGAATAAGCTTTTAAGTGACCCAGGGTAGTTAATACCCAGTCTTTAGGATCCCCCCAAAACAAAGTATCATCTCTATTAGTTTTCTCTCCTTGTATCCCCTAAGTTTTAGTTGAAGGATGGTCTAGGTCAGCGGTTCTCAACCTGTGGGTCGTGACCCCTTTGGCGGTCGAACGACCCTTTCACAGGGGTCGCCTAAGACCATCCTGCATATCAGATATTTACATTATGATTCATAACAGTAGCAACATTACAGTTATGAGGTAGCAACGAAAATAATTTTATGGTTGGGTCACAACATGAGGAACTGTATTTAAAGGGTCAGAAGGTTGAGAACCACTGGTCTAGGAGGACGTGGAGTGAATGGGAGTCTTGGGAAGACCCTGTACATGGAATATCCATGCCACATATACAGATCCAAACAATCCTGGGGAAGGTGGGCAGCATCCATCTGGCTTTCTACTAGTACATAGTGAGATTTGCTTCCTTTCCTCTTCATGGGCTGAATCTACAGTTTAAGGCACTGATTCTCATGGGAAAGGGGAAGTGATACTAGCATCTAATTGGTAGAGGCCTGGGTTGTTGCTAAACATCCTGCAATGCACAGGGCAGTTTCCCTGCACTCCTTTATCCCCCAAACAAAGAATTATCAGCCCCAAATATCAGTAGTTCTAAGGTTAAGAAACGTTGGCTTATGGATATAAATGCCTTAGGGCAGGGGATGGTTGTGGTTCTAGAACAGAAGATAGAGTAATATTGTTGATATTTGTGTCTACATTTTTGTTGTCGTTGTTAATCCTCACCCGAGGATATTTTTCCATTCATTTTTTAGAGAGAGAGAGAGAAAAAAAAACTTCCCATGTGAGAGAGACACATCAATTGGTTTCCTCCCACACGGCCCGACCAGGGCTGGGGATTGAGCCTGCAACCAAGATACATGCCCTTGTCTGGAATTGAACCTGGGACTCTTCAGTCTGCAGTCCGGTGTTCTATCCACTGAGCCAAACCAGCTAGGGCTGGGTCCACATTTTAGCGAGCTTTGGATAAGCAGGCCTTCCGGATAGATGGACTTTCTATTATTCTGTGGAGCAGCCAGCTAGCCAGCTTCCTTTCACAATTGTTAAAGGCGTCTGATCATACAGTCAGCATTTGTTGCTGCCTGTTCTGCACCAAATGGTATAGTGAATTCAGAGGAGAACGAAGGCCGCTCTCTACTCTTAAAAAGCTCAGTGTTTAAATCAAAATATGCATACATACATCATATGACATATAGTACAGATGTTGATGGGATATAAAATTGAAGAATGAGAAGTATTTTTTAGAAGTGATTTTTGAAGTTAGTTATTTTGTTTCTTTTACATAAAGGAGAATTAATATATAGAAAAGACATTTCACATTGCATATTTGGGAGGTAAGAATAAAAGCAGAGATCTCAGAATGTGCAAGAATGTAGCAGAGACAGCTTAACTGGAGTGAAGGTACCATGTTAAGAAAACGAGTGATGTTTTGGAGTGGTGGCTCTAGGAGTAGAGCTGTCACAATGAGAGTATACATTTGCAATATTAGGGAGACATTCTAGTGTGTGTGTGTGTGTGTGTGTGTGTGTGTGTGTGTGTGTGTGTGTAGTGGAATGAGGTATGGCAGCATCCAGGAGACTACTTTATTTGCCAAGGTTGAAGGTAAGAGACTTGATTTTGATGTAATTAAAAATGAAATGAAAAGCAAAGGTAGGCTCCTCCTTCCCCTTGTGTGTATGCTCTTAGAGGGGTGGAGAGTTGGGAGGAACAGCCAAGAAGGTCGTCTGGGAAGGAGAATGGTTTACTGAAGATGCTCAGTCTTTGGTTCTTTTCTCTTCCAGGAACTTCAAGGAGTGTCCAGCCGTTTCTGGCTATGTGTGACAGGGATGAAACTTCCCAACGGGTCAAGTACGCAGGAACGACTTTGAACTACCGGAGTCTCCCCCATCGTAACAGAACAGATGCCTCTTGGGGACTGTGGTCAGAGGCCAGCCAGCGTATTGGGGCTAGATTCCTGACTACTCCAGGGTACAAGCCTCAGCTAGCCCCCTCTGCCACACTACCAGAAAGACACCAGGGCCATCATGTTCCTCATGCTCAGTCATGGGGAGATCTTTTCCATTCACCTTCCCCCGCTCCCATTGTTCACCCTGTGTCCCCACCATTAAGCAGTCTTCATGTTCCCATGAGGTCAGCTTGGAATTTGGGTCCTGTTCCAGGGTCTCGATCCCCTGGTCCTCGGAGAGTAGATATGCCCCCAGATGATGACTGGAGGCAAAGCAGTTATACCCCGCAACCTGGGCCCAGGAGGACAGGGGGACAGGAGTTTCTGTATGCTCTAGCAGATGCCCCTAGAAGAGAGCAGACCAGGGCTAGAGCCCTGCAGCACAGCAGGTGGTAAGGGTCACCCCTTTCTTCTCCAAGAGCCACGGCTTTCTTTTTAAACAGTACTGTGCAGAGTTCATATCCTACATCCCTGCCAGGGTTGTGCTAATCTCATCTCATCATAGAGCTGGCAGTTTCTCCTAAGGGTGCCAGGAATCTCTAATGTGATGTGGCTTTTTGAGAAGGAATATTTGAAATTCTAATTTCCATTCACCTAGCAAAAGGAAGCAGCTGCTATTTAGGGCTTTATTTGAGCCACTTTAAAAATGAATCCATATTACTCTGGACACTAGCCATTCCTTAGGTCATTGTTTTAGTCCTGGATACTTTATGCCCATACCTGTTCCTGAGCCCTCATCCTCTGTTCCTCTACTATATTACCAGATCCTACCCTTCATTTTATCTACCTGTCCATATTACCTGTCTTTCCCATCCCCCGTTCTTGAAGGGACAAGAAGCCCTATGGTCATTGTCCTGACCACAGGGCAGCCCATCTACCCAAGTGTTATAGACTGTCAGCCTTTCCTGTGCTCCCAAACCTTAGGCCTAGAATGCGGAACTGCCAACATTTGCCCTCTGAACAGATGGAGTCGGGCACACTAACACACCCTCTTGTCTCAGCAGCAGAGCCATTACTGCCACTTGCTCAGTCCCCATTGTAAACCCTCAGAGTCAGCTGACCTATTTTAGGGCCAAACATACTGTTTTTGTAAAGTATTTTTCATTAATAAATCTATAATATAGTTCTATTTAATTCCTTGTCATTTAATTGTCTTTTAAAGCCCTTTTTATGCTCTTGTTCTTTTATATTGGTGTGGGCTGGCATATATATATATAGATAACATATATATATGTTAATTAGATGCTTTGTGCACAAAATTCATGCACTGAGCACGGGGGGAGAGGGGGCGGGGGGGAGGGATCCCTCAGCCTAGCCTGCACCCTCTCGCAGTCCGGGAGCCCTTAGGAGATGTCTGACTGATGGCTTAGGGGGGAGTGGGCCTAAGCTGACAGACATCCTTAGCGCTGCCACCACTGCCGCTGCACTTGCCAGCTGTGAGCCCAGGTTCTGGCTGAGTGGTGCTCCCCCTGTGGGATTGGGCCGAAGTCCCCTCTCTGACATCCTCTGAGGGGTCCTGGATTGCGAGAGGGCACAGGCCAGGCCGAGGGACCCCACCGGTGCATGATCAGGGCAGGGGAGAGACACGGAAGGTTGGCCAGCTGGGGAGGGACTGCAGGAGGGCTCCAGGGTGTGTCCGGCCCATCTCGCTCAGTCCCGATTGGCTAGACCCCAGCAGCAAGCTAACCTACCAATCAGAGCATCTTACCCCTGGTGGTCAGTGCACGTCATAGTGAGCAGTTGAGCGGCCTTAGCATATCATTAGTATATTACACTTTAATTGGTTGACCGGACGACCGGACACTTAGCGTATTCAGCTTTGGTTATATAGGATATATATGGCTTTTATATCAGTGAAAGTGAGGAGCCAAAGAGTTTAAGGGTTGAAGGATAGTTGAAGGATATATATTCAAGGTAGAAGTCAATGTGCCCTAAAATGGAGTGACTTTCCTTGTTATTGCTGCTGCCAGTATATTTCCTACCCCTTTCCAAGAGGCACTAAATACATTACCTGCTTTCTCCATACCTCCTTAGGGAGATTTTCTAGAGATTTGAATTCCTCTTATAAATTCACTCTTGATCTATGTATTCTTGGTGCCCTCCCTCTACAAGTTTGTGATGTGCCTCCTCTCCCTCCCTTGTTCTCTTTCCATGGCTGCTCCTCCCTTCCCTTCCCCAGTGGAATTATTGCACTTCCATGCCTGAAATCATTTTTACCCCGTCCCACTCCCAAATTCTCCTCCCTCTAAAAGATATTTCGTGGGTTCCCTTTGCAAAGAATACCTATTGGGTATTCCTCTTCTCTTTTACCCCAGGGCTCAGGATCATTGAGTCTGACAAAAAGAAGAGGTAGAATGTGCTCTTTAAGACCTTTGGACTGCTGCTTACCTAATTATCACCCATTATGAACAGATTCTGAGCACATGCAGTGCTGAGCAGGAGGATGGGCAGGAATTTCTCACCCCTCCCACTTGCATCCTGTGCCATCAAGATACATACATCTTAGTGGATGTGCTGGTCTCTATCCATGATCCAGTACATCTACTGGTGATAATTATTGAGTAGTCAATCAGTTCTTTTTTTTGTTTTTTTAAAAAATATATTTTATTGATTTTTTACAGAGAGGAAGGGAGAGGGATAGAGAGTTAGAAACATGAATTAGAGAGAAACATCGATCAGCTGCTTCCTGCACACTCCCTACTGGGGATGTGCCCGAAACCAAGGTACATGCCCTTGAATGGAATTGAACCCGGGACCCTTCAGTCCGCAGGCCGACTGATGCTCTATCCACTGAGCCAAACCAGTCAGGGCAATCAGTTCTTTTTTAAACATATTTTTTATTTATTTCAGAGAGGAAGGGAGAAGGAGAGATAGAAACATCAATGAGAGAGAATCATTCATCTGCTGCCTCCGGCATGCGCCCCGCCTCCCCCCCCCCCCCCCCCCCCAAGCCCACAACCCTGGCATGTGCCCGCACCGGGAATCGAACCGTGACCTCCTGGTTCATAGGTCCAGGCTCAACCACTGGGCCAGCCAGGCCTCAATCAGTTCTTGTCCCACTGTCCTCTTCCCCATGAATATCCGTCCCTATTTAGGTTTCATAGGTCACCTGTGCGCGGATTCTGTACGTGCACGGAAACACCACATGAGGTATTTCTTACGAGGAACTAATTTCCAATTCTCTACTTGTTCCTCGGCCTTCCAAATCGAACTTCTGAATGAACCAAGAGGCAGGCGTGCTCTTTTCAGGTGAATCTGTAGACTCTTGGAGTATCGTTTGAAGTCACCCCTTCCTTTCCCTTACCTATTTGGTCCTTAACCTCGGAGCCTAACCTTCCCTACCTGCATTCATTCTTACTCTGTGCCATCCGTCTTAACAATCCCAGGCTCTACACACACGGGCCAGATTCCCTCTCAAACGCCACTGTGAACGATCGCTTTGTGGAACCTGCAATGCCTCCTCTATTTCTCTCGTCCCTTACCAACCAAAGTGCCCAGATCCGGTAGCCAAACTGTTATACACTTGTTTTCCTATTAGTAGGAGAGTCTGAGATTTCATCACGTCTTCCCTCTTACTGGCAGCTCCATGAGAGCCCGTCCTGCTTTCTGGCTCTCCTTTCACCGCAGCAGCTAGCCACGGGCAACCCTCGCTCCTCACGCTTCGGTTTTCGCCTGCCCAGAATTTTAACTTGATCCCTTGGCCGCGTCCTGCTGCTCCAGCCGCAGTAATTTTGACCAGGTCCCTAGAGCCTGCCCCGCCCCCGCCCCCGCCCCCGCCCGCGCGGTGCATGCCGGTCCGAGCCCCTCTGTAGGGAAAGAGGGTCCGCCATGTTCCCCGGCGGCGCCGCCGCTTGGCTCGGGTAGCCGCCGCCCCCGCCCCCAACCCCGCCCGGCCCAACGCCGAGCCGAGCCCCGGGCCCAGCATGGCCGCCCCGGAGCCGGCCCGGGCCGCACCGCCCCCGCCCCCGCCCCCGCCGCCCCCTCCCGGGGCTGACCGCGTCGTCAAAGGTGAGAGGTGGACGGAGCCCTGGGGGCCCGGCCCGAGGCGCTGAGTGAGGGCGGGCGGAGACCGTCCCTCCCGAGCGGCCCGGAAGGGCGGGCGAGTGACTGGCTGCCTCCCTCGGGGAGTGGCCCCTGGGCGGGCCCCTGCTGGGCTGGGCTGAGCCGGTGGCGGCGGCTCCGTGGTCTCTCCGGCCGGGGCCGGGGCGGGGGTTTCGCGCTCGGCCTCGGAGCCGAAGGGCTGGGGCCGCTGGGCGCCGCGACGAGCCCCTTCCTTTTCCCGCTGGGCCCGTCCGAGCGGCCCGGGGCCGCGATGCGCTTCCTGCTCGGCGACAGCTGCACGCCCGGCTGCCGGGACGGACCGAGGGGCGCCGGCCGCCCGCCACGCGGGGCGGGGGCTGAGCCGTCAGACATCTCGGCTCTGGCCGCGCCCGCGCCCCGGTGACAGCCGCCCGCCGCCCCGGTGACAGCCTCCCGCCCCGCGCGCCGTCAGTTAGAGCCGGCTCCCCGGGTTCGCTCCGGGACTCCGCGGCCACCCCGCGCGGGGGAACCATGTGGGGTTAGACCAGGGTGAAGGGACGAGGCAGGATTTGGGGACCCGGCTTTAGGTGCAGAACAGATGGAGAAAAGACAAAAAAAAAGCCTCGTGGATAGAAGCGTTTACAAAATTTAGAAAACCATCAACACTGGTCAAAGGCCTAAGGGTTACCCCTGCCCTTCGAGCGCACACCCATACACTCCCCGTGGAAGGAAAAGTTAAATATTTCTCAGCTGGGGCCGAATTTATGGATGTTTACCCACAACAGGTCAGCAGATGCATTTAAAATAGAAAAAAAAATACAGGGCTAGTTGAGAGTTACTTCGATTTCCATGCTTTCTGGGCGAGCCCATCAACTGCAAACACTTCCGTGGAGGTGAAAAACGATTTGGAATGATTTTTTTCTTTACCATGTAGCTTGGTCAATAAATTGAAATCATTATAGGATAAAGTTTTTTTTTATTGTATTACGTTTATTCTTGGAAGATAGATACTTCTTTTGTTTATTTATTTAGTTTAGTTTCTCAAATATACTGGCACAATGGTTAAACACTGTTAAGCCTAGTGACCAGGTATGTTTCCATTAAAATATTTAAAAACAAGAGAAAGTTTTTCCTTTGTGTTATTTTAAGTTTTCAATTTGAGCCTCCTTTAATAATAACACTAATTTGTATCCAGGCTTCTGCAGATAATTTTTAAAAGTTAGTTGTATATCCGACTGGGCCAGGCATTGGAATGAGTTGAATAAAGAGTTTATGGGATCCTGGTCCTGTGAAATCTTCTTAAAAAGAAAGAGAGAAAGATTGGTAGGTCAGGCATTCATCCTATTATGAAATACTGGAGTTTTTGTCTGGGTGGGCACAGGAGACATGGGCTACCTCTTCATTTTCTGATTATTTATCTGTGTTATATGTTCATTTCCTGGGCACTTCCACCCTATTATTGGATGGGGCAACCAATCACATTCCTGAACAATGAGTTTATGCTATTCTTACGCTGTGTATCTTCTTGTTTCTTGTATATATATATATCTGTGTGTGTGTGTGTATATTAGAGGCCTGGTGCACAAAAATTTGTGCACTGGGGGGGTGGGGGGGTCCCTTCAGCCCGGCCTGTGTCCTCTCACAGTCTGGGACCCCTCGGGGGATGACCACCTGCTGGCTTAGGCCCACTCCCTGGGGGATTGGGCCTAAGCTGGCAGTCAGACATCCCTCTGGCAGCCTGGGAGCCCTCGGGGGATGCCCACTGGCCAGCAGGGAGCAGGCCTAAGCTTCAGTCGGACATCCTTAGCACTGCTGAGGAGGCGGGAGAGGCTCCCACCACCACCACTGTACTGGCAGCCGTCAGCCTGGCTTGTGGCTGAGCAGAGCTCCCCCTGTGGGAGCGCACTGACCACCAGGGGGCAGCTCCTGCATTGAGTGTCTGGCCCCTGGTGGTCAGTGTGTGTCATAGTGACCAGTCATTCCCAGTCATTCTGCTGTTAGGGTCAATTTGCATATTACCCTTTTATTATATAGGATAGAGGCCTGGTGCACGGGTGGGGGCCAGCTAGTTTGCCCTGAAGGGTGTCCCGGGTCAGGGTGGGGGTCCCCACTGGGGTGCCTGGCCAGTCTGGGTGAGGGGCTGAGTTCCGTTTTCAGGCTGGCCAAGCCCCTCCAGCAACGGAAGCTCCCAGCCTCTCCTTTTTTTCTTTTTCTTTTTTTTTTGTTCTGGGATTTATTTACCTTCTATAATTGAAACTTTGTAGCTTTGAGAGGAGCTCAGAGCAGGCCAGGGTGGGCGGGAGGGAAGCCTCCTGCTCGCTCCAGCTCCGTGGCCAAGGCTAAAAGCAGGTATCTGGGGTTTATTTACCTTCTATGATTGAAACTTTGTTGCTTTGACTGGCGCTCAGAGCCAGGCCACAGCAAGTGGGAAGCTTGGCCTCCTGCATCATTGGGGTAACCAAGCCTCCTGCTTGCTCCAGCTCTGTGGCTGCTGGCCGCCATCTTGATTGGCTTAATTTGCATATAGTTGCTCTGATTGGTTGGTGGGCGTGGCTTAAGATGAGCAAAGGTGTTGTCAATTTGCATGTTTGTCTTTTATTAGTGTAGATATATATGGTAATGTTTTCCCTGTACTATTTAAATACAGTAAAAATAAGATTTCAAACAAGGTGTATTCTAGGGGTAAGATGTGATTCCAAAACAGTCATGTTTGAATGTAGAATAAAAATAATTTGATTTAGTAAATAGAAAATCATAGTTAAATAGAGTTTATAGGTATAAGATCTCATGTACTCAATAGTATATTTTTCATCAAGACAACTTTCATTTCTTTATTGTGTTTGTAGTTGGAATGCCTGATATGGATCACATGTTTATAGAGATAGTTTGCAACAGACTAGTTTGCACATGGAGTCTCATCCCTGGCTTACTCAGAAATTACTGGGAAATTCACCTTTCATACAGAAACCCACTTTTAGATTTCAGCTTCTTTCTTGCATTCCTCATTCAATAATTGCATACCATAATGTTACATTTGATGACAGAGAAGATATCCACAGTGTTCATTCAATCAATTTTAAAACTTGTTAAAATCCAGATTTTTTACAAAGTACAATATGTGCTAGTTTTGCAGTTGTACCATTTCATATTAGTAATATTATGGAGACCATCATTGGTATCAAATACAAGTAGTCGTTTATACCCTGGAACTTTTCCTTTTCTCAATTTTATACTCTTAACACTTCTAGTCAAGAGGCCTGTATTTTATAGTCACATGGATTTTAAAGGGAGGAGATAGGTCTTTCAGCGTTGAATATTCAGGTGTCTGAAATTCACTTCATGTGAAGTTTGAGATATTGGAATACTATAGATGATTCATGTATAAATGTAATTAGCTCTTCACTGAAATTATTAGTGGTAATTCCATATCACTAATAAAGAGTAATTAGGTTTTCTGGTTAGTTAAAGCAAATTTAGTTCTGAGCCCACTCCAGCTGATGTCTCTGGTATAATTCTTCTCTTTTAAAGTTTATGTAGCCCAAGTGCTTTAGGTGAGAATAGTATGCCTTCTTTAACTATTTTCTGTTAAGCATTTTTCTATTCTTTTAGATAAGAAGTTGGAAATAAGAAAATAGAAACAAACTAGGAAAAATAGCTAACTGCATCTCCATAAGTGCCTTACTGCCACATCAACAAAGTTGGTATGGGTAATTAATTAAAGCATAAAACTTTGACTTTTATGTATATTGCTCTCCCTCCTCCCCCGCAAATTTGCTTGACCTAAATTGTACAGACACTTCCTTTTCTTTCCAGATACTTTAAAAATGTACCCAGATTTGTAAGACTAGATTGTCCCTTGAGATGATTGAATCTTTTAGTCTTAATTTTTTTAAAAAGTGTACTTTATCACTTACAGTGCATTGTCTATATTAGTGATGGCAAACCTTTTGAGCTCGGCGTGTCAGCATTTTGAAAAACCCTAACTTAACTCTGGTGCCGTGTCACATATAGAAATTTTTTGATATTTGCAACCATAATAAAACAAAGACTTATATTTTTGATATTTATTTTATATATTTAAATGCCATTTAACAAAGGAAAATCAACCAAAAAAATGAGTTCACGTGTCACCTCTGACACGCGTGTCATAGGTTCACCATCACTGGTCTGTATTGTGTGTATGTTCATTTTAGCACACAAAATGTGACTTTCTTTTGGATTCAATATAAATATTTTTAACCTCATTTCTTAAATTATCAGATTTCCTGATTAAACCAAAACACTGAAGAGTATGTGTTTTAAATTTTTTAAAGCTGATATATTTCTAATGGGCAACCTTTGATTTACTTAGGTTCTGTTGCTAGCCTGCCCTGCTTAGGTCATTTGGCTAAAGTGTTTTCCAGTACCTTAGCTTTATTAGGATTGCTTATTTTTAATTACAGATTTTTATTTTTATTTTTTTAATATTTGTATTTATTTCAGAGAGGAAGGGAGAGGGAGAGGGAGATAGAAATAGAAACATCAATAATGAGAGAGAATCATTGACCGGCTGCCTGCTGCACCTCCCACACAGGGGATCAAGCCCACAACCCTGGCATGTGCCCTGACCAGGAATTGAACCGTGACCCCCTGGTTCATAGATGATGCTCAACCACTAAGCACCACTGGCCCGGCTCATTACAGATTTTTAGATGAAACACATAGGTCTTGGGGTCACATAGCTACTTCAGTGTTTCTTGCTAATTCTATTTCATTATATTTTAAACCAACTTGAATTTTAATTTTTGTTTACTAGAGGTATTTTGTGGACTTGCTTATGTAAAAAGATAACTCTTAAAATTGATTTTTAATTTTTTTTCTACCCCCATTAAATTCTTAAGCCTACTAAAATAATTCTTCAGTACTATGTGTCCTAGAGAAAGCAAAAGAACAGAGAATAGGGTGCGTGTGTGTGTGTGTGTATGAGAGAGAGAACACACTGTGGTAACAAGACATCTTAGAAGGAACATGCCAAGGAGGAAATACAGCTGCTTACTAGTGAGGCAAAGGTTTCAGGTTCCAGAGCCATTGAATGAATTGGTAGAAGTTGTAAACACCAGGCTGGTATTGCTCAGTGGTTCCACGTCGACCTATGAACCAGGAGGCTGCAGTTCGGTTGATTCCTGGTTAGTGCACATGCCCCAGTTGCAGGCTCGAGCCCGAATAGGGGGTATGCAGGAGGCAGTTGATCAATGATTCTCTTTCATCATTGATGTTTCTATCTCCCGCTCCCTCTCTCTGAAATAAAAACATTTTCAAAAAAGTTGTAAGGAAGTTTAGTGAAAAGAACCTTGATTTATTAAATGAGTTATGTTTTACTGCCAATCATATGACATTATTTCATCATAAAAATGCTTATACACAGAGATAAGATAAGCTGAAGCTAATTGGATATCCTTGTTTGGTATGTAAAATTTATTTTGATACCTCAAATAATCAAATGGGAGATATTTGTTAAATGCCTGCTATATGCTAAAACTGTAGAAAAACAAGTGTAAAAAGATAAAATACAGTATTGGTTCTTGAAGAAATAAGTACTCATGAAAGGTTATATGTCATATGGACAGGTGTGTTTGATAAATGTGAGCTAAGGGGCAGAACCAGCAATTATTTGAGTTCAAAGGAGGCTGTGATGACTCTGGACTGGAGTGGTCTAGCAAGAGTTTGTGTAGGAGTAAAAAGGCCTTGAAGGATGGGTAGGTTTCAGATAAGTAGAGGATTGGAACCAGTTATTTGTACAACATTTATTAAGTACGTGCTTTGCACCAGGTATTATATTAGACATTGGGGAATTAAATATATTAAGTTAGATAGATTCTCTTGGAGTGCTGGCAGTCTAGAGGAGGAGACATTATTGTAATAAATAATACAGTGAACTAGGCACAAAGTGCTGTTGGAGCTGTAAAAAAGGGATTGACTATCTTACCTGGAGAGAAAGCATCACCAAGTCTTATGTTTTGAGGTGGGCCTTAATGGACAAGTAGAATTTCTCTAGGTAGAAGTTAGGTCTGGGTAGAGAAAATATTTTCTGGTAGCACAAACAGCAGCAGGAAGGCATGGAGTTGTGTTTTTTCTTAAGCGTGAAATATGTGACAGTCTGTAAAGTGCTTGCCCAGTAATGGCAGGAGATGAAGTTGGAGGGATCTTTTGTACACCAGCTGAAAAGCTAGGACTTGAGCTAATAAACAGTATAACCTCTGAATGATTAAGAACACAGGTTCTTCTGCCGAAACCGGTTTGGCTCAGTGGGTAGAGCGTCGGCCTGTGGACTGAAGGGTCCTGGGTTCGATTCCGGTCGAGGGCATGTGCCTGGGTTGCGGGCGTATCCCCGGTGGGAGATGTGCAGGAGGCAGCTGATCGGTGTTTCTCTCTCATCGATGTTTCTAACTCTCTATCTCTCTCCCTTCCTCTCTGTAAAAAATCAATAAAAAAATATATTTAAAAAAAAAAAAAAGAACACAGGTTCTAGAGTTAGGCTGACTGGGTTTGAATCCTAGCTCTACCTTAATAACCTTTTTACTGTGGACAATATTCTTAATATCATTAAGCCTCAATTTTCTCATCTGTGAAGTAGAGGTAATGAAGTAATATTATGGGGGTTTTGAAGGATTAATGAAGATAGTCGAGGTAGAGTATGTACCACAGTGTCTGGCCTGGCACATGATAAGTATTCAGCAATGGTAGCCATCACCATTATTATTGTTGAAGGTTTCAAAGTAGAGGAATGATCCAATATCTTAGTTTTGAAAGCTAATATGGTATTGTGTAGAACAAAATGTTAGAAGAGGAGAGGCTTAAATCAGGGTGTCAGAAGATTAATGGTGTAGTTCAAATACAGAATGACCAAGGCATGAATTAATGGAAAGAGAGAAACCAGATATGACACAACTTATGAGTAATATTAAACGGTAGATATATATTGAATCAGTTATTGGATATGGGAATGAAAGAGGTGGAAGAGCAAAACTTTTTAAAGGAAACAATAATCCAGCTAATTTTGCTTTAGGAATTGATTACATTGATTAAATTTAGAGGCAGAGATTAGAATGACATGTGAAGACAAATTGAGAAGGCCCCTGAAAATAAGTTCCAGGCCCTGGCCAGGTAGCTTGGTTATAGTGTTGTCTCAATACGCCAAGGTTGTGGGTTCCATCCCTATTCAGGACACATACAAAAATCAGTCAATGAATGCATAAACAAGTGGAACAACAGATCGATGTTTCTCTCTCTTCCTCTCTCTCTCAAAATCAGACAAAAATTTTTTTAAAAAAGAAAATAAGTTTCAGGCTTTTTTCCCCTTTAAGAAACTACCCAAAGTTTTTGAGTTGGTTAATTGAGCTGTGCTTTACACAATCAAGGGGGAGAAAAAGTAGAGCTTAGATTTTTCTAGTACACAAAGTGGTAAGACCTTGAATTAGCTAACATTGATTGCAGTAATGGAGATGTAAGAAAATGAGCATATGAAGAACCAACAGGACTTGGAGCTTAAAAAAACGACACCAAAATTTTAAGTCTGAGTGACAGAGAATGGTAATATAACAAAAATAAGCTGGGAAAGGGAATCAGTTTTGATGGGAAGGTATTGTATTCACAAAACCACCACAAATTAAAAGGAACCCGAAGGATACTTTGAAATTTTGAATACAGTACTATAGGATTTATTGAACCTTTTCCTTTAAGAGCATGTGGCCAATGCATGCTTCTACCTCTGGCGACCGTTTTTCATGATTAAGAAGACTTCTGATGAATCTTTTAGTTACAAAAGCATTGTCATTGCGTTAGTATAAGACAGATGGTACTGGATTAGCATTTGAAGATCTCAGTTGCAATCATGGCCCTACCATGGTTGTTAAGGTAGAGCTAGGATTCAAACCCAGTTAGTTGAAATACTTTGAGTCAAAACTGTTATCTCATTTGTGAGATGGAGATAAAACCTGCCCTATAAACACACGGGATGTCTCTGAGAATCGTACAGGATTATGTATGTGAAAATACTTTATAAATAAAGCACTATGTTTTTATCGCTATAAATTAGTATCAAGATATACAAATATTTTAGGAGCTGTAGTATATCTTCAATTCAGTAAACACTAGTTACCTATGTTCCAATCTCTAGGTATGTAGAGATGAAAGACAGCCCTCTCCCTTCAAGGAGCTCATAAGCTCATGGGGGAAACATATTTACAGTGCAGTTGCTAAGTGCCATGATATAGGTGTGCATCAAATGTTATGCTATGGAACCACACAGGAGGTGGTGACCTTAACCTCGTCTGGAAACATTAGGAAAATTTTTCAATAATGGGAACACTGAAATGAGTTTAAGGACAAGGAGAAATTAGGCAAAAGATAGGAATAGTGTACCCCCAAACAGGCATGCAAGGTAAACATTTTTAAAAAAACGATGTAATTTAAAAAATGAAAATAAAGTGTCCATAGTGTAGGATGTATGTGGAACGTGAGATAGTGCAAAAGATGAGGGTTGGAAATGTAGGGAAGGGTCAGATCACAGAATCTTGTATGCCATGTTTGGATAAAGAATTTAGATATTATGTAATGAAACCTGTCTTGAAACAAGAGAATGCTAAATTTTTTAAAATGTTTTTATTGATTTTAGAGAGAGAGGAAGGGAGAGGGAGAGAAACATCTGTGTGAGAGAGTAATATCAATTGGCTACCTCCTGCTTGCCCCCAACTGGGGATTGAGCCTACAGCCCTGGGTATGTGCCCTGACTGAGAATTGAACTGGCAACCCTTTGGTGCTCAACCAGCTGAGCCACACCAGCCAGGGCAAGAATGTTGAATTTTGGAATAAGTATTCTGATTATTGTGGAGTATGGGAATAATTGAAAAGGTCATAGTAATTCCAGGAGGAGTGGGGGAAATTCCCTCCCCAGTTTTCCAGGACCAAAGGAAAATAGACAAAAAGTGAGAAGATGAAGATATCCGTTGTAGATTACTTTTTCAAGAAGCTTAATTGTCAAGATAAGGGATAGCTACCTTTATATTTCTTCCTATCTCAGGGAAGAGGTATTCCTCCCATCCAATACTAAACATTCTATCTGTGCTCTGAATCCCATACCCCACGCATGTCCCCCTATTCTGTTTCTTCTGCCTCTGACTCTCCATTGGGTCTTTCCTTTGAGCAGATAAACATAGTTAAGTCTCTGATCTTAAAAATAACCCAGCCCAGCCGGTGTGGCTCTGTGGTTAAGCATCAACCTATGAATCAAGAGGTCGCCAGTTTGATTCCTGGTCAGGGCATATGCCTGGGCTCAATCCTCCGTAGGGGACGTGCAGGAGGCAGCTGACCAAAGTTTCTATCTCTTTATCCTTTTCCCTTCCTCTCTCCCTAAAATCAATAAAAACATGAAAAAACAACACAAAACAAGTAATTCGCCCTTACTCCTCATTCCTATATATTGTGAGTTTCATATGAGAGATGACTAGAAGTTTAACAAAGGCAGGGACTTCAAAGGAGGAGGTGTTTTTTGCCTCAGTTAAGTGATGATGTTGGAAGTGGTAATGGGGAGCTAAAGACTGAACTTTTTTTCTCTGCTGGAGTAGTGGAGTGTGGATTAATGAGGAGTGTTCACTTTGAAAAATGTGTTTGAGAAAATGTCCTTCAGGGGAACTAAGATTTAATTAAGCTAGAGAGATGAAGACAAGAGTTCTTTGAACAAAGAGTAAAATGGGGGCGGGGAGGGGTGGATTTTTTTTTTTTTTTTTTTTTTTTGCTTGTGAAGGGAATTCTAGAGGCCTCAGTAAAAAAGATTCAGAGGGAGGAGAACAGCCAGAGGATGGCATGGAATAAGTGAAAGAAATACAGAGAGCCCAGCCAGTGTGGCTCAGTGGTTGAAAGTTGACCTATGAACCAGAAGGTCATGGTTTGATTCCCCATCAGGGCACATGTCCTGGTTGTGGGCTTTATCACCTGTAGGGAGCATGCAGGAGGCATCCAATCAATAATGCTCATCATTGATGTTTCTATCTCTCTCATCCCCCTCCCTTCCTCTCTGAAATCAATAAAAAAAATTTTTTTAAGTTAAAAAAAATACAAAGAAAAATTCAGAAGTATAGATGACAGGGGGGACTTCATTTTACGTCGTTGCCAATAGCACAGGCATCTGAATGGCACTTTGGAGTAAAGTTGTTCATTTGGCACCGGCTGCAACCCAATTGGTGTTGGAAGCCTCAGGGGGCCTAATCGTTTGCAGCCTTTGCTTATACTTGGGGAACAGGATTAATTTTCAGGATTTCTTACTCAGTAGTAGAAAAAGTAAGATCTCTGTCCCTCCCACATCCCTAATCAATCTGTGTTCCTGGTTTATTTTTCCAACTTCCTAAATTAAATCTTTTTTAGGCCTTGTTTTTTAGCACCAGTACATTAAATCTGAATGAAATACCCTGTGAATGTTATTGATTACTAAGAAGATATGCTCATCATGGTAAAATTTGGGTTAAAGAAAGTTTTTGAACAGGACAGTTTGGTCAAAATGAATATTATCAAATCAGGTTTGCTAGTGTTAGAAACTTGGTGATTTGATGTGATTTTATAGCCCTTTAGGTTGTCCCAGCTAATCCTCCATTTTAGCCATTTCAGTTATTGATCATTTACATTACAATTACATACATTTATGTTCTGTTTTTTCCCTATCACAAATATAGAAGAGCAGGAAAAATAGTCTGAAAATAAGGAGAAAAATGTATAGGAAGAAAAACCTAGGAAAGCAGGAATAATGGACTGAAGATGAATTAGAAATAAAAAAGAAAAACCTCTTAAAAGCCTGAAAATAGATGGAAATGCTTTAAAATTAGAAGTTGCCAAACAAAGTAGTAATTTGAGAATATTAATTTTTAAAATATTTTTATTGATTGATTTTAGAGAGAAAGAGCGCGTGAAACATCGATTTGTTGTTTTACTTAGGTATTCATTGGTTGATTCTTGTATGTGCCCTACCGAGGGATCAAACTTGAAATCTTAGCATATTGGAATAATGCTCTAACGAACTGAATTACCCAGCTAGGGTGATAATATTAATTTTTGATGAAAAATATTGAACCCTCTATTGACCAATAGGGTCAATAATTAATACCTTATTAGGCCAAATTCTATTTGGTAAGTTTTCTTTTGCCTGATTAGACCACTTGCTAAAGCTCCTTTCCTACCTGCCAAAGAGCACATGCCTTTTTCCTCTTATTTTCTTATGTACTGATATATTAAAACATATTATTTTGAAACTCCCTGTTCTCCACTTTCAGTTTATGTTGTTAGAACAACACTGATCTTCCATAATTTTTACCTAACTTTTATCTAGGGTGGCATTTCTTCACTCCTTAACTTGTAACCATTCCTTAAAAGTATTCCAGCCCTGGCCTGGTTTTCTCAGTGGATAGAGCTTTGGCCTGCAGACTGAAGGGCTGTGGGTTCTATTCCCAGTCAAGGGCACATACCTGGTTGCAGGGCTCAATCCCCAGCCCAGGCAACCTCTCGTTGTGTCTCTCCCACATCAATGTTTCTCTCTTCCCCTCCACTCTCTACAAAAATCAATGGAAAAAATATCCTCAGTTGAGGACTTAAAAAAATCTATATTAATAAAAGGGTAATATGCTATTTAGACCAGATTTCTTCCAGACGTCCTTCCGGACAAAGCCCTGGTGGTGGGGGCTGAGGCAGAGGTGGTTAGGGGCAATCAGGCAGTAGGTAGAGTGGTTAGGGGCAATCAGGCTGGCAGGGGGAGAGCGGTTAGGGGCAGTCAGGCAGGCAGGCAGAGGTGTTAGGGGCGATGAGGCAGGCAGACAGAGGTGTTGGGAGTGATTAGGCAGGCAGGCAGGTGAGCAGTTAGGAGTCAGTGGTCCCAGATTACGAGAGGGTGCAGGCCAGGCTGAGGGACCCCCTCCTCCGTGCACGAAATTCGGCCTCTAGTAAATAAATAAAAGGTATCCCAGCTGGTCCTGAAATGCAAAAGTGTGCCTTGAGTTGAAAAAGAAGTGAAAAAGCATAGGTCTATAGATAACTTACTGATGAGCATGGAGGCAGTTTATACTCCACTCCCGCACCCCCCACCCCATAAATACATTTGGCTCTTGGTTAAAGAGGGGGTAATACCTCAGTGTGACTTTCACAACATGCATGAAAACATGCAGTGTCAACTGATGACTGGCTGACTGGACCAAGATGGGTGGGGGCTTCCAGATAGATTTTTAAGAAGTTCTATATTTTGACAGAATTCATTTATTAGTGGAATTGTTGATTATTACTAAGTATACATAATCTAGAATGCAGCCTCTTAAATAGTGCCTGTTTTCCTAAGTAAAGTGATTAACACATTGTTTTCGGGTAGTTTTTATCGCGCGCTAACAGGTGGCACGGGCCATTTTTGCGCAAATGGCAACGTTCAGTAAAATTACAATAACTTTAGGTATTTATACGTTACCCGCATCCTACTGCTAGTCTATAAAAAACGTATTAATACGTGTCCCGTACTCTACTACACTGGTAGAACGTATAAATACGTAAAACGTATAAATACGTTTCCCGCATACAATGTGTTGAGAAATTCTCTTGGCCTAATGATTATGATTTTATCTTGATTTTATCAGAAAAATATGATTTTATCTTGATCTCAGAAATTTATATTTAAGAACTATTTAAACTTCTCATTTTTGTGTCCCCAAAGTAACTTTTGATTTATTGAGTAAACAATTGTTAATTTCTGTAGCTTTTAAACAGTTGGTTTACTGATGAAGGCAAATTTAGTTATATCATCCTATATAATAAAGAGGTAATATGCAAATTGACCCTCACTCCATATGCCGTCACAAGATGGCTGTGCTCGCAGCAGAGTCAGGGTTCCCGTAACACAAGATGGCTGTGACCACAGTGGAGGCAGGATTCCCATAACGAGCCATAACAAGTGATCAGTAGGGACCTGAGGCTGCGTGGCACTGGGCCGGGGAACCTCAGGCCGCACCCCCCGCCCTGGTGCCAGGCTGGGGGACCTGAGGTTGCGCCCCCGGCCCAGCGGGCTTAATGGGGAACCTCAGGCTGCGCCCCCCGCCCCAGCGCCAGGCTGGGAGACCTCAGGCCGCACCCCATGCCAGGCGCTGGGCTGGGGGACCTCAGGCTGCGCCCCCCGACCCAGCAGGGCTTGACGGGGGACCTGAGGCTGCGCCCCCCACCTGGCGGGGCTTGACGGGGGACCTGAGGTTGCACCCCCTGCCCAGCGCTGGGCCTGGGGACCTGAGGCTGCGCACCCCCGCCCAGTGGGGCTTGACGGGGGTGGGGCCAGCTGGGTCTGGGTCTCACGTGATTTCAAGGTGCACACAGGTGGACGGGGGCTTGACTCTGACAGGAGGAAGATTTTCATATACATTTTACTAATTTTCTTTCATCTCTGACACTTCTATTATAGAGAAAGGGCAAATAGCAATGTTAATACATTTCCTCTTAATTATTCCCTTTTAATGTGCACGAATTTCATGCACCGGGCCACTAGTATATAATAGTTTGTGTAATTTTTTAAAATACGTTTTTATTGATATCAGGGAGAGGGAAAGAGAGAGAGAAACATTAACAATGAGAATCATTGATTGGCTGCCTCTTGCACCCCCCTTTGGGGATTGAGCCTGAAATCTTGGGCTTGTGCCCTGACCGGGAATGGAACCAATGACATCCTGGTTCATAGGTCAGTGCTCAACCACGGAGCCACACCAGCTGGATTTTTTCATCTTTAGTTGGAGAAAAACATATTTTAGCAGAGGTTTTTATTTTACTAGAATCTAGAAATAGTATATTTGGGGGAATTAAATGTATTCAATGCCTGTTTCAGGTAGTAAAAAGAAATGGGAATAAATGTATTCTAATCAAGGGGAAAAAAGCAAGTTCAAGTTTTGTTTTACTAAGTGTCAAAACAAAGAAGAAGAAAGCAAGAGGGATTGGTGATTTCAGAATCTTTTAGAAGTGGTTGACAGTCCCTCTACATCAGTTCTTATCTCACTTCTAAGGGATTGAGTTTTTCCTAAAATTTTTTTCCTCATATGCACTTTTAAAGGATCGAGTTCTTTTTTTCCCTTGTATGAGAACGTGCTTATTTATTATTCTTCCTTCCATAATTAATGTAATTCTAGCCCAGCCCCCTTCTTTAGTTACTCCAAGTTATGAAATATGAAGAAGCAGTTGTTCCTATATATTTCCAGTCTTCTATATAATAATTGCTAATCACAATGAAACATTAAGAAAATACTATAAACTGTATAGACATATGTTTTTTTTTCCCCCCAGAAGTTTTAGTTCAGAAAAGAGGGAGCTGCCTTACATTTGGTCTGTATGTAGACTCTTACTATAAATTTCTCTTTATTTTGAAAAACAAAGTAGTATTTGATAAAGAGCCTAAAACAACTTCAGTGATCTTGAATGCATAAAGAACTCACTTGTTGGATTCAGTGAAAAATGCATCAAATAAACTTAACAGATATATAGTAATTTTTGCTAGATATATGACTTCAAATTGTGCTAGATACCATTGAAAATATACCTTCCTGTTTTCTGTTCCATTTAAAAAATATCAGCTTAAAACAGTATAGTCGGTGATTACTTGTGTAAACTATATATATATATATGTACTACAGGAGTAAAAAGGCCAATTATTTCAGTAGTTAAGACTGTAGCTTAGGATAAATTTTCAATGATCACTTTTACATATATTCAAAAAGTGCTTTTTCTCAAACAACTTAAATGGAAGTGAAGATAATTTGCTTTTAAAAAGTATTAGAGCCCTAACTGGTTCGGCTCAGTGGATAGAGCCTTGAGTGCCTGCAGACTCAAGGGTCCCAGGTTCTATTCCAGTCAAGGGCATGTGCCTTGGTTGCGGGCACATCCCCAGTAGGGAATGTGCAGGAGGCAGCTGATCAATGTTTCTCTCTCATGGATATTTCTAGCTTTCTATCCCTCTCCCTTCCTCTCTGTAAAAAAATCAATAAAATATATATATATATATTTTTAAAAGTATTAGACGACTTAAAAAATGACTCCATGGTAAGGAATATACTGATGTTGAAGGTGTGTATAACTATTTCAAATGGGTGTTTTGTGAAACATGAAGGTAAGAGAAAAGCAGTATTTCAAAATTGTCATGATTTATTAATGTTTGAAATCTATGCATGCATCTAAATTAATTTAAATTTCATAAGAAAGCATTTGGCTGTTTTATCTATATCCCTAAAAGTTTCTATTCAAGTTGGCCAGAAAACAATGTTTTTTATATTCTTATTAGGAACATGGTGGATCACCTTATATTTGGGATTTCTGTCTATTCAGGCTTATGTAGTATTAAGTTATATTTATTGTACTTCATATAAGGTGAAAAGTGTATGATATGTTTTGAGAGTTCTACCAAAAAAATGTTTTATCTTAAAGAAAAAAGCTCTGGTTATCCTGAAAGAACTTTAATTTTGTGAGACAATTCATTTCTCTAATAATTCTCAACATACAAAATGTTATATACTGATTAATAAAAAGAAGTATACTTTGCTCTTTTTTTAAAGGCTTTTAAAAAATTAAGACTTCTATCCAATAAATGAAGAACAAAAACCACCTTTTTATTTTTTACTCTTATTTACTTAGATCTATTTATTAGTTTTATGTTAATATAATATATAGTGATTTATTTTTTCTTAATTAAAATAAAATTGCAGCTGTCCCTTTCCCCCCAACACATCGCTTGACATCTGAAGAAGTATTTGATATGGATGGGATACCTAGGGTTGATGTTCTGAAGAACCACTTAGTAAAAGAAGGTCGAGTAGATGAAGAAATTGCACTTAGAATTATCAATGAGGGTGCTGCCATCCTTCGGAGAGAAAAAACAATGATAGAAGTAGAGGCTCCAATTACAGGTACATTTATTTATGTTTTGGATATTATTTTTTTTATCACACCATTATTTAATTGCCTTGATATAGAGCTGTCTCCTTTTTAATCATAGCATATACTAAATTAATATTACATGGACATTATCTTGGAATTTACATTATTTTTTAAAGTTTTCCCCTATTTTCAGTGAATAAATATGATCCTAAATAATCTGAGTGCAGAAGTTAGTCTAATATGCTATTTTGAAGGTTTCATTGGTTGTGTTGGCCATAATTCAGTTTGATTCAATAAATACTTATTTACTTTGCTTTCTGTCATTAGGGACAAATACCTAAATATCATATCAGATACCAAAGATAATTATTTAGAAGTCTACAGAAAGTATTGAGTTAGACTGGCGTTTTTACTGCCATCATTATAATTTTGTCATCCTAAGACACACATGGTTGATTTTCTAAAGAGAAGCTTTATAAAATATAGATGAAAATTTTGTTGCTGGCTTCAAGTTTATTACTTTTGTTACATCTTGTTCTATATCTTGAGCACATGAACACTTGGGTACATAGCATCCCTGTCATGATTCTTCATAGATGACTGCCTTCTCAGACATGTCTTGATAGAATTTATACTATCCCTTATGTAAAATAAATTAAAATTTAAGTAAAATTTGTTATTTCAGAGTGTGGTTTTTTTTCATATCTAATAATCTTCTTGTTTCAGTGTGTGGTGACATCCATGGCCAATTTTTTGATCTGATGAAACTTTTTGAAGTAGGAGGATCCCCTGCTAATACACGATACCTTTTTCTTGGTGATTATGTGGACAGAGGTTATTTTAGTATAGAGGTAATAATCATGTACTGTCATTTGATTTGCTTTTAAGTGTTATCATAGATGATTTTCATTAATTCCTAGTAAAATAAATTTCTTAGAGTACCTGTGTTGGGTTCTTTTTAATACCTCAGTATTTTCTGATGTTTTTAGGTAAAGCTACTATTTATTCCTCTTCTGTTATTCAAAATAATCTATTAATTTCCCTGTATTACTCTGTTTATATAATTGCCATTTTTCTCAGTGGAAATTATAAGCAAACTGAGGGGTCTATATTGCCCTGTTATCTAGTAGCCCTAAGGAGTTAGTGCTATTTCTCTCTCTTAGCCCTAAAGGTATTAACCTGTGTGAAAGAAGAGTAATTGAATTTTCTCTGATTAAATAAAGCACATTATAATGCGTTTATTGCTTAAACCCTAGTACTTCTATTCCTCCTTCTGTAGCTCTTAAGACCCCTAGTATATCATATGGAATCCTGTGTATTCTGAAATTATTCATTTGTTTTTAAAAACTTAAGAGGCATTAAAATGACCTGTTGATTATCACTTAATGGTAGATGATTCTTTTTCTACTTTTACTTTTCTAATTATATAAATAAAAATTATATAAATAAAATCAGGTTAAAATAGAACAATATGTATTTTCTAATATATCTCCTTTTTAAAAATTTTAAAAAATTTATAAGATTACATTTCGGGCATATAACATAATTTGACATTTATATACTCTCCTTTTTTGAATGAAAATGAGACTATATTATAATATTTTTCTGTAACTAGCTTTTTTTCACACACCCTTATACTGCGATGTATTCCAAGTCAGTAAATATAAATTTAAAGCATCATTTTTTCTTTTTTTAAAAATGTAAGTCTTTATTGTTGAAAGTATTACATACGTCCCCTTTTTTCTCCCATTGGCCCCTTCTAGTCTGCCCTATTGCCGCCTCCCCCCTTCCCAGGCCTTCACCACCTATTGTCTATGTCCATGGGTTATGCATATGTAATACAAGTTCTTTTGTTGATCTCTTCCCATCCACTCACCTCCACCTTCCCTCTGCGATTTGACAGTCTGTTCTATACAGCATCATTTTTAATAGCTGCATTGTGTCCCATTGAATAAACAAACCACAATAGATTTAATAAGCTCCTTATTGTTAGATACTTAAGGTGTTCTGCAGTTTTTTTCCATTACAAATGATGCTTCATTAAGCCAAGTTATTTATGCATCTTTGCATACTTGCCCAATTATTTCTGTAGGACAGATTCCTAAAGGTAAAGTTGCTGGATAAAAGGTCTACCAATAGATACTTGTGTTGAGCATTTTATATGTTCCAAGCATGTTCTAAGGACTTAACACACATTGATTAATTTCATCCTTACAACAATGTTATGAGGTGAGTACTGCTATTTTATCCACTTTAGAGATGAGGAATTGCAGGCTTGGAAAGGTTAAGTAAACTTGCCCAAGGTCACATTGTTAGTAATAGCTGCAGTCAGGCAATCTGACTCCAAGCCTATGCGCTTAACCCACCTCTCCTGGTAAATATTGAAGACTTAACCTGGTGACTTTCCATGCTGATTACCATTGTTTATATCCCTTTCTTCAGTTTTTTTGTCAACCTCCCTGAAGTATGCTAGGATACCTAGTGGCCAAGGGGGTTCAGCACTCTGTCCACTGAAATTCGCTTAGGAACTTGATTATCCTGAGTACTTCCTCCCATTCATAGTTTCATTATCAGCCCCCTCAATCTTCCCTCAAGGCTTCAAGAAAAACAGATAATAGTCTTTAACAAAAAGACTGGGGGCTTTGACAAAAACAATACACATTTTTAGGAAACTTAGTTGGTAACTGAACATGGTGGTGTGTATGCCCTTGTAGCTGGCTCTTAATACATTTTGTTATAAAAGGAAAATAACAAAGAATCAAAATATGCAAGAAGGACAGGTAATTCTTTAATATTTTTTAATAAGTATTTTTCTGGTTTAATTCTTCTTGTGAATAAAATGAAGGTGTGAATAGTTACATATTTCAGTAGACCTTAACTTGTTAAAAATAAAGTTTGTTTTTTCTTTTTATATATGTAATATAAACCAAGATTATTTCCATAGTAAATAGTCCTTCCTTATTTTTTTAACCAAATAAGTAAAATGTGACTGTTTCTTATGTTAAATCTATTTAGAGAAAGTATTAGTTTATTACAAAATAAACATAAACATGGCTATTTCCTTCATTAGGTAGCATGGCCTAATGCTTAACATCAGAGGATCAGAATATTATCTCCATTACTTACAAGCTTCATGATTTTGGACAAGTTACTTAAACTCTGCTTTAGTTTCCTCAGTTGTAAAATAGAAATAATATTACATCATAGGGTTAGAGAAATAAGTGAGTAGGATTAATTTTACAGTGCTTGATACATTGTAAGAACTCAATAAATGTTAGCTGCTATAATTTTTTACATTATTATTTGTTGATCTACCTAAGAAAGAGACCAACCTGCTAATTGTTTTTACAGCAAACAATTTGTAAATCTAAAGTAGTTAAATAGATTGACTCATTCATTCAACAAATATTTATTGATCTTTTTCTGTTGGCTAGGTACTTTTCTAGGAGTTTACATTTTAGTTAGGAACAAAGAAAAAAGATAATAATGAGTAATAGAGAATGTAAGTGTAATAGGGTTAGAGGAAAAGGAGCAATGATCAAGCAACTAAGTTAAACACAAATATAAGATAAATTCACTGGAAACATTTTCTTTTGCAGTGTGTCTTATATTTATGGGTCCTGAAGATACTATACCCAAGCACATTATTTCTTCTGAGAGGCAATCATGAATGCAGACACCTTACTGAATATTTTACCTTTAAACAGGAATGTGAGTACTGCCATCAGAAATATTTTCACTTCCTCATTCTTTTTGGGTGACATGGATAGTAAGAGTTTGATGATTTTGTAGTATAAGAACAGATTTTCTGTACAAACATGTAAAGAATTGAAGAAGATTGTCAGGAACTCTCTAGTGTTTAATGGCATTTTATTCTAACATATGTACTTAAGAACAGTTTTGAGTTTTATATATAGTAATATTAACAGGAAGGATAAAACTAAAACGAAATTGTTGTTGCATTGACGATTATTGTCCCCCAATATTGAGGCATTCCTATGAAATTTCTTAACAAATTGTTCATCCTGTCATCATTGCAGATTTTTTGAAACATGCTATTAATGAATTGGCATTCTTAGCCTGTAATGTGTACCCCATTTCTCTCTTAAATTATTATAGCAGTGGTAATCGAATAGTTATAAGCAATCACATGGTATAGAACAATGTTTGGCCATTTTTCACACCTTATAGCTGTGTGGTTGTTAAGTTAATAATTAAACCTTAGAGTTAAGTTCTAAAAATAGGTAATTTCAGAATTATTGAGACTCAGACATGATTCAGTAAAGATATATTAGTAGAGACTTCCAGTAAAGGAAGAAAAAGTGGTAGGTAATTGCAGACGAGGCAAAGTCATATAACTTCAAGGATCAGGCAGATAGTCTAAATAAATATGAGAAAGTCCATGCCTTACCTAAAAGCAATCAAATTAAAATTTGCCCTAAAAGCAACCAAGCAATCAAATTAAAATGTTTATTAAATCACTAGAGGCTTGGTGCACGAATTCATGCACCAGTGGGGTCTCTCAGTCTGGCCTGCGGGATCGGTCCAAAACCAGCTCTCCGACATCCCCTGAAGGGTCCCAAATTGTGAGAGAGCGCAGGCCGGGCCAAGGGACCCCACCAGTGCACGATCGGGATTCAGGAGGGACACGGGAGGTTGGCCAGCCAGGGAGGAACCATGGGAGGGCTCCAGGGCATGTCTGGCCCATCTGCTCAGTCCCGATCAACCAGACCCCAGCAGCAAGCTAACCTACCAGTTGGAGCATCTTCCCCCTGGTAGTCAGTGCACATCATAGTGACTGGTCGGCCGGTTGACTGTCTGCCCCCTGGTGGTCAGTGCACATCATAGCGAGCGGTTGAGCGGCCTTAGCATATCATTAGCATATTACACTTTGATTGGTTGAACAGACGACAAGACACTTAGCATATTAGGCTTTTATTATATAGGATAATGCTGGAAAACAGGTCTAATAGACTATCCGTTTAGGACCTCTGCTGGCTGGATATAGATTTTCTCATTTGAATGTTACAATATTAAAAAGGAAAATAGGAGCTAAGCTCCCTCTCTTTAAATAATTAACAAACTACTCACCCAAATTCCATCAAAAACAAACTATCTAGGCATTTAAAGGTATAAAAGAGTAAAAGAATAGTATGCTATCTTAAAAGTAAATGACAAGTTTGATTTGGTAGAGTTTTGTCTTGTGTTATATTGACTTTCAGCTTCACTGCCCATTTTAAGCATTGGTTATGGACTTGAACCCCTTTGTTTCTTCAACATATGAAAAAGATATTTCTTTTATTTATGTTTTAATTGGATTGACCTTGAGTTTTGTAGTGATGATATAGTAGTCTTGCTTATAACAACAAAGTAGTCACTGACACTTAGAATAAAATAAAATATTAAAACTGTTTTAGCTTTAAGTATAGTTCTAATTTTGCTTTACTTGGCCTAAAAGGTGAAGGGTTGAGCTATTTTTAGAGATTGAACTTATTTTTAGTAATATTTTATGACTATCTGCTGCATACCCAAAATAAATTTAGAAGAGCAAATATTTTGTATAAGACCGATAACATTGATTATCTTTGTTGATTTTTATAGAGCAAGATGCTTGCTTCACTCTTTATTGTGTTTAATTCTGAGATTTTGCTCATCATCACAGTCATGATACCATTTTATAAATTCCTCTTGCTGCCTTTTATAGTCACCCCTTCATGTGTTCTCAACCTCTGGCCCCCACTTGGCTATTCTCTGTCTTTAGTTTCCTTGCCCTTGTGTTAATAGTCAAGTACACATGTTTTCAAAATGATCAACTAGTAATATAATTTTCAATTTAATTTTTTCTTTTTCTAGGTAAAATTAAATATTCAGAAAGAGTCTATGAAGCTTGTATGGAAGCTTTTGATAGCCTGCCTCTTGCTGCACTTCTAAACCAACAATTTCTTTGTGTTCATGGTGGACTTTCACCAGAAATCCACACACTGGATGATATTAGGAGAGTAAGTACATAGTTTAATTCCAAGGTTGACTCCTATCTTTAGTACTTTGTTGGATAGAAAGTAGATGCTTCAAACTTCTCTTCACTGCTAATATTAGGTATGATAAAAATTAGTATACTGATATTTTAAGGAAATACCTTCTAACCATTCAAAACAATGTGGTATGGACAGTATTCAAAGTTGGTATCGCTTTCCTATGTCTATTCTGTTCTCACTTTTTGACAAGTTATTTCTGTTTCTTTCTTTCTTTTCTTTCTTTCACAGTTAGATAGATTCAAAGAGCCACCTGCATTTGGACCAATGTGTGACTTGTTATGGTCTGATCCTTCTGAAGATTTTGGAAATGAAAAATCACAGGAACATTTTAGTCACAATACAGTTCGAGGATGTTCTTATTTTTATAAGTAAGGAAAAATATCCAAGCTTAATCAAGTTTTAGTTGTTAAAATAGAATATGCTTCACATAGAAAACCATTATTTTACTTAATTTACTCTTTTCCCCCCACAGCTATCCAGCAGTATGTGAATTTTTGCAAAACAATAATTTGTTATCGATTATTAGAGCTCATGAAGCTCAAGATGCAGGGTAAGAATTCTGTTTCCCTGACCCAAATTAACACCTTATGTACAAATCAAACTTAGTAACAATGATTGATGCTTTACGATGCATATTAAGCTATTTGTTTTGCAGCTATAGAATGTACAGAAAAAGTCAAACTACAGGGTTCCCTTCATTAATAACAATTTTTTCGGCACCTAATTACTTAGATGTCTACAATAATAAAGGTAAGATGTTGTTGATAAAAAAAAAATTTTTAAACAACTTAGCATTTTAATTGACTTATTTTTTTAAAAAATATAATAGAAAGCGGGCATTGTTTGAATCTATAACTACCCAAATCTCCTTATAAAAAGGTGTAAGATATAAGGGAGGGGTGAGATCAAGAAGTAAAAATCCAAAATGTAAAACTTAAGTCATATGTAACCATTCCACAACTTGTTACTTACAAAAGCTGTCTTGTAAAAGAATGCTAAGTTAAGTATGTCAAGCAAAACCAAATATGATTTTTTTCAAACTTCCCTTTCTTAAATCTTTCCCCTTATAATCAAGAGAATGTTTTCTTGTTTACATAAAGCTACTGCTGCTGCTTTGACCATTTCGTGTATTTATATTGTATAGTTGTTTAGTTTATCATGTTTCTTGTTTTATGTTCACTGATCTAGGTTCTTTTTCCCTTTCTTATTTCCTTCTTTTACCTCCACAGTCTTATCACTGTCCCATGAAGATTTGTAATTGAGCTTTCTTTGATTCATTTGCTCAGACCTCCTTTCAGTGATACATTCTTCCCTTTCTTTTCTTTTTACTGTTTTGTCTTCGTTTTTATTAATTTTTTTTTTTTTACCTTCTATTCCATTGGTTTCCATTCCCCCTCCTTCCCTTCAAATTTGAGCTGTGCATAATAGTAATTGGGTTTCACTTAACTTTGAACATTGCTATTTGACAGATGATATCAAAAGATTTTAATCTAGTTAAGTGTGTGCCAAGGTCATTGAAGATGAGCTTGAGTATGTTTACGTAGTTCACATTTTCAGAAGAGGATATTAAGTCAGCTCCTATTCTCTCTTGATGTGTCTGGAATTCAGTGTACTATGCCATAGTTTCAAGGATCAGACTGGAGTGGATGTGCCAGGAAGAAAGAACAGACTATAAAAGTACATTTAGGGAGATAATGAGGTCATTGTTAAATATGGGTCCTGGTTTGAGTTCAGAAGAGGAGCAGAGTGAGAAGGAGTTCTTTGGATGATTGGAGGTGATGGTTAAAAGATTAAACCATTTGCCAGAGGTGGTCAAACTGTAGAATGCTATATAATAACTTTGATACAGAATGTGCTGCAGGAACTTAATACTATGTTAATTACCAAATCAACCAAACTATTGATGCTAATTGAGTTGCTCATCTTTAGAAGCTGGTATCAATGCAGCCTCTAACAATTGTGCCAGTGCTAAAATATTTAAAATTGTATTTTGGTTTGTAAATTTTTAGACTTTTGTAAAGATACCTTATGAGGTATGTCTTCATTTTTTAGGAGAAACCAACCTTAAGTTTTTATTACATTTTCAAGAACAGAATCAAATGTTACATTTAACTTTCTACTAGTGCCCTCATTTCTTAACTGTGACTTGCCCTTGTCAGTATTAACGAAGCTAGTGTTCAGTGCTCGTTTGACCACTACCTTACAGTTGTCCTTTGCCAGATTGACTCAGGAGGTTAAGGGATCACTTTTCTTAGTACTCAGAAAAGAAACTCAAACCATTGAATCTGTCTTGTCAAAATCAAATGTCTCTTGGTAGTTCTGAGTCTGTACATAGTGTTAATGATTTGAGTGCTTATGTGGTATGCGTATGTTTGTAATGTTTCATTCTCCATGTAAGACAATTTTCTAGATTCTCCTTTTTTTTTTAAAGCTGAAAGGTTGGTATCAGCTTTTAATTTCTGAGGCTAAATTTAAAGTACTTTTATTTCATGGGAATTTCATAAAAGAAACAGACATGTTAGTTGTGATTCTATATTAGCCAGAATCTCAAATCTTGGAATTTAACATCTGCATTTCAGTGCTTTTTATTCAAATGAAAAAAAGTCTCCACATAATTATAATACCTGCAAAGTATTTTATACTTTTATGTATTTTCATGCAAAATAATTATTCTCTGATCTTAAAACAAACCTCTGAGGTAGGCAGGTTGGACATACTAGTCCTTTATGTAAATGAGAAATAGATTAATTAAATAATTTACCAAGCATAGTGAAGCTAGTATGTACTGTAGCTTAGATTAGAACCTAGCCCATCTAACATACATCAGTTAATTTAAGATTATTTATATTTATATATTGAAACATAAGAAAGATACCTAAAATTGAGATGAATATGTTATCTTTGAGTTATTTGGCTATACTATTCCCTCTTCTGGTACTGTAGGGGTGGGTTTTTCTAAATGAAGTAAAATATTTCTTTGTAGTAGTTTCACTTGATTTTCCATATTAAATGAAATAAATATATTTACATTTATAAATAAAATGTTTCACATTACATTTTTTTGTTTTCTGTTTTGTTTTTCTTTATTACCATTCAGCTATCCTATTCAAGTTGCCTACAACTAAAAAGACCCTCTTAAATTCCCGTAACTTAAATGAACTTTTAAACCTAGAAAATTGTTCATTGCCATTCTGTGTTTCCTCTGTAAATTGAGTTTTCACAATTTTGGATTTAATAAAAGTGTATATTTATCATTGGATTATAAAGTAAAGCGAACATTTAAAAAAGAATAGAATATTTATTAATAATAACAAAATTTGACTATGCCCTAAATAAAAGTGTTAAAAAACAGAAAATGTGTTATTAAAAATTAGTGCCTACCTCCCTCTACTAGCCCTCATTCTACTCATCCCTTGATTCCTCACCCCATTAAAAAGATATTTTTCTGCTTTTATGTGTTTTAGACTTTTGGAGCTAAACACAAATTGTTACATTGACATTTATACTTATCTTGCAGCTGCTGTATTAAAGTATGAAAATAATGTGATGAATATTCGACAATTTAACTGTTCTCCACATCCTTACTGGTTGCCCAATTTTATGGATGTCTTCACGTGGTCTTTACCATTTGTTGGAGAAAAAGGTATAATTTTAATTTTAAAAAATTGTTTTATTACTGTTACATTTACTCCAGTTTACTATTGCAGGCATATACTTGCTAAAGAAGCTGAAGTCTAGTTTCACTGTGGGTACAACTCTACTTGTGTCAGTGGGTGTGGATATGAAGGCCTCAAAGATATTTTAGTTAGCTGTTTACAGCCTCCATGGGAGTGTGTCTGGGGGATTGGGAGAAGACTTATAAATAGCCCAATGTTGTCTTCAGCTGTTGGGTTTTCTATCTTTTTTTCTTTAGCTTAAATCTTTTATGAAGTTGTAGAGGGATAGCTTTGCTTTGTAAAAGACACTGTTGTATGTTTTAACAACAATTTTTGGGAATGTGACAGCAATTCATGGGAGAATTTAATAGGCCTTGTTTTGGGCAATGTTAGTCATTTTATAGCAGTTCTGTACTCCGAGAAAAATAAAGAAAAATTCGGGTTCTAACTTAATATTCCATATAAAAATATGCATGTATGCAATTTTAGTGGTGCTTCTCTAATAATTTAGAAGAATATCTATTGGTATATACTTAATAGGCTTTTAAAGAGAATATAAATGCTATTTAAGAAGTTTTGTTTCTATATTTTGTCCTTGTTCTATAGAATTCTTAAGCTTACTTTAACACATTCTCCTTTTCCAATTTTGTGTTAATTTTTCCACAAGGCAATGCCTTAGTTTCCATATGTGGAAGAGTATGAGAGTACAGACATGATTGGAAAACATTTTGTTCTATAACCTTCTCTATTTTTTCTCACCTCTTTCATGTTACAAAATGTTTCTTTCTGTTTTAGATATGGTATTTTTGCCGGCAATTTTTCGTTCTAAAATTTAGAGTTAATACTTAAACTGTGCATGTCAAACTGGTTTTTTTGTTTTGTTTTTTTTAGATTGCTTTCAGTCTTTGTCAGTTACTTAATAGGTCAGCATTAAATTAATATAGAGATAGAATTACCCACTTTAGCATTTGAGAAGGGGGCCAGTAAAGGGCTTAGGTGCAAGGGATGGATTACACTATAACCTTCTATCTTTGGTATATGAGAAATAGTTCAATCATAGCATCATCAGGCTAAAGTAATTTAAGAATTCATCTTGCTCATTCTCCTATCTCCAAGCTAGACTGCAACTCAACTATTCCAATACTAGAGGCCCGGTGCACAGGTTTGTGCATTGGTAGGGTCCCTCGGCCTGGCCTGCACGGATCGGGCCAAAACTGGCTCTCCTACATCCCCCGAGGGTCCTGGATTGCAAGAGGGCACAGGCCAGGCCGAGGGACCCCACCAGTGCACGATTAGGGCTGGGGAGGGACCACAGGAGGGCTCCAGGGCGTGTCCGGCCCGTCTTGCCCAATCCCAATTGGCCAGACCCCAGCAGCAAGCTAACCTACCAGTCGGAGCGTCTGCCCTCTGGTGGTCAGTGCATGTCATAGCGGCTGGTTGAATGATCGGACACTTAGCATATTAGGCTTTTATTATATAGGATAATATCAGTGGAATGGGGGGTAGAGAGAGCAGGAAGGATAAAGTAAAAGGAATATGGACATTTTATAAATTCTAATTTGATTCTCTGATGTTTCCACAATAAGGAAATATTTACACCTAATTGCTATAAGTGTTTAAACAAGGAAAGAAATAGTTGAGAATAGTTTTTCTCAAGTAATGTATCTATAAAAAATCAGGACATCAAAAAAAAAAGGCGGGGGGGGAACCAAAAAACCAGAACATCACAGAATTTTAGAGCTCATGATGAACTTAACAATCATGTAGCCTAACTCCTTTTGAAAGATGAGAAAATTTAATCTTTCAGTTGATCTCTCATAAATGAAGATGGAGAACAGATTTCTATCAGTATTTCTACATTTGAAGTCTGTTACTAAGTGATCTTTTATTCTTCTTTTGCCACTCTAATTTTTTACTTATAGAGAGAGGAAGAGGAAAAGAGAGAAACATTAGTTGGTTGCCTCCTGTATGGGCCCTGACTGGGGATTGAACCCACAACCTGGGCATGTGTCCTGACCTGGAATCAAACCTGCCACCTTTTGGTGTACAGAATGATGCCCCAACCAACTGAGCCACACCATCCAGGGCTTTCTTTTGCCACTCTAAATCATCTTATCCTATCTAATAAAAGAGAAACATGGTAATTAGCGTATGACCGCTACCCTTCCCATTGGCTAATTAAGGCAATATGCAAATTAACTGCCAGCCAAGATGGCGGCCAGCAGCCAGGCAGCTGGAAGCGAACATGAGGCTTGCTTGCTTCAGTGACGGAGGACTCCAGCGTTCCCCGCCTGCCGCTGCCGGCCTCTGAGCTGCAACTCTAAGCAACTATGTTACAAATATAGAAGCTAAACAAAACCCCAGAAACCTGCTTTAGTCACCGGGCTTCAGCCAGCAGGATCGCAACATTGTTTCAAATACAGAAGGTAAACAAAGGCCAGAAACCTGCTTTCAGCAGCGGAGGCCTAAGAGCTGGAGCCTCAGAGCTAAAGCTGGCCCAGAATTAAAAAGAAAAAAGAAAAAAAAGGAGCGGTTGGGAGCTTCAGTCACCCGCCAGCCTGAAAACAGCCCTCAGCCCCTCACCCAGACTGGCCAGGCACCCCAGTGGGGACCCCCACCCTGAAGGGTGTGTGACCAGCTGCAAACAGCCATCATCCCCTCACCCAGGCTGGCCAGGCACCCCAGTGGGGACCCTCACCCTGATCCAGGACACCCTTCAGGGCAAACCAGCCGGCCCCCACCCGTGCACCAGGCCTCTATCCTATATAGTAAAAGGGTAATATGCCTCCTAGCACCGGGATCAGCGGAGCCACGAGGCCTCCCAACACCGGGATCAGTGTGACGGGGCAGCGCCCAAACCCCCTGATCGCCCTGCGGCTCTGTGTGACAGGGGGCGGGGCCACAACCTTCCTATCCACCCTGCTCTGTTTGTGACAGGGAAGGCGCCCCAACCCCCTGATCAGCCCTGCTCTGTGCCTGATAGGGGGGAGCTCCCCAACCCCCTGATCGCCCTGCGGCTCTGTGTGTGACAGGCTGCGGTGCCCCAACCCCCTGATCGGCCCTGCTCTGTGTGTGACAGGGCCGGTGCCCCAACTCCCCTATCGGCCCTACTCTGTGTGTGACGGGGGGAGCTCCCCAACCCCCTGATTGCCCTGCGGCTCTGTGTGTGACAGGCTGTGGTGCCCCAACCCCCTGATCGGCCCTGCTCTGTGTGTGACAGGGTGCGGCGCCCCAACCCCCTGATCAGCCCTGCTCTGTGTGTGACAGAGTGCGGCGTCCCAATCCCCTGATTGGCCCTGCTCTGTGTTTGACAGGGTGCGGCGCCCCAACCCCCTGATCGGCCCTGCTCTGTGTGTGACAGAGTGCGGCGTCCCAATCCCCTGATTGGCCCTGCTCTGTGTGTGACAGGGTGCGGCGCCCAAACCCCCCCTCCCCCCCACGGGCCCTGCTCTGTGTATGACGGGGTAGAGCCATAACCTCTCCATCGGCCCTGCCCTGAGTGTGACAGGGTGCGGCGCCCCAACCCCCTGATCCACCCAGCTCTGTGTGTGACAGGGGCAGTGCCCCAACCCCCCAATCAACTCTACCCTGAGCGTGACTGAGGGTGGCATTGAAACCTCCCGATCCGCCCTGCTCTGTGCATGACAGGGGCGGCGCCCCAACTCCCCAATCAGCCCTGCTCTGAGCCCAACCAGGGGCTGCACCTAGGGATTGGGCCTGCCCTCTGCCACGCAGGAGCAGGCCTAAGCCAGCAGGTCATTATCTCCTGAGGGGTCCCAGACTGCGAGAGGGCACAGGCCGGGCTGAGGGACCCCCCCCTTCCCCCCCGAGTGCACAAATTTTTGTGCACCGGGCCTCTAGTCTATACTAATAAAAGGGTAATATGCTAATTAGACCAGAAGACCTTCCAGACAAAGCCATGGTGGCGGGCCGAGGCAGAGGTGGTTAGGGGCAATCAGGCCAGGAGGGGAGGGCAGTTTCGGGTGAGCAGGCTGGCAGGGGGGTCAGTTGGGGGCCATGAGGGCAGCAGGGGGGCAGTTGGGGGAGAGCAGGCTGGCAGTTGGGGGCAATCAGGCCAGCAGTGAGGAGCAGTTGGGGGCCATGAGGCTGGCAAGGGAGGGCAGTTGGGGACTATGAGGCCGGCAAGGAGGGCAGTTGGGGGCGAGCAGGCTGGCCGAGGGGGGCAGTTGGGGGCCATGAGGCCGGCAGTTGGGGGCGATCAGGCCGGCATTGGGGGGCAGTTGGGGGTGAGAAGGCCAGTGCAGGGGCAGTTGGGAGCGAGCAGGCTGGCAGGCAGAGTGGTTAGGGGCGATCAGGCAGGTAGGTGAGTGGTTAGGAGCCAGTGGTCCCGGATTGCGAAAGGGATGTCCGACTGTCAGTTTAAACCGGCAGTCGGACATCCCCCGAGGGGTCCCAGATTGGAGAGAGTGCAGGCCGGGCTGAGGAACACCCCCCCACCCATGCACAAATTTCGTGCACAGGGCCACTAGTCCTATATAATAAAAGGCTAATATGCAAATTGTCCCCTTCGACCCAGAGTTCAATCAGTGGGTGGGGCCAGCCAGCCAACCGCCTGTGGCCCCTCCCTCCGGTCGGCCTGGCCCAATAGGCCCTGATCAAGGTGGGCCGGCCAGACCCCACCCATGGATGAATTCATGCACTGGGTCTCTATTATAAGATCAGGAAGTATTCATCTTGACCATTTTTGTTGTATATCTACGAATCTTCTCTAAATTACTCATGTCTTTCTAAAAATGTGAAGCTCAGGCCCTGGCTGGTGTGGCTCAGTTGGTTGGGTGTCATCTTGTGCCCCAAAAGATTGCTGGTTCAGTTCCCAGTTAGATCACATGCCTGGATTGTGGGCTCGATCCTTGGTAGAGGGCGTGCAGGAGGCAGGTGATGGATGCTTTCTCCCTCTTTCTTCCTCTCTCTAAAAATCAATAAAAATACTAAAAATAAATAAAAATAAAAACGTGGAGCTTAAAATTTAATATTATATGCAATGTTGAGCACAGTAAGAAAATTTTCTCAAACTTGTTGCATATTTTTTCATTTTAATGCATGTTATTTATTTAGATAGCCTAACTACTTGATTCTAGTAAAACTTTTCTTTTGGTATGGAAAGCAGCAAATGATGTTTCATTTGTTCTACTTCAAATAAGCCAGTGTGACTTTGGTCTAGTTCCTGGGAAGCAACTAACATAAGCCAGAGCCTTCCTGAGAGGCTGATTTAATCCTAAAGTTTGATACAAGCTGTGTTTTTAACCTTTTGAGGGCTTTTATTTTCATTGAAAAATAAAGTTGGAATTTCCAACATGTACAAAGGCAGAGTGACTAATAAGATGAGTTCCCATGAACCAATTATTCCAACAGTTATTATGGCCAATATTGTGTCATTTATATCCCCTTCCACTGCTCCCCAACACACACTTCAGATATTTGTAATCAAATCTCAGCTGGGTTTTTTTTATATCTATAAATGTTTTAGAAAATGGAAAAGCGTTTATAGTAAGGATTCCTTTTTAGACTAACGTAACTGCACAAACAATTTTTAAATATAAAACAATTTTTTAAAAATTTATTTCAGAGAGGAAGGGGAGAGGGAGAGATAGAAACGCCAATGATGAGAGAGAATCAAGCTTCCTGCACACCCCCCACTGGTGATCGAGCCCTCAACCCAGGCATGTGCCCTGACCTGGAATTGAACTGTGACCTTTTGGTTCATTGGTCAATGCTCAGTCACTGAGCCACACTGGTTGAGCTAAAACCCTTTTGAGAATCTGATGAAAGGGACTTTTGCCCCAGAAAAATTCATGTACAAATATGCTTCCATTTGTACATACGCATAACATCTTCAGGACGCTGAAGTCAATTGGTTAGTCCCCTTGGGTTTATTGGCTCCAATTTAAGAACCTCTCTGTTCTAGAGGATCCACTATGTTGTGGTCTTCCATAGAAGGTCATACTTGTAAGATTTATTCCTTTACCAGGTGTTCTTTTGAAAGTGTTTTATTCAAGGTACTTAGGATATAAAAATAAAGTAAGATATGATTCTTTGCAGATTAATAAGGGATTTAAGCTACATAAATAATGATAAAATATAATACAGTGAGCAGTCTTAGACAAGCATAGTTTTATAGCAATTAAGAGAGAAAGGAGATTATATTTGTCAGAGGGATTAAAGTATCATTGGTCTGGGACTGGAAGAATGGTGGAATTGTGCTGGTACATAAGGGCATGAGAATTCTAGGTAAGAGAACTTCCTGAACCTGAGTCTGAAAGCAAGAAAGCATAAGGCCACTGACAAATGTTGAGGGGTTCAGTCTGATTAGCTAGTAAGATGTATGGAGGACAGTAGAGGAAAATAATGAAAAGCTAAGTCATGTCTAGGTCATGAGGCTCTTGATCACCATACAGAGAATTTGGAACTTTCATAAATGGGGAGCAATTGAAACAGAATATGACCATGATAGTTACTTAGAAAAATTATTTTGGTGAAATGGACTGGAAGAAAGACTAAAGGTTGGGAGACCTGTTATGAAGCTACATCAAGAATCAAATGGAAACATAATGAAGCTCTGGTAGGATTAGGAATGGAAAGCAGGGGAGAACTGTAAGAATTGTAGAAGTAGAACCAGTGAGACTTAACACTAATGCATGTTTAAGGGGAGGGAATGGTTAAAGATAACTTGGATGTTTTGAATCTGATAATGATATGACACTATCATTAACACCCTCTGATGAAAACCCCTGTTATTCTAGCAATCCCTCATTCTGGTTATATAAGCTTCATTGGAATCACTCAGCCTTTGACCATGTCTATTCTTTTTAGTCAGAGCCCTCCTTCCCTCTCTTCCTTCTTAGTACACCCTCAAACTCCTTTATCTCTTGTTTTTCTATTTCGCTTGTCCTATAACTCGGCCCCAGTGAAGTCCAGCCATCCATTATCTCTGTTCTTATAGCCAGGGTATAGAGCACTGCTGAAGATATTTATACAGCCTTATAAATAGGTACCACCCTTTGATTTTTAGCATTAGCTGGGCTGTTAAAATATATATATATATATATACACATATATTTATTATATGTATATATTTTTATACATATAAAATATATATATTTTTTTCTTTTAATTGATTTCAGAGAGGAAGGAAGACGGAGAGAGAGATAGAAATATCAATGATGAAAGAGAATCATTGATCGGCTATCTCTTGCACACCCCCTACTGGGGATTGAGCCTGCCACGCGGGCATTTGCCCTGACCAGGAATGGAACCAGTGACCTCCTGGCTCATATAGGTCAATGCTCAACCACAGAGCCATTCCAGCTGGGCTAGCTGGGCTCTTAATAGCACTCAAACATCCTTTATGTCACTAGTCAGCTTCCTCTCCCTCTGGTAGCTTTCAAGATAAACTTTAACCTGTCACACAAGGTTTTTGGACTTTCCCTACTTTCTCTTTAGCCCCATTTCTTGCCTTTCTATTTCATATTCTCTATGTTCTAGCCATAACACAGCACAGCACAGCCAATCTCCTAAATGTATTGTGCTCTCTCAGTTTCACGCCTTCACACTTTTTCTGTATGTTTTCATAATAGTTTCACGGAGGTAATTCATATGCTGTACAGTTAACCTGTTCAAATTGTACGATCCAATGTTTTCTTACTATATTCACAGAATTGTGCATCTTTTAACACAATCAATTTTGAAACGTTTTCATCATTCTTCAAAGAAACCCTGTATCCATTAACAGTCACTCCTCATTTCCTTCCACCTCTCCTTGCCAGCCCTGAACAACCACTAATCTACTTTCTGTCTTCATAGATTTGCCTATTCTGAACATTTTATATAAATGGGATCATATAATCAATATGTGGTCTTTTGTGACTGGCTTCTTTCCATAATATTTTCAAGGTTCACCCCTGTTGTAGCATGAATAAGTACTTCATTCCTTTTTGTGACTAAATAATATTCTGTTGTATGGCTATACCACATTTTGTTTATCCATTCATCAGCGGATGGACAGTTGGTTGTTTCCACTTTTTGACTATTGTAAATAACTAGAGGCCCAGTGCACGAATTCATGCATGGGTGAGGTCTGGCCGGCCTATCTTGATGGGGGCCGATCAGGGCTGGGCTGGTTGGGGGAGGGGCCATGGGAGGTTGAGGGGTGCCAGTTGGGGCCCCCCAACCTCACATGGCCCTTCCTCTGGCCAGCCTAGCTGCAGTGCACGTCATAGCATCATAGCAACTGGTCATTCCGGTCGTTCCAGTTGCTTGGCGCATATATATATATATATATATATATATATATATATATATATATAGATGCTGTGATGAACATTTGTGTACAAGTTTTTGTGTGGATATATGTTTTCACTTTTCTTAGGTATAGAACTGGGAGTAAAATTGCTGGGTCATATGGATGTTTTAACCTTTGGAGGATTGACCAAACTCTTTTCCAAAGCAGCTGTACCATTTTACAATCTCTCTGGCAGTATATAATAGTTCCAATATTTTCATTTACTTGCCAACTTTTATTTATTATTTATCGTGTTATTATAGTCATCATATTGGATATGAAGTTATCTGTCACTGTAGCTTTGATTTGTATTTTCCTAATAAATAATGATGTTGAATATATTTTCATGTGCCTATTGGCCATTTGAATATTTTCTTTGAAGAAATGTTTATTTGGCCCAGCCAGCATGGCCCAGTGGTTGAGTGTTGACCTATGAACCAGGAGTCATGGTTTGATTCCCTATCGGGGTATATGCTCGGGTTCCTGGCTTGATCCCCAGTGTGGGGCATGCAGGAAGCAGTTGATCAATGATTCTCTCTCATCATTGATGTTTCTCTCACTCTCTCTCTTCCTCTCTGAAATCAATAAAAATATATTTTTTAAAAAAGAAGTGTTTATTTGAATCCTTTATTCATTTTAATGGATTATTTGTCTTATTATTTAGTTGTAAGAATTCTTTATATATTTTAGATGCAAGTACCTTATCAGATATATTTAGGTCTTTGATCCAATTTGAGTAAATTTTTGTGTATGATGTGAAGTGGTAAGTATGTGCAATTTCATTCTTTGCATGTGGATATTCAGTTCCTCCACACCATTTGTTGAAGAGACTATTGTTTCCCCACTGAATTTTTTTAGCACCCCTGTCAAAAAATCAATTGATCTTAAATGTGAGGTTTTATGTCTGAACTCTCAGTTGTATCCCATTGATCTATATGACTACTTCATGTTTTTCTAACTTTTGTTTTAGAATGTCTTATCTGCCCTTTCCACCTGGGTAAACTACTTCATGATTCTTTTACCAAAAGCTTTCCTTTCCCTAGCATATTTTTGGCATACCTCTATATACTTACAGCACAGTGCTGTGCTCATCACTCTTCTGTGGCATGCATATATAATATACACGCATATGTATTCTTCAGTAGTTAGTAAGCTTTGGAGAGTAGGGATTGGACTTTCATATATGAGTCCCAGAGCTGTCCATTTCTAGTTGCCATCAGAAGATGAATAGACATTTTTATTTATTAATTGAAATTTATTATACCTTTCTTTTTTATTTACTCATCTGTCAGATACTTATTGAATACCTGTCATGTGCCAGGCACTGTTCTAGGCTCTGGGGATACAGCAGCAAACAAAACAGTCCCCTGCACTCATGAAGCTTTCATTCCAGTAGGGGGAAGCAGACAATATACAAATAGTTGGATGGTTGCCAATAAAACCAGCAAGGAAATCCATTTTGCAAGAAAGGGGGTCAAGACTGGTGATACAGAATTTGAAATTGTCTTCAAAAAGTTGATACTTTAAACTATATAGTAATAAAATCACTAAGAAATTTGAGTATATAAAAAGAACATGACTGCAGAGAGAGTCTTCAGAATATCCAAATTTGGGGAGGGGAGTAATCTAAAGGTAGAAAAACCATAAGAGTAGAATTCTGGAAACCAAGAGAAAAATATATAGAATGGTAAAGGTGAATTAAGCCTAAGAACAAATTATGGATTCAGATTGTTAGATAGTCATTGATAATCTTAAGAATTAAGTTTCAGGAGACTTGTTGGAGCCAGATTTTAAGAGTCCTCCGGGGAGAGGTCAATGGGGGGAAAAGGAGATGTGTAATACTTTAAACTATAAATAATTTAAATTAAAATAAATAAATTTTAAGAGAGAGATTGAATCCTAGGACTTTTTTGCAACAGTGGAACTGTGCTATGATTTTTTTCTTACTCCTTAATGATGTATCCATAAATGAGGAATTTAAATGTATATATGTAGATGGTGTTTTTTTCGTTGTTGTTGTTTTTTTGTTTTTTTGTGTGTTTTTTTGTTGTTGTTTTTTATCTCTGTAGGACTTCTTTTTTTCCCCCTGAGAGACCTAAAAATTTATTCCATAAAGAATCTCTCTCAGAGTTGTTATCCATTGAATTTCTTTCATTTTGAAAGCCTTTATGTCTTTTAATTTTGTCATTCCTTCTATCAGAATGTGTTAGTCTTAGGTCAATCATTTGACCATTTATATAAGTAGTTGCTGTGTATATATATGTAGATAGTTGAATGTAAGCAGTTAATGTGTAACTTTGTGTTTTCTTTTTTTCCTTTGGAATAGTGACAGAAATGTTGGTGAATGTTCTTAGTATTTGCTCTGATGATGAACTGATGACTGAAGGTGAAGACCAGTTTGATGGTATGATTATTCATTTTACTATTTTTTTCATTGTGAAATGGTATCTTTTGAACTGCCAGCTTCAGTACACACTCTTTTGCAAAATATAGTCATTGATCTCAAATGACTATGCTATTTGATAAATAACAGTCACTTTTTCAGATACTATTTATTTTAAGATTTTTAAAATAACTTTAATGATTTTATTTTTGTTCATTTGTTTGTATGGGGAAGAAGATGAATTTTGGGGAAAGGAGAATTTGGAAGAAAGAACAGAAGGAAAGGAAAACTGAAGGTGTAAAAGGATGTGGTTCTTCATGAATATAGACACTGCTTAGAGAAGGAAGGATAAAAATGCTCTTTGTTTTATTGGCACAATATTGCTTAGTGCATCAAAATTTTGTTGTTACTTCTTTCCAAAAAGAAAAGTAGGCTGTCCCAACTTATGAGTGAGTAGTTGTGTTCTAAGAAATCACATGCTGGTTAAGTTTGAGATTCAGAAAGCATATTTTCCATAGAAACAAGGTTATACCAATACAGGGTTGTTAGTTCTTTTTTTTTTTTTAATATATTTTATTGATTTTTTACAGAGAGGAAGGGAGAGAAATAGAGAGTTAGAAACATCGATGAGAGAGAAACATCGATCAGCTGCCTCCCGCACATCTCCTACTGGGGATATGCCCGCAACCCAGGTACATGCCCTTGACCGGAATCGAACCCGGGACCCTTCAGTCCGCAGGCCGACGCTCTACCCACTGAGCCAAACCGGTCTCGGCGAGGGTTGTTAGTTCTTATGAAAGCCAATCAGCCTTTGTACCTAATGTGCATTTGTAGTATAAATACTACAGATACAGAAACAAAATTCCTTTTATTTTTTGTTTTGAAATTTTTATTTTAAACTTTTAAATTTAAATATTTATTTAAACTTAATTCATTGAGTAAATAAGTACATAAATAACTTATAAGCTAAAAACTTCATTTTCTTCCATATCCCTTCATCTCTTTGTTGTAGCATACTTTTCATAGTTATAAGCAGTATATAAAATGTTCCCATGTATTAAACATGGTTTGTATATTGGTAAAATTTAATGACTACTTATTTCTAAGTATTAATATATAAGTTTTCATAGTTAATTTCATATTTTTTGGCATTTGGGTAACTTAAGATATCCTATTATGAATAACATAATAAACATTTGTACAATAGTTTTTATTTTCCTTCTTGGAATAAATTTCTAGAAGAGCATTATAGAGTAAAGAATATAAATTTTAGCTTTATTATTTTAGCTATGAATTGCCAGATTACTTTGCAGAAGAACTGAACCAGTATAAAGTGCTTCTAGCAACAAATCCATAGATCTATTTCTCCACAGGCCCACCTCATTGGATTTTGCTCATTTTTACTTATTTTGCTTGGTGGCTATATAGTAAGAAATTATAGTTGGTTTAATTTACATTTAATTTACATTTTCTTGAAGTTAAGGGAAGAAATTACTGTCTACTTTTCTAACAGTGTAAACCATCCATTTCAGTTGACCACTTATCAAGTAAAATCTGAGTAAAAACTATTTTGATATTTCTGTATTTACAAACAGGTTTGATTCTTAAACCCTGTTGTAAGCCCGTCTGTTCAAAGTGTCTGTGTGCAAGTGTCTGCAATTGCCATCTGTTGGTGGCAGGCAGAGAGATGCTTTTTTTCACTCTAGTTTGTTATAACAGAGTAAAATAAATTATGTAGGTTTTTTGGGGGGGGGGGGGTTTACTGAATAATACTTATTTTTCCTTATTTTGATTATCTCTCTTTTTCATGTTTGTGTACAAGTTTTTAATTTTAACATGTTTCATATTTATCTTTTCCATACAATTTTTTAAAAGTATTTTTTATTCATTTCAGAGAAGAAAGGAGGAGAGAAAGATAGAAACATCAATGATGAGCAGTCATTACTGATTGACTGCCTCCTGCATGCCCCCCACTGGGGACCAAGCCCACAACCCAGGCATGTGCCCACACCAGGAATCAAACTGTGACCTCCTTGTTCCGAGGTTGACGCTAAACCACTGAGCCACCCTGGCTGGGCTATACAGTTTTTAAATAGTTTTAATTAAGTATTTCTTTTCCCTGTTCTGCTACCACCTTTTTAAGGCTAGGTCGGGGTTCAGATTCTAGATCCTTATAATGGCTGTGTGGCCTCAGTAAGTTACTCAACCTTTTTGAGCCTCAATTTTCTTATCTTCTAAGTGAAGATAATGGTAACTACTTCATAATGTTATAGGTATTGATATGACTGAAATAATTTTTGGTACATAGCCCACTAATATTTTCAGATACATTTTTGTGTTAATTTGCCAAATTCTGTGAAATACCTAGTATGAGTTTTCATTGGGTTATATTAAAACCATATCTAGCCCTAGCCTGTTTGGGTCAGTGGATAGAGCGTCGGCCCTCAGACTGAAGGGTCCTGGGTTTGATTACGGTCAAGGGCACTTAGCTCGGTTGCAGGTTCTATCCCTGGCTCTGGTTGGAGCTCATGCGGGAGAAAACCAATTGAGGTGTCTCTCTCACATTGATGTTTCTCTCTGTCTCTTCCCCCTCCACTCTCTCTAAAAATCAACAGAAAAATATCATTGGGTGAGGATTAACAAAAAACAATATCTAAATCTAGGAAGTTTAAAAAAATTTAGTTTTCCAAACTAAGATCAAGCTCTTTAGCTCTATATAATTAGTTCACTTACTATCTTACTATAATTACTCTATTTAATACATAATTATTCCATTTAAAATTATAATTTTTCTTTGAAAAAAATCTGTTATTAAGTTAAATTAATACTTTAATATTTTATATTCTTATTACTATTACTATTATAACTGTTTATCTCTGAGAATATATAAAGTAATGACATATTTGTGGGTTTATCCAGTGTTCAACAGCTTAGATCAGAAAAATTATTTCCTATGATAATTTTTATTTTGTTTCTCTTAACTTAAAAATAAGTCATTATCAAAAAGCTGATACTATTTATTTTCTATATTGTTCTCTTTTATTCTTTAAAAATTATATCAATACTGCTAATAGTATGTTAAATAGGAGTGATGATAGGTAATGCTTCAGTCCTCTTCCTATAATAAAAAGAAAAAAAGTTTCTGTTAAGTCTAGGATAGTATGTGGTTTAAATACCTATGATTTATATGAATATAGACACTAAATCTTTTTTGGAAATTTGATTGGAAATATAAAGTACTATTATTATAGTTCTGAGATTTAATGTGTCTTATCAATATTTTCCCTGTCAATGATAAATTATGCTTATTCATGCAATTGTTATATCATTCTTACCCTCCGGGGATGAATCACATTTGATTATTAAAGAGGCAGTGTGGAAAGGATCAGTGGGTCAGGTGTCTCAGCGCTACCATTATACTTCTAGCTGTGTAATCCTGGAAAAGTTACCTAATTTCTCAGGATCTTCTCATCTGTAGATTGAGGGAATAATAGAGAGGATGAAGATTCTTTCCCACTCTTAAGTAATTTAAAAATTGGTAGCACTATTTATGACAGTGTGTCTATAAGAAAATAAAATGAATTCCTTTTTTCTTCACCTTTATACTCAGGTATTAGAAGCAAGGACTCCCAAGAAAATCTTAAGAGTATGGGTCTTAGAGTCTGCATGGGGGAATGAGAGTGAGTTAGTGGAGGAAGAACACTGAGGAATGAGGAAAGGGGGGGAAAATTAGGATAGGTACTGGGCTGGGATAGGGAAAAGAGCTTCGGGAAGTAGGTTTATTTTTCTTTCTTACTCATATTTCTTCATTTCTTTCCCAAAACTCTGTCCATCTTTTCTTCTTTCTTTTCACCATGATAGCATGTCTTCTGTCCTCTCCTCCTTTTTCTATTCAGCAATGGAACCATCCTATGGACTGGGCCTGGGGAGAAATCCAACTTAGAACTAAAACTTGGTTGGGCAGGGATTTCTGTAGAGACAGAATAAGGGTTTAGCTTTTCTGTGGGAAAAGGGAGAGAGCAAGATTGGAGATTTCCCAGTAGCAGGAAGGAAAGAGTAATTTTTGCATATTCAGGTTTGAAATTGAGTGAAGGAATGAGATTCTTTTCCTTTTTAAGTTATGGCCTTTGGTTTTCTGTATTGTTTAATAATGTATGTGTGGGGTTATTGTTAAGTCAAATATTTGCATAAACATATTGCATGTATAAATGCACATAGCATTCATTTCAGAGGTATTATTTAATCTTTAAAGAATTTTTGAACACTGATTTTTGTGATATCTTGAGTTTGGTAAGAAAATACATAACTCATATGTACTTTAGTTTTACTAAACTAAAACTTTGCATTTCCTATAATTGGAATCATGTATCTCACTCAGCATTAAATGGAAGATATGGAAAGCCCAGATGAAACATCTCTGCTGCCTACTCTTAGAGCTATTACTTGCTTTGAAACAGTCTGTCACTATTTCTGCAAAAAGTTGTCCCTCAAACTTCCAGATTCTATTAGGAACAAAAAGCACATACTATTGATCCTGAGTATGAGCAAAGATTCTACGCTTCAGATTCAAGAAGTTGTGTGCTCTTGTTATTATGAAGTGCGGGAGGCTTAGTCTTTCCTTCATTGGGAGTGGGTGAGGTTTTCCACCAAGGTAGTTAATAAAGTTACCTACATTTCTCTGTATATACTACAGATTTTGCAGATGTTGGTGTCCTTGAAGAACCACATGAGTTTGTATCATATTTGTGTCATTACCTTTCACGTAACATACTTCCATGAGTGGTACATTTCTTTAGGGGTATTAATATAAATGTGCAATTGTTGTTAGCACAGTCTTTTATCAGTCTTATGTGTTTTCACATGTATTTTTGTCCCTAATTTGTCTACTCTCACTAAATATTATACTCATTCTGTCCCTAATTTCTTCTGAACACATATCTTTTAAGAATCTTTCCTTTAGAGCTCTATACAGTGGCATCCTTCTTTTATTTACCACATCCTACAATACTACATTTTTCAAATTTCAAATATGTGGGTCTTCATTTTTCTCTCTTTCTACATTCATTCTTCAGTACCACTGCCAAGTTAAATTTCTATCTTTTTATTTGTCTCAACCACCTTTTTTCCATCATTCACTTCCTTTTTTCTGGACTCTCCATCTGAAGAACGGCTCATATATGGCAATAAAAAAGGTACAGACCAGACAGAGTAACATTGTTTTGAAATATGACTTCATAAGTTGTCCTCATGTCCATGTAAGTCAGCACATTCATTGAGTACTATTTATGCAGAGTCCTCTTGGGCCTTGTGAAAATTTAGTTTAAGTTTTATCTAAGTTAGAATTTGATGTTTTTAGAAGTCATATTCCAAGATATCTGTCTTTCTGTGCATGAAAATATTTTCCCCTCTTTTTCATCCCTCTTGTTTTTAAATTTCATTCTTTTGCTTATTTGTAATGTTTTGTACTTTTCCCTGCATGATTAGGGGTGTTTGATTGTCTGTCTATTCCCCAAAGTAATTTTACTGTGGACATTTACTTTAATATTATGCATGATGTGTTTGTAGACTGATTTAAAATCCTAATTTGTACAATGCGTTTATATTCCAATGAATTTTTAAATTTGAAATCCGTAGTTTACATAGTATTCAGTTTTACAGGTATATAAATTAAGACTGAAAATTCAATATACTTCATTACAGTCATCTTCCCCCATCCCCATACCCCTTTCCTAGCTATTTAAAAAATTTTGTCAATTTTAAAACAATATGTATATATTAATTTATTTTAGGAGAATCAGACTTACTTTATATCCTTGGATAAAATACTTAGTAAACTTGATTTATTTGTCTATAAAATGAGGCGATTGAACTTTGCAATATCTTTAATGTCTTTTCAAATTCTAATATTCTACAATTCTGAGACTTTTAGTTTTTGTTTTGTTTTGTTTTGTTTTGTTTCATCTTAAAAATACCTGTGTGGTGCCATGGTACCAACACCATTTTGGACTTGTAAAAGCTGTAGCTTTAGTACTCATAATATTGCCCTTCATGGCACCATAAAGATGGTCATGGAGCCTATTTTCTCTAAAATGTGTCTTTTGTTTTCATCTTTGAGATTGGATTTTTTTTTCTGTTTCCTTGCAGTAAGGTCCAGTCATCGTCTTAGTTTTTAATTATATATGTTTGTGGGATGCTTGAATTTTAAATGAGATGCTCTAGCCCAGAAGACTATAATTGTTCAGATCTTTGTATACCTAAGGCCCCTTTTGGTCCAGTGTCTTTAACCTTTCCTTAACTTTCTTCTCAACCATGGTGCTTCCCTATGTGTGTTTTCATCATGCTGAAGCACAGCTCTAAGAAACCACACTCTTGGGTCCAGAGTGATTCTAGATGCTGTATATGAGATGACAGGACTGAGATTGTTGTTCTTTTTAGTGTTTCATCAGCTAAATATTCAGTTATTTTGGTATGTTCTCTTCTGTATCAGTGATAGACAGCACAGCTAACCCTTTAGAAATGAAGCATTAGAGAGCATATGAGATCTTGCTCCTCAGCAATTGTCCTCATTTTTGGCTCAAATAAAGTAATAAAAATTCTCAAAAGGAAGGAGAGAGAGAAAACGAAATATGAAAGAAAGAAAGAAATGAAGTATTAGTGATCCTTTAGATATTTTTTAGGGAGTCTTTTCTCATTGCTCACTCTCTTTGTGCCATACTCACTTAGGGAGGCAAGAACTTGTATATATTTGTATGACCTTAGAAGATACATAGTTTATGAGGTTGAGATGCACATTGTTGTTGAAATGCCTTGTATGGCCCTTAGTTCTGGGTCACCTGCATAGTAGTGGCTTCATACCATTATTTTTAGAGAGCAAGGGAGCTTATTTTGTCATAGCATAATGAGATATTTCCCCAGCCTGCATGTCAAAGGCTTTTATAATAGTTAAACAGAAAATTATAGGCTACTACCAGTTTTTTCTGTTAGTCTGCATGCCATTGGCTCTCATGAGAATTAAACAAAGACTGTAGGGTTGTTATCATTTTTTTTGTCATTTGTTTTGTGATACAGGTTGGGTTGTAGTTTCTTTCCCATTGCCGTTTTATTAATTATTCAGTAGTGCGAGAGTCATAAAGTTTATGGGTTACTTTTCATTTTCATCTGTATCAGATCCCAGTATTAGATCAATGCCGAGCTAAACATTAAAGGAGTAAGAAGCTTTATGACATGAGTTTATCTAGTCTCCTCCATTTGAGCTGGTGGCAGGGGCCTGGTGTTGGTTCATATGAGTGTGGAACAGGCTAATACAGCGGTTCTCAACCTGTGGGTCGCGACCCATTTGGCGGTCAAACGACCCTTTCACAGGGTTTGCCTAAGACCATCCTGCATATCAGATATTTACATTACGATTCATAACAGTAGCAATATTACAGTTATGAAGTAGCAACGAAAATAATTTTATGGTTGGGTCACAGCATAAGGAACTGTATTTAAAGGGTCAGAAGGTTGAGAACCCCTGGCCTAATAGAATGGTGCAAGTCAATGCCCTAAACCTGAGTCTTTATTTATTCCATTGAAAGTAGGTTCAGCTGCCGCTCGGAAAGAAATCATAAGAAACAAAATTCGAGCAATTGGCAAGATGGCAAGAGTCTTCTCTGTTCTCAGGTAATGATACATTTTTCTAATTATTTGTTTCAGAGAATTATTTGTATTGTACTTTGTTAACAAGCAGTGTCCTGTTTGTCATCTAAAAGCAGTATAGTAGTATTCTCCCTGTAAAGAAGTTCTACATTTACACATTGAAGAGGGGAACAGGTTCCTTTGAAACTAGGGTTTTTGACCCTTGTGATTATTATTATTCACCTTTGGTATCTCTTGTCCTTTGTGATAAAAGAATCTATACATTGAAAATTAAAGCAAGCTAAGAAGGAAAGGGCCACTTCTTAGAGTATTTTTTATGAACTTGCTCATCTGTATAAGAAGTCCCTTTTGTTGGAGCCACAAATTGTCTTCCTGGGGCTCATCTAGGAAGGGTACACATGAATGGGTCAGTCCCATTGATGATAAACCTTACCATATATTTATTTAATAAAGGTTTTCAGAAAAAACAATGTATGCCTCAGTAGTAAGGTACAACCTCATATCTGAAGCATTTAGAATAGGGGAAAACGTATATCTTGCAATTGAGGAAAATATGGTAATAGTAATGCACATCATAAATTACATACATGGGCTATATCTGGGCCTGTCTTCTCTTTTAAACTAAGAACTTATTGGATGTCTCTGATGTTTGTTATATCTCTGCTATAGGGAGGAGAGTGAAAGTGTGCTGACACTCAAGGGTCTGACTCCCACAGGAATGTTGCCTAGTGGAGTGTTGGCTGGAGGACGGCAGACCCTGCAAAGTGGTAATGATGTTATGCAACTTGCTGTGCCTCAGATGGACTGGGGCACACCTCACTCTTTTGCTAACAATACACATAATGCATGCAGGGAATTCCTTCTGCTTTTTAGTTCCTGTCTCAGCAGCTGACATAGGTGGAATACTCTATGATAGGTAGTATCTGATTAATAACGTGAGCAGGGCAGAAAATTGACAGAATGAGTATTCATTTCAATTGAAAATAATAGTCTCTCAGCTTTTCATGAAATGATATGGGAGCAGATCATATCATAATGTCTGAAATATTTATTTACTTTATTTATTTATCGATTTCATTCACCCTTTTCTTTTAAAAGCCCCAGTTTCAGAATGTGAATCCAGGATATGCTATATCGTATTACTAAAATGGAAATGTAATTTCAACTTTCTTATTTTTTTAATTTATGTAATTGTATTCGACTATGCTTTTATTATCAGATACTTAATTTTAGAAGTAATAATATGCTTGGGCCCCAGAACATTACTTATGCACTTACTTGCTAAAAGATTTGTGCAAGGTTTTGTACCCTGGTAAATGATGCCAAAGTTTGTTTTCTGTGGTGTTTGTCAAATGTTCTATGTATAATCGACTGTCTGTAACATGCTGTTTTCTTCCTCTGCAGATGTAGCTGCTTTCCTAAATCTGTCTGTCTTTCTTTAGGTTAGCTGTATGTCTGTAAAAGTATGTTAAATTAAATTACTCTATCAGACACTTGTCTGCCTTTTGATGTAGAAGCAACTTTGTAGCACCTTGTTTTGAAGTTTGCTGCATTCCAGTTGCTGCACTTTGTGCATTCTGAACATGAATGTAACATTAGATATTAAGTCATTGTTATAAGGGGTTAAATTTAAATCCTGTAAGTCAAAATCGAAAGGGTGTTATTAAGTGTGCCTTTATTTTGCATGAAAATAAAAAGAATTATACGTAAAGCATTCCTGTAATCTGGCTCATTGAATATTTTATATTTTTAAAAAAAACTTTTTTTTTTTTTTTTTTTTTTAGTAAATATTTGTGTAAAACACTGGGTTAACTTTTTGAAAGCCCATTACAGATTAAATAGAAGAGAGTGTTGTGAATGTTGTAGACTATGCACAGTAACTCAAAGTCTAGATTTCTTTCCCTTGTGGTTGGAAAGCAAAAAATGTGATATGAAAGCTTAATTGATGTTTTATTGTAGCCACTTTTGACAGCCCTCCAAGGGTCACTGCTCTATTAAAACAGGCAGCAACAGATCCAATGTTTTCCTTAGTCATGATTAACAATTTCTTTTTGGTGTTATTATTAGGAAATGTCTAAAGCAAAAACAAAAGGAAATTTTAATTTAAAGTTTAAGATAAATTTAAATTAGATTGGTTTTTCACAATTTCATTTTACTCAATCTCATAATAAATGCTTAAATAAATAAAAATAGTATTTCCTGTAGACAAATAATTTCTACTTGCAGCCTATTTATGTTGTATTTTATATGTTATTGTGTTGTCTGCTACCACCACTGGCATATGTGAGAAATACAGCTATGTTTTGAAATTGTAGTTTCAAATTTTTATTCTGGATGAGGTCTTCTTTTTTTATTTATTTACAAATCTGCTTTTATTTTTTTTATATCCCTTGCCCTCCATTTTTTATTATATTGCAAACATTAGACAAATGAACTAAAAAGAATTTGATTGAAACAAATTAAAATCTTAAACATTCAATAAAACTTGTAACAGTGTTAATAGAAAAAGGATGAATTTTAATAAGCTTGAAAAATGTTATACCCTTCCCCTTCTTCGTTCAGAAAAGAAAAAGAAAACTGAAAGGGTTTCATACATAAATGAATCATCTTTGGATATATTATTACTTTTACGTTGTTTCCACAACAAACCTTTCTTTCAGATTTCACAATTGGCACCTGCTAATTAGTGCTTTGTTGGCAGTTGGCACTTCTGTTTTTTTAAATTTGCATGCAGCCTGAAGCTCAGTTTTCCACTTTGAAATCACCCTCAACTTCAGGGAAGGATTGAAAGACAACTCTACTGAAGGAACTGTCTATTTCTAGCATAGAGTGAGTTACTGGTTGGTGCTGAGCTAACGGGGTCCAATTTGGAAAACTGGATAGCTCCCTAGTTCTGTCAGTGATGGGTCTTGATAGAGTGGTTTGACCATCTGGTTGAAGTGATTTCCCTAGCATAAGATTAACTTATTTTGAAACAAATCATGAAACTCATACAAAAGCTGCAATTTTGTGTTTGTTTACAAGCTTATCTAACATTTTAAATTTTAGTAGACACATTTCCTGATGTGAATAACTGAGAATTAACTATTGCAAAAAGGAAGTTTTTAAATTCTAAGAACTCAGTTCTGTTGTCTGAAAACAAAAATTATGTTCTCAATAACTTTAATGTTAATTTGTGATATTTCTTAAGTGTTACTACAAATTGCACAACTCTATTGCAGTCGTATTTAATATTCATATTTTCTGTGCATTTTCTTCATGGAAATTTGATGGAGATCTAGCCCTTTATTGCTAACTTCATCAAGACCTATATGAGAAAATACATGGCCATCTCTGTTTTTAGTAATGTCTAATTCCTCTTGATCATTTACTCGTGTAATACTGTGGAACACAATTTGAGACAGCACTATACTGAAACTTTTTAAGGCCATGTCAAGATGTTCTATAAAACTGAAAACCAAGAAAGGAAAAATAGTGCCTTTCAGGTAGAATTTTGCCATTGTCAGATCTATTTCTTTTCACTTTAATGTTTGCTTCAAATTAACTTTTAATTCTAAGTTTGACATTCAAGTTTGACATGGTATGCAGTTTTGAGTATGATAGCTATTTTGTATTCTGCAAAGAATTTGGAAGCATTTAGAGGCCTCAGGAAAGGACAGAGATTATCATTTGACCTAGAAAACATTTTTATATATCAAATTAAAAGCCCATAGAACAATTTCAAAAGTATAATGTCACATTTCATCATTTTTAAAGCTTATTAGCAGACTTAAACTATTGACACACTCAAAAAAAAAAAAAGGACACATGACATCCTTAAAACTTAAAAAAAACTATTGACACGCTCAAATAAATACTAATTCTTTTAGTGACATGTTTTTATTAATTGCCACATATAATACAAGTTATAAAATATTTCATGTAAAATTACTTCTGTTACTACAAACTCTAAAAATATTCTGATTGGCATTTTTCCCCCGTTCAGTTTCTAAATTATAAAGATAAATAGTCCATATTTTGAAGAATAGGTGTTCTAAGGCTGGCCAAGAAAAGATAGGTCATTTATCCCAGTTTTCTGTCTGGGAAAATTCCAAGAGTATTGTCCAAATGTACAGGGCTAGATTTTGTAAATGGTGATTTGTACAGTGGTATACAATAAGTATGTCTGCTTTGATTTACATTTAATGGTTAAGGAGAATTCTTCTCTTTCTTATTCAGTGTTCATCCTACTTCTTTTGGGTCCCCATTTCATTTTAGTATCTGGCTGAGATCAACAACCTTTTGTAATTTAGTCTACTTTAATTCCTTAGACTCACCAGTGTCCTTTCACATTAAAAATTGTTTTGGATAAAATTTATTTCTAAATGATATGTACCGCTAAAAGGTTGTTTCAAGAATAATCCTCCTAAGTGGCCTATTCTAGAAGAAACAAAATAGAAGGGATATGCCATTATTGTTGTAAATATTCTCAGTGTGTTTATATGGGTAATGTGGATGATTGGCAATATTGTCAGGCAGTATTGTCCTCATTCTCAATGTGTTTTATACAATTTGAACCCATAAGTGAGCTAAAGGAATCTTTGACTATAAAATGTATAACTAAATATGTTGAAATTCTCTAAATGAGGTAGAGACAAGCTTTATCAAGAATGCATCTCTTATTTATATGACCTATGTATATGTTCATATCATGAAATAATTAGATTTTATTGCCCATAAGACCTCAGTTCATTCTCTTGATTCCTCTCTAGTTGGTAGCTGGGTTTGAAAAGATGTTAATAGCCATTTATCTGTCTTTACTTGAGAATGTAAGTTATTAGTACCTGTGGCAGATTTGAGTTCATGATAAACTGAACATAAGTGGATTTTATTAAGGCTATAGATATTAATATCTTTAGATATTTGGAACACCAATGTTAGAATAGAAAGGAAGTTCCTCATAGACAAGAGGGGGGTCCTTTTAGGTTACCCACAAGCAACAGAGCTACAGAACTGTTCTACTTAATGCAATTCACCAAGTTTACTGCCCTTAAATTTCATTGTAGTCATACCAACTTTTTAGAAAGTAAAGAATCTCTTGTTTGTTCTCCTGCTACAATTCTACCATCATAAATTCACCCTAGAGAATTTCCTTGCGATTGTGAAGGGTATGATATAATAAACTTGGAAAATTCTAAGGCCATCAGAATACTGTACTCAAGATGGGTAATTAATACTGGAGTGCATTTGCATGAGTGCTGAGGTGTCTGTGTATACAGAAGGTCTGTGTGTTCTGTGCTCTGAGCAATGTTGTCATAGTGCTGTGTGTAAACTGTGCTGTATCAGGAAGGGGGATTGGATGGGGCTTTCTAATATGGGTATTATGTTAAATTGTAAATGATGATGTAGTATGGGGTACTGTGATATTTTAAGTGATCATTGCCTTTTCTGCTGTACAATATGACCCTTCTCATCTCTCTCATTCATTTTGCATGCCTCTGCTCACTTCTGTACAGCCACAGTTGAGGCTATTGAGGCTGAAAAAGGTACGATCAGAGTCCTTGCGCTGGGCAGGGAACTGTGGTGTGTGGGTGGGCATCAGAGAATGTCCTGTGGGTGTGTCTTACTCCTACCTTGCACAACCCAAGATGAATCAGACTCACTGACTCATCCAGTTTGTCACATTTCTCTCTCTCTCTCTTTCTCTCTCTCTCTCTCTTTTTAATCACAAGGACTGATTTCCATAATGACAATGTGGGTTTACCCCTTTTATAGTATATTATCCAACTAGCATTTAATGTTTCTGAATTCTTTAGAGTACATCATGTTATGCTATAATATTATAGCATTTAAAGTTGCATATAAAAATCTATTCCATATTTTGCATGATTCTGTGCTACTCAGATTTTTCCCCTAAGTTAAACCCACTCTAGACATAAGTGCAGAAGCTGTCACTATGTTGTTATTGTTGCAGTTTGGGCTAGTGTTTGCTAATAATAATAATAATATATTCACATATTGCCTTAAAATTACACATTGGCAGATGCTTTGCTGACTCTGAATCCCAGGATTTACACATATTAAAGCAACCAGATTACAATCAGTAGTATGGAAATCTTTTCTATGCACATTTTAATGTAGGATACATCATTCCAGATGAAGTAAATGAGAAACTATAACAATTGGAGGAGAATTACCATTTATTTTTATGAACATGCAGTGGATGGCCAGTGAATTAAAGATGACATCTTCTAAAATATGAAACTATAAATATTTTTTTGCTATCAACCAAACACAGATCTAACTCCTGGAGGCATTTCCCACCTTTTTCTTTTCATATTGGTGGTGATGGAGTGATGATACCTTGGCCTTAAAGATAGGTCTGATCTGCTAAATTTTAACTTTACTTTTCTCCTCCCAAGCTTTTGACACAGATTTGTATGTTGAGGATTAACCTTGTTTAGCCTCCTCACTTGTCTATTATGGATGCTGCCTTACTGTGATGGTCCTGGTGATGTTGGGGTCTGAGGTAGGGGATAATTGGTGTAGTAGAAATCAGACTGAGACCCTGAGACCATTGCCTAGAGGTTGATTTTGGAGACGGGAGGGTTATTTTTGTGTGTGTTTTTTTAAAGGCTCTGCTAACACTTGTCATCTATGATGCTATCATGTCTATATTTAGTTTTAAACATTTCACATTTTAAGGGGAAGTCTGGAATGGGGATAGGATTAAATAAGATTTAAATGTTACTACGTACAGCTAATGTCTTCTTAAAACTTATTGATTATGTTTTTGAAATCTCAAATGTTTTTCATTTACTGACTTATCAAATTTGCATTTTGTTAAGCAATACGAGGATTCTCTCCACCACATAGAATCTGCAGTTTTGAAGAGGCAAAGGGTTTGGATAGGATCAATGAGAGAATGCCACCCCGGAAAGATGCAGTACAACCAGATGGTTTCAATTCTCTGAACACCGCACATGCCACTGAGAACCACGGGACTGGCAACCATAGTGCCCAGTGACCCACGGCTTCCCAGGGACTCACATCTCGGGCCCCAAATGGACAGATTACCCGAGAAGCTGGAGGGGTTGGCCAAGCTGACTGTAAATGTCACAATCCCTCTGGAGAAACCATTGTGCTTTTGAGACCTCAGCCCCCTTCCTGGATGAAGGCTTGAGGGCCCTGGGACATATTGTGCTATCTGATAAGATTGGGTCATCGCTGCCAAGGTAGAGAGCAGTGAGCAAGGGGCTTGGGGCAATTTCCGTTGGAGGGCCACTGCACCTCCATTTATGCTTGTGGTTCACACATTTAAGTTTACAAATGAGATTTCTTTTTCCCTTCAGTAGAATTAGATTTTCTTTTTCAAACATGACTTCAAATGCAATCCTAAGAGCTAACGTGGACATTTTCCCCCATGGAATGTCTTTAAAGGGTGAACTAGCATGGTCTTAAAATACATTTCTGAGGTTACTAAGCTGTATTTTGAATTATGGTCTGAGAAATGCTGAGAAACCCAGTTGGTGTTTATACAAAATGCTGACCTCAGGTCTATAGTTCTTAAATGTGGCTAATTCTGTAATATAGTCTTGGTATTTTTTAATTATGAATGCACAACCTATTTCTAGACAGACTCTCTTACTTGAACACAAATCCAAAAACTAATTCAGAATCTTTTTGTCCAGATCTTCTGAGATTTACATCCCAGAGATTTAAAAAGAAAACCTCTAAATTTCAAAATTAATACAGAATTACAGAATTACTCATTTAAGATACATTAGAAGAAATTTGTACATTGTCAAAGTAAATTTTAATTCAAATCATGTCTGTAAAACTTGACGTATTTTGTGTATGCATGTTTTCATTTTGCAAATATTTAATATATAGACCTATGATGTACAGGTACAACATGTATAAGTTACCTAGATGTTATGAGAAATTTTAGTTTATTGTGAGTACTCAAGTTGCTTAAATAGCCACCAGGATGATTTGCTGCTGGCTTTTTATCATTTTTTTTATGTTTTGATGCAAAGGAAATTTTAAAATGATCTGGAAATGTTTTTGATTAAGCAATGCAGCATAGAAGCAACAATGGTTCTATTCAATCATTCAGATGTTAATGGAGGCATAAAAGTCAAGACTGCATGTTGAACATTTTCTTTTGATAGCTACAGAACTGCTTGGTTAAATTAAATGGAACCATGTGCTCATTTTTCACAATTATTGAACTGTATTGATTGCCACTGTAGTTTGGTATTTCCCTTTACTTTGGTGGCCTGCTTCCCTCATGCCCTGGAATACAACTCAGAGCTCCAGGCAGCGGAACCATCTATTGTTTTGTTTGCCAGAAAGTGTATCCTGTATGGTCTCCTGTCTGAGTTGGAAATATTATGCATGTGCAGGACTATCTGAGTATTTTATAAATAGTAGCACACAATAAATTCCATGCATGGGCCGCTGCTCCTATCTCTGTGTTGGGTTTTATTTGGATGTAGTCTGATTTGACCTTCTCATGCATATCAGAAAATCCTGTTAATAGAACTGGGATATATCTTTCAGAGAAGATTATCTCATGAACAGTTCCTGGTAATTTAATGAATTAAATTCTTGTCTTCATAAATTTTGCTCTTTAAGAAATTTTTGTTACACTTGTTTTGCATGAGCAATAGTAACTGAGCATGAGAGGACTGGGTGCCTATTATATATAGATAGGCCTTCTGAATCTAATATTTAAAATCACTGTTTCACTTAACTTTTAATTGAAAGAAAATCTTATTGTCTAGAATTTTGTTACAATATGATTGGAAATTTACTGGGTGTTTTAACAGTAAGAAAAAAAGATATTAGTGATACTGCGTTTTCCTGCCATCATATTCCTTTTTTTCCCCCATAATAAAAATTGGTATAGAATTTTGAAAATTGAGGGAAATTAGAATATTTTTTTGACATTTTATACTAATCTGATTATGTAACAGCTTTAATTATAGTTTCAACAATGATTATAATACACATTCTAAAGCATTAATTTAAGTAAGAATGTATATAATTTGCCTACTTGCAGGTAGCAAACAGAGCTCAAATTGTTGACTATTATAACTTCTTTTTCTTTACTGACCAGTGGGGTGACATTGATTAATAAAGTTATATAGGGTTCAGGTGTACAATTCTATAATACATAGTCTGTATATTGTATTGTGTGTTCATCACCCAAGTCAAGTCTCCTTCCATTACCATTTATCCCCCTTCTACCATTTTCTACCTCTCCTACCCCCTTTTTTCTCTGGTAATCACCATATTGTTGTCTGTGTCTATGAGAGTTTTTTGTTTTGTTTTGGTTTTGTTTTTGCTTCATCCCTTCACTTTTTCACTCAGCCCTGCAACTCCCCTCCCCTCTGACAGATGTCTGTTTTCTATCTATAACTGTGTTTCTATTTTCTTAGCTTATTTTGTTCATTAGATTCCACATATAAGTGAAATCATATGGTACTTGTCTTTGGCTTATTTCACATAATATATGCTCTCTAGGTCCATCCATACTGTCACAAAAGGTAAGATTTCCTCTTTTTTTTATGGCCAAGTAGTATTCCACTGTGTAAATGCTTTTTTATCCACTCATCTACTGATAGACACCTAGGCATTTCCAGGTTGGTTGTAAATAATATTGCAATGAACATAAGGGTTCATATATTCTTTTGAATTAATGTTTTGGGTTTCTTCGAATATATTCCCAGAAGTAGAATGCTGGATCATAAGGTAGTTCCATTTTTAATTTTTGGAGGTCATACCATACTGTTTTCCACTATGGCAGCACCAATCTGCAGTCCCACTGGTGGTGCATGAGGGTTCTCTTTTTCCATGTTCTGCCAACACTTGTTTGTTGATTTATTGATGGTAGCCATTCTAACAGGTAGAAGGTGATTATTTCATTATGCTTTAAATTTGCATTTCTCTGATGATTAGTGATGTTGAACATCTTTTCATATGTCTGTTGGATATCTATATGCCCTCTGGTGAAGTGTCTACCTGGGTCTTTTGCTCGTTTTATAACTAGATGGGGTTTTTTTGTGTGTGTGTTGAGTTGTGTAAGTTCTTAATAAATTTTGGACACTAGCCCCTTATCAGATGCATCATTGGCAAATGTATTCTCCCATTCAGTGGTTTGTCTTTTCATTTTGTTGATGGTTTCCTTTGCTGTGCAAAAATATTTTAGTTTGATGTGGTCCCATTTGTTTATTTTTTTCTTTTGTTTCCCTTGCTTGAGACAATATATCAGAAAAAATATTGCTAAGAGAAAGATTTTACTGCCTATGTTTTCTTCTAAGATTTTTATGGTTTTGAGTCTAACATTTAAGTCTCTGATTTATTTTTAGTTTATTCTTGTATATGATATAAGAAGGATCTGATTTCATTCTTTTCCCACATATCTGTTCAATTTTCCCAACACCATTTATTAAATAGACTATTTTTACCCCATTGTGTGTTCCTTTTTTTTTTTTTCTTAATGCCTCACCCAAGGAGTGAGGATATTTTTTCCATTGATTTTTAGAGAGAGTGGAAGGGAGGAGGATGGTGGGAGAGGAGAGAGAGAAACATCGATGTGACAGAGACACATCGATTAGTTGCCTCCCATACTCAGCCTGACCAGAATCGAACCTGCAACCCCAGTACGTGCCCTTGACTGGAATCAACCAAGGTACAGTAGTAGGTGTGCAGGAGGCCGCTGATTGAAGTTTCATTCTCACATTGATGTTTCTCTCTGTGTTTCTCTCCACAGGCCAACACTCTAACCACTGAGCAGTGCTGGCCAGGGCCCCCATTGTGTGCTGTTGCCTCCTTCATGAAATATTAATTCACTATAAAGGCGTGGGTTTATTTTTGGTCTCTGTATTCTATGTCATTGATCTATATATCCGTTTTTATGCCAGTACCCTGCTGTTTGATTACTACGGCCTTGTAGTATAATTTGATATCAGGCAGCATGATACCTACAACTTTGTTCTTTCTCAAGATTGCTCTGGCTATTCAGAGTCTTTAGTGGTTCCATATAAATTTTTAGGATATTTGTTCTAGTTCCGTGAAATACGTCAGTGGTATTTTGATAGGAATTGCGTTGAATCTATAGATTGCTTTGGGTATTATGGACATTTTAATGATATTAATTCTTCCTCTCTGTGAACACAGTATATGCTTCTATTTATTTGTATCTTCTTCAGTTTCTTTCTTCAGTATCTTACAATTTTCCAAATACAGGTCTTTTATATCCTTGGTTAAATTTATTCCTAGGTATCTTATTCTTTTTGAAGCAATTGTGAATGGGATTGTTTTCTTAGTTTTCCTTTCTGAAAGTTTATTATTGGTGTATAAAAATGCAACTACCTGGCCCAGTGTGACTCAGTTGGTTGGATGTTGACCCATGCTGATTCGATTACCGCTCAGGGCATATGCCCTGGTTGCAGGCTCGATCCCCAGTAGTAGGTGTGCAGGAGGCCGCTGATTGAAGTTTCATTCTCACATTGATGTTTCTCTCTGTGTGTCCCTCTCCCTCTATCTCTCAAAATCAATTAAAATTTTTTAAAAATAAATAAAAATTTAAAATGCAACTGATTTCTGGATATTTATTTTATATCCTGCTATTTTACTGAATTCATTAATCATTTCTAATAGTGTTTTTTGAGGGGAGGAGTTTGTGGATTCTTCAGGGTTCTCTATATACAGTATCATGTCTTCTGCAAATGACAGTTTTACTTATTTTTTTCCAATTTGGAGGTCTTTTATTACTTTTTCTTGTCTGATTGCTATGGCTAGGACTTCCAGTACTATGTTGAATAAGAGCGGTGAAAGTGGACATTCCTTTCTTGTTCTTGATATTAACAGAAATGCTTGTAGTTTTTGTCCATTGAGTATGATGTTGGCTATGTGTTTGTTGAATTATGTTCCCTCTATTCCTACTTTGCTGAGATTTTTTTATCATAAATGAGTGGTGGATTTTATAAAAAGCTTTTCTGCATCAATTGATATGATCATGTGGTTTCATCCTTCATTTTGTTTATGTGGTGTATCATGTTTATTGATTTGCAGATATTGTACCAAAGCTTGTATCCCCAGAATAAATCTGACGTAATCATGGTGTATGAATTTATTAATGTATTGCTGGATCTGGTTTGTTAATATTTTCTTGAGGATTTTTGCATCTGAGTTCATCATGGATACTGGCCTATAATTTTCTTTCTTTGTCGTGTTTTTATCTGGTTTTAGAATTAGGATAATGCTGGCCTGGTAAAATGAGTTTGAGAGTCTTCCCTCCTTTGAATTTTTTGGAATAGTTTGAGAAGGATAGGTGGTTGTTTCTTTTTTTATTTTATTTTATTTTTTTAATATATTTTATTGATTTTTTACGGAGAGGAAGGGAGAGGGATAGAGATTTAGAAACATCGATGAGAGAGAAACATCGATCAGCTGCCTCCTGCACACCTCCTACTGGGGATGTACCCGCAACCAAGGTACATGCCCTTGACTGGAATCGAGCCTGGGACCTTTCAGTCCACAGGCCGACTCTCTATCCACTGAGCCAAACCAGTTAGGGCTCTTTTTTAATTTTTTAGTATTTTTTAAAATTTTTGTTGGAATTCAGTTCCCTTGTAAAAACAAACCGGAAAGAAGGACAGGGCAAACTTTTTTAAAAAGTAAAAGGAAAAAACAGCATTGCTTCTCCTCAGCTTTCTCCTTGGTGTCCTCGTCTTCAGACTCCTTGCTCTCCTCCACCAAAAGAGCTTCTAGCTTTTCAGCCACTTTCTCAGCATTATCCTTTTTGCCCAATCCTCCTCTCTTTTCTCTCTCTTTGATCTCTTTCTTGCATTCTTCAAACTTTGTCTTGAATTTCTGTGCATTTTCAGTACCGAGGAAGCAGATGGCCAGTAGCTCCTGCTTGGGGAGCTCGTCAGCAAAGTCAGACCCAGGTCATTGCCTGTGTTGGCTTTAGCTCCATCATTGGCATGATATAGTTGTTGGCACATATCTTCAAGGTCTTATCCCTCCTCATGAGGAGTCTTAATGGTCCCTTTTCCCTTATGCTTCAGGACTTGACATCACCAGTGCCTTGTTCCTCCCATTCTGGGAACTTGTTCTCTGAAGTGAATCTGAACAGCTTTGCCCTCATTTTGAAAAGCTTCTCTTCATCTTCTAGTGTTTTAATTTCTTGCTCAGGAAGAGAAACTATAGGCTTAAACTGAGGGTTGTGGTTGGACTCATCTGCATTCTCAATGGAGGTCTGGTCCTCATGGGTGTCCTTGGTGGCCATGTGGCCGCCTGGGTGGCTCAGCACTGGCTCGGTGGCTCCTTCACTCCAAGTCTGGTGCTGGCACCAGTGCCTCCCATACCTTCACCTATTCCCTCCACCTAGTGACTGCTAGTTGTTGTTGTTGCCTCCCATACCTTCACCTATTCCCTCCACCTAGTGACTGCTAGTTGTTGTTGTTCTTCTTCTTTTTTGCTAGTATTTTTTAATTGTATTGATTGATTTTTAGATAGCGAGAGAAAAGGTGGGAGAAAGAGAGAAACATCAGTTTGTTCTGCTTATTTATGCATTCATTGGTTGATTTTTTTCTTTCTTTTTTTAAAAAAATATATTTTTATTGATTTTAGAGAGGAAGGAAAAGGGAGAGAGAGCTAGAAACATCAATGATGAGAGAGAATCACTGATCGGCTGCCTCCTGCACACCCCCCACTGGGGATCGAGCCCGCAACCCATGCATGTGCCCTTGACCGGAATCGAACCTGGGATCCTTCAGTCTGCAGGCCGACGCTCCATCCATCGAGCCAAACCAGCTAGGGCTTTTTTTGTTTGTTTGTTTGTTTGTTTGTTAATCCACACCCGAGGATATTTTTCCATTGATTTTTAGAGAGAGTGGATGGGAGAGGGAGAGACAGAGAAACATCGACATGAGAGAGACACATCCATTGGTTGCTCCTCACATGCACTCTGACCAAGGCTGGGGATGGAGCCATGTGCCCTTGACAGGAACATTGCTTGCTTGATTCTTGTATGTGCCCTGACAAGGAATTGAACCCATAACCCTGGTGTATCAGGATGACACTCTAACCAACTGAGCTGCCCAGCCAGGGCAGTTTTTCTTTGAATGTTTAGTAAAATTCATCTATAAAACCATCCACTGAGGACTTCTTTCGTTGGGAGCTTTTTTATTACTACTTCGATTTCATTAGTTGTAGTCAGATTCTCTGATTCTTCCTGATTCAGTTTTGGAAGATTGTATGTTCCTAAGAATTTGTCCATTTCTTCCAGATTGTCCAATTTGTTGGCATATAGTTGTTTGTAATATTTTCTTACAATCCTCTGTATTTCTTTATGTCTATTGTTACTTCTCTTTCATTTCTGGTTTTATTTGGGTCCTCTTTTTTTTTTTTTTTGATGAGTCTGTTTAAAGGTTTGTAAATCCTGTTTATCTTTTAAAAGAACCAGGTCTTGGTTTCATTGAATTTTAGACTATGTTTTGTTTATGTTTTTTTTTTAAATTTTCTTCCTTCTACTCACTTTGGGCTTTGTTTGTTGTTTTTTTTCAAGTTCCTTTAAGTGTAAAGTTAGACTGTAGTTGTTGTTTTAATATATTTTTATTGATTTCAGAGAGGAAGGGAGGAGAAAGAGATAGAAATATCAATGTTGAGAGAGGATTATTGATTGGCTGCCTCCTGCACCCCCTCCCCCCGCCCTCCTGCCCACTGGGGATTGCGCTCACAACCCGGGCTTGTGCCCTGACTGGGAATCGAACCCTGATCTCCTGGTTCATAGGTTGACGCTCAACCACTGAGCTACACCAGCTGGGCTAAAGTTAGATTGTTTATCTGAGATTTTTCTTGTTTCTTGAGATAGACCTGTAATACTATTGATAACTAGAACGGCAAGCTGAGGTTTTGTTCCCAGGGTCATGTCTCATGACTCTAAAGAGTGAACTCCACAGACCAGAAGATCAAAGCAAAAGCGTGGAAAATTTATTATAAGCAGATTCAGACTCCCAACCCAAATAATGGGTTGTCAGTGAAGCCTTGTAGTCTAGCAGTATATATTTACTACAAGCCTGCTCAATATCTACCCGTGTCACCACCTGCTTGATTCCCTCAATTGTTCTTGCCCAGCAATGGACCTGAACTTTCCCTGTTCCTATGCATCAGTTCACCTTATTGCTGCAAACCCTCCCTAGTTTCACATGCCTCCTGCTCTGAGTCCAAAAACATTCTATTATTTCTGCATCGTTGGTTCCTGTGATTAGGCTTTCTCAAACTGCCGTGTCTGCCCTGCCTGTGTTCCACATGCTTTTGTTTTCCACTGAACCCCTGTCTGTCTGTCAAGCTAACTACTCTCACTATGACTTTCCCTCTTTTAAAAAAACATACATTTTTATTGATTTCAGAGAGGAAGGAAGAGCAAGAGAGAGAGAAACATCAGTGATGAGAGAGACTCATTGATTGGCTGCCTCCTACACGCTTCCTACAGGGGATGAAGCCTGCAACTCACGCACGGGCTCTGACGGAATCTAACCGTGACCTCCTGGTTCATAGGTCAGTGCTCAACCACTGAGCCACATGGGCCAGACATGACTTTCCCTCTTAAGACTGCTTTCCTGGTTCCCCATAAATTTTGAGTGGTTGTGTTCTCATCATTTGTTTCAAGGTATCTTTTGATTTCTTCCTTTATCTTATCATTAACCCATTCTTTGTTTAGTAACATGTTATTTAGCCTCCATGTCTTTGTTTGGTTTTTAGTTTTGTGATTGATTTCTGCTTTCATAGTATTATGCTCAGAGAAGATGCTTGATATGATTTCAATCCTTTTAAATTTATTGAGACTTGTTTTGTGTCCTAAACATGTGGTCCATCCTAGAAAATGTTTCATGTGCACTTAAAAAGAATGTATATTCTCCTGCTTTGGGATGAAATGCTCTGAAGATATCAATTAAATTCATTTGATCTAGTGCAGCTGTTCTCAACCTGTGGGTCGCGAACAATGAAAATACATCCTGCATATCAGATATTTACATTACGATTCATAACAGTAGCAAAATTACAGTTACAAAGTAGCAACGAAAATAATTTTATGGATGGGGGTCACCACAACATGAGGAACTGTATTAAAGGGTCACGGCATTAAGAAGGTTGAGAACCACTGAATTCTAGTGTGTCATTTAAGGCCACTATTTCCTTATTGATTTTCTGTCCAGTAAGATATATTCATTGATGTCAATGGGGTGTTACTGGTAAAATTCTCTACTGTGATTGTAATACTTTCATTCTATCATTTTATGTCCATCAAGATTTGCTTTATACATTTAGGGGCACTGTTGGGTGCATAAATGTTTACAAGGGTTATATCCTCTTGTTAGATTGCTGCCTTTATTATTATTTTTTTAAATATATTTTATTGATGTTTTTACAGAGAGGAAGGGAGAGGGATAGAGAGTTAGAAACATCGATGAGAGAGAAACACCAATCAGCTGCCTCCTGCACACCCTCTACTGGGGATGTGCCTGCAACCAAGGTACATGCCCTTGACCACAATCGAACCCGGGACCCTTCAGTCCGCAGGCCGACACTCTATCCACTGAGCCAAACCAGTTAGGGCAGATTGCTGCCTTTATTATTCCTAGTGTCCTTCTTTGTCTCTTACTATAGCCTCTGTTTTAAAGTCTATTTTGTCAGAAATAAATATTGCTACCCCTGCTTTTTTTCCTTTCCATTTGCATGAAATATCTTTTTACAACCCTTTACATGTACTCTGTATTTTCTGTTCTGAGGTGGGTCTCTTGTAGACAGCATATGTATGGGTCTTATTTTCTTATCCATTCAACTACCCTATATCTTTTGATTGAAGCATTTCAGCCATTTACATTTAAAGTGATCATTAATAGGTACATATTTATTGCCATTTTATTCTTTTAACTATGTTCCATGTTTTTTTGTTTGTTTCGTCTTCTCCTTCCCTTCCTCTTACCCCTGCTACTCCTCTTTCTCCTCCTCTCCCCCTCCCTATTCCTTTGCTTCTTCTCCTCCTCTTGCCTATCCTTTCTCTTCCTCCTCCTTTTTCTCCCTCTTCCTCTTCTTCTTAAAGGGGGCTCTTTAACATTTTTTCATACTGTTTTGGTGGTAACAAACTCCTTTAGCTTTTTCTTGTCTGGAAAGCTCTTTATTTCTACTTCAATTTTAAATGTTAGCCTTGCTGAGCAAAGTAGTCTGGATTGTAGGTCCTTGCTTTTCATCACTTTAAATATTTCATGCCAATCCCTTCTGGCCTGAAATATTTTGAGAAATAAACTGACAATCTTATGGGAGCTCCCTTGTAGTTAACTAACTGCTACTTTTAAAATTCTCTCTTTGTCATTAACCTTTTGCATTTTAATTATGATGTGTCTTGGTGTGGGCGTCTTTGGGTTCATTTGTTTGGAACTTTCTGTGCTTGCTGGATTTGTGTGACTTTTTCCTTCATCAGGTTAGGGAAATTTTTAGTCATTATTTCTTCAAATAGTTTCTCAATCCCTTGCAGTCTCTCTTCTCCTTCTGGTACCCTTATGATGTGGATGTTATGCTTTATGTTGTCACAAAGGTACCTTAAATGATTTTCTACCTTGTTTTCCAAAGTGCTGATTTGATCCTCTGCTTTATCCAACCTACTGTTTATTTCTTCCAATGTATTCTTCACTTTTGACTGGTCCTTTTTTACGGTTTCTGTGTCCTTTTTCATACTATTGTGCATCCTCATAACCCTTACTTTGAACTCTATCTGATAAATTGCTTGCTTCTGTTTTATTTAGCTCTCTTTCTGGAAATTTCTCTTGTTCTTTTACTTGGGGCCTGTTTCTTTGTGTCCCTGTTTTAGCTGTCTCTTTGTGTTTGTTTCTATGTATGAGGTAGATATGCTATGACTCTCAGTCTTGCTGGGTGGCCTTATGTAGTATGTGTCCTGTGGGGTTCAGAGGTGCAGTCTCCTTGATCACCTGAACTGGCTGCTCCAGGAATGTCCCTTGTGTGGGTTATGTGGGCCTTCCTTTTGTAATTGAGTCTTGATTGCTATTGGCCCATTCATGCATGGGATCAACCCTCAGGCTGGCTGGCTGTGAGGCTCAATCCCAACCACAGCATGCAAGCTGCTGTGCAGGTGCTGCCCACATGAAGCAGAGTTTGCCTAGGAGGGTCTGGTGCCTGCCGAGATCTCCCTTTGGATATACTGCTTGTGAAGCTAATTGTATCCTGCTCTGATGTTGTCTGAAGCTGGCCACTGAGTGTGTTGGTTCTGGGCCTTTTGGGAGGGACTCTAGTGCAGGTCAATGTTAGATGTTGCCTGTGTCTGGCCCTGGGCAGCCTATTAGAGCTGCAAGTGATTCACAGGTTGTGGCTGCCTCTGCTGGGCCAGGGTATGCACAGGAAGGACCAAGCTGCACACCAAGGCTGGCACTGGGCCCAGGGGTCGGTCAGCAAGTTTCCCAAGGCACCCCAGGATTTGCCTCCCCCTGCCTTTGCCTGCCAGCTGTCTGTTAGGCTCTGTCACTGAAAGAGCCTCTGGCAGTATCCGAGGTGCATAAGGTAGGTTCACAGTGAGTCACCAGGTAGGGGTGAGTGATGTTCACCAGAGTGATACAGGCTCAAACTCAGTGCCAGTGCAGGGTCCAAGGCCACTAGGCAATTGTCCCCAGGTTTACCAAGTCTAGCTACCACCCACTGGGTGCTCGCACACCTCTGTGTTCGAGAGGGTCACAGGGAGTCGTCAGGGTGAGGCCAACAGAGTTTATCAGGCCCTAACAGACCAAGATTTGGCCCTTTTAGGGAGGGCTCTGCACTGCTCAGGAATGTGAGGGGAAAATGGCCCTGTTCTAGTCACAGAATCTGTCCCAGATTCTGCCAGGAGAGGGAGCTCAGCAAGATGGGTCCTCGAGGAGTCAAAGGATGGGGCCATGTCCTGTGAGGGGGAGGTGTGGATCAGGCTTCTAGGGTGTGGCCGTCACCCAGACACAACTCAGTCTGTCCTGTATTTTGCCCTAACCTCGGCAGAGTGGAACCACTAGGAATTAGGCCTGTGGTAACTCCAGAGTCACAGCCCAGAGGGTGGTGGGATGCCTGAAGCCCAGAGGGTGGTTCCAGCAGATCCCCTGTGAGAGGAAAGCACCAGTCAGTTTCACGGAAAAGTGGGGGGAATGTCCCCCACCCTGAAGCCACACAGCTCAGTCACTGACACAACCTAAGTCTGCCCAGACCTCTATATTCTGACTAAGACAACTGACTCCTCAGCAGGGCCTAAGCTCCACAGGGTGGGTAGGAGGGAGTCCAGAGAGTGGGGCTATTACATTCCCCCAGGCTATTGCCACAGGGAGGGGAGTAGATGCCATGTAAGAAAGATGGCATCTACCATATGGGAGAATGACTCAGCACAGGGATCCTGGAGGCTGTCCCTTCAGCTTTCTCCCCAGAGCCACAAACAAATTCCACTCTCCTCATGAGACTCTAGTCTGCTCTGCCCTCCCTCTGCCGGAGCCCAGGGTGAGTGGCTGCAAATGAAATTTTTGCATTGGCCCTTTAAGAAGGTGCTGTGTCTCTGGCTGACTCCCATCTCTCCCTGATGGACAGAAACCCTGCTGCTTTTCACAGCCCTGTGTTATGTGGGCGTCTTTCCCAGTTCTGGTGCTCTAGGCTGGAGAGCGTGGCTTGGAGGTTAGACCTCATGCTTTGCAGCTGAGATATTCTCCGGAATCTCAGCCACCTTGGGAGCAGGGCCAGCCCTTTTCGTGTCTCTGCCCTTCTTACTGTCTCAGTGCAGCTTCTTCTATAATCCTTGGTTTTTAGACTTCTCTTTAGCTAATGTTCATTTGGATATTCAGGATGGTTGTTCTATAATTTAGTTGTAATTCCAGTTTGGTCTTGGGAGCAGGTGAATGTAGCTTCCACCTACTCCACTGCCATCTTGGATTTCCTATTGCAGCTTCTACTTGCCTACCAGTTCAAGAGCTGCCTTTAAAGTTATTACACACTGCATACCTTGAAGATTCTTCTTGATATTACTGTTTTATGAAAACTGCCTCTTGTGCTTAACGAGTATATCAGGTACTAGAGATTTCCTTAGCCCTTCCTTAAGTCCATCAGTAGGGTTATATAGTGTTTGTGGGAATGATGGGTAAATATAAAGCATAATTAGCAAACTAAGAAGAATTACATGTTCATAGTAAGAATTAAAAAGGAGCCGAAACCGGTTTGGCTCAGTGGATAGAGCGTCGGCCTGCGGACTGAAAGGTCCCAGGTTTGATTCCGGTCAGGGGCATGTACCTGGGTTGCGGGCACATCCCCAGTGGGAGATGTGCAGGAGGCAGCTGATCGATGTTTCTCTCTCATCGATGTTTCTAACTCTATCTCTCTCCCTTCCTCTCTGTAAAAAATCAATAAAATATATTTTAAAAAAAAAGAATTAAAAAGGAGCCCTAACTGGTTTAGCTCAGTGGGGAGAGCATCGGCCTGCAGATTGAAGGGTCCCTGGTTCAATTCCAGTCAAGGGCATATGCCCAGGTTGTGGGCTTGATCCCCAGTAGGGGGCGTGCAGGAAGCAGCCATTCAATGAATCTCACCATTGATGTCTCTCTCCCTCTCCATTCCTCTCTGAAATCAATTTATTTTTTTAATTAAAAAGGAGAAAATAAGAGAAAGGAATGGAACTCAGAAAAACTGGTATACATGAAGAGTGGTAGATTACAGTAAACCAGCGGTTCTCAACCTGTGGGTCGCGACCCCTTTAGCAGTTGAACGACCCTTTCACAGGGGTCGCCTAAGACCGTCCTGCATAAGAGATATTTACATTACGATTCATAACAGTAGCAAAATTACAGTTATGAAGTAGCAACGAAAATAATTTTATGGTTGGGTCACAACATGAGGAATTGTATTTAAAGGGCCAGGAGGTTGAGAACCACTGCAGTAAACCCTCAATTTTGTGGACCTTGATTTAACAGACTGAGTTTAACGGAGAACATTTCTGATCTGTATGTCATATATAAAAATTAGCACCCTGTTCATTGTAAAATACTTGTAACCAAGATTTGCTTATAGTTAAATTAATAGGTTATTTTTTACATTAATTCACTGTTATTTTTAACAAATTTTAGCAAATAGCCATATGTTGGATAAGACACTAGTAATTTTGCTGACATAAATAATTATTAAATGTCTACAACTATAGTCTACATATTTAAATCCAAGAGTCACTGCTCATGAACAATGGTCATGGAATGATTAGCATGTGCTCACACCACATCTCTTGAGGTAATTGGTTCTGTTGTCCTGTGGCGTGACGTTCTGCAGCAGTTTGAATGTGTGCCAGCCAATGTTCCCATGTATGCTAAGCCACGCCCCAGCCTTGTGCATTTGTTCACTCGTGGTGACTGGTGAATGCACACATTTACTAGACTTATTCATATAAATTTAAAATTACAGCAATACATATAGACAGCTTTTCTGTGAAATTAAACTTTTCATGCGTACTTAATTTTAATTACACAAACATGCTTACATAAGTAAAAAGAGGTAAACTAACCAATTTGTCAATTTTTTAAAAATATGTGTTATTGGTTTTTTACAGAGAGGAATGGAGAGGGATAGAGAGTTAGAAACATTAATGAGAGAGAAAGATTGATCAGCTGCCTCCTGCACACTCCCCACTGGGTATGTGCCCGCAACCAAGGCAATATGCCCTTGACCGGAATTGAACCCGGGACCCTTGAGTCCGCAGGCTGACGCTCTATCCATTGAGCCAAACCAGTCAGGGCCAATTTGTCAATTTTTTAACATATGCATTGGAAAACCTACTTTCTTATATAGTGGACTTTTGGCTTAATGGGACACCCCCTCGCCCTAATTAGTCCATTATATTAAGGTTTTACTGTATCACCCTGTGCCCCACAGACCACTTCCTACCTCTTTCTAGTCTTTCTTCATAAATAGAAGTATTTTTAAGTTAAAAAAATATATATATCCCTCATCCTAATCCCCAATAAATTCAATGTAAAGGATATTATATCTATCCCATGATGAATGCAAATTGTATCTACCAGAGCAAGTCGTAGTGATGATAAAATGTAAGCTACTTTTCAATATCAAATTTTTTCTATATATGATCTCCCTTTACATTCAAAGATGATTCTTCTGAATTAAAAAAAGATAATCTCTGACTTCTTGGACCTTCTTCAGTTCAGGCATTATTAACAGAACTTTAAATGTTCTGCCAGTAACATTTTAAATTGGCCTGAAACCTTTGCTTAAAATTAATCACCCCTATTTTTTTCAGGATTTTTGTCCATTGCAACTGGTGTTCTTTTGTCCGCACCTGTTCTACATAATGTTATGTAACATTTTGTTGTGTCCTTAACTCTTCCACCTTCCCTGCTGTAGTTTGTGCTTGCTACCATTTGGGTTTTTTGTTTTGATTGCTTGTTTTTTAAATCCATTCTCAGAGTCTGTTCATATGTAGATTTGATTTTCCACATTCCAGGTCTTCATTGTAAGTGGATTGTTCCCCAGTCATGTTCACAGTGACAGGTAAGTGACATAGCTGGGGTCAGGTATAAGCAGAATGATCTTACAGTCATATAGGACCACGCTCACAAGGTTCTAGAGTTTTGTAGCTCTAAGTGAAAAGGAGCTAGGAATGTGGAAATAAATTCCCTGAGTCAGCATCCATTAAAGGAAGGAATAAGGTGTTTGAGTTGATTCTTATTTTATGTTCATTGAAATAGTATGCATTTTTAACAATTTACAATAGCTAATATCTGGAAACAGCCCAAGTGCCCATCAGTAGGTGAGTGGATAAAAAAGCTGTGGTACATTTATACCATGGAATACTATGCAGCAGTAAACAAGAAGAATCTCTTACCCTTTGAGACAGCATGTAGGAACCTGGAGTGTATCATGCTAAGTGAAATAAGTCAGAGAAAGACAAGTATCACAGGATCTCACTCATATGTGGAATCTAATTAACAAAATAAACTAATGAACAGAGTGGATCCAGAAACATGGAAGCATGGAACAGACTGCGGAATCTCAGAGGGAAGGCAGGAAGGGCAGATGGGTGGGAAGTAATCAACCAAAGACCTTGTATACATATATGCATAACCCATGGACAGAGACAATAGGATGGTGCAAGGCCTGGGGCAGGCTGGAGGGGGTCAATGGGGGAAGGAGGAGGACATATACTAGTATAATACTTTCAACAATAAAGATTTATTTTTAAAAATAGTATGCATTTTTAGTTATTAATATTTTGGTTTTTGGTTTTTAATATTTACAGTAGCCCTTCCCACCCCCCCACCCCCCGATCCATGATCTCACTTTCCATGGTTTCAGTGAACTGTGATCCAAAATATTCATGGAAAATTCCAAAAATAAACAATTTATAAATTTTAGATTGCTCACAATTCTGAGTAGCATGATGAAAACTCATGCTCCATCCTGCCCAGGACACGAATCATCCCTTTGTCCAGCATATCCACACTATCACTCCCATGAGTCACTTAATAGCCTTCTCTTCTTCTTCTTTTTTTTTTTTATTGTTTTTTGCTTAAAATATTACAAAGGGTATTACATATGTGCCCTTCCCCCCCCATCCCACCCCCACCCCGCCGCCCTTGACAATCCCCTGGCCTCCCTAGCCTTCTCTTCTTGGTTATCAGATGGACTATCAAGATATTGCAGTACTGTCCTAGCCGGTTCGGCTCAGTGGATAGAGCGTCGGCCTGCAGACTGAAGGATCCCAGGTTCGATTCCAGTCAAGAGCACATGCCTGGGTTGTGGGCTCCATCCCCAGTGGGGGGCGTGCAGGAGGCAGCTGATCAATGATTCTCATCATTGATGTTTCTATCTATCCCTCTCAAATCAATAAAAAAAATATATTTAAAAAAAGATATTGCAGTATTTGTTCAAGTAACCCTATTTTACTTAATGCCACATTCACATAACTTTTGTTGTAATATTATAATTGTTCTATTTTATTGCTGTTAATCTCTTACTGTACCTGATTTATAAATTAACTGTTGGTTTCAGGCATCTAATGAGGGTCTTGGAATATACCCAGTGAGTAAGGGGACTACTATATTTCTCTTTTGAAATAAACAGGGGAGTGCCTCTGATGACATTCACTCAGAAAGTGCCTTGCTCTCTTTTCAGGGAGAGTGAATTTTAAAAATTAATTATTGATCACTTCCCCTATAATTGATTTCCTTCTGTACCATCAAATGACCATTTGTTGTCTTTCTTGGTTATTATTATTTTAATTTTTATTTATTGATCTTAGAAAGGGGGTGAAAATGAGAGAGAGAGAGAGAGGGAGGGAGAGAGAGAGAGAGAGAGAGAGAGAGAGAGAGAGAGAGAGAAAGAAAAATTTGTTGTTCCACTTATTTATGCATTTATTGGTTGATTCTTGTATGTGCCCTGACTGGGGATCGAACCTGCAACCTTGGTGTATCTGGAGGACACTCCAACCAACTGAGTTACCCTGGCAGAGCTTTTCTTGGGTATTGTACTTAAGCCTAGATTGGTCATCGCTGGGTTGTGTTTGAGCAGTGTTATGCTGAAACATACTTTGGGCTTGGGGGAACTCCTCCTGGGTCTATATTGACATCTAGAAACCAAAGGGTTCCTTTTGCCCTGGGCTAGTGCTTAGCCTTTCCAACCAAATATTGATATCTGAACTAATCCCAAGGGTTTTTTCCTGATGCTGTGTTCTAAGAACAGAATGCTGCCTTAGTGAGAGAGGTCCAGGAACTAGTAGGCTTCATCTTTCTTCAACCTGCCTGGCCTTTGGCAAGTATGGGAGTGTTGACAGCGTTCTGAGCCTTCTTGGCAGAAAAGGAAGGTCAGAAAGAGAGGTCGATAGGCAGAGGGCCAGGTCCCTGCTTGCTTCCTTAGTGAGAATTAAGCATGTCTGGCTGGCAGGCCACACGTAATTACAGAGACACAGCATTTCAGCAGTTGGCAAGGAAAGTGATAGGAAGGGACAGCTTCGAGTCAACCACAACCTGGATCTGAGGAGGTCAAACTCACTTCACTTGGAAGAAATAGAGAAGAAGGAAGCTGAGGGCTTAGCAAGGTAAGTAACTTTTTCATCAACCAGTTTGCTGGCTTAGTTTATAGTTGACCAAAGCATTAGCACCTCAGGGAGTGTTAATCACTGCTCAAGCAGCTGAATGTGGTCATAATAGCAATGCTCCCAATGTATTTCTCCTTTTCTCTTTCTTTTTCTCGGCCCTTTTTGAGGCTCCCCAGTGACTAACTTCACTCCCCTTCTCCTCCCTACCTCTCCAAGGGCATTTTATATTTGCTGGTGAATTACAGAAAATTAAATGGGCCTTCCTGGTCTGAAGGTGAGACGTAAGGCTTTTTGTGGTAAGGAGGGGAAAAGATGGGAGAACTAGGTCTGGGAATAAACTACTAATTTAGGGGGGTTGGTGGTGAAGGATAGAGGCCACCCAGTTTGTCTTCTCTCCATTCCTTGGTGTTTTCTCTCATATAAACTGGGAATAAATTAGAGCCCAAGTCACTGGAGACAGAAAAAAGTTTAAATGGTTCCCTTTCTCAGTGGAGTAGACTGAACTCTGGAAAATGCTGAAAGCTTGCTGTAATTCTTTCCAACGTCTCCCTGGCCCCCTCTGTTTTTTTGCCTTTCTCTCAGTAACTGTCCCTGCCCCAACAACATGAACGGGGAGGATTCTGGGGCTGGGACACACCAACTCACACATGAGTTCGAGTTTGTAGGTGCAAGTGCAGAGACCAGGCCCCTTATTTAATTCCTCTGTATCACGAATCTGCTGTAATCACAAGAAACTATGGCAGCAGGGGTTTCACCAGCACCACTCCTCCTCCCCAAGCTGTGTAATCCCTTGACTTCCAGGCAGTTCCACCAACCCCCAGAGAGCCAAGAGTTAACCTCTTATTGGAGGAAGACCTCTCTTTGCAAAGGCAGATAAGTACCTCCCTGGTCTTATTTGGCTTCCATTGTAGCATAAAGGTTCTTTATTGAACATCAGGAAGGTATTTATTGTTATTTCTGTGATTTTAAGACTCTTGAGTTGTCTCAAAGATACTTTTCCTCCCTACCTATAAACAAAAGATGAGCTCATTCTCTCAAGGCTTATCTTGCCTGAGGGGGCTGGGTAGAGAGAGCAGATGAATGCTGCTTCTAGAAATGCAATGGTTTTATAGAAATGTGATGGAAGTGTGTGGTCTTTAAAAGTGGAGGGGCCCTGGCCAGTGTGGCTCAGTTGGGTGGAGTGTTGTCGCCTACACCAGAAGGTTGCAGGCTGGATTCCGGTCAGTTTCACATATCTTGGTTGTGGGTTTGATTCCTGGTGCCAATTGATGTTACTCTGGTCAATGTCTGTCTGTCTGTCTGTCTGTCTGTCAGTCTGTCTATCTATCTATCTATCTATCTATCTATCTATCTATCTATCTATCTATCTGTCTTTTCCTACCTCTCTCTTTAAAATCAATAAACATATCCTAGGGTGAGGATAAAAAAGTGCAGGGAAGCCCTGACCAGTTTGGCTCAGTGGATAGAGTGTCGGCCTGCAGACTGAAGTGTCCCAGGTTCGATTCCGGTCAAGGGCATGTACCTTGGTCGCGGGCACTTCCCCAGTAGGGTGTGCAGGAGGCAGCTGATCGATGTTTCTCTCTCATCGATGTTTCTAACTCTCTATCCCTCTCCCTTCCTCTCTGTAAAAAATCAAATATATATATAGTGTAGGGAAGAGTTAAGCTAGTTAGGATCCAAAGATGTGAAGACATGAAGGCAATTCCATTTACCTTTAGTAAAGGGCTATGACTCTTAAGTCCTAAAATAATCTATCCTTAGGTCTAATTTCTTCTTTATTGGTAGGATTTTAGAAGATAGGTTATGCAGATGAGATTAGCTATCTGTTCTGTAGACTCTGAAATCATCCATTCATCTCTGGGTCAAAGGGAGAGCTTAAAGGGATGGAATGAAAGGATGAGGAGAAAGAAAATACAAAGGAAAATATAAATTAGTTCCTCCATTAACCTGAGGAAGGGTTCGCAAGATAATGGATATTAGCTAGATGATTCTGGGAAGTTTTTTATTTGTTTGTTCTGCTACCTACATCTCAGCTGAATGATGACCTGGAGATTTTTTTCCTAACAAATTTGGTCTGGAAGGATTAAATGTCAGACCATTTTTGTAACAAAACATGATCCCTGGTTTGAACTTTAATAGTTAGTTACCTCATTCAAACCAACCACTGTCAGTATTTTTATCCTCTCATATTTCCCTGTGCCTGGAGACAATTAATCTGGGGGGTAATAATGTTTTAGTTTCTCAATCTCTATGGATACCTTTTTTAAAAATTGAGGTGAAATTCACAAAACAAAATTAATCCTTTTAAAGTGAGCAATTAAATG